>NC_139230.1:178598272-179306421 GCF_977018435.1 Lepisma saccharinum | reverse complement strand
GATGTTACTTCTCTCTATACCAACATACCTCACTCCCATGGCCTCTGCTCCATAGAATCCTTCCTTAACAACAGACCAAAACCCCACAACCCCAGCACTAATTTCCTGACCCATCTAGCTCACCTTGTCCTCACGTGCAACAACTTCACCTTCGAGGACAAGCACTACCTCCAAATCCGGGGCACAGCCATGGGTACCAGAATGGCCCCATCCTATGCCAACCTGTTCATGGGCAAAGTTGAAAAAGAGTTCCTGGAGACTCAATCTCTCAAACCTCTCCTCTGGCTACGTTTCATCGATGACATCTTCATGCTTTGGATGCATGGAGAACCTTCCCTGACCACCTTCCTAGACAAACTTAACCACTTCAGCTCCATCAATTTCACCTGGACTCACTCCACCAACCAAATCACCTTCCTGGATGTGGACGTGCACATGAAGGAAGGACATTTGGAAACCTCCATCCACATCAAACCTACCAACCATATGCAATACCTACACTTCTCCAGCTCCCATCCGTTCCACACCAAGAAAGCCATCCCATTCTCCCTGGCCCTCAGAGGTCAACACCTCAACACCTCAGCCACCTCCCGACAGAACTATAACCTCTGCTTACACCAAGCCTTGACCAACCGTGGATATCCTTCCACCCTGGTCACCAAACAAATATCCAGAGCTGCTTCATACACTCCCACCAAGAAACCTGCCACCAATCCCCGTGCACTTGTCACCCAATATCACCCCCACCTCAACAAAATCAGACACACTCTACGTTCCCTCCTTCCCATCCTGGACAGTGATCCTGACACCAGAAATATCTTCCCCGACAAGCCCAGAGTTGTCTTCAAATGCCCTCCCAATCTCCAAAACATCCTGGTCCACCACAATCCACCTACTCACAATCAACTCGCACCTGCCCACAAATGCAACCACCCAAGGTGCAAAACCTGCCCCATATTTGTCACTTCCCGCACCCTCCAGATCCACACTGCCACCGGCAAATTCACCCTCTACCCCAAAGGAACCTGCAACAGCTCTAACCTAATTTATATCCTCACGTGCAACATCTGTGGGAGCTTCTACCTGGGGGAAACATCCACAGCCCTGAACCTCCGCATCAACAACCACCGCTCCTCTACCCAAAACCTGGACTTTGCTGTTGCTATTCACACCAATCACCACAATATTCCTTTTAATGACTGCTTCCAGGTAGCGATCGTCCACTCCTTGCCCCAATCCACCAACACCTCAATACGTAGAAGATGGAAGAGGGCCTACATATCGACCATGAATGCAACCACACCTCCAGGCCTGAACAAGGCCACCCAGTAATGCCTCTCATCCCCTATCCTCACCCTCACCACCACCTTTTCCCAACCAACCCCCCCCCCCCACCACTCAGTTTTCGACAAGCCAGGCGAAAGAACCATTTTTTTTATTTTATATATTTTTTTCTTTTGGTACTGTCAACCCTTTTTTTTCCCTTTCTTTTTCTTCGGGACCTGGCAACACTGCAGGTCATGCTTACTCTTCCCTCTTGTCGCTTAGTTATACAACGTCTCTCTACTCCTGAAGATGTGATACACCATCACGAAAATTTGAATTTTTTCTTTGTCTGGTGAGTGTTTCCTTTCTCCTCTTTCACTTTATATATATATATATATATATATTTCAGATGAAAAGAAACATGTACACCAAAATTTAGCCAAATCCATGACATCAAAGGTTTATGCACTGGTTGATTTGACATGGAATCACCCTCAGAAGAAATGAAGAGAGGTTTGATAAAGAGTGCAGAAATGCAATAACGAAGAAAAATTCAGCAAGAGAAAACATGTTACCAAGGACAACTAGGAATAACTATCAAAAATACAGAGATCTGAGAAGACAGGAAAATAAAATGTGCAAGAGAAAGAAGAAACAGATGATACAGAGTAAGATAGTAAAAATTGAACATTTCAATAAACAGAATGAAACTAGAAAACTCTATGCTGCGATTAACAAAATGATGAAAGAATACCAACAGAGAGAAGTAGGATGGAGAAATAGTAACAGAACAAATGAAGTGATCACCAGGTGGGTAAAATACTTCAAAGAACAACTTAACACAGAAAAAGATATACCATAGACACACAAGTAGATAAACGAAAATACAGAAATTTACGTAGGGTACCTAGGAAAAAGGAAATAGAGAAGATGATAAAAAAGTTAAAACCCAAGTTCCCTGGAAGTGATGACATCATGGATGAAATGATAAAGTATGCAGGAGGAAGTATGATAGATGAAATAACAGAGCTAATTAGCAGCATATGGAATGAGGAGAAAAGGCTTGCAGTGTGGAGAATCAGCATCATATGTCAAATACATAAAAAAGTAGACAACCTGAAATGCTCAAATTACAGAGGCATTACATTACTGAATGTAACGTACAAAATACTATCAGGAATGAGAGAATAAAGAACTATACAGAGTGGATTCTAGATGAATACCAGTGTGGATTTAGATCAAATGGAAGTACAGCAGACCAACTATTTGTAACAAGACAGATAACAGAAAAACACTATGAATATGATATAACCCTTTACATGTTCAAACAGGCCTTTGACAGTGTAAGAAGAAAATAATTATTGCAGATTATGAGACAATTAAACCATCCAGATAAAGTAGTGAGACTAATAAAAATGATCACTCAGCATACAATAGCAAAAGTCAAAACTGATGAGATAAGCACTCCGTTTTACATCAACACGGAGTAAAACAGGGAGACCCTTTTCAACATTGCACTTCACAGAGCCGTTAGTGCAATTAACAAAACACAGACAATATTTACCAAGACTAGTCAAATCTGCACCTATGCAGATGTTGTAACTATCATAGCAAGGACAAAATAATTCAATGAGACAAGTATTTAAAGAACTACAAAAAGAAACAGAGAAAGTAGGACTACAGGTAAACACCGAAAAGACAAAATCAAGGGAGACCAAAATCAAGATGGAGAGATGGAAGTCATCCAGGACCTGAAGAAGATAAAAATAAGAGAATGGATGAGAAGAATACAAAATAGAGAAGACTGGAGGCACATCGTGGAAGAGGCCAAGGCCCACAAAGGGCTGTAGGGCCAGATGGTAAGGTAAAGTATACCACTAATATCAGCAAGTACCAAATTTTGAGGCACACCTGGAAAGTTGTACCAACTTGGTAATAAAAAAAGAATGAAAGAAGTTAGTTGATCAAAACCTCTTTACTCCGGAAGTACATATCTTGAGCTATGTCACATCTAAAGATAAAAAAAAGATAGAATTGATATATCGTGTGTAGTTTTCAAGAAATGGCATGTTAATTGCTGCTGTGCACTGCCAGAAGATTAATACATTAATTCTTAGGTTCAGGGGACTGTAATTTTCAGAAATTTATGACTTACATAATCTTAAAGGTTTACTAAACACATTATTATTATCAATTTACATGAGAAACTCTTACCTTCAGTGAAAATAATGTTTGCATATATATTCCATTGCACTCCAAAGTAAAGCTTAGGGCAACCAAATGAGGAACGGGAGCCTGGTGTAGCTACCGGAAGAGTCTGTCAATGTACAGCCCATTGGTGTATTTGTCTAATTATCAGCCCTGCTCATGTTATGTACTTCTGTCCAATATACTAGTGCCTGATGAACATCAAAGTAGGCCTAGAAATGAAAAAAAAAAAATCACTTAAAGTTCATCTTGTTTCATTTTCTAACACAAAGAAGAAAATGAAATAATTAAAAATTATAATTGAAGGGCCAGGGTGTAAAACATGGTTATTGTTGAGTTACAAATTAAAATATGGTGTCCTTCAATTTTTGAGTGAAATTGCCATGCCATACAAGGTTTGTCCAATAAGTATCCGGACTGAAGTCATAAAAAAAAAATATTGAAGATATATTTACACTTCAACAAAAGTTACTTGACTGCCCTCAAAGTTTTCTAAGTTTAGAAATCGTTAATGTGGCAACATAGCTCTTGAGAACCAGCAGAGAGTAGACAACTTTACTGCAGGTCCCTCTACTAGGCGAGAAACTCTATGGTGTAAGATTTACATTACTGTTTATAACATGAAGTCAGAAACTATATTTGCCCAACAGATTAATAGAGAACAAAATGGAAAACTCAAGAATGAGGAATAATTTAAGAGAATACTTGCGATTTGGCATGTTAAAATTGGAATCCGAAAAACTATTGTGAGGTTGGAAACACTGCACTCACTCGTGGTACACCTGGAGGAAAGCACTGTCAATTTTAAACACAAAAGGACATAATTAACCCTTTCACTGCTACCAGCGAGTATACTCATCCAAGGAATAATACACTCATATGCTATGGACATGTATACTCGCCCAACTAGTTCGCTATTTTTAGATTGGCATCAGCACAATGCAGGTTCAAATTTGTTGACCACTTATAGCTACTGCCATCTTGGGAGGTACAAAGCAACTATGTTCATTTATACTGAAACCTCTAAGCTCTGCTACAGGCGAGTATACTGGTCCTAAAGATTGGCCTATGTTTTTTTGAGTTGTGGAATTGCCATGTGAGTTTGTGAAACTTGTTGTTGATAACTACCGCCATCTATAGTGAGAACGGTCATTGTTTTGTATACTTTGCGCACTATTATTGTTTGCAATGGCTTCTAGTCGCACAAGTATGAGTGCTCTTACTGATGCTGAAATTGCTGAATTTATTACAAATGACAAAAGTGATGAGTCAGACAATGATTTATATGGTGAATCAGATGAGAACACTGATATTGATGATCCTGAAAAGAGAAGAAACTCAATCTAAGGCTACGAAAGAAATGATTGCTTTGAAATGGTGTGATAAGAGGGAAGTACGCATGTTGACAACACTACATACCAATGAAATGGCAGATACTGGTAAAGTGGACAGGACTACGAAGGTGCCAATAAAGAAGCCAAAATGTATGGTTCATTATAACAAGTACATGGGTGCCGTTGATAGAAGTGATATGATGCTGAGTTCAGTGGAATGCGTAAGGAAAGCAGTAAAGTAGTACAACAGGGTGGCTACAAACAAGCAGAAATGAAATTCCCCGACTTTTCCAGGTTTTTCAGGACAAAATTTACATTTTTCCCTGACAATTACAAACTAAACTAAATCGATGTTTTTGCAAATGGAAATAATAAACTCATACAGATCCACGTATGGTTGTGTTAAGTACCAATATTATCTTCAATGAAATCAACTAATTTCTCTATTCTCTATGATATTAATTCAAACTGCAAAATAGTGAATTTGGAAAATTATTACAATTCACAAGCTAGGGAAGGATTACGGAATTCTGTCATATGCAGTAAGTTTAAAATAAAATACTTGATTATTTTTAAGGTTACGACTGAATGAGATAAGAGTGAAGAGTGATTGACTAAGAAATACAGGGTGTCTATAAAGTCACTTAACATTTCAATGAACTAATGACAAATCTTTCCTTTTTTCCAAGTGAACTCTATAGAAGAGAGAATAGCCATTGTGCTCATCTGCGTGGAATGATGTTGGAAAACTTGCATGTTCTATGTACACAAACATGTCCTAGAAAAGACAAGAATGTTGGATTTCATCAAATTTTTCATTGTTTTAGGACATTTCTTTTTAAAAAAATCGCTAAAAACACCAACAATTCGCATTTTATGCCAAATTCGCATTATTTCGATATTTCAAACGGGCAAAAAATGTGTCCAGACATCACTGCACATTCCTAAACATAACTTCGCAGCAATTACCATTTTGCACGGTTTTGGCGTTTGCGAAAAATCAATGTCCCTACTAATCGGAAATTACTTCTGGCCACCCCTCGTATAAATCAGTAGATGGAAAGTGAAAATGTAGCAGGGCTGGCAGAGAAAAGTCAATTCTTGAAGAAAGTGATTTGCTTTTATGATTGAATGATTCGAGTAAATATGATATTAAAATATTTACGTATTTATTATTAGTATTTTATTTCATAATATTGGACATTAACTTTACTCAGTGAGAGATTAATGACCATCTCTCATGAGTAGAGCCCGGAAGTTTGGCAAAATGCATATATTGATAAAAATTTTCCGGATATACGTTTTTTATGTTGTTTCGAATGTTTTAGAAGCCTTTTCATTTTGCCTATTTTGTCTGTTTGAGACCCCAGTGCCTATTTTTAATTATAATGCCTTTTTTGCCTTTTTCAATGAAAATTGACCATTTTTTTTAAAAAAATATGTGTATATAAATTATTTTTCTCCCAGAAAACGTTGTTGGCATTTATTTTTCTTCCGTTTATTATGTGAATAATTTTCGCCTTATTTAAGTAATATTAAACTCAGGTATGTTTCAACATTGCTGAAGGAGAAAAGTGTGAGGAAAAAGTATTTCATGCTGAGTTAGGATATTGCCTTTCGGTTAACATTTCCTTGTGCATGATTGACTGCTGAAAACCTGTTGCTGAACACCTGCACATTTTCGACAGACGGTACTATTCTTCTCTGCAAGATATGTGAAAAAACAATCAACCATGAGAAAAAATACTTTATATCTCAGCATGTGTCAACAGCAAAACATAAACTGCAGCTGCTAAAATGATCGGACAGAAGAAGATATCACTAATATCAACAGTGGGCACTTCATCCAACAGGCAATCTCAGTTGTCTCTTGAACTGTGCAAAGCTTTCATGGAAGCAGGAATACCGTTCTGGAAAGTGGAAAACAAGTCACTGAGGAAATTCCTGGAGAAATACACTAAAGAAACGGTGCCGTCGGAATCTAAGCTGCGGAAAACATATTTAAGCGTCTGCTACGAAGAAGCTCTGCGAAGAACTCATGCTGAAGTTGTTGGAAAGATGATCTGGATTTCAATAGATGAAAGTACTAACGGTATGGGATGCTACATAGCCAACGTCATCACAGGAACTATGGAACCAACATGCGGAGAATCCTCGTCATTTCTTCCCACGTCAGAACAACTAGAGAGAGCCAATGGTTCGTCAAAAGCTCAGTTATTCTCAAATTCCCTACTTCTGCTCTGGCCAGATGGTGTAGTGATGCACCTCGCTATATGAAGAAGGCTGCCATAGCATTGAAAATTCTCTTCCCGAACATGCTTCATATCACATGTGTAGTTCACGCAATGCACAGAATCACCGAAGAAGTTAGAGTGTTGCACCCAGAAATGGATAGGTTGATTTCGAACACAAAGAAGATATTTCTGAAATTTCCCTCTCGAACCCGAAAATTTCAGGAAGTTGCGCCTGAACTTAGTTTACCTCCGCAACCAGTCTTGACAAGATGGGGAACCTGGATATCAGCAGCTTATATTATGCTAACAACCTTGAAAAAATAGTAAGGTGATCGATGCTCTTCCAGAAAATGAAGCGGCTTCAATTTGTGAAGTGAAAAACTCCTGTGCTATTCAGAACTGAAGAATGAACTGTCGTTTATTTTTGCACATTATGGTGCATTGCCAGAGACAATTACAAAGCTAGAAGAAAGAGGTGAGACTCTTATAGCATCCATGAAAATCTTCGAGGAATCTATGCAGCAGATGATGGAAGTGCCAGTAGAAAAGGGGTCAGCTGTTGTGGAAAAGTGCAAGCGGGTAGCGAGTGCAAAGGAGGACTTAAAGCAATTGAAAACAATATGTGATATTCTAAAAGGTGAAAATGCTGTTACCGGAATTAGTCCAGCTTGTTTTATGTATGCTCCAATAACTTCTGTCGAAGTAGAAAGATCATTTTCTATTATGAAAAACATTCTCTCTGACAGATGACTATCAATGAATATTGAGAACTTAAAAAAACACCTTGTAGTTATGTGCAATCAAGACGGAGAAAATTGAAATGCTCTTCCCAATGTAGATTTTAACATTTTGCCAGAAATTATAGATAAAAGTAAACGACTTCCAAATGTGCCTTTTTTCGGTTTATTTTGCCTTTTTTTTCATTTTTAGTGCCTATTTTCCACATTATAAATGCCTTTTTGCCTGCCTATTTGCATGTGGACAGGTTGCTAAAAGAACGGGTGGCCAAGGAACAAGTCTCAAAAACACTTTGTACCATATGGACAGGTCGTAAAAAGACTGGGTAGCATGTGGACAGGTCGCTAAAAGAACGGGTGGCCAAGGAACAAGTCTCAAAAACACTTTGTACCATATGGACAGGTTGCAAAAATAGTCGGAAGCATAAGGACAGGTTGCTAAAACAACGGGTTGCAAAAGACAAGTCTCAAAAGTACTCTATACTATAAGGACAGTTCGCAAAAAGACTGGGTAGCGTGTGGACAGGTCGCTAAAAGAACTGGTGGCCAAGGAACAAGTCTCACAAACACTTTGTACCATATGGACAGGTTGCAAAAATAGTCGGAAGCATAAGGACAGGTTGCTAAAACAACGGGTTGCAAAAGACAAGTCTCAAAAGTACTCTATACTATAAGGACAGTTCGCAAAAAGACTGGGTAGCGTGTGGACAGGTCGCTAAAAGAACTGGTGGCCAAGGAACAAGTCTCACAAACACTTTGTACCATATGGACAGGTCGTGAAAATAGTTGGTAGCATAAGGACACGTTGCTAAAAGAACCAAAGGATAAGTCTCAAAAACACTTCAGACAATATGGACAGGTCGCAAAAAGACTGGGTCGCCAAAGGAGAAGTCTCAGAAAGTCTGTGTAGCATATGGACACATCACTAAAAGAACGCGTTGTTAAAGTACAAGTCTCAAAAACAAATTATAGAGTCAACGACAAAAGATAGGCAAATTCTCCATTACAATTTTACTGCGCTTTAATCCACACCCTTTGTTGTTTTAAGAAATGAATCTATGTTCATACACAGCAGATGTAGCCCTCTACCTATTGATGTCTTTCATGATCACCACATTCTGGAAAGCGGACTGAATGAAAATGGTGATGGACAATTTGCCTACTATTTCTTTCACTGTTGGGTATACCATATGAACAGGTTGTAAAAATACGTTTTAGCATAAGGACATGTTACTAAAAAAAACTGATCGGCAAAGGACAAGTCTCAAAAACAATGAGTAGCATATGGACAGATTGAAAAAAGACTGGGTAGCATATGGAGAGATCACTAAAAGAACGGGTTGCCAAAGGACAAGTCTCAAAAAGACTGTGTAGAATAAGGATAGGTTGCTAAGAACACGGGTCGCCAAAGGACAAGTTTCAAGAAAATAATGTAGCGGCAGGTTGCAAAAAAACTGGGTCACCGAAAAAACAAGCCTTTAAAAGAACGATCGCCCTAGGGCAGACCGATAAAAGAACGGTCGCCATAAGACGAGCCGCTACAAGAACATGTAAGCAAAAGACAAATCTCAAAAAGACTGTGTAGCATAAGAGCAGGTCACTTAACGAACGGGTCGCGAAAGGACAAGTCTCAAAAAGACTGCGTACCATATGGACGGGTCATAAAACTAGTCTTTAACATAAGGACAGGTCTCTGAAAGAATGGGTCTCCAATGGACAAGTCTCAAAAAGACTGTGTAGCATAAGGACAGGTCTCCAAAGCACGAGTCTATAAAAGACTGTGTAGCATATGATAAAAAGTGGGTGGCAGAGGACAGATCACTAAAATAAGGAGTCTCCAAAGGAAAAGTCTCAGAAAGAAGGTGTAGCATAAGGAAAGGCCACAAAAAGACCGGGTAGCATAAAGACAGGTCACTGATAGAACGGGTCGACAAAATACAGGTCTCAAAAACACTTTCCACCATATGGACAATCGTAAAAATAGTCTCTAGAGTCGTTTTCACGTTCAGAAGACACAACGGCGCTTATGGAGAAACCGCACAGTGTTGCCAATACAGCGCTAGCTCATGTCGCCGGGAAATGATGACCTTCCTTCACAATGAAGGTGTTACATATTTTGTGTATATATAATGATAATTATATGTAATTATTAATGTTAATATTATACTGTGTTACCCTTTTTACTATGATCCATTGCAATCACTACACACGCGAGTGTAATGCACGAATGTGACACTTCAGAAATCACTTAAAAAATTAAAAATCACTGAGCGCTCACACAACTGAAAACACTTTTTCGAGAGAGGGAAAAAGTCTAAACAGACCAAAGCAGATCTCTTACTCAAGTAAGGGAAACCTGGCACATGGGTTAGATTCAAGTTGCAACCAAAACAAACAAATGAGTTATGGCCCACATGAACTGATAAGACGTGAATGACTCAAGCAAGGCATGTCATATTTCTATCTTGAAACCCCATATTTTGTCACGTGTTAGAAAGCCTTTCAAAGGTTAATATGATGTCTATGAATTTATGTGTACGTTGGAAACTGAAAGGTGATCTTCATTTCAATATTAATCTCGACAGTAATGTAAACAAAAACACGTGTATTTGCGACAGCACTAATGTTGCTCACAATAGCAGCATTGGAAATAATTGTCAATTATTAAATTTAAGTAATTTCAATTCTATTATAACAAACTGCATGAAGTTAATATTTTTAATGAATGGAAATAAAATAACTCGAAAACTTGGTGGTGATAGCCGGAATGCTGCGGTGAGTCAGCTCAAGATGGCCAGACAACGTCTCCTTACTTCGCGCGTGGTTCGGGTTAAAAAGAAACTCCAAATGCATGGAAGTAATATTTCTGGGAACCTTTGAGTGGTTATAAAAAATAATTTGGTTATTTTCACCACAACTTTGTCGCTGGAAGTTTTTACTTGGAATTACAGAACAAGAAATGGCCAGCGACGACATTTTCTACTGCACGAATATAAAAAATCTCCACATACTTTATTTGAATATTTTTTAATGCAAATATGTTTCAAAGTATTGATAAATTCTGAGTACCACCATCAACTATGACAATTAAAAAACAGTGTCAATTTTTTTAATAATGAATGCTTCAATTTTACGGCATGTTTCAACGTTAGGAATGAAAACAATGTAAAAATTGTGTTTTCACAGAAAATTTGCGTTTTTAATTTATCTAAAATTATGTAAGCAAGTTACCAGCTTTTTGTGTTCACCATCGTATTCTCTACAAAATTTCCTGCAAAACTGCAGGTACCGATTTTACTTAAGCTAAATTTGAAAATCCAGAAATTTCACAACAGCGTGCTCGTATTTCCCATAAGAAAAGCATTGCCCATAAGAGCCCATTGTGTCTTCTGAACGTGTAAACGACTATAGCATAAAGACAGCTTGCTAAAAGACCGGGTTTCTAAAGGACAAGTCTCAGAAACACTTTGTACCATATGGACAGGTCGTAAAAAGACTGGGTAGCATGTGGACAGGTCGCTAAAAGAACGGGTGGCCAAGGAACAAGTCTCAAAAACCCTTTGCACCATATGGACAGGTCCCAAAAATAGTCGGAAGCATAAGGACACATTGCTAAAACAATGGGTTGCCAAAAGACAAGTCTCAAAAATACTGTATACCATAAGGACAGTTCGTAAAAAGACTGGGTAGCATGTGGACAGGTCGCTAAAACAACGGGTGGCCAAGGAAGAAGTCTCAAAAACACTTAGCACCATATGGACAAGTCGTAAAACTAGTCTGTAGCATAAGCACACCTTGCTAAAACAACAAGTAGCCAAAGACAAGTCTCAAAAAGGCTATGTAGCATAAGGATACGTTGCAAACATTGATTGATTGATTAAATTTTTGTTTAAAGTCCACTTTATGCACCGTAAGGCTAATCGGGACTGGACCTACAGTTTAAAGTGGGATCCGAACCACTTGTGCCTCCACCGGGTATCAAACCCGGGACCCCTTGATTACAAGGCAACAACGCTACCACTGCGCCATCGGGGAGCGCAGGTTGCAAAGAGAATGGGTCGCGAAAGGACAAGTTTCAAGAAAACTGGGTCACCGAAAGACAGGCCATTAAAAGAACTCGTTGCCGTAGGACAGGCCGTTTAAAAAAAAAGGGTCGCCGTAGGACAGGCTGTTTAAAGAAAGGGTCGCCGTAGGACACACCATTAAAAGAAAGGGTCAGCATAGGACACACCGTTAAAACAACGGGTCGCCGTAGTACACACCATTGAAAGAACAGTCACCACAGGACACACAGTAAAAAGAATGGTCGCCCTAGGACACACCATTAAAAGAATGGTCGCCGTAGAACACACTGTTAAAAGAACGGTCACCGTAGGACACACCGTTAAAAGACTGGGTTTACAAAGAACAAGTCTCAAAAACACTTTGTACGATATGGACAGATAGCTAAAAGAACAGGTGGCCAAAGTACAAGGCCTCAAAAACAGTTTGTACCATATAGGCAGATCGTAAAAATAGCTTGTAGCCTAAGGACATGTTGCTAAAAAAAACTGGTCGCCACACGACAAGTCTCAAAAACAATGAGTAGCATATGGACAGGTTGAAAAAAAACTGGAGAGCATATGGAGAGATCGCTAAAAGAATGGTTTGCCAACGGACAAATCTTAAAAATACTGTGTAGCTAATAGAAAAACCACAAAAACACTGGGTCGCAGACGGACAAGTCTCACAAACACTTCGTACTATATGGACAGATCGTAAAAATAGTCTGTAGCATAAAGACACCTTACTAAAAGACAGGGTTTCCAAAGGACAAGTCTCAAAAACACTTTGTACCCTTTGGACAGGCTGTAAAAAGACAGGGTAGTATATAGACAGATCACTAAAAGACTGCCTGGCCTAAGGACAAACTGCAACAACACTTTCTACCATATCGAAAATTCTAAAAATAGTCTGTAGCATAAAGACACGTTGCTAAAAGACCGGGTTTCTAAAGGACAAGTCTCAAAAACACCTTGTACCAAAAGGACAGATCGCTAAAAAGCAGGTGGCCAAAGTACAAGTCTCAAAAACACTTTGTAAAATATGGACAGGTCGTAAAATAGCTTGTAGCATAAGGACAAGTTGCTCAAAGAATGGGTCGCCAAAGAACAAATCTCAAAAATACTTTGTAGCATATGGGCAATCGTAAAAATAGTCGGAACCATAAGGACACGTTGCTAAAACCACGCGTAGCCAAAGGACAAGTCTCAAAAATAATTTGTACCATATGGAAACTTCATAAAAATACTGGGTAGCATGTGGACAGGTCGCTAAAAGAACGGGTGGCCAAAGAACAAGTCTCAAAAACACTTTGCACCGTATGGACAGATCAATAAAAGAACGCATCGACAAAGTACAAGTCTGAAAAATACTGTGTAGCATATGGAAAGGCCGCAAAAAAACCATTTAGCAAAAGGCCAGTTGCTAAAAGAACGGGTTACCAAATGACAAGTCTCACAAACACTTTGCACGATATGGACCGATCGATAAAGAACGGGTCGCCAAAGGACAACTCTCAAAAATACTGTGTAGCATATGGAAAGGTCACAAAAAGAATGCATCACAGACAGGTTGCTAAAAGAAAGGGTCGCCAAAGGACAAGTCTCACAAAAACTTTGTACCATATAGATATGTCATACAATGGTGTGTAACATAAGGACACGTTGCTAAAACAATGGGTCGCCAAAGGACAAATCTCAAAAACACCTTGTACCATATCAACAGGTCGCAAAAACACTAGGTTGCCGGAGGACAGGCTCCTAAAAGAACGAGTCGTCAAAGGACAAGTCTCAAAAATACTCTCTAGCATGTGGAAAGGCCACAAAAAGACTGGGTAGCATAAGGACATGTAGCAGAAAGAGAAGTCTTAAAAACACTTTCTACCATATGGACAATCCTAAAAACAGTCTGTAGCATAAAGACACCTTGCTAAAAGACCAGGATTCCAAGGAACAAGTCTCAAAAACACTTTGTACCATATGGACAGGTTGTAAAAAGACTTGGTAGCATATGGACAGATCGCTAACAGAATGGCTGGCCAAGGGACAAGTCTCAAAGGACAAGACTCAAAAACAGTTTGTACCATATGGACAATTGTAAAACTAGTCTGTAGCATAAAGACAACTTGCTAAAAGACCGGGTTAATAAAGGCCAAGTCTCAAAAACACTTTGTACCATTTGTACCAACGGGTCACCAAATAACAACTCTCAAAAATACTGTGTAGCATATGGAAAGCCTGCAAAAACACCAGGCAACATAAGAACAGGTCGCTAAAAGAACGGGTCGCCAAAGGACAAGTCTCACAAAAACTTTGTACCATATGGACATGTCGTACAATGGTCTGTAGCATAAGGACATGTTGCCAAGGACAACAAGCTCTCCAAAGGACAAATCTCAAAAACACTTTGTACCATATCGACACAGGCCCGTAGCCAGAAATTCTTTGTAGGGGGGGCGAAGTCAATCCTAGAGGGGGCAAATTTTTAATATATTGTGTCACCCAAAATAGATAAGTAACAGGAAAGGGATGATATCTTGAAACTGCAATGAACAAAAAAAAACTTCGAGCAACATCAAATAGCAATATTTCGATAATGACCTTTCCAGATTGCCAAAGGATATAAAGTTTTAACATAAATAGGCTAATAGGGACTGTATCTACTTGATATTTACAGGTTGATAATGTTAATAGACGATTAATATGTACCAACAGCTTTGGGCCTCTCTGCAACTTTAAGGGAGCCCTTTATAAATCATGCTTCATAATGATTCCCTCTAGTTTCCAGTATGCAAGATTTTTACGCACAAAGGAATCTAACGAGAATCCAACAACACCATTGTGTTGTGTTATGCAAGAAAAATAGAATTAATTAAATAATAATGGTTACATATTACCTACACTTTGATGAATTGGGTAAAAATATGTAGCTAATACATTTTTTTTGTACTTGCTAAAACATTAAAACATGGGTCCCTTAGTCCACCACGGACTCTCTTTCTTTCAAAGGGGAGACTCTTGCATCACTACAGACAACGTTTGCCTACTGGTTACGTTAACCATTTTGCAAAATATTGTGTGAATTGTATTATAGTTGAAATACATGTTTTGACAGCTGACAAACAAATCCCTTGATTGATCAATCACTTCTTGGATTCCAGTGTCATAATTAATATTTCATATTATGTTTCATAGAAATAAATTGTTTTAATAGGGTACAATAATTTTACGGGGCACCATGGCATTCTGTTTAACATTTTTTTTTCATATAGATCGTTTGGCTCCCAGGGCCGTCCCATAGCTATGGCTCTGAACTTGGACTATAAGAACAGCAGATATTGCGAGCGAAGCGATCAAGAAAATTTTACGAAATGTTTTTGATTTGTATAAAATTTGAAATCGAGGGGGGCAATTGCCCCTCTGTGACCCTTGCAAGTGCCCTTGGCCATCTGGTAGAAAATTGCAAGGAAAACGTGAAAACTAATTCCATCATGAGTATCCAATTGTCCTGCTATTCTTAGATTCTCCTAGTCTTGTTTTTTTTACTTAAATGTTTGCTTCCCCTAGAATGGACTTCTGTAGAAGGTCAGGGGGAGGGTACAATGCCCCCTGCACCCCTGTAGTTGCGGCACTGTTTATGAGTGTCTCTTCATCAATTTCACGTCATCCTTCATTGTTGCGATTAGCTAGAAGTGGCAGAAAAGCAACGCAAAGTAACAAAAATCAAATATCCACTCCCTCTTTCTACCACACTATAACCAAAAGATAGACTTGGGAAACAAAAATTTAAGCAATTCATAGCAACACATCCAAGAAAAACATCGAAACACATTAGGCACCTTTAGTACAATACTACTCAAACTGTCACAACTGTTCTGGATACTGAAACTTGAGAAATCATTTCCCGAAGTCTAATCTGGAAGGGAATTTTTCCCCCAAATCCTGATACGACCTTATACGGAATCCCATACACCCTAATAAATCACAAAATCAATAAGTATCTTTGTTTGCTAGAGTATCACATGATATAATTGTAAAGATTAGTTAGAATTCTAGGTAGGAATGTGTTCTGTATTTTTAACAGGGGGGGCAGAGCAGTTTCACAGTTTCCCCACCTGTCCCCCCTCTAGCTACGCGTCTGTATCGACAGGTCGCAAAAACACTGGGTCGCCGGAGGACAGGCTCCTAAAAGAACGGGTCGTCAAAGGACAAGTCTCAGAAAGACTGTCTAGAATATGGAAAGGCCACAAATAGACCAGGTAACATAAGGACAGTTGCTAAAAGAATGGGTCACCAAAGGACAGTTGCTAAAAGAACAGGTCACCAAAGGACAAGTCTCAAAAAAACTTTGTACCATAGGGACAGATCGCTAGAAGAACAGGTGGCCAAAGTACAAGTCTCAAAAACACTTTGTACAATATGGACAGGTCATAAACACAATTTGTTGCATAAGGACAAGTTGCTAACAAAAACTAGTCGCCAAAGGACAACACTCAAAAACAATGAGTAGCATATGGACAAGTTAAAAAAAAGAATGGGTAGCAGATGGAGAGATCGCAAAAAGAACAGGTCGCGAAAGGACAAATCTCAAAAATACTGTGTAGCATATGGAAAGGCTGCAAAAACACCGGGCAGCATAAGAACAGGTCGCTAAAAGAACGGGTCGCCAAAGTACAAGTCTCATAAAGACTGTGTAGCATAAGAACAGGTCGCTAAAAGAAAAGGTCACCAAAGGACAAGTCTCAAAAATAGTGTGCAGCATATGGAAAGGCCGTAGTAAGACTGGGTCGCAGAAGGACAGGCCGCTAAAAGAACAGGTTGCCAAAGGACAATTCTCACAAACACTTTGTACCATATGGACAGGTCGTGAAAATAGTTGGTAGCATAAGGACACGTTGCTAAAAGAACCAAAGGATAAGTCTCAAAAACACTTCGGACAATATGAACAGGTCGCAAAAATACTGGGTCGCCAAAGGAGAAGTCTCAGAAGGACTGTGTAGCATATGGACACATCACTAAAAGAACGGGTAGTTAAAGGACAAGTCTCAAAAACACTTTGTACCATATGGACAGGTCGTAAAATGACTGGGTAGCATGTGGACAGGTCGCTAAAAGAACGGGTGGCCAAGGAAAAAGTCTCAAAAACACTTTGTACCATATGGACAGGTCATAAAAAGACTGGGTAGCGTGTGCACAGGTCACTAAAAGAACGGGTGGCCAAGGAACAAGTCTCAAAAACACTTTGTACCATATGGACAGGTCACAAAAATAGTCGGAAGCATAAGGACACTTTGCTAAAACAACGGGTTGCCAAAAGACAAGTCTCAAAAATACTTTATACCATAAGGACAGTTCGTAAAAAGACTGGGTAGCATGTGGACAGGTCGCTAAAAGAACGGGTGGCCAAGGAACAAGTCTCAAAAACAGTTTGCACCATATGGACAGGTCGTAAAACTAGTCTGTAGCATAAGCACACCTTGCTAAAACAACAAGTAGCCAAAGACAAGTCTCAAAAAGACTATGTAGCATAAGGATAGGTCGCAAAGAGAATGGGTCGCGAAAGGACAAGTTCCAAGAAAATAGTGTAGCGGCAGGCTGCAAAAAAACTGGGTCACTGAAAGACGGGCCGTTAAAAGAACCCATCGCCGTAGGTCAGGCCATTTAAAAAAAGGGTCGCCATAGGACAGGCCGTTTAAGGAAAGGGTCGCCGTAGGACAGACCATTTAAAGAAAGGGTCGCCGTAGGACACACCATTAAAAGAAAGGGTCGGCATAGGACACACCATTAAAAGAAAGGGTCGGCATAGGACACACCATTAAAAGAAAGGGTCGGCGTAGGACACATCGTTAAAACAACGGGTCGCCGTAGTACACACAGTTAAAAGAATGGTCGCCGTAGGACACCGTTAAAAGAACGGTCGCTGTAGGACACACCGTTAAAAGAACGGTCGCCGTAGGACACACCGTTAAAAGGACGGTCGCCGTAGGACACACCGTTAAAAGACTGGGTTTACAAAGAACAAGTCTCAAAAACACTTTGTATGATATGGACAGATAGCTAAAAGAACAGGTGGCCAAAGTACAAGTCCCCAAAACAGTTTGTACCATATGGGCAGGTCGTAAAAATAGCTTGTTGCATAAGAACATGTTGCTAAAACAAACTTGTCGCCACACGACAAGTCTCAAAAACAATGAGTAGCATATGGACAGGTTGAAAAAAGACTGGAGAGCATATGGAGAGATCGCTAAAAGGATGGTTTGCCAATGGACAAATCTTAAAAATACTGTGAAGCTAATAGAAAAACCGCAAAAACACTGGGTCGCAGACGGACAAGTCTCACAAACACTTTGTACTATATGGACAGATCGAAAAAATAGTCTGCAGCATAAAGACACCTTGCTAAAAGACACGGTTTCCAAAGAACAAGTCTCAAAAACACTTTGTACCCTTTGGACAAGTTGTAGAAAGACAGAGTAGCATATAGACAGATTGCTAAAGACTGCCTGGCCTAAGGACAAACTGCAACAACACTTTCTACCATATCGAAAATTCTAAAAATAGTCTGTAGCATAGAGACACGTTGCTAAAAGACCGGGTTTCTAAAGGACAAGTCTCAAAAACACCTTGTACCATATGGACAGGTCGTAAAATAGCTTGTAGCATAAGGACAAGTTGCTCAAAGAACGGGTCGCCAAAGAACAAATCTCAAAAATACTTTGTAGCATATGGGCAATCGTAAAAATAGTCAGAACCATAAGGTTAAAACAACGCATTATGAAAGGACAAGTCTCAAAAATAATTTGTACCATATGGAAACTTCGTAAAAATACTGGGTAGCATGTGGACAGGTCGCTAAAAGAAAGGGTGGCCAAAGAACAAGTCTCAAAAACACTTTGCACCATATGGACAGATCAATAAAAGAACGCATCGACAAAGTACAAGTCTGAAAAATATTGTGTAGCATATGGAAAGGCCGCAAAAAAAACCATTTAGCAAAAGGCCAGTTGCTCAAAGAACGGGTTACCAAATGACAAGTCTCACAAACACATTGTACGAAATGGACGATCGATAAAAGAACGGGTCGCCAAAGGACAACTCTCAAAAATACTGTGTAGCATAACAACATGTCGCTAAAAGAACGGGTCACCAAAGGACAAGTCTCAAAAACACTGTGTATCATATGGAAAGGTCACAAAAAGAATGCATCGCAGACAGGTTGCTAAAAGAAAGGGTCGCCAAAGGACAAGTCTCACAAAAACTTTGTACCATATAGATATGTCAACAATGGTCAAAATAAGGACACGTTGCTAAAAAACGGGTCGCCAAAGGACAAATCTCAAAAACACCTTGTACCATATCAACAGGTCGCAAAAACACTGGGTTGCTGGAGGACAGGCTCCTAAAAGAACGAGTCTTCAAAGGACAAGTCTCAAAAATACTCTGTAGCACGTGGAAAGGCCACAAAAAGACTGGGTAGCATAAGGACATGTAGCAGAAAGAGAAGTTTTAAAAACACTTTCTACCATATGGACAATCCTAAAAACAGTCTGTAGCATAAAGACACCTTGCTAAAAGACCGGGATTCCAAAGAACAAGTCTCAAAAACACTTTGTACCATATGGACAGGTTGTAAAAAGACGTGGTAGCATATGGACAGATCGCTAACAGAATGGCTGGCCAAGGGACAAGTCTCAAAGGACAAGACACAAAAACAGTTTGTACCATATGGACAATCGTAAAACTAGTCTGTAGCAAAAAGACAACTTGCTACAAGACTGGGTTAATAAAGGACAAGTCTCAAAAACATTTTGTACCATATGGACATTTCGTAAAAATACTGGGTAGCATGTGGACAGGTCGCTAAAAGAACGGGTGGCCAAAGAACAAGTCTCAAACACACCTTGTTCCATATGGACAGGTCGTAAAAATATTCTGTAGCATAGGGACAAGTTTCTAAAAGAACGGGTCGCCAAATAACAACTCTCAAAAATACTGTGTAGCATATGGAAAGCCTGCAAAAACACCACGCAACATAAGAACAGGTCGCTAAAAGAACGGGTCGGCAAAGGACAAGTCTCACAAAAATTTGCACCATATGGACATGTTGTACAATGGTCTGTAGCATAAGGACACGTTGCCAAGGACAACAAGTTCGCCAAAGGACAAATCTCAAACACACTTTGTACCATATCAACAGGTCGAAAAAACACTGGGTCGCCGGAGGACAGGCTCCTAAAATAATGGGTCGTCAAAGGACAAGTCTCAGAAAGACTGTCTAGAATATGGAAAGGCCACAAATAGACCAGGTAACATATGGACAGTTGCTAAAAGAATGGGTCACCAAAGGACAAGTCTCAAAAATACTTTGTACCATAGGGACAGATCGCTAGAAAAACAGGTGGCCAAAGTACAAGTCTCAAAAACACTTTGTACAATATGGACAGGTCATAAAAACAATTTGTTGCATAAGGACAAGTTGCTAAAAAAAACTAGTCGCCAAAGGACAAGACTCAAAAACAATGAGTAGCATATGGACAAGTTGAAAAAAGAATGGGTAGCAGATGGAGAGATCGCAAAAAGAACAGGTCGCGAAAGGACAAATCTCAAAAATACTGTGTAGAATATGGAAAGGCTGCAAAAACACCGGGCAGCATAAGAACAGGTCGCTAAAAGAACGGGTCGCCAAAGTACAAGTCTCATAAAGACTGTGTAGCATAAGAACAGGTCGATAAAAGAAAAGGTCACCAAAGGACAAGTCTCAAAAATAGTGTGCAGCATATGGACACATCACTAAAAGAACGGGTTGTTAAAGGACAAGTTATAGAGTCAATGAAAAAAAAAATGATAGGCAAATTCTCCATTTCAATTTTCATTGCCCTTTATTCCACACCCTTTGTTGGTTAAGAAATGAATTTATGTTCATACAAAGCAGATGTAGCATTCTGCCTATTGATGTTTATCATGATCACCACATTCTGGAAAACGGACTAAATGAAAATGGTGATGGACAATTTGCCTAATATTTCTTTCACTGTTGGGTATACCATATGGACAGGTCATAAAAATAGATTTTAGCACAAGGACATGTTGCTAAAAAAAAAACTGATCGGCAAATGACAAGTCTCAAAAACTTTGAGTAGCATATGGACAGATTGAAAAAAGACTGCGTAGCATATGGAGAGATCGCTAAAGGAACTTGTCGCCAAAGGACAAGTCTCGAACACACTCTGTACCACATGGACAAGTCGTAAAACTAGTCGGTAGCATAAGCCCACGATGCTAAAAGAACGAGTAGCAAAAAGACAAGTCTCAAACAGACTGTGTAGCAAAAGGATAGTTGCTAAGAAAATGGGTCGCCAAAGGACAAGTTTCAAGAAAATAATGTAGCGGCAGGTTGCGAAAAAAACTGGGTCACCGAAAGACAGGCCGTTAGAAGAATGGTCGCCCTAGGACAGACTGTTAGAAGAACGGTCGCCATAGTGCAGACCGTTAAAAGAACGGTCGCCATAGTGCAGACCGTTAAAAGAACGGTCGCCGTATGAAGAGCCGCTACAAGAACGTGTAAGCAAAAGACAATTCTCAAAAAGACTGTGTAGCATAAAGACAGGTCACTGAAAGAATGGGTCGACAAAAGAAAAGTCTCAGAAACATTTTGTATCATATGGACAGGTCGTAAAAAGACTGGGTAGCATGTGGACAGGTTGCTAAAAGAACGGGTGGCCAAGGAACAAGTCTCAAAAACACTTTGTACCATATGGACAGGTCGCAAAAATAGTCGGAAGCATAAGGACACGTTGCTAAAACAACGGGTTGCCAAAAGACAAGTCTCAAAAATATTTTATACCATAAGGACAGTTCGTAAAAGACTGGGTAGCATGTGAACAAGTCGCTAAAAGAACAGGTGGCCAAGGAACAAGTCTCAAAAACACTTTGCACCATATGGACAGGTCGTAAAACTAGTCTGTATCATAAGCACACCTTTCTAAAACAACAAGTAGCCAAAGACAAGTCTCAAAAAGAATATGTAGCATAAGGATAGGTCGCAAAGATAATGGGTCGCGAAAGGACAAGTTTCAAGAAAACAGTGTAGCGGCAGGCTGGAAAAAACTGGGTCACCGAAAGAACTCGTCGCCGTAGGACAGGCCGTTTAAAAAAAGGGTCGCCGTAGGACAGGCCGTTTAAAGAAAGGGTCGCCGTAGGACACACCGTTAAAACAATGAGTTGCCGTAGGACACACCATTAAAACAACGGGTTGCTGTAGGACACACCGTTAAAACAACGGGTCGCCGTAGGACACACCATTAAAACAACGGTCGCCGTAGGACACACCGTTAAAAGACTGAGTTTACAAAGAACAAGTCTCACAAACACTTTGTATTATATGGACAGATCGTAAAAATAGTCTGTAGCATAAAGACACCTTGCTAAAAGACAGGGTTTCCAAAGAACAAGTCTCAAAAACACTTTGTACCCTTTGGACAGGTTGTAGAAAGACAGGGTAGCATATAGACAGATCGCTAAAGACTGCCTGGCCTAACGACAAACTGCAACAACACTTTCTACCATATCGAAAATTCTAAAAATAGTCTGTAGCATAAAGACACGTTGCTAAAAGACTGGGTTTCTAAAGGACAAGTCTCAAAAACACCTTGTACCATATGGACAGGTCGTAAAATAGCTTGTAGCATAAGGACAAGTTGCTCAAAGAACGGGTCGCCAAAGGACAAATCTCAAAAATACTTTGTAGCATATGGGCAATCGTAAAAATAGTCAGAACCATAAGGACACATTGCTAAAACAACGCGTAGCCAAAGGACAAGTCTCAAAAATAATTTGTACCATATGGAAACTTCGTAAAAATACTGGGTAGCATGTGGACAGGTCGCAAAAACACTGGGTCGCCGGAGGACAGGCTCCTAAAATAACGGGTCGCCAAAGGACAAGTCTCAGAAAGACTGTCTAGAATATGGAAAGGCCACAAATAGACCAGGTAACATATGGACAGTTGCTAAAAGAATGGGTCACCAAAGGACAAGTCTCAAAAATACTTTGTACCATAGGGACAGATCGCTGGAAAAACAGGTGGCCAAAGTACAAGTCTCAAAAACACTTTGTACAATATGGACAGGTCATAAAAACAATTTGTTGCATAAAGACAAGTTGCTAAAAAAAACTAGTCGCCAAAGGACAAGACTCAAAAACAATGAGTAGCATATGGACAAGTTGAAAAAAGAATGGGTAGCAGATGGAGAGATCGCAAAAAGAACAGGTCGCGAAAGGACAAATCTCAAAAATACTGTGTAGAATATGGAAAGGCTGCAAAAACACCGGGCAGCATAAGAACAGGTCGCTAGAAGAACGGGTCGCCAAAGTACAAGTCTCATAAAGACTGTGTAGCATAAGAACAGGTCGATAAAAGAAAAGGTCACCAAAGGGTAAGTCTCAAAAATAGTGTGCAGCATATGGACACATCACTAAAAGAACGGGTTGTTAAAGGACAAGTTATAGAGTCAACGACAAAAAAATGATAGGCAAATTCTCCATTTCAATTTTCATTGCCCTTTATTCCACACCCTTTGTTGTTTAAGAAATGAATTTATGTTCATACAAAGCAGATGTAGCCCTCTGCCTATTGATGTTTATCATGATAACCACATTCTGGAAAATGGACTAAATGAAAATGGTGATGGACAATTTGCCTAATATTTCTTTCACTGTTAGGTATACCATATGGACAGGTCATAAAAATAGATTTTAGCACAAGGACATGTTGCTAAAAAAAACTGATCAGCAAAGGACAAGTCTCAAAAACAATGAGAAGCATATGGACAGATTGAAAAAAGACTGGGTAGCATATGGAGAGATCGCTAAAGGAACTTGTCGCCAAATGACAAGTCTCGAACACTCTCTGTACCACATGGACAAGTCGTAAAACTAGTCGGTAGCATAAGCACACGATGCTAAAAGAACGAGTAGCAAAAAGAAAAGTCTCAAACAGACTGTGTAGCAAAAGGATAGTTGCTAAGAAAACGGGTCGCCAAAGGACAAGTTTCAAGAAAATAATGTTGCGGCAGGTTGCGAAAAAACTGGGTCACCGAAAGACAGACTGTTAGAAGAACGGTCGCCCTAGGACAGACCATTAAAAGAATGGTCGCCCTACGACAGACCGTTAAAAGAACTGTGGCCCTAAGACAGCTAATTTAAAGAAGGGTCGCCGTAGGGCAGACCGTTAAAAGAACGGTCGCCCTAGTGCAGACCATTAAAAGAATGGTCGCCCTAGTGCAGAACGTTAAAAGAACGGTGGCCATAGTGCAGACCGTTTTAAAAGAACGGTCGCCGTAAGAAGAGCCGCTACAAGAACGTGTAAGCAAAAGACAATTCTCAAAAAGACTGTGTAGCATAAGGAAAGGCCACAAAAAGACTGGGTAGCTTAAAGACAGGTCACTGAAAGAACGGGTCGACAAAAGAAAAGTTTTAAAAACAGTTTCTACCATATGGACAATCGTAAAAAGACTGGGTAGCGTGTGGACAGGTCGCTAAAAGAACAGGTGGCCAAGGAACAAGTTTCAAAAACACTTTGCACCATATGGACAAGTCGTAAAACTAGTCTGTAGCATAAGCACACTTTGCTAAAACAACAAAAAAAGCCAAAGACAAGACTCAAAAAGAATAAGCATATGTAGCATAAGGATAGGTCACTAACAGAATGGGTAGCGAAAGGACAAGTTTCAAGAAAACAGTGTAGCGGCAAGTCGTGAAAAAACTTAGTCACCGAAAGACAGGCTGTTAAAAGAACGGGCTGCCGTAGGACACGTGTCGGCATAGGACACACCATTAAAACAACGGGTCTGTGTAGGACAGACCGTTAAAACAACGGTTTGGCGTGGGACAGACCTTTAAAACAAAGGGTCGGCGTAGGACACACCGTTAAAACAACGGGTCGGCGTAGGACAGACGGTTAAAACAACGGGTCGGCGTAGGGCAGACGGTTAAAACAACGGGTCGGCGTAGGACAGACTGTTAAAACAACGAGTCGGCATAGGACAGACGGTTAAAACAACGGGTCGGCGTAGGACAGATGGTTAAAAAAATGGGTCGGCGCAGGACAGACCGTTAAAACAATGGGTCGGCGTAGCACAGACCGTTAAAAGAACGGGTCGTCGTAGGACAGACCGTTAAAAGAACGGTCGCTGTAGAGCACACCATTAAAAGAACGGTCGCCGTAGGGCACACATTTAAAAGAATGGTCGCCATAGGCCACACCGTCAAAAGAACGGCCGCCGTACGGAACACCGTTAAAAGACTGGGTTTCCAAAGAACAAGTCTCAAAAACACTGTGTACGATATGGACAGATAGCTAAAAGAACAGGTGGCCAAAGTACAAGTCTCAAAATCAGTTTGTACCATATGGGCAGGTTGTAAAAATAGCATGTAGCATAAGGACATGTTGCTAAAAAAAACTGCTCGCCAGACGACAAGTCTCAAAAACAAAGAGTAGTATATGGACAGGTTGAAAAAAGACTGGAGAGCATATGGAGAGATCGCTAAAAGAATGGGTTGCCAATGGACAAATCTCAAAAATACTGTGTAGCTAATAAAAAAACCGCAAAAACACTGGATCGCAGATGGACAAGTCTCACAAACACTTTGTACTATATGGATAGATCGTAAAAATAGTCTGTAGCATAAAGACACCTTGCTAAAAGACCAGGTTTCCAAAGAACAAGTCCCAAAAGGACTTTGTACAGGTTGTAGAAAGACTGGGTAGCATATAGAGAGATCGCTAAAAGACTGGCTGGCCTAAGGACAAGTCTCAAAAACACTTGGTACCATATGGACAGGTCGTAAAATAGCTTGTAGCATAAGGACAAGTTGCTAAAAGAACGGGTCGCCAAAGGACAAATCTCAAAAATACTGTGCAGCATATGGACAATCGTAAAAAGTGTCGGAACCATTAGGACACGTTGCTAAAACAACACGTTGCCAAAGGACAAGTCTCAAAAATTATTTGTATCATATGGACACTTCGTAAAAATACTGGGTAGCATGTGGACAGGTTGCTAAAAGAACGGGTGGCCAAAGAACAAGTCTCAAACACACTTTGTTCCATATGGACAGGTCGTAAAAATAGTCTGTAACATAAGGACAAGTTGCTAAAAGAACGAGTCGCCAAAGGACAACTCTCAAAAATACTGTGTAGCATATGGAAAGCCTGCAAAAACACCGGGCAGCATAAGAACAGGTCGCTAAAAGAACGGGTCGCCAAAGTACAAGTCTCAAAAACACTGTGTTGCATAAGAACATGTCGCTAAAAGAACGGGTCACCAAAGGTCACGTCTCAAAAACACTCTGTACCATATGGAAAGGCCACAAAAAGAATGCATCGCAGACATGTTGCTAAAAGAAAGAGTTGCCAAAGGACAAGTCTCACAAAAACTTTGTACCATATAGACATGTCATACAATGGTGTGTATCATAAGGACACGTTGCTAAAAGACCGGGTCTCCAAACAACAAGTCTCAAAAACAATTTCTACCATATGGACAGGTTGTAAAAAGACTGGGTAGCATATAGACAGATCACTTAAAGAACGGCTGGCCAAAAGACAAGATTCAAAAACACTTTCTACCATATCAACAATTGTAAAAATAGTCTGTAGCATAAAGACACATTGCTAAAAGACCAGGTTTATAAAGGTCAAGTCTCAAAAACACTTTGTACGATATGGACCGATCGATAAAAGAACGGGTCGCCAAAGGACAAGTCCCAGAAAGACTGTGTAGAATATGGGAAGGCCACAAATAGACCAGGTAACATAGGGGCAGTTGCTAAAAGAACGGGTCACCAAAGGACACATTGCTAAAACAACACGTTGCCAAAGGACAAGTCTCAAAAATAATTTGTATCATATGGACACTTCGTAAAAATACTGGGTAGCATGTGGACAGGTTGCTAAAAGAACGGGTGGTCAAAGAACAAGTCTCAAACAAACTTTGTTCCATATGGACAGGTCGTAAAAATATTCTGTAGCATAATGACATGTTGCTACAAGAACAGGTCGCCAAAGGACAAATCTCAAAAATATTGTGTAGCATATGGAAAGGCTGCAAAAACACCGGGCAGCATAAGAACAGGTCGCTAAAAGAACGGGTCCCCCAAGTACAAGTCTCAAAAAGACTGTGTAGCCTAAGAACATGTTGCTAAAAGAACGGGTCACCAAAGGACAAGTCTCAAAAACACTGTGTATCATATGGAAAGGCCGCAAAAAGACTGCATCCCAGAAGGACAGGTTGCTAAAAGAATGGGTTGCCAGAGGACAAGTCTCACAAAAACTTTGTACCATATGGACATGTCGTACAATGGTCTGTAGCATAAGGACACATTGCTAAAACAACAGGTCGCCAAAGGACAAATCTCAAAAACACTTTGTACCATATCGACAGGTCGCAAAAACACTGGGATGCCGGAGGACAGGCTCCTAAAAGAACGGGTCGTCAAAGGACAAGTCTCAGAAAAACTGTCTAGAATAATGAAACGCCACAAATAGACCAGGTAACATAAGGACAGTTGCTAAAAGAACGGGTCACCAAAGGACAAGTCTCAAAAATACTTTGTACCATATGGACAGATCGCTAGAAGAACAGGTGGCCAAAGAACAAGTCTCAAAAACACTTTGTACAGTCATGTTCAAAAAATCTGTCGCATGGATTTTTTCTAAATCCAACGTCTTACGAAATTATGTTGGTAGCTCTGAAACAAGGAAGTGTTGTGAAATATACGATCCTCCAATCAGAGTGAAGTTTGATTCGGAGGAGCAGGAGGCGTGACTCATGGTCTTGTCCACAGGAAGTTCAACCAATGCAGCATTTCCAAATATGAGATAACGTCCCCATTGGTTAAATATTTTCAATAATGCGAATCGGCAGAAAGATTGCGCAAAAGTTTTCTTTGTTGTTTTAATGCCTTTAATCGTTTCAAATTAGTATTAAATTGTCCCAAATTTAGTTCATGAGCTTAATATAATGTATCCATGTATGTGTTTGACTATCATATATCACTCATTAGAACAATTTTCACATTGTTTTCACTACGTGAGATGACATTTCATTTACATTTACGATAAAATAGTGGTTTGGGTGTAATAGCAGTTTTCATTATTTAATTTAGAGATGCATTTTTATTTGTTGAGTTAATGATTAGGTTAATTCGTTATTTTTCGTGAAAAGAGGGAACCACAGAGCTGAAAGAAAATACACAACTTGTATTATTGAGGTCAAGAGTTCGTTTTAACATCACTTTATGCACACATAGGCTAATCACGACTTGGGATACATTTAAATTGGAATCTGAAACATTATGCGACCTGACTGGAACTCGGAAAAGGACACACTGATTACAAGACGTCGATATATTACCACTTGGTCTGGGGTTGTTGGAGTGGGAGAGGGGTGACGGGAAGTAGAAAATAAATAGTATTTTGGGGGTTTTCAATGTTATATTTATACACATACAAACCTAAGAAAATATTTATTTTCATACATGTGTGTGGGTGTGAGGAAGGGGGAAAAGAGAGGGACAGAACGATATTGGGAGAGATGGGACGAAGAGATGATTGTGGAAAATGTTTTATTTGACGTTCAGTAATAAAAACAATCAAATCAATGATGATTATCTTATAAATACCATATTTAATGTAAATTTGTTTTAAAAATGGGGGCGGGGAGCTGTTTGTTTTACGTTCAGTGCAGGATAACAAGTGGAGACACATAGTGGTTCGTATCTCACTTTAAACTGTAGGTCCAGGCCCCATTAGTCTATCTGTGTATAACGTAGATTTAGAATTCAGTAGAAAATAACGTCGATCAAGTATTTTGGATTTTAGATGCGTTGAGACCACTAAAATTTCCAATTCTTAAATAAGAAACCTGTCCTCATATTACCATTTTGAAAGAGAGAGAGTTAATTGTATAATATTTCGTTGTTAGTTTCAAAGAAGACTAATTCAAATAGTAACAATGGGAATGAATAAAGCTTACGAAAAGTTTTTGCCACCGATTGCATTTGAACCTACGACCATTAGAGTAACAACCCAGTGCGATAACCACTACCCCAAGAGTTCGTTCCTTCTTACGGCATGCTTATGAGTTAAGACCAATTCGTTCAATATGCATTAGAAATATAATCCCCACCAGCCTCTCTATAAACAACACACCCAAACGCTCCTTTGTAGCAAATGAAATAAAGGTGGTATGAATGTCACAAAACATTTAAGCAAAATCTACTATATTTACGATGCAATCTCCTCAAAATCAATGACAGGGTGGCTACAAACAAGCAGAAATGAAATTCCCTGACTTTTCCAGGTTTTCCAGGACAAAATTTACATTTTTCCCTGACAATTACAAACTAAACTAAATCGATGTTTTTGCAAATGGAAATAAATAATAAACTCATACAGATCCACGTATGGTTTTGCTAAGTACCAATATTATCTTCTATTAAACTGACTTAATTTCTCTATTCTCTATGATTTGAATTCAAACTGCAAAATAGTGAATTTGGAAAATTATTACAATTCACAAGCTAAGGAAGGATTATGGAATTTTGTTATACGCAGTAAGCTTAAAATAAAATACTTGATTATTTTTAAAGTTACGACTAAATGATATAAGAGTGAAGAGTGATTGATTAAGATATACAATTTGTAATTTATCAGTCTCCTTATACATTCTCGGTATTATATGCTGATATTTCCACTGAGGTTTGGAACCCTCTGTTTGCAAAAACTATGAGTGCGGACTCATTTTTCAATGCATAAAGCTACTTCTCTCTTCTCTGTAAAGCAAACAACTTAACTCTTGCATATAAGTGAAACAACTGAATCAAACAAAACAGAGTGTCATATTTCCTTACATATCGATGGGATTTCTGCTTCAGTACAGTATATCCAAGTGAAGTGCTGTGAAACTGACAACATGCGGTTATACCATTAATGCTGACGAAAAGGGTATGTAAGTATTAGAAATTTAACGCTAGGAATTTATAGAATTGCATTGTATAGGTGCCTGATTTAGCTAACCAACACATTAAAACAGGAACACTCTAATAACAAAAGCTTCTGAAAGTTCAAATACGAGGGGCATCCTGAAAAAAGCTCAAATGGTACCTATACGCAGCACTAGTGGTCGGAGAGCGACACACACACGCACACATGCAGGCAGGAAGAAGTGGCATGTAGCTGTAATCTGGTACAGTTGCAATACAGCCGTTTTAGGACAGTTCTAGGTTAAATATTGGAGCTCTCATACAGTCTCCGACTGACTGTGATGTAGCCTAAGTGTAGTAATCAGATTTTTGCATGCTCAGAATTTGGAACAGAGCCACCAGCAATCGTGTGAGGTGTGCGGACTGAACATCGCGAGTGATAGTATGGTCAGATGATGGTGCACACAATTCATGGAAGGCCAATCGAATGTGCACAACCCCATACAGCCGGTAGCCGACGAGAAGATCGCTGAATGAAGGGAGACAGGGCACAGAGGTAAAGGGAGGGTCAGGTTCATTTGCAGAATTTAGGGGTGGTTGGGGGTGGTCGGGGAGAAGGAAGTGTTGTTTTCTTCTTGGCGGGTCATTGTCAAGCTGACGAAAAGAATTCTGGCAGAAGAGCACCTCCCCCACGCGAAAGAGTGGAGTCGCCTGGCAGTACGTCACACCTCTTCTGCCAGCGCTCTTCTCGTCGGCTGCCAGTTGTAAACTGAGTACACACGGACCCTTTGCATCACTTCAGGTGAAATACAAAATTTAGTGCCATGCTACGACACATGCCAGAACAACGGTGCTGATTATGCCGAAAATTAGGTCAGGACTCACTGTTACTAATGCAATAAATTACAACTGATATTCTTGCTCTATTTATGCTTAATCGGTAGGGACCTTGATATTTTGTTATTTTTTTTCAAATTGGTGTATTTTCTTATTTTTTATTTTTTACTATATGGTGTTATTTTCCACAAAATTCACATTTTCATTTTTGCGCATTTTCTGGCAAATATCTGAAATTATACCTTCATTGTGTTTTTAAACTATTGTTTCAAATTGTAAGTCACATGGCTTACGCCTCTTCGCGAGAGTTTGATATCTTGAAAGTTATTTTGGGAAAGTTATTTTCCATACCCCTTTATTAATTTTAAGGTAAGGATTTTAGATAATGGAATTTTGGTGTGGAGTTAGGGGCTCACACTTTCTTGATCACGGCTGAAGGTGGGGGTGATGTGATCAGCACGACACTCCTGGCTACCTTTATCCCTCAAAATTTCCTCAAGGTACCAGCTTCATATGATGCTGGGTGGGCACCGGAGCAGTTTGAATAGGTGGAGAACATCCCGGTTCTCCCCCGCAGGGGATTCACCCCGGGTACCTCGCATTGTAGTCAGATGCCCTAACGACTGAGCTCCATTATTACTCGCTCGACAAATGCCGATAGTGCGCACTTAGCTTGGTAATTCAAAACATATCTCGTGTGACAATAAGAAGATGTGGCTCCCATGTGATGGTAGATACATACTCAATCTCCTGTGATGCAAATGGTTTTGATAGAAGTTGAAAAAATCGTGGGAAATAAATGATTTCAGGTGGCTGTCGGAATTATTCCAAGTATGTATAACTCTATGGTTTACTCTTGAGTAAAATGTTGGAAAAACTTGCATGTTCTATGTACACAAACATGGCCTAGAAAAGACAAGGATGTTGGATTTCATGGAATTTTTTGTTGTTTTAGGACATTTCTTTAAAAAAAATTGCTAAAAACACCAACAATTCGCATTTTTTGCCAAACTCGAATTATTTCAAAATTTCGAAAAATGTGTCCAGACATCACTGCACATTCCTAAACATAATTTCACAGCAATTACCATTTTTCACGGTTTTGGCGTTTGCGAAAAATCAATTAACCTACTAATTGGAAATTACTTTCTAGCCACCCCTCGTATAAATCAGTAGATGGAAAGTGAAAATTTAGCAGGGCTGGCAGAGAAAAGTCAATTCTTGAAGGAAGTGATTTGCTGTTATGATTGAATGATTCGAGTAAATATGATATTAAAATATTTACGTATTAATTATTAGTATTTTATTTCATAATATTGGACATTAACTTCACTCAATGAGAGATTTAAGACCATCTCTCACGAGATTAAACAGACAGGACAGAGAGTGGCGTTAATTTCATTGCAATACTAGTGTTGCAGTAAATTTGAGGTTGGGAGCATGCACTTGCCAATTCTTATAAAGTTCACCAATGCAGATTTATGTTTCACTTTTTCGTGATAGTATTCAATATATATCGTGTTTGGTTGGATTCTTCTTGATATCTAAGGATATTACAATGTCATTGAAAACGTATGTTAACTTGTGCAAAACCAGTAATATGTCAGGATGATAAAAGAAAGCCTTCGTAAGCACTGCTACATTCAATAAGGTGAAGTGAGACAGAAGAGTAATAAAATTCCAGCAGCATATTTGCAGTCTAAAGCTCTTCTTGTTTATGCATGTGATTTTTGTTCGATGTTGCAGGTCAAGCAATTTCTGTCGCATGTTGTAATGAGATACTTTGTCGGGTGGCGATATTCGACAAAAATCGTATGTACCAATGGAACATATTTGTTTCCATGTTCCTTCAGTTTGACCAACAAAATGCCTTACTACGATGTCCGACAACTATCGGACGGTGCCACCTGCTCTTATCCCCTCCATCTGTTGTCAAGTCCCCTTAATACTCCCATACGGACAAGAAAAAATGATAATTCAATGCATTTTCCACGTAATATTTAAAGGCTTAACCTTTAACCCTGCGATGATACCAACCATATAGTATCATCAGAGTAAGGTCCTACTGGCCCGATGATACCATATGGTATCATGGTGCTGATTACGAAATGAATGTGCTTTTTGGACCTTCATACTCTTATGTTTGGGTGGAAACTCTGACACAGGTCTGGAGCAAGCCTGGGAAATTCATATTGATGACCAACCTCCCCCCTCTCTGCAACATATCCATGCCACATTATTCAACTTGTATGGCACCCAGGAACATGAAACATGTTTCATTCTCTTTGGAAACGTCCATTCTTTGAAGAGAATACTAAGGTTTGCACCTTCTCCCCAAAATAGCGGGAGAAGAGGAGGTAAACTCCAGATTTTTATGTTGTTTTTTTCATTGAAATTCGGTGGTCGTGCCCCCAAACCCCCCTTCCTCGGTTCGGTGTTCTGAGTTGTACACGGTTGCATGCTATGATGTTTTAGCTGCAAACCAAAACTTATCCGAAGTAGATTGCTCCCATAGTACCCGAGTTATAACAATTTTCCTCCAAACATGCAAATTACCTATTTTCCGTACAAAAAAAATAATCACATTTTGGCCTATTATTCAACTTGTATGGCACCAAAGAACATAAAACATGTTTCATTCTCTTGAGGAATGTCCATTCTTTGAAAAGAATACTAAAGTTCGCGCCTTCTCCCCAAAATAGCGGGAGAAGAGGGGGCAAACTCCAGATTTTTGTTTTTTCCATTGAAATTCGGGGGAAGTGCCCCCCAAGCCCCCTTCCTCGGTCCGGTGTTCTAAATTGTACACCCTTGCATGCGCTGATGTTTTAGCTGCAAAACAAAAGTTATCCAAAGTAGATTGCTCCCATAGTGCCCGAGTTATAACAATTTTCGTCAAAAGTGTGTTTGAAGTCAATGACATTTCCCTGACTTTTTTTGACACCTCAAATTCCCTGACTTTTCCCAGTTTTCCAGGTCTGTTGCCACCCTGTTAACAAAAAGTTGTTTTTTTTTATTTCTTGGATATAAGTGTACTAAATTCTCACCCTCTGTTCCGAAAGTCTACAGGGAAAAAATACCAATGGCTACATATCAACTGAACTTGATCAAGGAAATGTTAGAAGTATTCCATCATGAAAAGGAAAAACAGGGTCATGGCAAGCTTTCTGATGATTCCCCACTTCGCCTTACTGAAATACATTTTTGACATTAGTTCTAGATACAGAAAAGAAGAAAGAACCTACCAGAAAATGTCATGTGTGTGCCAATTCGACTATAGAACCCAAGAAGAGAAAAGAGTCTCGTTATATGTGCCAAAAATGTAATGTCGCACTTTGTGTAGTACCATGCTTTGAAAAATACCACACTTTGAAAAACTACTAACATTATGTGTGTATTGTTATGTGTATATTAGATAGATAAATGTTAATTTGTTTCCCAACAAATTTTAGCAGTGCTCCCTTTTATGATACAGAGTCTTGTACATACATTTATAATAATACAGTGATTTCATATACAAAAAAAGTTCTTACAAAAATATATACACGTTTATATAGTTACCTATGTGTATTATGTGTATATTTTTTTTGGTGATAAATAATAATATGTACAACTTTTTAGCAGTTTTTGTTTGTTGAAACACTCTAAAATCGTTAAAATTGAAAGGGAAAAATGATACAAATTAAAATGCTAAAATGTAAAAAGTAGTTAGCACAGCATGGTATTACAATTGAGAAAGTCCGTAGCAGTGAAAGGGTTAAGAATAGTTTATGCAAATCAAAAATATAACATCACCTTGCAAAGTGCTGTGCAATGAGCGAAAATTAAAGTGTGTCACAATTGTATTCGCTTCACAAATATCTTTTTCCTAAGAATTAAGAGTCACTGGTTCAAATCCAAAACTCTCCAATTTTCTCTTTCCCTTTATTTTATTTTCTTTGTAAGCATGAGATCAGATTTATTGAGCACGACATTTAGTAATTAAGTTGAATGACATTGTTTCAGAATGTTCGCAAAAAATTATTCGGTGTTGAAATTGATGAATGTTTCCAGCAGCTCAATGTATTTTGTTTCTTCTTTCTGGCACTAACATTCATCAATTTGGATCGAAAAATACCTAAATTGTTGTCGTATTCCAACAGAAAAAGTATTTGGTCAAATGAAGAATGTGCTGACTATGGTTCGGAAGTTCATGAAGAATCAATCATCATCTTTTCAGAGCCTACACAAAAATGCTAAAGTGAATATCAGTCAGTCTGCCTTCAGCTAGAACCAGAAAACATTATTTCTTTGCGTTTGTCGACCTTCTTTTGGCTTTTAGGTCATTTTCAGTAGTTTTGCCTTCTTGTTAGATTTTACTTAATTTTATGACTTATTTTTCTCTGTCCTTGTTGTTTCGTGAATCTCAAATGCATTTGCTAGCGTAACTTGTAGATTTAAATTTCCTGACATGGTCCTTTTAGCAAGTTCATCATTAAATAAATATATGTTCAATGGCAAAGCACAACTATCATTTTCAAGTTTGGCAATGCATTAAATAATTAATTGTGATAAATTTATTTTTCCTAGTCCAAACTTAAGATACATTGTGTGAACCCTACTTTGAGATTCTCTTGCTAGCCTCTGTTATCACTTTAATCTGTGCTTTTAAAATAAAACTAGTCAAAATATTAAAGAAGATATAATATTATGTATGCCAAACACAAATGTATTTCAGTTGCTGGCTGTCCACAGTATCGTGGAAGATTCATTCTCAAAGGAGGTGAATGATTTTTACATTTCACCATCTGAAATAGTTTCTGTTGAGGTTTGGAATCGATCTTATGACCCCTGTCACACACGGTACCACTACACTACAGAAACCACTTGCACTCAGCATGTAGTTTAAAAGATGAAAGTCAACTTAGGTCTTTTTGTTTAACAAAATCTCGTATTCGTAAACACTATTAGTTATGTGAAACGTGTGGGGAATTACTCATGGACGTGCAAGTAGTGCATTCGTGTGTTCACAAGTTCAAAGTACTGAGAAACGTTGGAGAATGAAGAGAGGCCAAGCACAAGGCTTTTCGATCTCACGAGTGGGATAGAGAAGACACCTCACAAACCAAGCTGGGTATTTACGATTTTATTTTGAGTGATTTGAGAAATATGGATACGAGAATTTATTAAATTAAAGGATCTATGCTGCAGGATTGTCATTGTTTGAACTTTACATTCAGTACTAGTGCCATCTGTGGTGTAGTGGTAACGTGCTTGAATTGTGTGACAGGGGTCGTAAGATCGATGCCCAACCATGGCAGAAACATTTTCAGAAGGCGAATTGCATTTCATGAAATATTTCTTCAGATTCATGGAAATTACTTTGATTTCTTCCAAGACGTGGAAACCTTAAATTCCAGGCAGCTATCTATATTGAAGCAGACAAGCAGATACCACGTGACAGATGCAGAAATCGGATAGGAAGCAGAGATTAGTCATCGCTCAGGCTGGGAAATTGATGACTTGAGAATGAATCTTCCACAATACAGTGGACGGCCAGCAACTGAAATACATTTGTGTTTGGCATACATAAGATTATATCTTCTTTAATATTGTGACTAATTTTATTTTAAAAGCACGGATTAAAAAGATAACAGAGGCTAGGAAAGGAATCTCAAAGTAGGGTTCACACAACGTATCTTAAGTTTGGACTAGGAAAAATAAATTTATCACAATTAATTATTTAATGCATTGCCAAACTTGAAAATGATAGTTGTGCTTTTCCATTGAACATATATTCATTTAATGATGAACTTGCTAAAGACCATGTCAGGAAATTTAAATCTACAAGTTACGCTAGCAAATGCATTTAAAATTCACGAAACAACAAGGATGGAGAAATATAAGCCATAAAATTAAATAATATAATTAAGCCTTGTTTCCATGTTAAAAACACTAAGTTGCTGACCCAGGCATTTTATTAAGATAATTAACTAGTTTTTAGTTCAGTTCTTCATCTGAGGAAGACCCTGATACAGGGTTGAAACGTTACATGTTAAGTGTTTTTATATCTTTATAAACTGCCTTAGTCAGCAACTTAGTGTTTTTTAATATGGAAACAAGGCTTAATTATATTATTTAATTTTATGGCTTATTTTTTCCGTCCTTGTTGTTTCATGAATTTTAAATGCATTTGCTAGCGTAACTTATAGATTTACATTTCCTAGTTCAGTTCTTCGTCTGAGCAAGACCCTGATACAGGGTTGAAACGTTGCATATTAAGTGTTTTTATATATTAATAAACTGCCTTGGTCAGCAACTTAGTGTTTCATAAAATGAAGTAAAATCTAACAAGAAGGGCAAAAACTACTGAAAATGACCTAAAAGCCAAAAGAAGGCCGAGTTTTCTGGTTCTAGCTTAAGGCTAACTGACTGATATTCAGTTTAGCATTTTTGTGAAGGCTCAGAAAAGAAGATGAATCTTCATCAACTTCCGAGCCATAGTCAGGAAATTCCTTGTTTCACCAATACTATCTGTTGGAATACGACAACAATTTAGGTATTTTTCGATCGAAATTGATGAATGTTAGTGTCGGAAAGAAGAAACAAAATACATTGAGCCGCTGGAAACATTCATCGATTTCAACATCGAATTATTTATTGCGAACATTCTGAAAAAAAATCATTCAACTTAATTACTAAATTCCATGCTCAATATATCTGATCTCATGCTTACAAAAAAAAAAAAAAAAAAAAAAAAAAAAAAAAAAAAATTGGAGAGTTTTGGATTTGAACCAGCGACCCTTAATTCTTAGGAAAAAGATATTTGTGAAGCGAATACTTTACCAATACTCTACAGCATCACTTGTAGCAAATGCTTTGAAACATGTTGATTAGGGCTGAGCTGATACCACTTTGAACCGATACCGATACTCTCGCTGATATAGATGCCGATACCGATGCTTGAAAACTGTAATAATTAAGTTGCTCAAAACATATTCTAATGTTAGTGATTAAGTATTCCACTCTAATAATAATTATATACATCTATTTTTCCAAGAGTTTTGCTTAACAATATTTTAGAATTAAATTAGAATATTAAATTAAATGTTATATAATCACAAAATAAGTTTTTTGACACAAAACTTGTGAAAATTTTTGAAAAAACTCGAATTTTGCATAATTTGCAGGATAATTACACTCCACAAAAGTGTCACACGGCATTTTGGTCTTTCATGGTGTCCTTAAAAATACCGGAAAAGTATCGCCAGGTATCAACAAATAAATTCCAGCCGATACTTTCTGACACAGATACCGATACATAGGCATCGGTATCGGCTCAGCCCTAGTGTTGATGATTGCTCGAGCTACCACTTTTCTATGTGACGAACAGATTTTCACTGCAAATTGTGACATTCTTTAATTTTCGCTCATTGCACAGCACTTTGCAAGGTGATGTTATATTGTATTTGCATAAACTATTCTTAATTATGTTCCTTTGTGTTCAAAACTGACAGTGATTCCTAAAGGTGTAGCACGAGCGAGTGCAGTGTTTCCAACCTCACAAAAGTTTCTTGATTCCAATTTTAACATTCTTAAATTATTCCTCATACTTGAGTTTTCCGTTTTGTTCTCTATTAATCTGTTGGGCAAATATAGTTTCTGACTTCATGTTATAAACAATAATGTAAATCTTACACCAGAGAGTTTCTCGCCTAGTAGAGGGACCTGCAGTAAAGTTGGCTACTCTCTGCTGGTTCTCAAGAGCTATGTTGCCAAATTAACAATTTCTGGACTTAGAAAACTTTGAGGGCAGTCAAGTAACTTTTGGAGAAGTGCAAAGTGTGTTAATATTCTTCAAAATATGACCCTCCTGCATCAATACACTGCTGCCAGCACTTTTTCCACTCTTCATATGCCCCCTGGAAGTCGGCAACCTCAAGGCTGTTCAGGCAGCACATCGAAGCCATTTCGACCACCTCAATCGTCCCGAAACGATGGCCTTTCAGGCTCCTTTTGATCCGAGGGAACAAAAAGAAGTCGGGGGAGCCATATCTGGACTCTGGGGTGCTTGTGGCAATGTTGTCACATTGTGTTTGGCCAGTACCTCCCTCACAATTAGCGACAAGTGACTGGGCGCATTGTTGTGATGCAGCAGCTAGGATTCAGCGATCTCCCTTCGGATGCAAATCATTGGTCACAATTGAATGCACAGTGGATTTCAGTAAATTTAACTCCTGTGCTATCAAACGACCACTTAACCAGTGATCACTGTGATCACTTAACCCAGTTTTGGAACCCAATCGCTGCCATTGCATGTCATATATGTTGTCAACTTTTTATTTTTAGTACATTTCATATAATTTATGATGAAACGTCCAAGGTAGCCATGTGGTTATAATGTAACATACCATATATCAAAATAAAGAGGAAGAATCAAACTTTTCAACAGTGTATGATACATATATTTTACACTTTTAGTTTTTGAGATATGATTTTTCTAAAAGTAGTGAAAATGGTCAGCATTCTTGGGACGGACCTAAGTGTTAAATTCATACCAAATTCTCTAATTCTAACCATTGCCACTCGTCAATACTGACAAAATGGCTTAGGCCCAATTCTAGTTTCATACTATGCACATATTTAATACCAAAAATTTACCTTGGCTGCAAGTTCAAGTCCAACTTCATCTGCTTCTATTCCATTTCTCAACTCTTTGGTATGAAAAAACCGTTATCATGTAGGAGACTAGAAGGTGTGATAGCAAAGCAGCAACATCAGGCAAAAGTGGCCACAGCAATACTGCAGGAATAGCTCGTTAAGATTAGAATCACTCAAACGTTCAGCCTAAAAGAAAAAAGATACAAACTCTCATGAATTTTACCTTTTACATATATTCAACTATTTTATTCAGTGTGGCTAAATAGCAGGGAAAGTGGCCACCCTACATTTGTACAAAGATTTTTTTTCAAATACTAAATATAATAATTGGGTTAAAAATTTCACCATGGTCAGAAAAACAATCCTAATTGATGTTGGTCTTGTGTCATCAAGTAAATTGAATTAAGCTATTTTGGTGGCCCTCTTACCCATCACTACCCAGGTTTACTACATAGAAGACTACTTTCTTTCAAATAACATAATGATCACATTGGATATAGGTGTACTATATCACACACACACACATACAGTAAATTATATGTACACTCTGGTTCAGATAACGTGGCACATATTTAAACTGTTCAACCTTATAAAATGTGCCACTTAATGTGAAGAAGAGAGTACATGTCAGGCTATCACAAATCACCACAGAACTCGCATCACATTCTTTCATTCCAAGTCAACCACTAAAATTTTCCCAAATATTACATTTTCCTGCATTTCAAATTTATCCACCTTGACCCTCAAGCCTCTTCTAAGATGAGAAAGACCCTGGAAAACTTGTAAACTAAAGTAGACGGACATTTGTTTTCTCCTCTTGATTACCCTCCACTCATGTCTGTACACTCTATGTGGCCACATTCATTGCCGTCAACTGTTTTAATAACTGGGATATCAGTCAGTGTCTTGCATGCAAGTTTTCCACTTTTGTTTATTTTACATCACTTTTCTGCAACATTTGGCTAATTACAATGATGAGGACGAGTGATGATTACATGAAACTAATTGAGGGACACTCACAAAACACCCATAACCAGGAAGGGACTTGAAACAGGGAACTTTGGTGGTAAGATCAGAAGTCTACTACTTAACGTACTTGACCGCCAAGCTGCTTTTTGCATGCAAGTATAAACATGTGCTTCATTTATATTTATACATATTTATTATACATACATTTACACTGGATAAAGATGAAGGCAAGGGCCAAAAAAACTTCATAAATCTCTATGAGAATTACTTCTTGAGCGAAGATTTTGATTTTTGTACATCGCAACAAGTTTGTAAAATGCACGCATGAAAAGTTCCCATCCAAAGAGGCTATGCACATGCTCGGGGTCTGTCCACCAAAGGTTAAAGCTCGTATATTGTCGATGGGACAAATGAATTGTATCAGTATCTTGAAACAGGCACACCTGTAGCACCCTTTCTTGTGTGATTGAGCATACACAAGCTGAATATCAGTGTATTTGTTCAGCTGTAAAATTACCAATAATTTTACCGCCTCGATATACCTGCAAACAATAAGCTCCATTTGCAAATAATGCCACAGCAGTACTGTGATCATGACTTTGCACATGCATGTCAAGTTTGTTGAATCCTTGGCAATGCATGGATGGCATTTGCAGATAAATGTTATTGTGACAAAGAGAGAAATATAGTTGCTCGTACTCTTGGGGATATCAGTGATGAGTAGTTATCCCTAACAAGAAGTGGTTCACAATAACACCTTGGCTGGCCAAAGATTTCTATGATCCCTAAATTGAATCAGGCTTAGTTCAAGCCATGCTCATGCCACATGCCAATGCTACAAATTAAAAAAAGAAGTAACTTATTTTGACACATACCTGTGTTTACTACCTCAAGACTTTCACATCATGTGCCACCATCTTTTATAAGCTTGTCAAAAACTAAATCACACATCCTTGCAATGGGCGTGAAGAACACAAGAACAAATGTAGAATTTGAATTTTGTATCAAAGTTCTGCACAGATAGGCTAATGGGGACTAGACCTACAGTTTAAAGTGGGATCTGAACTATTATGTGCCTCCACTGGGTATTGAACCTGGTAATAAATGTAGGCAATAAAAGCTTCCACAAATATCTGGTCTTGATATATTAAAATTGTAAACTCACAGATTCTTTGGCCATGAAAAGTATAAGGAGTAGATCTGAAACTAGGCCACGAGTGTCTGTCTGCCTTCATTTGTGTATATTCCCAACTTGGTAATACTGTTTTCAAATTAGACTGGACATTCTTTGAATGTTCACAGCAATACTTCTTAACAAACTTGCTCACTTGTAAATCACATGAACGTAAACAAAACATGTTGAACCTCTAAAAGTACAAGCACACCATCAATGCCAGAAAACCCAACCTTTCATACTTGAAGAAAAGTGCAAATGATACTATAAATCTCAGAGCTGTAAGTAACACTTTGCGGGAAAAGAAAATTGCAATAAAATGCAGCCATACAGGCCTCTCACGCTGTACAGGTCGAGGGACCAATGATGGTAGAGATGTTACAGGGGTAACCACTGTCAAATGATTTGAATTACTCTGATGAACCACGGTCTTGAAGAATGAGATGCCCCTTGCGAATCCAGAGAAGAAATATCCACCTGGCCGCATTGTTACATATCACCCTGGAAAGTAAAGAACACTTTTCTTTAGTAACTACATAAACACTGACACATTAAGTGGCATTTCATCTTACACTTTCACTTGACACACACGAGAAAATTATCATTGGAATGCAATGTTAATTGGACATTATCCATTGTCTAGTGTTTTTTTTTTAAAATTATACTTACTCTAACACTATATTTCAAGAGAGTGCCTCTCCTCTCTTCTTCATGTGGACAAATTTATTTTGCCAGTGCTGAGAATCAAACCTATGACAGACCTGCGATTTTACTACAGATCTGGTGCTCTAACAAACTATGTCACAGTGCCCTTCCCACCATAAAGTTGGCCTGGCAACAATGAAAAGTTGTTTCCTCAAATGGCAATGACAGATGGCAAATCTTCACCAGAAATATTTTTGTGTTCTGCAGTTTACGAAATGCAATTCAGTCGTTACATTTCAATGACCATTCAAATGTTAGTTTTAGAAGTGATCCCACTTTGTGACATTGTGCATCAATTATGCCGGAGACACTGACCAGAATGTGGGAAGAACTCTTACTACTTGTTGGATGTGTGCCATGTAATGAAAAATGCACATATTGAGAACTTGTAACATGTGTGGGCTGCATGTAGTAGGTGTTGTATAAACTTGTAGACTTCCTTTTCCATCTCATGAATTGTGTGCCACAGATAAGAGAAATTACACATATTTAAAACTCCAATATTCTTTTGTGTACACCCTGCACATTTTTGTGATTATTTGAAAATGTTGTTCAGTTAGGAGAGTTAGGCTTAATACTGGTCATAATGGCACATGAAGATGCTAATGTCACATTGTTCTTAGGCAAGGGGTATTAGGTTAGGTGTTAGGAATTTGACACGTGGACACTAATTTGATGTTGTTTGGGCTGTTAGGATCATTGGTGTTTGTAATTTGATATACGGATACTAATTTGACATTTATGTTATTGTTGGTATTTTTCTTATGTTACAAATGTTGGGTTTGATGTGGACATTTTTTTTTTTTTTTGTGTTCATGGGGAGTTATGAATGGAATTTTGATGGAAAAGTATCAGTGAAAGTAGCCTGGCATTACCCGCCATAACGGGAAAACCTATCCTAAGCATTTCCCAACTCCTGAGACTACTATGAAAGGGGCTAACAATCTGCCTCAGGAGGAGAATGCAATGAGACTGCCAGGAGCCGGCAACTATGTCAGGAGATCCATGTCTGGTCGTTAGAGCACGATTCCTGTCCACCACGGAGAGTTCACCACAGGGCCACCAGAAAAAGAGGAGCCCAAGCCAGGGCCTGTCCAAAGGCAAGATACCTCAGGCCAGTTAGCAGGACCAGTGTCCAACTGACGTTCCAATGTCAACGGACCCAAGATAAGTACCTGCCCCTTTTAGGGTGCTCATCCATTCACCCCTAACTTCTCTCCTCTCATTGAAATGATTTTTAGAACGCTCGTAATATCTAACTGGATAAACATAGTAGCTTGAAAAAGTGTTACATAACTTATTGCTCTACCTCTGTCTCACCACCCATTGGTCAATGGGACCGACCCTCTAAGAAAGAGGGTTAAATCCAGTATGACTAAGGTGAGTACCCCCATTTGTGTCTCCAGGGACGAAAACTTAGCTTGTAACGCTGGAATAAGGAGCTTTTCATGTACACCAGCCATACTTTCAGATCAAATATATCATTTATTTGTGATTCGAACACTCTCAAACTAAATGGGGATAGGAATTTGGCATTGTTGATGGGTTAAGAATGTTAGGTTTGATGGTGTTGGTAGTTTGATGCTAATGGTATTTTACTGTGTTCTCTCACTTTATGGGCGTCTAATTAATGGAATTTTGATGAAAATGAATGTCTGAAAATAGTCTGAAATAGAAGTTTTTTCACATACTCAGGAAATAATTTTGGATCAAACATTTCGGTTATTTGTGGTTTCCATATGCTAAAACCTTTTGTGTTACATAAAACAACAAATTCTGACAATTAAAAAATCGACCTAGTTCTAGAGGGGGTACTTTCAGTTAAAGGTCCCACCAATTTGTTGAAACTGTGGACCAAACAGAATTTGTCACACTTGCTTCGAGAAGTGATTTTTTAGTTTTAAAGAAATGCTAAATACAAAAAAGAAGAAACTTCAGTATACAACTCAAATATTTACAAATGGTCCATGTAGTCACATTTGCCTTATAATTATTATTATTAACAAGAACTCTTGTTTCTTTAGTGGTCAGAATTATTTAATTGGTCAGTATTTTGATTTATTGTACAGAGTGATCTATTGAAGTGTAGACTGCCACATTGCTGCTTGAGCCATCGGCAAACAAGATGCTCGTGGCTGTATGTCGACACTGTAAATTGTCCGTGAATCAAGCATGTAAGTTTAAAGAGTGATTTATTTACTTACCAATTTGTGAAAGAAGGTGCTGAAACTGGCTGCCTTCATTGTCCACACATTCTTGACACATCTTGATGAAGTTACCCATAACTAGCTGCAGTTCCCATTGATTAATGTTGGTAATTTCTTGCAGATGTTACATTTCAGTTCTTCCAGGGTGTGTGGATTTGACTTTTACACAACATTTTTTAATCTATTTCAATTTTGAATAAACACTATTAATTTTAAGAAGTTTCAGATACTTATAGTGCAGAAAATATCAAGAATTATTCTAAAAAAGTAATAATTCATAATGACGGGGTGTGAATTATCAAGGTCAGTTCCAGACTTCATAAAATTATTTCCATAGTTTTTGTAATCTCCAAAAGCAGAGAAATTCCAAATGATCTTATTTAAAAGAAGATATATTGCAGAGATAAAAATTGCATGGAACTTTTACACCAAGGAACCTTGTTTCAAATCACCTTTCAACTTCACGTGCCAGTTGAGTTAACACATTTGAATCATAAATAAATACATGCTGTGCAGTAGAAAACAGTTGCTGAGCCATAACACACTTTGTGGCTGAATACACTAGAAAAAACACAATACATAACAAGCACCCTCCCTTCAGTTGCCAGACTAACACAATACAAAACAAGGACCCTTATCACTTCACAGGCTTGTGTCTACATTCAAGACGTCAGTAAAAAGTGGTTTCTAGCCCAGTTTTAATTTGCCATTCCTTCTACTGGGTGTCCAAAGAGTCATAAACTGAGCCACTGAACATATGTAACTTTTGTACAAAAAGTGATAGACATGAATTTTCCACTGGGCATTAACTTTGTCTAAGTGGATATTTTTTCAACATCAGACTAGAAAATTGTGCTGTACATGAACGTTCAGTATGAGGAAGAGGTTACTAAGGAGCAAGAAAGGTCTTGTATGAAGTGAAAACAAACATGCATAAAAGACAGCTATGGAGTCACTTGAAAAAAAATTCAATGTGTATTGATGCTCTCTGTGGATATTTACAGAATTGATAAAATAACATAAAATTTTAAGCATTTTATGCATTACAGATGATTTATGATGTTAATATGGCATATGCATAAAAAAGTAGTGTTTTTTTAAAATTATGAGGTGTACTGGTAACATTAGTTGTGTCAGAGGGCAGCACCAACTTAGGCTGACATCTGGCTATAGCCCCGTCTAGTTGGCTGCACTTTTTGACTCTCTTTGCACCAAAACGTCTAGTTGGTTGAATGGTGCAACACTGAGTCATCTAGTTCGTTGATTTCGAGTCAAGTAGTGTATTTGGTGTCTGCACTACCTTTCGGACCAGTGTATGTTTGGTGTATGGTCACGTGGTGCATGCTAATTAATCAAATGACCGTTTAAAGCAGCAGACAGGCATTTGTTGAATGTTCTGAACTTGAACACCGCTATCCATCTAGTTGGTTGAAAGTAATTTCCTTGCACCACTCTGACACTGGATACACCTGCACTGCACCGAGTGTCAAAAAGTGCAGCCAACTAGATGGGGCTTATGTTACAATCAGTGTCCACATGAAAGAAAAGGTTTGAAATTTATCATACAAAATTGTACAATAAATTTCAAACCTTTTCTTCCATTCAAACATTGATTGAATAACTGAATAACAAAGCCAGATGTCGGGCCCAACTGATACTGCCCTCTGATAGGATCAATGTTGCCAGTACACTTCATAATTTAAAAAAAAAATACATACCTATTTGTGAATATGCCATAGTTAACCCCATAAATCGTCTGTAATTCATAAAAATTTATCGTTCTCTTATCAATTCGGTAAATACCCATAGAGATCATCGATACACGCAGAAACTTTTTTCAAGCAACTCCACAGCTGTCTTCTATCAATGCTTGCTTTTACTTCATACAAAAACTTTTCTCTAACACCTTAGTAACTTTTTCTCCATACTGAACGTTCATGAAGATTTTCTAGTTTAATGTTTAAAAAATATTCACATGGACAAAATTAATACCCAATGTAAGATTCATGTCTGTATCGCTTTTTGTGCAAAAGTTACGTACAGTGAATATCTTGGTTGTGTGATTTTTTGGATACCCTGTAGTTACAAATTTGTTTTTATTATGTGAGAGTTTATGTACCAGGTTTGATCCTCAGTGAAGACATGTTGCGTAAGTATTTGGATTTCCTTTTAACCCTTAAAGGACGGACCGTGTTACAGGTGTCACAGCAGGTATTTCCCTTAAGGATGGCTTGTGACACTCGTGTCACATACTTCAACTTGGATAATGATCGGAGATACATATTATGAGTTCTGCATGAGTCGAGAGGTATGTAAAATTTTAATTTCATTGTTACTATTAGGGAGGGCAGGGGGCAATGTCCGAAAAATTGTGATTTATTTTCATTGGTTTTGAGAACATCACTTCTTTCTCAACGCTTGGCGTTAGTGCAGTGCAAAAAAATTGTTCTCGGAAAGTATTAGCAATAAGCAGGGCTGGCATTTTGCCTGGGTTTCTATTTTTTTCTTCGAGATAAAACCTGAAAAAAAAAAAAAAACAGGCAAAACTGTTTGTTTTTCAGGTTATGTTTAAAAATATATATTTTGAAAATGAAAAACATTTTTCTCCTGGTAGTAATATATTGTAACATTCAATTTGTATTGCTTTATTCTCTGTCCCAGATATCTCTGGAGCAGGCAAACAAAAACAAGTCTGTGCACGTAGTGATGTGTGATGGTTCCACGAATGAACACATGAGAGGGAACTGGATTGCGTGGATGGGGAGGGAGGGGTAAGCGACTGCAGTTACCAGCCTTCACAGCAGCGTGTACTGCTTTGCTCTGCCCAGTCGATTTCCTCCCCTACTCTGATGCAATGCATGGCCTTGTTCCAGAGATATATGGGACAGGGTATAGTTGACTGAATCACAAACTAGTTAACATTTCTGTTAACATATTCTATTCAAAAATATTTGTCCAACAGTTTGATTCTACTCATCCTGGATGGTGTAATAGTTAATGCTGTTGCCTTGAGATCAGTTGTTAGGGTTGCATTCCCTGAGGAGGCACACACTTTGGTGAATTCAACAATCAGACTACTGTTATAACCAGTACTTTTTTTTTCTGGCAGTCAACAACATTACTCCATACTAACATTTTATAATAGGTGAGGAATAATACAAAATGTCTACGATGCCAAGATGTCCTGGGTTTTAATCCTGGCCTGAGCATGGGTATTCCTTGTATATCCATTCATCAATTTCATCATATCATCACTCATTCTCATCTTCGCGATTAGACAAATGTGGCAGAAAGAGAAGTAAAATAAATCAATCAAACCAGAGAAGTGAATATTTATTGAATAGCAAAAAATAATGTTAGATCCAGTTTATGAAAAGCAAACTTTCTGGTTAATAATTTTATGCATAAGTAGTAGCGTGCATAAATCTTCTTTGACACTGTCCTTTAAACCCCTATGATCTGAATATAATCCTTGCTTTCCAATGACTTATTGGCAGTAAATAGTCCTAATTATACAAGAAATGCTAAACAAGTATATTTTCATTATTTAATTTTCAAACTTGGTAAGTCTTCGGAGTGGGGGAAGGGGGGTCCAAAATACGTTCTTGGGGGAGATCCAAAAATGTGGAACAATGGGAAGATCCAAAATGTTGTTGTGTTTATTGAATTAGATTATTTTACTTCACTTTTCTGCCAAGACTAATGGTGATTATGAGGATGAGTCATGTTACAATGAAATTGATGAAGGAACATACTCACAAACAACACCCATGCCCACCCTGAGATTTGAACCTCGGACCCCTGACGTCATAGCATGCTTTTCTAACCACTCTGCCACAGCGGTTGGCAAAATGCTGTAGGAGTAGGTACTAGAGCTAATCATACAATTGTTCAGTTGCAGTATTATGGTCCACAGTAACGGAAAAAATTCATCCCCCTGACCCAACAATCAGCAACATATAATCGCTTATTGACAAAGGCTGCCACATGGTGTACTGCTTGGTGCTTATTGTTTACATTCAATTCTCAGATGTTTTAAAATAGTACTGTGTTCCGCAAATTAATAAAGGTTTCAAATTTCCAATAATTTCTTTATACCATTACCATTAAAACAGCCATGATAATTCTGTTTATAAAATAATATACATAAAAATTAAATGATATGTATTAGCAATTATTATTATAAAGAACATGTCCAAATGTAAGTTAACCACAAAAAAAAAATCATGGCGACTGCTTCAAAAAAGCCAGGACAGATTAAAAATGAATGGACTGTCCAACTAAACTGGGACATCTGGTAGTTTGGAATCAATGGTCATAAAACTAAAATTATCAATATTGAAGACGGTAACAGTTTCATACATCGGAGACACATTTCTTCAATTTTACACAAACTACTTACGGAAATGAGTTTCTCCAAGGTTTAGAACCTTCGTCGATATATATTCTTCCTAAAACTTCATTGTACAATGCAGCAGAACAATAAATAATCACTTTTTATGTAATAATATTGCGCATTTTGTGAAAATTGACATCATGACGTTGTTTCCAAGATGTACCTGCAGATGGCTCTAGCGTCAGCAGTCACGCAATCTCGCTAGTGGAATCAGGGTTTCCAAACACGCGATTTTTTTCGAGAAACGCGCGGTTTTTTGTCGAGAAAGGAAAATGGTTTTTCGATTAATTTAGGGGTGAAATGAGTGCTAATGGAACCTAACCTAACAGGCCTAACCTAACCTCGAGTGAATGATTCATGGGGTACCCGTGGATGGCTTTTGGGGCCAATGAACAATGTTTCATCAAAATGTACAATTTCCAGACGTTATCACCGGTTTTTTACAACTGTCATGCACAATAGAGTTGGAAACATTGATATTCGAAAACAAAAGAAGCGTTACCATTCGCAAAGCAAGCGATATCGCACCATGACGTGCTTTCCGTAGCATTAAGGAAAATGGTTTATTTTAGCAGAAAAAGTGTTTGTCTTCATGCAAAAAGCATAATGGCACCTTCCACTATGTTCCGCAATACATAATTGGTAAGTACTAACCACGAGAAAGACAAAATATCCGATTTAAATGTGTCTCCAATGTATGAAACTGTTACCATTGAAGACTGCAGATATCTGGAGCCTGCCTCTTTACACAACAAACTTATTCACTTATGCACAGACAAAATCAATTTTTTTTTTTACAAATTTCAAAAATCGCTGGCGTAATATTTTGTGGCTTTTTATAGGCTCACATTTAAATATTTCATAGCTCGAAGGCAGGGGGGAGGCATGGCCCCTTCCCTGGGTACAGGCCTGCCGATGGCATAATCTTACGACCTTGTAATCAAGGGGTATATAAAGGGGTGGCAACCTAAAGTAAACTTGATAAAAGATAAAGACGGTGATTTTCTAGCTGACCCAAGTGATATTCTAAATAGATGGAAGAACTACTTAAATGACCTTTTAAATGTTCATGTAAAAGGAGATAAATCAGAAGTAAATGAAGTACACACAGCAGAACCTTTAGTTCCAGAACCTAACTTGACTGAAGTTAAAGATGCTATTAAAAGGCTAAAGAATGACAAAGCACCTGGCATTGATTTAATACCAGCTGAGTTAATTAAATATGGTGGAAATTCGTTAATATGTCAAATTCATAAATTAATTTGTTTAATATGGAATAAAGAAGAAATCCCTCAACAGTGGAAAGAATCCATAATTGTTCCTGTGTTTAATAAAGGTGATAAATTAATAATAATTACCGTGGAATTTCTCTACTCTCAACAACATATAAATTATTATATAACATTCTTGATTGATTGATTTAGTGTTTTAAGTCCACTTTATGCACAGTAAGGCTAATCGGGACTGGACCTACAGTTTAAAGTGGGATCCGAACCACTTGTGCCTCCACCGGGTATCGAACCCGGGACTCCTTGATTACAAGGCGACGACGCTACCACTGCGCCATCGGGGAGGCCCTATAAATATAACATTCTTTTAACAAGACTAACCCCATATGCTCATGAAATTATAGGTGATTATCAATGTGAATTTAAACGTAACAGATCAACTACAGATCAAATTTTTCACATCAGACTGACACTTGAAAAAAGTGGGAATATAATCAAAATGTCCATCAGCTATTCATTGATTTCAAAAAAGCATATCATTCAGTCAAAAGAGAGAAATTATATAATATATTAATCAAGTTTGGAATACCGAAGAAGCTTGTTAGTATGATAAAAGTATGCACCAGTGAAACAGAAAGTAAAATTTGTGTAGGTATTAATGTGTCTGACAAATTTACAATTCATGATGGGTTAAAACAAGGAGATGCATCATCTCCATTGCTCTTTAATTTTGCCTTAGAATATGCTGTTCGGAAGGTAAAAGAAACTAAAGAAGGACTAAAATTAAATGGTATGACTCAGTTGTTAGCATATGCAGATGATGTTGACTTATTAGGGGATGATATAAATACAATTAAGAAAAATGATAAAATATTTTTCAAAACTTAAAAGAGATAGGTTTGGAAGTTAACAAAGAGAAATCTAAATATATGTTTACAGGCCGAAACATAGTGTTAGGTAATAATCAAAATCTAATAATTGATAACAACTCATTTGAACCAGTTTACAAATTCAAATACTTAGGAGTAATATTAACAAATGGAAATTATATTAAAGAGGAAATAAAAAGTAGGCTTAATTCAGGAAATGCATGTTACTTTTCTCTTCTCGTATATCATCTAAGGAACTAAAAGTTAAAATATACAAAACAGTAATTTTGCCTGTACTATTATATGGTGTGAAACTTGGTCCCTTACATTGAAAGAGGAACATAAATTGAGTATTTGAAAATAAGATCCTTAAGAAAATATTTGGACCTAAAAGGGATGAGGAGATAGGTGAGTGGAGAAGGTTCCATAATTTAGAACTACATAATTTGTATTCATGTCCAGATATTATTAGAATAATTAAATCAAGAAGACTTAGGTGGGCAGACCATGTGGCACGAATGGGAGAGGAAAGAGTAGTTTACAGGATTCTTGTTGGGAACCTGATGGTAAGAGACCTGTAGGAAGACCAAGACGAAGATGGAGGGACAACGTTGAGATGGAACTAAGGAAATCGGTAGGGATGGAAAAGAGTATATAGATCTTGCTCAAGATAGGGCCAGATTGAAGGCCTGTGTTGCTGCAGCCATGAACCTTCGGGTTTAAGAAGGCTAGAGAGTTAGTTAGTTGTAATCAAGGGGTTCCAGGTTCAATCCCCGATGAAAGCACAGTGGTTCACGTCCCATCAATCCCAATTAATGTGTCTGAGCATAAAGTGGGCTTGAACAAGCACAATTTTACTGCCAGAAAGCCTGATTTTTTTTATAATGATTTTTTTTTCTGCCTCAGGTTTTGGACCACCATGCACTAGGACAGTTTCTCAACTGCCAGGCTGTGTGGCCCAGTACCGGACCATGAGAGTTTATTAGATCAAATGGTTACCAACTATTTTAAATCCAATTTTATATTTGTCAACAAGCCTAGCCATATACCATATTCCAGTATTTATTAATACTTAATTTCAAATTAATGAATATAGTTAAAAAACATAAAAATTAAATTTTCTTTAGTAGGACATTTTTGGGGTTTTTATAAAATGAATTTACCATGCTGTGGTCTCACAACGATTGAGAGCCACAACACTATAATGGAGCCACCGTACCAATTGGTTTCCATTCTCAGCACAGAATGGTTATTTTTGACAGAATCCTGTTTTCCTGGTGGCTGCTTTTGGGAGGGGGAATTATTATGGTTGGTGCTTCTTGCCCAAGCAATAGGCCTAATTGGTTGTTTGAGCGAGAGTTCCTTCATAGGTAAACACGCAAACAGAGGGTCACTGCCATAGAGGTGGCTGAAAGGTGGCCAAAATACACCAGATCTGGTTCCATGACCAAGCTTAGTGGCCATTAAATCAAATTACAAATGTAAAGGAGTTTGATACTATGATTTTCGTTCAAGAAGAAACTGTATAATCAAGGATACATTTGATTAAGTGTGTTAACCTTTTGAGTTCCAAGGCCATTTTCACATGTAAGCCTCTCTGTCCCGAGCCGATTTTGAGCAAAATGCAGAGTTTCGATTAAATGAGTGTAGATCGGAGACTAATTGCCCTAGAGAGATGAGTGATATACCGTTGTACGCGGAAAGAACCAGAGATTCAGACTATATAAAATGTATGCAAATTCGGCGTATATGTGGCGGGGGGGAGGGGGCTAACTCTCAAAATTCCAAAATTTCGGAAAAAAAATTTGGTTCCCCCACCCTCCCCTCAAGACAAAAGTACATGACAGTGTCAACATGCACATGGAAATGATCGCTGACATGGAAGGAACACAAAAATATTTGCACTATTATCATATGACCAATGTAACTTGAGTTGTACCCCCAAAAGGAATGGTTGCCACCCCCACTGATTCAAGCTTCAAAATGCAGAGTTACATTGAAATGACTATTGCTCAGAAACTAAATGCCCTAGAGATATGAAAGATATACCGTTGTACGCAGAATGAATCACAGATTCAGACGATATATAATTTATGCACATTCGGCGTACATATGGAGGGGGAAAGGGGGGAAATCCCCTCAAAAATACTTTTCTTAAAAAAAATTGTGTTTCCCCCGCCCCACCGAAAAAAAATGTCAAAATGCAAAATTTATGCAAATTTGGCGTATATATGGAGGGGGAAGGGAGAAAACCCCCAAAAATTATTTAAAAAAATTGTCCTCGCTCTTGGGCACAAAACGACACCTATGCACAACATTCACGGACGAAAAGCTAGAACGCAGTGAAAAATGAGCGACAATTCTTGCAGCTGCTTGAAATTCTATTTTTAGACAATGCAGGGTAACCCCTGTTGCAACTTGTGGACACTTGTGCTAAAAAAACAAAGGTTTCCTTCAGCGTGCTTCAAAATTCCATTCTCACAACGCAGATTCAACAACCAGTCTTCCCCCTCCCCCCACCACCTGCTTGCGCCCTCATGGAAAACTTTCATTTTGACATCGGATACTGATAAACAAGTTTCCTTCGAATGCAGTTAACAGGCGGGAGGGAAAAGCATTGCTTTAGAACAACAAAGCCGGTCTTCCTTTGTCGGCAAAAATTTGACCTTGAAAAGAGATGCAAAAGAGAAGTACATTTTCCCGCCTTTTCCCCTCCATTTTCATGAAGACAAAAAAAATGCAAAAAAAAAACATTTCTGTTAAATACATGTGTTAGGAACAATATATAAAAAAAATCGAAATTCTAGCCAAAAATAGAAAAGTTATAATGTGAAAACAACGACCTTGACACAGCGTCTTGATCGAGATGCTTGGGACCATGAGGGTTACATTTGGGTATCTCGATCGAGATGCTTGGGACACAAAAGGTAGCAAGATGTCTTATTTTTCGTTTTCTTTATGTGCAAATTAAATTATTGAAAAGTGCCTTCCCCATGACATAATGGTTATGTCGTGGTCATGTAATCAAGAATTCCCGGGTTCGATAACTGGTGGAAGCACATTGTGCAGTCGTTTGGATTCTACTTCAAACTGTAGGTCTAGTCTTAATGATCCTATCTGTGCACAAAGTGAACTTAAAAACAACAATTCAAACAAATAAATCAAACATTGAAAATTATATTATACTACTACTAGATTATGTGTGTGTGTGTGTGTGTTTGTGTGTGTGCATACTACATATATATATATGTATGTATTTAAAAACCTACTGAAATTTGAAGATTACATTTGAACCTTCCTTAAGGTAATGAGCACTGTTTGGATTTCAAAAAAAAAAAGTTATTTATGTTGAAAAAAAGGTAACACTTCCGTATGGTCCCAATGGATTTCTTCATTTTTACAGAAGAAACTACTTAACGTGAATGAGTTTCTGTAACATTTTGAAAGTTTGTGTAGGTATTTTCTTTCGTTGTGGAATGTATTTGACCGGGAATTCATGTGCTTTTCAAGAAAAATATCTCTCTGACGCAAAATTGCTGTTGCTGTTATTTGCTTCCGTGAACTGGATGTTGCAATTATGTAACCCCCCTGTCAGTGTTTCCAACCACGCCATTGTTTTGTAAGAAGATGAAGAAACGAAATATACATTCCCAATATTACAAGGACCCAAAATTTTAACTATGTTTAACTAACGTAACCTTACCGTGAATGGTTTTTGGGGCTATGCATGAATGGTTTTTGGGGCTATGCATGAATGGTTCTTGGGACTATGCGTGAAATGGTATGTGGGGCATTTTTCAGTTAAGAAGGTTGGAAACACTGCATACCCACTGATGATCCACTACGCTAGTCAAGCTGCGCCCGTCATATTGTGTCTTACGGAAGTGAAAAAAAAAGAACTATAATTACTCGTAATGTGAAAATTTGAAATTATTTTCATGAAAGAAGCCAAATCCCACCTTCAAGAATCTTTCGCAATGCAGAATATATAAGTATGAATGTTAAAAATGATGAAATAAATGACTGAGAGGTGTTGGGACCATGCGGAAGTAGTAATGAAAAAAAAACAACTTAAAAATTACCTTACGCAAGCATGCACACTTCCTGTGGATGATGTACAAGGGGTGATCAACTGAAACCCCTTCGTTCCACGTATTATTGGTATAGTGTGTAGGAGGATATTGTTTGTCCAATAGTGTGTAATGGCTAATGTCCCTGTGTGTTGGGTGTAGGAATGTTGTTTATACGTGTTTCCATTTTGCAGGTATAACGAGTGAAAGATGGCGTTCAACATCCCCAATCCATCCAAACAGGACCAGCGTGCTGTCATCCAGTTTCTGAGTGCCGAAGGTTGTCAACCAGCTGAAGTGTACTGGCGTATGAAAGACGTGTATGGTGATGCATGCGTGTCCAAAACAACAGTGGTGGACTGGGCAAGAATGTTTCGGAAGAGGCATGAACAAACCACTGATTATCCCCGTCCTGGTCAAGTCCATGTTGTTGCCACAGAAGACACGTGTGAAAAGGTGAATGCGGCAAAATCTGCAGATAGACGCATGAGTATTCGATCCATAGCGAATGAGTTAAACATGGGTTATGGTACTGCTCACAAAATTGTGAAAGCTCTGGGTTATCATAAAGTGTGCGTGCAGTGGATACCCAAGGTATTGACGGAGGACCAAAAGTTGGAGCGTATGGGATGCTCCATTGAACATTTGTCACGTTACCATTTGGAACGTAACGACTTCTTGCTGCGCATTGTTGCTGAGGATGAAACTTGGTGCCATAATTTTGAACCGAGTTCAAAGTCTTCCACTATTCAGTGGAAACACCCCTCATCTCCACGTCCCAAAAAGTTCAAGATGCAACCGTCTGCGGGGAAAGTTATGGCGTCTGTGTTCTTTGATTGCCATGGACCATTATTGCTCAACTTCAAGGAACCAGGACAGTCCATCAATGCCACACGCTACTGTGAGACCTTGACACAGTTACGGAGAGCCATCAAAAACAAAAGGCCTGGTTTATTGACCGCTGGAGTCATTGTACATGTCATGTTACATGACAACGTGCGTCCACACGTTGCAAACCAAGTGCAGGATTTGTTTCAACGATTCAAGTGGGAAATGTTGCGACACCCACCCTACAGAACTGACCTTTCACCTTGTGACTTTCACATCTTTGGGCCTCTAAAGAAGGCTTTGAAAGGTCAGAGATTTCAGTCTGACGCTGAAGTTCAGGATGCTGTGCGTGATTGGTTTGAGATTCAGCCTTCGCAATTTTACATGGACGGCATTTGTAAGTTAGTGACACAGTGGGACAAGTGTCTGAATGCTCATGGTGACTTCTTCTGAACAATATTTTTACTGAGCGCTAACCATAGACGCCTCTAGACAGTGTACCAGTTTCAGCTCGAAATAAAATTTATTTCACGAATTATGACCACTGAACGGGTTTCAGTTGATCCCTCCTTACATATTCCATTGATAAGCGAGAGTAAGTAAGTATTGCAGACTAGTGGGAATTACTGTAGAAGTAAATCGGAACCTTAGAAGAATGCATTTAGGGACTTTATTATAATGCTAAGAGAACCAAACCTGGCCTGCATAACCTAAATATGAATGAGTATATTGAACAAAATCTTAAGTAATCGCTAAAACTCCACAGTGTGTGTTAACAAAATTAAATCAAAATTGAACCATGTTAAAATTGCATTCGTAGCATGATGAAATTGCATTAAAACAAATGGAACTTGGGCCAAAAATGCTGTGTACAAGTCAATCCACACACCCTGGAAGAACTCAAATGTTAACATCTAAAAGAAATTGCCAACATTAATCAATGGAAACTGCAGTGAGTTATGAGTAACATCATCAAGAGGTGTCAAAAATGTGTGGACAACGAAGGCGACCAGTATCAGCACCTTCTTTCATAAATTGGTAAGTAAATAAATCACTCTTTAAACTATACGACGCACGCTTTTAGAAGCGATATCGGGTGGGGCCACGCAGAGGGTGTGCGTGGCTATCAACCAATGGCAGGAGTGCAACGTTGTACAGTTAGGAGACTACGGCGCGGAAGTTAAAAGCCGTGAACTGGATTTTTCTTGCGCGCAAGAAGTTTTCATAAAACTCGCCACTTTAAGGTTCATCATAAGATGGGGAAAGACATTTTGAACCTGACTGTCCAAGTCCCATGAATTTCCGTCGCCTACAGCCGGAGTTATCGTTTGTTGAAGAAACATGGGAAACATCACCTTTCATTTCCTTCAGCCTGTTTTTTTCGTTGCCACAGTGTTGACGCAGCTGAGTTGTTGTGTCTAGGGAAAACTGTGGGTGTTAAATTCGTCTCGATATAAACAATGACCCTTCATTGTTCTGGGCGTTCTCGAACATTGAAAGCCTGGGTCAGTTTGAGTTCAGCGTTTTCGTAGCAAGGCCGGTGTAAAATTATTCGCTCATCGTTCACTTGTGCGCCACAAAGAACAGTTTGTGAAAATATTAAATACAGCCCTTTCATGCGATGGTGTGTGTTCCGTGTGTTCTTTTTATTTTAAATAATGTCACTCTCGAAACCTAGCACCAGTAGTACAGGCACCAAGGGTGCAAAATCTAATCATTAACCTCCAGGAGAGTGTCTCGGAAATGAGTGAAATCAGTGACACGGAGACCGAGGAAGACGACGAGAGCGGTGATGAATAAATAAATACCTTCAAGCTTCTTTCAGGTATGGGTTTCTCGTATATGCTACAGTGATGTGATATTATAATCCTGTGTAGAAATATTCACTATATTATTTCACTGTACTCATTATCAAAATAATGGACACATCGCGAATTTGCTGTCCTTCCCTTGCGCTAGCAGTTAGTTTGGCAACAGCGTAGTAGCACTGGCTGGGTATTGGCCGAACTCATGTTCCTTCTAAAAGCGTGTGCCGTATAGTTACGGAAACTTGCATGCTTGATACACAGTAAGCCTACAGTAATGATATACAGCCACGAGTGCTTCGCTTGCTGATGAAGCAAACAATGACAGACCCTGGTAATGGTTCTGAATGTTTAATGATTTTTTTCAGTTTCATAGGGGAAAGATGAAGTACCGCAGAGTTGTAGAAATTATCATTATTCTATTATTTTTGTTACAGTAAATTTGAAGCTTCCTGAAGGTAATTTGCAATGTTTGCTGTTCTAAAAAGTCCCATATACAAGCAAAAGGATAACGTAAAAGGTACACAATGCAAACATCCATGATTAACATTAACAAGATATTCCAAAGACTACTGCCATCATTACTTGCTGCTGGATGTCCATACAAACTCAAAGGGGTGCCCTCCTTTAGACCAGCATGAATATGAGATGTTGAAAGCATTAGGGGAAATTATTGGGTAACAGTTCCGTATAGTGGAGATAGATTTCTTACTTTTTACACAAGAAAGTACTTACGGAAATCATTTTCTGTAGCATTGTTGAGGTTTGGGAATGTAGTTTTTATCCTTTTCAATGCCAATTCATGTTTTGTTCTGGGAAAATATCTCTCCGACACGGAATTGCTGTTGCTGCAATTTGTTTTCTGCACGTGAATACGATGTTCACGTGTTTTAGATGATGTAACCCACAATAAGTGTTGCAAACCACACAGTGTTTTCGCAAGAAGATGACGTGTCTTAACTATGTTTGCCTAACCTAACCGAACCTAACCTTACCGGAAATGGTTTGTGGGGCTAACGCCAATGGTTTGTGTGGCTAACATCATGGGGCTAACGTTAATGGTTTGTGGGGCTTACGTCAATGGTTTTTGGGGCTAATGTCAATGGTTTGTGGGTCAGCATAATTTCCAATCCGGCCACGAAATTAGGTATTTTTCAGTGAATAAGGTTGAAACACTGCATTCACACTCATAATCGACAAAACACTGCCACATTGCACAATGAACCAGTACGCTATCGCTATATTGCGTGTTAGAGAACCGAGAAAAGGAAGGACAGTAAGTACTCGTAAATGTAACAAATGGACATTATTTCCATTAGAAATTCATGATTACACCTAAAGAAATGTTCCACAATGCAGAATTGTACGTTAGCAATGTAAAAAAGTGTGAAATAAATTATTTCTAGGTGTCTCCACTATACGGAACTAGTACCAATTATTGTAATGCTAAGAGGGTAACGGTTCCAAATGAATACTGGGAACGATTGGCGGAGTAAGTTCAAAGCTGGGAGAAACTAATTAGCACAGTTAATAGCTTCACTAAGTTTAGTTACTGGAGAAATCATGATTTGAAATGTGCTTGTGGGAGCAGTCATTCTTGGTTTCAAGTGGATGTTTTTCCGCAGATTTTTATGTGAGGCTTGAAAGAGGTTCTGTGCTCAAGACCAGATATTACAGTGTGATCAGGTGTTTAAAATATTTAGGGAAGCTATTTTAATGCTAAAAGTCCTAAACCTGATCCACCTAAACTAACAAGGAAAGCATTTAGCGACGAAACCCCCTTTCGCACCCCATGCAAGACGCAAGTGAAGTAGCAGTAGTCCGTATCGAAGAAATGTGAACGAATGACTTATCGCAAGAAAGAATCATATAGGAGTATAGGGAAGTGAAAATCGTTCTCCACAACATGCACAGTGGTAATCACTACGGCTTTGAAGTGTGTTAACAGACATAATTTAAAATTTAGCCATGTAAAATATGCCTGGGAACCTTGATAAATTCGGAATTATACAATTGGAACTTGGGTCAAAAATAAGTCAATCATGAATATAAACGAATATAAAATCACAAGTTAACAACAAGCCCTTAATAACATACAGAACAAGAAATTGACAGAAGAAACTTCGTTGTCTGGAATGCATTACCAAATATGTATGCATTCAATAATCACATACTAGAACAAAGAAGAGTTAGCACGATCTTCTAGTTATAAATTAATATGTTACAAACCTACTATAATCAAAATCCCTTTGAAAATATTGACAAGTTTCGCGACACGAATTCGTAACTTGTTCGCCATTGATCTGTCTTTTGTCATTTTCTATGATGAATTCAGTTATCAAACCAGTGTAATGCTGAAATAATACTGATATTAAAATTTCTATCCTACAGAACAAAAATTACTTTAAAATGTAATTAGATTTTCATAAAATAACTTGTTTTGGCTTTGCGTTCAGAATATAGCAGCGGAAGCTATTCGGGTCCGAAAAAGAGACATTGAAGTTAATGAAGTTTTTGTCCGCAATTTCTCATAAGCGCTTGAATTTTGCACCTTTTTTTCAAAATTACCAATTTATCCTGAATATAAATATTTACACTTTTACGAAAGTTTCATATTTTAATGTATATTTCCTTTTGAAATACATGCCATTTATTCATTTATAACGATGTTACATAACTAGAAAAGCGGATTTGTGGGATCCGAACCACAATGTGCCTCCATCGGGTATCGAATCCGGGACCCCTTGATTACCAGATTATTACCATGGGGGTGCCAAAATAATTGCGTCCTAATTTCGTTTTTCATTTTGTTGCCCTAAGCAGAGAGCCTGCGCTGCGCATGGAATGGAGGTTCGCCTGTGCTTAGGTGCGGGCGGACATGTGTGTTGTGTTTGTCCCTATCATAACGCGAAGGACAATATTGAATAGGAGGAAGAATTTTGGCTCTGTCCGAAAGGTACGAAGTACGTACTTGAAGCATGGTTTTGGCGGAAGTGACGTCACCTAGTACAGTTCGAAAGCGCCAAGTACAGGAGTACGCAAGTGCATATCTCGCATGCAGATGGAAGCTGACTCGGTCACGTGATTTCCACACTCGTTGTTCGTTTGTTTAAAATCGCGGAGGTAGAAAGCCAGCAACACAGGTTAAATATACGTTATGGGTCAGCAAGTTGTTGGTTAAAGTACTTCTAATGTGAGTACGAACATTTGAAAATGCAACGTGATTTCTATGGTGAAAAACAAGTGTTTATAACGTGGGGACAACAACGAGTACTCAGCTTTATCTACTGATCGCATTTGGCGCTGCAGTCGAAGTGCAATTCGAAAGACTCACTTCCCACGACTTCAAGACCGCACTCCAAGACCATACTCGGAGGATGCTCGCTTCAAGTACGGTCTTGTACCTTTGGGACACGGTATTGTGTTGTCTTGTGTGTTAAATTTGCGAAGGACCTATTCATATATATATAAATAGTAGGAAGAGATTATTTTCATGCGGGATGTTATCGGATTTTATCTGATACACTCCTTCAGTACAATTGTCCAAAATCGCTTTAAGATGGCGGTAGAGACACATGGTGACGATGATGCGCATGGAATGGTCACCAAACACATTTTTTTTTATTTTTAGCCCAAGTTGTTCGGTTAGGCTAGCTAGGTTTAGTTCCTTGGATAAATATTCAACTTGCAGTTTAACAACGTAAGCAATGGTGGCGATTAGGAGGGCAAGGAGGGCAGTTGTCCTTCACTTTTCGCCACTTCTGCCCCCACACTATGCCACTGAACGTAGGCATTCCTCGTCTGACTTACGTCAGAACTAGGGGTGTGCGGGATCACGAAAAGTCGGGAAAAAAATTTCCCGTCCCGATCCCGACTTCGGGAAATTACTTCTCCACTTTTCGGGATCCCGAGCAGTCGGGAAATTCCGAATGGTCATTTTAAAAAGTCGTTAATTATCGACGTTTTCTGCATTGCAAGTGTTTGGAACTTATCGGAAATTGTTTGTTTTTATTCCAGAAATGCAAAAACGATCACTTAATTTGAAAATGACGTGTAGAATTCGAGATTTTCACAACTTCGGGAAATTTCGAACATTTCCTGTCCCGAAAATTTCTAGATTTTGTCGGGAAATGGCAAATTTTTCCCGTTCCGAATGTCGGAATTAAAAAATTCCCGTCCAGACCAAAAATATTCTGTCCCGCACACTGTGCGTAGTCAGAACACAATGTTGCACAAGTGTTGTGCGATAAGAGTGACCCGCGATGGACGACCGGCTGTTCATTGCCAAACTTTTCCGCTAGAGGCGCCACCCCTGTTGTGTCCCTAAAGAATTTCAATCGTCATCTGGTTGCCCTAAGCTTTACTTGGAGCGCGATAAAATGGCTATTAAGACGTTATTTTCAACGAAGGTAAGAATTTCTCGTGTAAATCGATAGCAAAAATGTGTTTAGCAAACATTTACGATTATGTAGCAATTTATAAGTTACCAAAAATTATGTTATCCTGAATCTAAGAATTAATATATTAAAGCGCAACGGCTGGGTAGCTCCGACGGGCTAAATATAGGATGTTTATGAAAATAGAGCATTAAACTTGACATAATTTGGGTCGTCCTTAGTTGTCGTGGGTCGATAATAAAAAAAATTAAATTTTTACACTACGCTTTATGTTTTTTCTTCTTGCGAGTATGTGTACTTCAACGGCGGAAGTACATCGCGCTGCGACGCCAAGGGTCCCGGATTCGAATCCTGCTCGAACTTGGTTGTTTGTGAATGTCCATTCATCAATTTCATCATTTAATCACTCATCCCCATCTTCGCAAATTAGCCAAGAGGCACAAAACCCGAAGTAAAATAAACTAAAATCAATCAATGAAACAACGGCGGAAGTACGGTTCGGAAAAAATCCAAATTATAAAGAATTATAGGCATTCCTCGTCTGACTTACGTCAGAACTAGGGGTGTGCGGAATCCCGGAAAGTCGGGACCGGGATCGGGAGAAAAACCTATCCCGACTTCGGGAAATTACTTCTCGACTTTTCGGAATCCCGAGCAGTCGGGAAATAGCGAATGGTCATTTTAAAAAGTCGTTAATTATCGACGTTTTCTGCAATGCAAGTGTTTGGAACTTATCGGAAATTGTTTGTTTTTATTCCAGAAATGCAAAAACGATCACTTTATTTGAAAATGACGTGTAGAATTCGAGATTTTCAGATCTTCCCGACTTTGTCGGGAAATTGCGAATTTTTCCCTTCCTGAATGTCGGGAATTAAAAAATTTCCCGTCCCGTCCCGCACCTCCCTAGTTAATTTAATATTAACTTATGTTTTCTTTGTATTAAGCAGACATTTTTCTCTCGTATTTTCGTCCTTTATTTCCTTTGGTTGCAGCAATTTTAAAATTATATTTCCTGTAAATAAGAAAGCAGTAGAGATTGCGAGATATGAAATATAATATATTTTATTTTGTAATAACTATTCTTCTCGATAAATGTGTATGTATAAAACAGAGAACCGGATTTAAGCCATGAGGAAAACTATGATATCACGTAAAAAAAAATGAGTCAGTTATTAGTAACAACTATAAAAATAAGAGCACAGTCGCGTGGAATTATTATGGATAATTCTTTACCAGCTTCACAAGAAAAAAAGCACTTAAATTGTGAAAATTGCAAGTGACGTAAACAGGTGCTGTGCAAAGTTTAAGGCTCTTTTAAGTTTCGATATCTTTTCTGTTCTTGACGATCGTCTTATTAAAATTCTTAGTTTCACAGCACATGTTCCGACATAATTTCTGAGTTTAAGGTGAAATTAAACTTGTAATTTAATGTAATAGCAGCACGATCAGCATCAAATCCCCATGTAAGTGAATGGGATAACAATTACCCCTCAAAAGCGTGGGGACACAACAGGGGTTCTAGTCTGTGACAAGGGTGCTGCCCAATGATGGCTCTGTCCGAAAGGTACGAAGTACGTACTTGAAGCATGGTTTTGGCGGAAGTGACGTCACCTAGTACAGTTCGAAAGCGCCAAGAACAGAAGTACGCAAGTGCATAGATAGCAGTGCAGATGGAAGCTGACTCGGTCACGTGATATCCACACTCGTTGTTCATTTGTTTAAAATCGCGGAGATAGAAAGCCAGCAACACAGGTTAAATATACGTTATGGGTCAGCAAGTTTTTGGTTAAAGTGCTTCTAATGTGTGGAAATGTATGTGTACGAGCATTTGAAAACGCAACGTGATTTATATGGTGAAAAACAAGTGTTTTAAACGCAGGGAAAAATAACGAGAACTCAGTTTTATCCAATGATCGTATTTGGCGCTGCAGTCGAAGAGCAATTCGAAAGTCTTTCACTTCCAGTCCACGACTTCAAGACCGCACTCCAAGACCATACTCGGAGGATGCTCGCTTCAAGTACGGTCTTGCACCTTTGGGACACGGCCATAGACCGTGTTAAAAATGGGATTCGATCTTGGGAAGCGATAGATTCAAGACACGTAGTGCGTGCGGTCCCGATTACATACCACGATCTAATCGCTCGACTTGTATACTTTTCTTTTTCCTGTAAAGGGAAATTATTAGTGAACAGTGACAGTGAAGTGACGTGATACAGTGATTGAGTGTAGTGAAGCTTATAACGGGCACTGAAATAGGCCCGATAAATCATGGCAAGGAATCATACCCCGGAATCCTACTCAGAAATGGACGCCGAGAAAAGTCCACACAAACGTTCTAGAGAAGACATGGAAGATGTTCACCCAGACAAAATCTCACGTAGTGATCTTATCAATGTGCCCAACCCGACCCCACGTACCTACTGGTATGATAATGATATGACGGGTCCTCGTTGGTAATTACCTCCGCAAGAAGGAAGTCAAAGTCCAACTAGTGGAACAATGCGGCCGTAATCGCGTCCGGGTAACTTTCCCCAACGCCAAATCTGCCAACGAGTTTTTAACTCGCAATGCAATGCATAGAGAGACGACAGTTAAAGCTAGAATTCCACTATCTTTAGTACAAAGGAAGGACTAGTATTCGGTATAGCACACGACGTTTCAGAACAGGACGTTCTCGATGGTTTCGAGTGCCCTATTCCAACCCTAATAGCTAAAAGAATGCAAAAAAAACTGGAAAGAGGATGGTTCTTTCCAGTTAGTTCCAACTAAACTATTTTGCATTACCTTTCGAGGTAGTATTCTGCCGACAAAAGTCATGATTAACAGTGAAATATACGAGGTACGCCCGCGTATTAGGTCAGTCCAACAATGTTCCAAATGTTTCCGGTAGGGACATCTCCATTTGGTTTGTAAATCAAAACCAAAGTGCGCAAAGTGTGGCATGGACAACCACCATGATGACTGTAAACTTCCCGAGACATGCGTCAATTGCAAGTTACCCCATTCGGCCTTAGACCACAATTGTGCGCGCTGACGTCTAGAATCAGCCATTCAAACGACAATGGCAGAACAAAACATTTCATATCAAGAGGCGAAACAAAGAATGCAAGGCATATTCCTCCCTCCTCCCACTCGAGATGATGTTTTTCGACCCAGAGTGACAAAAGAGACATTCCCTGACTTTCCGACATCCCGAACAAGACCTTCCTACCAAACCAGACCTTGAACTCCTCACACAGGAACTATGCTAATATATTTTACCCGCTGCAAAATCAGACTGAAAGAGACTTTCCAGAAAATCAGGACACCCAACAATCAATAGACTCTTACCGATTCAAGGTCATATCCTCTAAGACACTTCCTAAGAAACGCAAAAACAGGCAATCCAAAACCCGACCTTCACAGACGATACACATACATCGAAGATAGAGATGGCAAGACGATGACGTAGAAATAGAGTCCCATGCTAGTTCTTCGACACTTACTGACCTAGAGGAAGTTACATCCCAACCATTAGGGAACCACGCATACCCTGCTCGTACGGAACATTCCCATTCCACATATTTCCCACGTAAACCATCCCTGCGATCGACCCCGCGGCATGTCAATACACAAACCCTAAAAAATGACCAATCAGACGAACACCTAGAGATTTATCAAGCTCTCCTGGACATGAACCCCAGCATGTGGGACACTGTAAGAAACATACGGAGAAAAACCCGACTAATACAGCACATCCAATTTTTGACAGACAAACTATTGACATTACTCGAAGCCACGGCTTAAGGCGACCTCGGACATGGGTACCATATTACAATGGAATGTAAATAGTCTATCCGCCCGTAAACTAGAACTTTTAAATTTAATAGCTGAATACCACCCGACCATTCTATGCTTACAGGAAGTTAAAGGCACGAAAAACGAGAATTATAGAGTAGCACATTATCACTTGTACGGTAACCCTACGCAACAACGTGGTGCTCTTATGAAACTGTTCCTCATACCGAAATCAAAATTCCTCAAAATCTAAACCTCGTACAGACCTTCCAAATAGAGTTAGTGGCCATCCGAGCGAAACACGACATCATTTCCTTATATATTCCCTCATCTCATGCCTCCCGAAAACTCCAACCTCACGACTTACAACAGATCCTCTCCCTTGCTCCCGGACCCTACATCATTCTCGGTGACTTTAATGGACATCATCCCTCCTGAGGACATCCTTACGCGGATATTTTGGGGAAAAATTTAGATGCTTGGATTACTAACAATCGGTTCATAATTTTCAACGACGGCACCCCTATCCACTACCCATTAAATGGTAATAGACCCTCCTGTATTGATCTCACATTAACTTCTACAACCTTGTACCATATTTTTCATTGGGTAAAGGAGCAAGTTCTCAGTCGATCAGTTCAAACACGCTTGTTGCGAGAAAATAGGGGGTCGGTAACAGTGAAACGTTGGACCAAAGCTTCAATACACTGGGCCTCATTTGAAGCACACTTTACAAGCATTTATGATCAAACACTACCCAAAAATAACGAAATTATAACATACAAAAACTTTCTCCATATGATTACAGTTGCAATATACAATAGTGCCACTCGAAGTCAATATAGTAGTCCAATCAAATACCCTTCCCTCAGTTTGTGGACCCGAGATTGTGAATTAATAAAGTGTAAAAAAAGAGCTCAATTAAAACGATACGAACGAAACCCCTCGCCGGGAAAAAAAACTCGAACTCAAGCAACTGCGAAGCGAAGAAAACATTTAAAAGCGAAAAGAGAAGCGTGGCATTCCTTTTGCAACTCTCTAGATCGCACAGACAGCCTTAGTTCTATATAGCATAAATTTAAGTCTATTCGGTATCCGGTCCAACCAAAAATGAAAAACCTCGATCGGAAGTAGGAAGCAGACTTCATGCAAATACTCACACCCCCCTCTGTATGCGATCGAGAGACAACATCCTTTGATATGAATTTCGATTTCACCGACGATTTCCCGTCTGTTACCGATACAGAAATACAACAAATTTTAGAAATTTTGCCGAACACTTTCCCGGGATATGACGGTATTACGTATGACATGCCAAAATACCTGCGGTATACAAATAATTACTCAAATATTTAATAACGTTTATCGCACCGGAAGAATCACCATAGAGTGGCGTCATCATATAGTACTTCCCATACTGAAACCTGACAAACCTCCCGAGGAGGCAAAGTCCTACAGACCAATAGTATTAATACCTGTCGTAGCCAAACTTTTCGAAAGAACACTACAACATCGAATTAACTGGGCGTTGGAAAAGAACAAGCTCTTTCCACCAAAACAAGTGGGTTTTCGCATGCAGCATGACAGCCAAGATGCAGTAGCTACCCTCACAGTAGAAATTCAAAATAGCCAGATTACCAAAGAATGTTGCTTTGGCCTATTCACTGACATCGAACATGCTTACGATTCTGTTCAAATTCCGATATTATATAAAATCATAGATAAAATAAACATACACCCCGCACTAGGGACCATAATTTGGAATTTATATCACGAACAAAACTTACATTTCTGGTTTGAAGATAGGCTAGTTGGCCCCCGTATAGTTCGAACAGGGATCCCTGAGGGTTCGCCCCTTAGCTCACTTCTATTCAATATATATATACCCAACATATACATCACCTAAACATACACGGCTTTAAAATGTTACAATACGCCGATGACCTTTGCTGCTACAAATGCACTCCTGACGCCACACATGGCATACTCGCCCTAAAGAAAACCGTAACAATTCTCATAGATTACCTCACTACCCTAGGACTAACCATTTCCATACCAAAATCCAAAAATGGGCTTAAAATGGGCAGTTGCCCCAACAATATCAAAGAACTACAGCACATTCCAGTAGTTGACAAAGTAAAATACCTGAGAGTATACTGCGATAGGAAACAATATTTGGCCAGGCATATACACTATATAAAGGGAAGGGGGGAAATTGTTAATATACTTCGCTGTACTTCAACAACAAAGTGGGGAGGTCACCCACACACAATGTTATTATTTTATAAAAATTGTTTCCGCGCATTGTTTGATTATGCAGCTCCAGCATTGGCGGGGCCACTCAAAAACTTCTTACGTATATAGACGTATTATAAAGACAAGCCCTACGTACCTGCCTATGACTAATGCCGTCTAGCCCTAATGTTAGTGTATATTTAGAAAGCAATGAACCCTCTTTGTTACAACGACGTATCAGACTTACCGTACAATATTTGTTCAAATCGTGGGCGCCACATGCACATCCCTTTAATAAAACATTTGCGATTCAAAGACAATGGCATAGATTTCCGGCTCCACCTCCCCCCAATAAACGTTTCTTCTTGTTACAGTGTTACAATATTGACCCTGATGCATACCAAAAACCTTCACACATCCCGACCCACTTATATATCAACTGAATATTCCCACAGAACCCCAAGTAGAGATACATTATGAAGATCATGGCAGACACGAACATTATCGAGCTTTCTGGCCCACATCAACTTTTATTTATACTGACGGGTCGAAGTCTGCAGACGGAGTGGGATGTGCTTTTTACATATTATCTCATAACATCACTCGACAATTTTCCCTCCCACCAGATATGTCTATCTTCTGTCTTCTCTATGCTATTTTTAAGGGGTTACAACTTGCCCTGCAATTACGACTCGATCACGCTTTAATTCTCGTGGACGCATTGAGTGTACTTCAAGCGCTATCAAGAACAGAACGGGCAGCATATAAGTTAACGGTCTTTCCCTATCTTATCCTCCGAATCATGCTAGAACTTCAACAAAATGGTCTGTCAGCGACCTTTACGTATATTCGAGTACACAGTGACCTCAATAAAATTCAAGATCGCGTTGATGTAATGGCTAAACAAGCGAGAACGAAAGAACAGGTTGCCCCGATGCGCCTGCCGTACACCGACCTTCTCCCACGGGTCAAAATCAAATTAGAAAAACAATGGGACGATTGGTGCATCCAACAACTACAACCTTGGTGACAATGAAGTTCGACCAGAAAGGAATACGTGATTAAATTCACAGAGGCATAGGCGGTGGAATGGTTGACCCGCAGAAGTGACGCATGTGTGTAAGAGGAGGCTTGTGAGCAGGCAAGAATCGTGATCCCAGCATGTTGCACCCAAGGTCACGTAAAGAACGAAAACGGGGAACAATACGCGTGACATTGAACTTCGACCAGGCACCAGACACATACGGAAAAATTTCAGATAGTGGCGCATTCGACGGAAGCATGACGTCACGGACACGATAAGGGAGTCCGCCGTATAGAAGCGCGTGCTGTGCACCGAGGAACCGCAGTGCATCGTCTCCATGGCCAGGGGCAAACCTATTGACAACACCGTGAGGAGAAGAGTGGTGGAGTTGCAACGGGATGGACTCAGTGAACGGGAAATAGGGCGCCAACTGAACTTACCCAAGTCAACCGTCCACTGCATCATCAAACACCACCAAAATACGGGTACTACAGAGCCAGGTAAGGCCCCCGGTCGAAAACGCCTGCTGAGCGTGCGTGACCTACGGATATTTAGGCGCTATATCTAGACCAACAATCATGTTTCTGTGGCCGAATTACGGCTGTGGACTCGAGAACGCTTTCACATTGAAGTGTCAACCAGAACCATTCGTCGTTACCTACAGCGATGCGGTTACCGAGTGTACAAGGCGAAACGTAAACCCTTCCTTTCCACGTTGAACAAAGGCAATCGACTACGGTGGGCACGAATGTACCGGGGATGGACATTTCGGCAGTGGAACAGGGTTTTGTGGACTTACGAATCCATTTTCAATGTTGTGTTCTTGAAAATACGGAAAATAGTCATTTGTCGGAAGGAGGAACAGAACGAAGCAAAATGTTATGCACGTCGGGTACAGAAACCTGCGTCAGTGATGGTATGGGGATGCATGACGGCATCTGGGGTTGGCCCACTACACGTCTGTGAGGGCATCGTGAATGCACACGCCTATACACGCATACTGGAGCGGCATCTTCCCACAGTGCGAAGGCACCTGATCCACAGGCGGCGTCTCATCTTTCAACACGACAATGCCAGGCCACATACAGCGCGGCTGACAAGAGAATGGTTGACTCGCCATCACGTGCGAACTCTGCCATGGCCACCATCGAGTCCCGACCTCTCGCCCATTGAGAATGTGTGGCGTGTTCTTAAGCGACGTGTGCAACAGAGGGGATCCACGACAGTGGCTGCTCTTATCGCCTGCCTGCAGGAGTAATGGCACCGCATCGATGTGGAATACCTTGAACGACTCGTCCACAGCATGCCCCGACGCATTGCCACAGTTATTCGCCGACGGGGCAGCGTCACACCATGGTAAACAGGATCCCCTCTAACAGTGGTCGAACTTCAATGTCACATGTAGTGGACGAAAATGTTTTATTTTGTGTGGACACCATACATTGCTGCGTTGCAGCGGAAATTTATGTTTTCCTTTGTTCCATGTAGCCTGCTGAATAAAATATGTTCAGCATATGCATGTGTTCTCCTTCTTTCACAACGCACTCCTATATTTGTGACTGGTCGAACTTCATTGTCACTAAGGTTGTACAAAATACCACTACCTATAAGTGGAAAGCACAAGTCGGAAACAATCGTCCTTGGTTTCAAAACATGAATTTACCCCGTGCAGTAGCCTATTAGTGTTTACCATGCGAATGCATACCGGTCACGTCGTTATACACCCCAGTTCATATACAGTGCCGGTAACTCCCTGTCAGTGTGCAGAACCTACAGAATCAATCACCCATTTGTTTCTCCAATGTCCACTTCGGCAACAACATCGCAATACTCTATATAAACAATTACAACGTGTGGATATGCCATTTCCGATGTCCCTTTCGACTTTACGAACCACGGATTGAAGTCATGTGAATCTTGTACAGCTTTGCACGGAAACACAACATCGTAACGTAAACAAACTTTGACATAACAAAACACGCACGTGTTTAGACTTTCGAGACATGGTATCAGAAAAAGAAGAGTGTTACTTAAGTGTAGGCGTTCTTTGAGAAAACAGCGGCGCGATTCACGAACTGTTAGTAGTCCGATATGTAGTCTAATATGTAGCCACGTCAGGCTTGTGGTCAAATTTGTAGCCATTTCCTGAATTTGCGATTCTTGAAACTGTCTACAGCGGTCTACAGGCTACAGTCGACTACATATCCGGCTACAGTTGTAGACAGTTCTTGTAGGACCCTTTTTAACCCTCCTAGAGCGGGCTACAGCGAACTACATTCGTCATATTCTGTGTTTGTGTATGACATCCAACTTCAAAGAAGAAAATAGAGCTACCAAAATGGCCCCTAATCTGTGTTTTCACGTTTTCGAAAAGCAGAAGGAAATGACAGTGGGCATTTGCGTGTACTTAAAACACATCTTAGAGATATCGGAAATCCTTTTTCTGTTTCGAAAATATCTTCATAGTAATTTGTCACTGAACAGGAGCTGCCGGATTGATCAAAATTGTGGAACCTCATTTTCCCAACAAAAGGATTGTTTCTCTCAACCTCCTGTAATCCAAGTTAGTAATAATAATAATTATCCATATCTTGCACTAATTTATATGAGCAGATTAAGTTTGGTAGGCATAATTTGTTAGCACCTCTTTGCAGGCATTCCTGCTCGTGCACAATACATTTCAAAACATAATTTATCTTGTAATTAATACTTTGTGCAACTTTTAACTGTGCTAATTAGTTTCTCCAAGTTTCGAACTTACTCTCACAATCATTTCCAGTTTTGTAAACACTTCCTAATACTCCTATAAAATTTGTGAAAAATCATGAAACATTCGGAACTGTTACCTAGGATTTCATGCGATTTAAAAACAGCAATTTCATCTTCTACAGACCATAAATAATAACCACTCATTTTGAATCTTATGCATCCCATAAACCATGCCAAAATCGTAATTATACGGAAGTCAAGTCCCAACACTATGCAGTTTGGTTTTGTACGAACGTGCTTGCAGGCAGACGGATGAGAAGCAGCAGCACAAACTTAAGTGAAAAAAAAATGTGCATAGGTTATCGATGGCTGTAACAGGACAAAAGTAAATAGTGAAAACATTTCTGAAAAGAAATGAAAACTCTTGATAGGCTACTTAAGGTTGCTAAATCATACAACGCATGCATCGAAAATGTTCACAGTACACACACCACTTATAGCAGCCTATATTTTTGCCAGTTATGTACAATCGTTGTGATGATGTTTTTATTATTGTTATTTATCCATGCCATTCCATTCGCCTTCTCAATTGCCAGCGATGTGGTTAGCACATCGTGCTATGATGCTAGGGGTCCCGGGTTCGAATCCTGACCTGGGCATGGCTGTTTCTGAGTGTCCATCCATCAATTTCATCATATCATCCCTCATTCCCATCTTCGCAAATTAGCCAAAAGTGAAGCAAAATAAAGCAAATCAAATCAAATCAACCTAACCGTCTCAATTGTTAAAATGGGCTTCAATGAAGTCCCATGAGAGCTATTTTTCTTCTTTGTGCAGTGCTCAAGATTTGTGTGAAATATAGTTTTACATAAATTTATTAAGCATTTACTTAATTTATAAATAAAATTCACAGCACAATAATTATGCATTTATTATGAAATAATTTTTATAATGATCATGCATTAATACAAATTGTTGAAACATATGTCATTTAAAAATTAGATGTGGATAAAAATTGTACTTTACAGCAGGTTTTATTTACACATTGTATACTTAGGACATAATGTAGATAGAGCACGTCGTATACTTAGGGTATAGTGAAGATAGAGCACATATTATCTGCTAGAACAAAACAGTACACTGTACTGACACAAACACATGTAAACATTTAGAGTTTGTTGTGACGATTATGTGTTCATTACCATGTGCAAACTTGTAGTTCCGTTTCTAGGATCTTACAGATACGACGACGCATATATCAACAATAACAACTATTTATTAATGCCAAAACGGTAAGATACAAAATTGTACAAATTTCTATGACGTCTTCACCTCGAGACCGTCATTCTCCCGGATACCCACAGACTATTCAATCCCGCGTAAAGTGAGCATAGTTGCCAGTCCGCAACATTCCCCCCTTTGCGAACATTACGCGCTAACAATAGTATTTCTACTTTTACACATACACTAGCTAATACTAAATTATTTTACATGTATATGCCCTTACATATTTTCTCCATTTTTGACTTAGTCACATTTTTAGTTAGTATATCAGCTTCTAGATTTTCTGAATTTACATGTTGAAGATACACATTCCCATTTGCTACATCCAGTTTTACAAAATTATATTTTCTATTTATATGTTTAGTTCTTGCCTTTACATTGTTACTTGAGATCCAATCAATTGCTGATTTACTATCAGTTTTAACAATCACTGGTCTATTTACAAAATTTCCAACATCTAATTCTGATATTAAACTTATGACCCATTTTATATCACACAAACCTTCACATAATGCAATCAATTCTGCCTCACAAGTAGATAAAGCAACCAAATTCTGTAATTTGCTTTTCCAGCTGATGACTGAGTTTCCAACCTTGACAAGATAGCCAGTACGAGATTTTGCTTCTACTGCTGTACTCCAACTTGCATCCGTGCATAATTCAAGCTTACCACCTTCACTTGAAAAATTTAATGCATAATTGCACGTACCTTTCAAATATCTGTATACTCTTTTTACTGCTGCTAGATGTATTTCCCTTGGATCTTTACTATACCTTGACACTTGACTCACACAAAAAGCTATATCTGGTCTTGACCCTACAGATAAATACATAAGAGAACCTAACATTTGTAAGTACTTTGTTTTATCAACTGGTTTTGACTCTTCAAAATTATGCAAATCTTGGTTCAAATCACCTGGTGTTTTCACTGGATTACAATCATGAAGTTCATACTTCTTTAATATTTTTGAAATATAACCCTTTTGTGACAACTGATAACCTTCTTCAGTTACAATTATATCCATACCCAAAAATGAACTTAAGCTATTATTCTCTTGAATTACAAAATATTTCTGAATTATTTGCATTATCTTATCTATGCTTTCATTATTTGGACCTACTACCAAAAAATCATCAACATATACTCCTATGTACAAAAGTTCTTTTCCTGTCAGTTTATAGATACAAGGATCACTTTCCAGTCTTTTGAAACCTATTTTGGTGAGAACTTCGTTCAGTTTCTCATTCCAACAAAGACCTGATTGTGGTAACCCATACAAACTTCTTTGTAATTTACATACTTTGTTTCTATGCCTTTCTTCCATGAAACCTTCTGGTTGTTCCATGTATATTTCTTCCCTTAAATTACCATATAAATATGCAGTTTTTACATCATAGAGTTTTACTTTCATTTTGTAATGTGCTCCCACAGTTAACAATACACGTACTGATTCCATTCTTATTACTGGTGAAAACGAACTCTCATAATCAAGCCCTTCTCTCTGTCCGCAACCAACTGCCACCAATCTTGCTTTTCTTTTGTATATTGTCCCATCCATGTTCTCCTTTGTACTAAATACCCATTTGCTTCTTACAACCTTCATGTTCTCCTCTCTGGGAACTAATGTCCAAACATTATGTGATTCCAATGCTTGCATCTCTTCGTTCATTGCAATCTTCCAATTTTCACTGTACGCTGAACTCATAGCTTCATCGAAGGTTTGTGGTACGATATCTTGTGCAAAATTTGTTTGTTCTCTTGCTTTTATCCTCTCAGATCTTTTCACACCTAGACTTTTGAGTTGATCTTCATTTCTTTTCAAATTTTCTTTGTGTCTTGTTTTTAACACTTCGTTTGTTTCTCCTTTCTTCCGTCCACTTCTTTTGGTTCCACTGTCTTCTATGGTTAACTCATCTGTTTGTATTTCTTCTGGTAGATCTTCAGGTGTTAAGTCAAGAAATATGTCCGGTCCTCTTTCTTCTACCTTCGATTCATGCAAATGGACATTGCTGTTGTCATATTGCTTACTTTCCCTGTCTTCATCATGTTTATACTTCAAGTTGTTGAATTCTAGTTGCTCTTCCAAATTACAATTCATCAGTAAGCCTCCACAGTTTCTTTCATCAAACACAACACTTCTAGCTTCATGTATTTGTTTTGTTTTGGGGTTGTACAGCCTGTATGCTTTCCTTTTTCTGGAATACCCAACAAATATTTCCTTTTCTCCCTTTGGTTGAAATTTGCTTCTACACTTCTTCGGAATGTATCTGTATGCCACACATCCATATACTTTCATATGTTTTACTGTAGGCTTCCTTCCCGTCCATTTTTCCATTGCAGTTTTTGTGCCACCATCCTTGGTAGGTATACAATTTTTGATGTACGCTGCCGTTGCAACCGCTTCAGCCCAAAATTCTATGGGTAACCTTGCATCAATTAACATTGTTCTTCCCATATCTAGTAGTGACCTGTTTGCTCTCTCAGCAATACCATTACTTTGTGGACTGTATGGAACAGTTAACTGGTGATCAATACCTTCTTTGTTAAACAACTCTTGAAATTTACTGTTAACAAACTCAGTACCATTGTCTGACCTTACACTTTTTATACAATTGTTAGCTTCCTTTTCATATTGGCTTTTAAATTTTACAAAGTAATCAAAAGCTTCATCTTTAGTTTTGAGAAAGTATACAAACACCCTTCTACTGTAAGTATCTACAATAACATACATGTATTTAGCACCCCCCAATGACTCTTTTTCTACAGGTCCACATAAATCCATGTGTATCAAATCTAGTGGTTTCTCACATACATCATTGCTTTGTTTAAAAGGAAGTTGTACAATTTTTCCTTTTGTACATGCATCACACAATTCTAATTTTTCTGAAGTTTGCTTAAAATCTAAATCTCTTACCATATCACTGTCCTTCATTTTATTTAAATATTTTTCATTCAAGTGACCTAATCTTCTGTGCCACATGTATTTTTCATTGTTTACATTAGTTTCCATACTTAAGCATGCATCCTTACAATGACTTACATCTGATCTTACATAAGTTTGTAACGTGTACATACGATTCTTTTCCTGTGCTTCTGCCACTAACATGCCATTTTTGTCAATTATCCTTGCACTATTTTTGGAAAACAACACTTCATTATCATGATTCACCAAACCTCTAACTGACAATAAATTCAAACGCAAATCAGGTACATATAATACATCATAAATACACACATCGTGAAGTTGGCCATCATTTGTGACTGTTGATACCTTAATGTCACCTTGCACTTTGGCCTCCATCGACTTTCCTTCCTCCGCAAGTTGCACTTCACTTTGCACTTCTCTTCTATTTATCAGCCAGTCTTCTTTATTTGTCATGTGAGATGTACAACCAGAATCTATACACCATACCTGCACTTCTCTTCTGTCTTCCTGCATGTCGTATACACTGTAAGCAGCTTCCATGTTGTCTTCGCATGTGAATCCCGTCTGTTTCATTTTTCCCTTCGGTGTTTTAGAAGATGTAGATGCTGTGGTAGACGTAGAAGGTCTCCTAGCTTGAGCTTTCCCACCTTCTTTATTGTGCCAACATTCTTTCGAAAAATGTCCTACTTTTCCACACGTCCAGCATCTTCGCACAGCTTCTTTATTTTTCCAATACTTCTTATCCCGTGCCTTGTATGCCTGTTCGGATTTTTCTTTGTAGTCCATTTTATGCAACCTAACCTCTTCTTCTTTTAAGGTATCTTGCACTTCTTCGATTGTCGCACCCCTTTGTGCTCGTAATACTGCCGCGACGTTTTCATACTTTTGATGAACACCCCGTACAATATGATACACTACTTCTCGTGTCGTAATTGGTTGACCCAATGCAGCACTTTTTGACATTATGTTTCGTGCTCTCAAAACATATTCGTCAACACTTTCCTTCTCACCCATTTTTATGTTCTTCATTTCCACACCTATATCTATTATTTTGTCCTGTGTGTTTCCCGTGTGAATACGTTTAAGTTCATCCCACACTGTTTTTGCACACGTCTCGTTAATGAACAGTCCAGCCTGGTCGGGCGATAAAGTAACAACTATGACACCAAAAGCTTCGTCATTTTTCTTTTCCCAAACAATTCTAGCTTTTTCTTCTGTTGGTTCATCATTCAATATTGCATCCTTGTACAATCCCTTACTTCGCAGCACTGCACTTACCTTTAGTGCCCAGACATGATAGTTGCCATTGTTCAGTAATTCTATCTTACTCACGTCTGCCATTCTGCTAACCACGCTCTGCTACCACTGTAGTTCCGTTTCTAGGATCTTACAGATACGACGACGCATATATTAACAATAACAACTATTTATTAATGCCAAAACTGTAAGATACAAAATTGTACAAATTTCTATGACGTCTTCACCTCGATACCGTCATTCTCCCGGATACCCACAGACTATTCAATCCCGCGTAAAGTGAGCATAGTTGCCAGTCCGCAACAAAACTATATATATATTTTTTATTTTTCTCAGGTTCCAAGTTCATTCTGGCTTCCCTGGGATCCAGACTCAGGAGCATTAATGCAAGGCACGGTATGGGATTTGTGCTTGGGGAGTGTATTGTACATAAACTTCTCAGTTCAAATCCTGTATCAGCCAGCATAAAACATCTTTCGATGCATATAAAATATTAGGGATATCACTATTATAAACAAGAAGCACTATATTTCCTCTATTGGCAACCCCTCAGCACATTCATGTTTAATTATGTAACATTACTTATCTTTTAACAGTTAAAAAATTGTGGTAGCAATTATTGTAAAACAACATAACTTTCAAAATAGTTAATACATGAGAGGAAATATTTTCCTGTAGTTTACGGTTATTACAAGCATAAGAAAACAGTTTTTCTTTGTGACGTTTCAGGAGAACACACGCTTCTTTCATCAGACATTTATTTTCGTTTTGACTAAAGATACAGTTATAACAATGGTTAGTAATTTTTTAAACAATGAGAGGAAATTGCATTAGAACATGATTTTTTTAAAAATTAATTAGGTGCACCAAAGCATTCTAGTGTAAATAGGTAAAGAGGTTAATGTAACAGTTCGTTATATCGGAGACACATTAAAATTGGATGTTTTGTGTTTCGCATGGTTCGTACTTACCAATTGTGTATTGTGAAACATAGTTCAAGGGCCCATTATGCTTTTTACACAAAAACAAACACAATTTTTCATATAGAGAGTAGTTTTTATTATTCCTTTTTTCGCTTCCGTAACACACAATATGGTGGGCAGAGGTTGACTACGGTTGTAGGTATGCAGTGTTTCCAACCTTCTTTACCGAAAAATACCTACTATCGTGTTCGTCACGTGTGCAAATTGTACATTATGCATTGGTAGCTGACGGATAGCCCCACAAACCATTTCTGATAAGGTTAGGTTAGGCAAGCATAGTTAAAAAAAGGGGGGTTGGAAACTGACAGGGGATTACATCATCAAACGTATGTAGCATCCAGTTCACGTAGCGAAAGCAATGGCACTTGTGCATCGCTGAGATGTTTCTCTTGAAAAATACATGATTTCCCGGTCAAATAGATTCCAGGATGAAAGAAAATACCTCGATGAACGTTGTAAGTAGTTTCTTCTGTAAAAATGAAGAAATGTGTCTCCGATATAACGAACTGTTATCGAGGTTAGCAAAGTTTGCTATGATGCCAGGAGTTAAGGGTTCAAATCCTTCCCAGGACATGGATGTTATTGTGAGTGTCCTTTCGTCAATTTAAACATGTCATTCCTCATCCCCATCTTCATGATTAGTCAAAAGTAGCAGAAGACCAATCCAATAAATAAATCAATAAATAGGTTAAAAAAATGTGAACAGAGCATTTTTATTTTAAATCTATAATCCCATATGGTTGGTTCTTTCATTATTGTGTGATTTTAGGTATGACTTGAGATGAACGGACCCCTCTCCGATTTTCTTCATATTTGACATACTCACTAATTGAGGTCTCCTAAACACGAATCTGCAATGAAGTTAAAATTTATTGGTCACGTCTAGAAATTGCGAACCATTGACGCTAGTCTCACAAACCATTGGCACGTGATTAGGTTAGTTTTGGTTAGGTTAGGCAAACATAGTTAAAATTTGGTGTCGTGGTAGTATCAGGATCTAGAAATTGGAAATAATTGCGAACCATTGGCGCGTTGTTAGGTTAGTTCAGTTAGGTTAGGCAAACATAGTTAAAATTTGGTGTCGTGGTAGTATCAGGAATATATATATTTGTTTGTGAAACAAAAAAATTCTCGAAAATCGACAGTTTCCATTCCGAAAACTAACGCCTTATTTTTGCTTATTTTGCAATTTCTAGACGTTTCCGACAAATTTTAACTTCAGATTCGTGATTAGGAGGCCTCAATTAGTGAGTATGCCGAGTGTGAAGAAAATCGGAGAGGGATCCGGTCATCTCAAGTCGTTCCGTGATTTCTAATCCAAATTGTTACAAATGTCAACATTTCTTTTTTGTTATCAACAGGAATGCAAGGTATATTCTGGAGTGTATCAAATTGTGATGTGTGTAACTTTTAAGAATTTCTTGACATTCTCATTGAATGAAATTTCTGTAAATTTGAGGTGTAAGCAAATGTGATGTGAGTGGTTGTCTTATACATAGATATTACATGAGCAGCTAACGACAGCTTGGTGTTACATGCTAAAAACACCAAACCTACTAGCATATGCATCTGATAGCAAAAACAAACATCTGAAAAGGTTCGGCTGGTTAAGTTTGATTTATTTCTGATCTCAGATGCAAGTGTGAGTAGGTTAGGTACGTCACGGTTTGGTGCTTTTACCATACTCCAAGTTGCTGTCACTAGCTGCTTATAGATAATGCAAATGTATGTTGTTGTTTTTTTGCCAGGTGGTAGCAGTACTAGTCCATCTTCTTGGCAACAAACAATGAATGACTGTCTGCTGAGAATTCCATACAGTATAACATGGGACATGAAAATCGTCCTTAAAGAAAAAAGAAGTAACATGTAGGCCTATCTTTATGTTTCCGTAGTATGAGCATTCAGTCAGAAATCAAATTCATATGTACAAATGTAGCTTGTAACATGACAATATTTTATTCATCAATTAAAAGTTTGGCCAAGTTCAAGGCATGAACAATTTTTGAGCACAAAAACATTCAAAAGTTTGTTCTAATAATTAGTGACATTTGTAATCCGTGAACTTAATTTTCGCTAGTGATTCCAATTCTTCAGATTCTACTTTACTAGGTTCGATACTCAGTGGAGGTACATAGTGGCCCGATTAGCTGGGAATTTCTATTTACAACTGTTATCAATTGTACTCTACTGTTTTCTTGGAAATCTACTGAAACTGAATGGTTTTCTACCAAACACCTACAGTAGATCTAATGTAAAGCAAAGAAAAAATAATAGGCAAATAGTTCATATCTTTTCATTTTTTATTCCACATCATATGTTGCTTTAAAGAATGGAATTCTGTTGAAGTGAAGCACATATTGTCCTCCACTTTTTTTACATTTTCATTTAAATTTCACATTGTGTAGAACAGACCAAATAAAAACTGTTATGGACAACTCGCCTACCATTTCTTTAACATATTGGCTGTAAATATAAATTGTCATTCCTCATGATAAATGATTTGTTTTCATATCTGCTTGAAAATCTACACACAGTAGATGTTTCAAAACACCTGTTGATGTACTGAAAACAGTACAGAAGAGACACTAAAAGTATTATTTTTAATGTGTATGTAATGTGCTTAGCATAAGATGATGGCTGCTCAGCAGGGCTATTTGTGCATAAAGTTGAGTAAAGAGAAACAGTTCGTACGTAACTGGCAACGTTAATCTTAATGGGTTTGAACAGGTTAAGAAAACGTAGACGTTCCTGCTACGAATAATGGCAAAGCATGAAAAATCAGCTGCCCGATCCTGTGGCCGAGTGGTTAGCACATCGTGCTGCGACGCCAAGGGTCCCGGGTTCGAATCCCGGTCGGGCTTTGTTGTTTGTGAATGTCCATTCATCTATTTCATCACTCATCCCATCTTCGCAAATTAGCCAAGAGGCACAAAACGCAAAGTAAAATAAACTGGTACTACTTTACTATACCGGAGACACCTATCAATGTTTTATTTTGCAATTTTTTACATTGCTAACGTACTATTCTGCATTGCGGAACATTTCTTTAGGTGAAATAATGAATTTCTAACGAAAATAATGTCTATTCTTACAATAACGAGTCCTTACTGTTGTTCCTTATTTCCCACAAACTTTCACTGGCAGCCCCAAAAATTCACGATAGCCTCACGAACCATCACGGGGACGAGATATGCCTACTAGGTTAGGTTAGGTTCCATTAGCACTCCTTTCGTTCAATTTAGCATATACGGAAAACGAGAGCGTATTGTGCTCTCGTGCAGAAAGCAAATGGCGGCAGCAGCAATAGCGCGTCGAAAATAGATTTTCGTAGAAAACCACATGCTTTCGCATTAAAATGGATCAAAACTACATTCCCGAACATCAACAACGCTACAGAAAATGATTTGCGTAAGTACTTTCTCCTGTAAATTTGAAGAAATCCGTCTCCGGTATAGTAAAGTGTTACCAATAATCTAAATCAATCAATCATGAAAAATCAGCTGCCTTTACATTTTGCATCATTCAATTGCAACACATAAGATAAATAGTATTCCTTAGTTCTGCCGCATATGTTTCAACAGTGACATACAGTAGAAGGTAAGGTAAAACATAGCATATGTTAGTAGATGGGAAAATACTTTAGACCAAACAATAGACCTTTTAATTGACATTAATGGCTTTTTTATTCATTTTCGAGGGGTGACGCTATTGTTAATTAATCTAGCGCCACGTGGCGACACGTGTCGGGGGTGGAGGAGGAGATGAGTCATCGATGACTCATGCACACGTGTGAGTTTGAAATTAATGGTTTTCCATTAGTGCACAAAAGACACTATTATGTATTCCGTTTTTGACCTAAGCTAACCTTTTGTTGTATATTATATATGCGTTTCTGCCGGATATGAGTCACAGATGATTTATACAGACGTTGGAGTTTGGAATTAATGGTTTTTCCATTAAGGTACAAAAGACACTATTGTGGAGTTCGTTTTCGGACTATTCTAACACTATTGTTGTATATTATATATGCGTTTCTGCCGGATATGAGTCATGGGTGCTTTATGCACACGTGGGAACTTGGAATTAATGGTTTTTCCATTAATGTACAAACGCCATTTTGGCGTCGGTGGTGAGTCATATTTGGTATAATTAAGGATCCGGATTTACCCGAATTCAACCGGTGTCGACGCGTTCGATCGGAGGTAGAAGATATTATAACACATGTTCGCTTTAAAGGCGAAGAAATTGAACGATGTATCCTATATGCAAACGAAGTATGCGAGCGGAATCCATGTTAATAATATTAACCTGTTACGGAAGAACCTGTTATGTGGTTGCATTCATCGGCACCCCCAAACCGCGCGCGTTCATGGATACGCGTGGGGAAGAAAGGGTCGCCATTGTTACGGTCCCCTTCGCTTGGTCTTCTTCCGAAGTTGAATGGAAGGCAAGTGTCGCCAAATTTTTACACACGAGTATTGATTTTCTTTGAGGTTCCAATTTTATTTGGTGGAAGTAATCTACGCGGTATTTCTGCCGCCTTTCGTAACATTGCAAAGACTATTTGACCAAAACCGTAAGGAATTTGGCTGAACTAAGAACATTCAGTTCCAGTATCTACAAGTTAAAGTGGATGCCAGCCACTATTTACCCTTATTTCGGGGTTGCGAACCACGGACCATTTGATTATTGCCTTATATACATCAGGATTCACGTAAAATTGACCAGATGTTTTTACTGTTAGGGACAATATTTCGCATTTTTTGTGTATTTTTACTCAGAAAACGCTATTTGAACGATTCAAGCAAGAGTTCGCATGGCAATGTAGACACACAAACTGTGTTTCTTCAACTTTAGCTGAAATTTAGGTTTATTTTTTACTCTATTATCACAATTTCTTCTATTCAGGCAACATTTTTTATTAAATTTTGGACTCACAGAGACATTTTTCAACTTTTAACTTGATATTTTAAAAGTTTATTTCCATTTTTTTACTCTAATATCACAATTTCTTCTATTCAGGCAACATTTTTTATTAAATTTTGGACTCATAGAGACATTTTTCAACTTTTAACTTGATATTTTAAAAGTTTATTTCCATTTTTTTACTCTAATATCACAATTTCTTCTATTCAGGCAACATTTTTTATTAAATTTTGGACTCACAAAGACATTTTTCAACTTTTAACTTGTTATTTTAAAAGTTTATTTCCATTTTTACTCTAATATCACAATTTCATCTATTCTGGCAGGAGTGTTTATTCCAGTTTAGACTTGCAAAGATAATTTTTTCAACTTCTTTTATTAATTTTTCTATTTATTGCCTTTTGTATCTTATATTTATTAATTCTTAACTTTGAGTTTTGTTCTTTATTTAAAAAATTTCTCTAATCACTAAGGAAGAAGTACTTTTAAGTAAAACTGTACCCACAAACTTTATTATTACTATTATTATTAGTATTATTATTATTGTTGTTGTTTTTGTTTTGATGTAGTTGTTGAATCTTGTTGTTGTTGTTAGGGTTTATTGACTTCCACTACGCTATTTTTGGTTTGCTTCGTAGGAAAGTTTGCTTATTTTAGAGTTTCCTAGGTATTTTCTTACTGTTAGGGTAGGTAAAGTTTCCTAAATATATGAGTAGGGTTCCATATATTCTTGTTCTTGCATGTTTTTCATATGATGTGATCACCACAACTCTCCAAGGGCTTTTACTGCATGTTTCCATTTTTATTGAGGCTTAGTGATTCCTAGAGCCACTTTATGCATGAGAGAAAGCTTGAAAATTTTGATCTCAGATAGCCGTCAACCTTATGTCAGAGTATTTTCGAGTATATTTTAGTCTTATTATGGCCCACTAGAATATCACGGCTTGCTTTTTTTTTTAAGTATGTTGCGCAGTTATTGTATTTTTGCTTTTGCTTTCTAGATAAACTGTATGAAATGTTTAATATTTGTACTTTTTGCACTTATAAGAGGCCAAACTTTTACTGTAACTAAAATTATTATGTCTCTAGGCACTGAAACCCCTTTACCAAGAGTACTATAACTGCATGTTTATTAATATTGTTTCTTTCATCCCTCAAATATATCAATTTAACAATATAATGACTAATCACAGGACAAGTCGATGTTAGCAGATGACTACGTGGCTCTTAAGTCCACCTGCCAAACTTTTCTTACCATGCTATTTACCCTTATAGTCTTTTATTCGGGGTACGTTTCAAGTACTATTGAATTTTTGAGTGTTTGATTAACACCAGGGGTTATTTGTATCTGTTATGCTTTATTATTTGAGGCTTCTTTTTTTATTCTACAATCACTATATGTCCCTGAGAACTAAATTTCCACTGACTGAAGCTTAAAGCTTACGCTCTGCAGCATGTTGAATGGTTAAGCACTGGTCAATATGAATTTTACAGAGGCTAGTAGGAGGCATAGGAACACACGCCAGAGCATTATTAGCGTGCAAGAAGCACTTTCAGGGAGTACTACGAGGAAACGAAGTTGATTTTTTTGAGTGCTTTACCACTTACACAGCCAATATTTGCTATTTCAAGTAACTACATGTACCAGAACATTTTACAGCCCAACACTAACTAGACTTCAATTTATACTATATTAGGGGCTAAATGTAGCAAGAACACTGATTGTACATATTTTTGAGAATCCAACTATATCAGGATTTTTTCTATGTAAGTATATTTTTATTGATTACTAACTTTAACAGACCAATCAGGAAGACAACAAAATTCACTAAACTTAGTACTATAGTGTAGGTGATTGCATGAAAAGTAGAAATTATAACATCCACAAGATTTCGCTTTTTTTGCTTTTGTGACTAATCGTGACGCGGAGGATGAATGGATGGCCAAAAATCTTAAGGACTGGATGTATTTTACCACTACAGACGCCTATGTAGAAACACTAGAGTACTGTTAGCTTTCAAAATTGAGGATATACTGTACTGTTTCTTAAATATTTTGTACTTGGCACGTTACAGTTATATCCATTTCAGGACAAATATTGCTAAAACTCTCAAATTTACTGGTACAAGTTGATATTTCTGCTATCAGAGGAATTAACAACCCTATTTTACAAACAAATGGTATTGTTTACACTTTATTTACTTCAATCTGAGACTAATATTTTACAGTAATTGAATCATTCAGCCCTAGTCAATACTTTACTGCATCAGAAAGTTTGTTATTAATCTAATAAGTATGCTATTTTGGGATATTCTAATGCAAACGTTGTTTAATTCACTGGTTATAATGCAAACTTTTGCACAAATTCGATATATTCACTACCTTCAAACCAAACAATTGTACTTATTTAGCGCATTTCATTTATATTTCTTGTAATTAACTTATGTTTCTTATAATTAACAAACTAAACTAATTACTTTGGCATGTTAAAAACCTTATTTTTTACTATTTCCTATTCTATCAGGTTCTATATTGCTGTTTTTATCAATTATGTAAGACCACACTCTGGTAAATGCCTATATATTCTCTTTTATACACACGCACGCACGCTACACACACACACACACACACATTTACACACTTATACGAACATACATCTGACGTTTTTCAATATTTTGCTATGAAGTTTGCATCCACGCTATTCAAACAAGGGCAGGCAATGTAGTATTTATGAGTATTAGTAATCCCAAAGTGGTGTTTTTGGTGTCCAAGTTCAGATGAGAGTCTGCTATGTGCCTTTTGCAGGGGATTGCATGTGAAGTGTATGCATATTGAGCATTATTGAGTGTGTAGGCTTCCAAGTTTTGCTGTTATTTTCCTATAATTCTGCGAGACTGTAGAGAGTTCTCCCTTTTCAACCAGTTTTCTTTCATTGATTGGATACTTTTTGGGAACTTAGCAGTTTTTTATGTTATGAAGCAGATTGTTGTAGAATATTTTGCATGGTCTTTTGTGATATTGAGTGCCTACTGTAACGGAAGTAAGTATCTTTCCTTCTTGTGTTGATGTTCTCGTGTAGGTTTCCTATTTTCGGTCAAGTTGCAGTAGGGAACTTAACAGTTTTTTATGTTATGAAGCAGATTGTTGTAGAATATTTTGCATGGTCTTTTGTGATATTGAGTGGGTGCTGTAATGGTAGTAAGTATCTTTCCTTTTTGTGTTGATGTTCTTGTGTAGGTTTCCTATTTTCTGTCAAGTTGCAGTACTTAGAATAATCGCTATTGTCTTATTGATCTACGAAGCTCCTTTGAATAATCATTTGCATGTGACCCTATACTCCACGCTGTACTTTGTTCTGGGAGCTATCTTTTGAAGCCTTGGCATTCTGCTAGTACAGCATTATTATCGTAGAGGTAAATTAGTTCGTGAAAATATGTATTTTTCTGATTAACTATAATCGCTTAGTTGTTCTAGCAGGTATAAGTAGTTACTGCTGATGTTGTTAATTTTCTATTCGCAGGGGCTATGTATGATGTAGCGTATTTGTGTTGGCTGTCCCTTTTATTCCTATGTTGTTGAGTTTCTCCATAAGCATGTCCTGTTTTACTCTATTCTAGGCCTTGTTGCTGCTAGATATCTGAGGTATGTTGCTGGTTCATATCTGAGCTAGCTTGTTTGACTATCTATTATTTTTGCTATGGCTGTGGCTATTGATGTCCCTTTCTGGATTCCATGTTGGTTTCTGTTTATCCTTGTTGCTGCTTGTTATCTGAGTTAGGTTGTTTGACTTCAGGACTATCCTTTTTTAACTTTATTGTTGATTGCTGTTTTGTTTATTTCCTTATTTGTTTTTATTTGTTTACTGAATCTATTTGTTTTGTGTCTTGTAATATTATTTACTATAGTAACAAAATTATTTTTAAAAATTGATATTTATCAACATACTTGTATATTTCTTGTTCAGTATTTGTCAAAGTTTAATTTATTTTGTCCGCTATCTTTAGCAAGTAACACTATTTTGAAATTTAATATATAAATTCATGAAAATTTACTGTAATTTTATATCAACTAACATATTTATTTTAACAACAATAACAAAATTGTACAAAAGTTCAAATAGCAGAAGAATTGTACTCTTAAATTATTAACTTTGAAAGAATAGTATTTTTAAAACATTAACTTTGTAAAAATTGTACTTTTAAAACATTCACTTTGAAAAAATTGTACTTTTAAATTATTAACTTTGAAAAAATTGTACTTTTAAAACATTAACTTTGAAAAAATTGTACTTTTAAACATTAACTTTGTAAAAATTGTACTTTTAAAACATTTACTTTGAAAAATTGTACTTTTACACCAGAAATAATCAAATATATGGGAAAGAAGGAGAAGTTCTGTTGCTCAGAATAATAAATGTGGGATGGAAGGAAAATAATTTTGTTACTATAGTAAATAATATTACAAGACACAAAACAAATAGATTCAGTAAACAAATAAAAACAAATAAGGAAATAAACAAAACAGCAATCAACAATAAAGTTAAAAAAGGATAGTCCTGAAGTCAAACAACCTAACTCAGATAACAAGCAGCAACAAGGATAAACAGAAACCAACATGGAATTCAGAAAGGGACATCAATAGCCACAGCCATAGCAAAAATAATAGATAGTCAAACAAGCTAGCTCAGATATGAACCAGCAACATACCTCAGATATCTAGCAGCAACAAGGCCTAGAATAGAGTAAAACAGGACATGCTTATGGAGAAACTCAACAACATAGGAATAAAAGGGACAGCCAACACAAATACGCTACATCATACATAGCCCCTGCGAATAGAAAATTAACAACATCAGCAGTAACTACTTATACCTGCTAGAACAACTAAGCGATTATAGTTAATCAGAAAAATACATATTTTCACGAACTAATTTACCTCTACGATAATAATGCTGTACTAGCAGAATGCCAAGGCTTCAAAAGATAGCTCCCAGAACAAAGTACAGCGTGGAGTATAGGGTCACATGCAAATGATTATTCAAAGGAGCTTCGTAGATCAATAAGACAATAGCGATTATTCTAAGTACTGCAACTTGACAGAAAATAGGAAACCTACACAAGAACATCAACACAAAAAGGAAAGATACTTACTACCATTACAGCACCCACTCAATATCACAAAAGACCATGCAAAATATTCTACAACAATCTGCTTCATAACATAAAAAACTGTTAAGTTCCCTACTGCAACTTGACCGAAAATAGGAAACCTACACGAGAACATCAACACAAGAAGGAAAGATACTTACTTCCGTTACAGTAGGCACTCAATATCACAAAAGACCATGCAAAATATTCTACAACAATCTGCTTCATAACATAAAAAACTGCTAAGTTCCCAAAAAGTATCCAATCAATGAAAGAAAACTGGTTGAAAAGGGAGAACTCTCTACAGTCTCGCAGAATTATAGGAAAATAACAGCAAAACTTGGAAGCCTACACACTCAATAATGCTCAATATGCATACACTTCACATGCAATCCCCTGCAAAAGGCACATAGCAGACTCTCATCTGAACTTGGACACCAAAAACACCACTTTGGGATTACTAATACTCATAAATACTACATTGCCTGCCCTTGTTTGAATAGCGTGGATGCAAACTTCATAGCAAAATATTGAAAAACGTCAGATGTATGTTCGTATAAGTGTGTAAATGTGTGTGTGTGTGTGTGTGTAGCGTGCGTGCGTGTGTATAAAAGAGAATATATAGGCATTTACCAGAGTGTGGTCTTACATAATTGATAAAAACAGCAATATAGAACCTGATAGAATAGGAAATAGTAAAAAATAAGGTTTTTAACATGCCAAAGTAATTAGTTTAGTTTGTTAATTATAAGAAACATAAGTTAATTACAAGAAATATAAATGAAATGCGCTAAATAAGTACAATTGTTTGGTTTGAAGGTAGTGAATATATCGAATTTGTGCAAAAGTTTGCATTATAACCAGTGAATTAAACAACGTTTGCATTAGAATATCCCAAAATAGCATACTTATTAGATTAATAACAAACTTTCTGATGCAGTAAAGTATTGACTAGGGCTGAATGATTCAATTACTGTAAAATATTAGTCTCAGATTGAAGTAAATAAAGTGTAAACAATACCATTTGTTTGTAAAATAGGGTTGTTAATTCCTCTGATAGCAGAAATATCAACTTGTACCAGTAAATTTGAGAGTTTTAGCAATATTTGTCCTGAAATGGATATAACTGTAACGTGCCAAGTACAAAATATTTAAGAAACAGTACAGTATATCCTCAATTTTGAAAGCTAACAGTACTCTAGTGTTTCTACATAGGCGTCTGTAGTGGTAAAATACATCCAGTCCTTAAGATTTTTGGCCATCCATTCATCCTCCGCGTCACGATTAGTCACAAAAGCAAAAAAAGCGAAATCTTGTGGATGTTATAATTTCTACTTTTCATGCAATCACCTACACTATAGTACTAAGTTTAGTGAATTTTGTTGTCTTCCTGATTGGTCTGTTAAAGTTAGTAATCAATAAAAATATACTTACATAGAAAAAATCCTGATATAGTTGGATTCTCAAAAATATGTACAATCAGTGTTCTTGCTACATTTAGCCCCTAATATAGTATAAATTGAAGTCTAGTTAGTGTTGGGCTGTAAAATGTTCTGGTACATGTAGTTACTTGAAATAGCAAATATTGGCTGTGTAAGTGGTAAAGCACTCAAAAAAATCAACTTCGTTTCCTCGTAGTACTCCCTGAAAGTGCTTCTTGCACGCTAATAATGCTCTGGCGTGTGTTCCTATGCCTCCTACTAGCCTCTGTAAAATTCATATTGACCAGTGCTTAACCATTCAACATGCTGCAGAGCGTAAGCTTTAAGCTTCAGTCAGTGGAAATTTAGTTCTCAGGGACATATAGTGATTGTAGAATAAAAAAAGAAGCCTCAAATAATAAAGCATAACAGATACAAATAACCCCTGGTGTTAATCAAACACTCAAAAATTCAATAGTACTTGAAACGTACCCCGAATAAAAGACTATAAGGGTAAATAGCATGGTAAGAAAAGTTTGGCAGGTGGACTTAAGAGCCACGTAGTCATCTGCTAACATCGACTTGTCCTGTGATTAGTCATTATATTGTTAAATTGATATATTTGAGGGATGAAAGAAACAATATTAATAAACATGCAGTTATAGTACTCTTGGTAAAGGGGTTTCAGTGCCTAGAGACATAATAATTTTAGTTACAGTAAAAGTTTGGCCTCTTATAAGTGCAAAAAGTACAAATATTAAACATTTCATACAGTTTATCTAGAAAGCAAAAGCAAAAATACAATAACTGCGCAACATACTTAAAAAAAAAAGCAAGCCGTGATATTCTAGTGGGCCATAATAAGACTAAAATATACTCGAAAATACTCTGACATAAGGTTGACGGCTATCTGAGATCAAAATTTTCAAGCTTTCTCTCATGCATAAAGTGGCTCTAGGAATCACTAAGCCTCAATAAAAATGGAAACATGCAGTAAAAGCCCTTGGAGAGTTGTGGTGATCACATCATATGAAAAACATGCAAGAACAAGAATATATGGAACCCTACTCATATATTTAGGAAACTTTACCTACCCTAACAGTAAGAAAATACCTAGGAAACTCTAAAATAAGCAAACTTTCCTACGAAGCAAACCAAAAATAGCGTAGTGGAAGTCAATAAACCCTAACAACAACAACAAGATTCAACAACTACATCAAAACAAAAACAACAACAATAATAATAATACTAATAATAATAGTAATAATAAAGTTTGTGGGTACAGTTTTACTTAAAAGTACTTCTTCCTTAGTGATTAGAGAAATTTTTTAAATAAAGAACAAAACTCAAAGTTAAGAATTAATAAATATAAGATACAAAAGGCAATAAATAGAAAAATTAATAAAAGAAGTTGAAAAAATTATCTTTGCAAGTCTAAACTGGAATAAACACTCCTGCCAGAATAGATGAAATTGTGATATTAGAGTAAAAATGGAAATAAACTTTTAAAATAACAAGTTAAAAGTTGAAAAATGTCTTTGTGAGTCCAAAATTTAATAAAAAATGTTGCCTGAATAGAAGAAATTGTGATATTAGAGTAAAAAAATGGAAATAAACTTTTAAAATATCAAGTTAAAAGTTGAAAAATGTCTCTATGAGTCCAAAATTTAATAAAAAATGTTGCCTGAATAGAAGAAATTGTGATATTAGAGTAAAAAAATGGAAATAAACTTTTAAAATATCAAGTTAAAAGTTGAAAAATGTCTCTGTGAGTCCAAAATTTAATAAAAAATGTTGCCTGAATAGAAGAAATTGTGATAATAGAGTAAAAAATAAACCTAAATTTCAGCTAAAGTTGAAGAAACACAGTTTGTGTGTCTACATTGCCATGCGAACTCTTGCTTGAATCGTTCAAATAGCGTTTTCTGAGTAAAAATACACAAAAAATGCGAAATATTGTCCCTAACAGTAAAAACATCTGGTCAATTTTACGTGAATCCTGATGTATATAAGGCAATAATCAAATGGTCCGTGGTTCGCAACCCCGAAATAAGGGTAAATAGTGGCTGGCATCCACTTTAACTTGTAGATACTGGAACTGAATGTTCTTAGTTCAGCCAAATTCCTTACGGTTTTGGTCAAATAGTCTTTGCAATGTTACGAAAGGCGGCAGAAATACCGCGTAGATTACTTCCACCAAATAAAATTGGAACCTCAAAGAAAATCAATACTCGTGTGTAAAAATTTGGCGACACTTGCCTTCCATTCAACTTCGGAAGAAGACCAAGCGAAGGGGACCGTAACAATGGCGACCCTTTCTTCCCCACGCGTATCCATGAACGCGCGCGGTTTGGGGGTGCCGATGAATGCAACCACATAACAGGTTCTTCCGTAACAGGTTAATATTATTAACATGGATTCCGCTCGCATACTTCGTTTGCATATAGGATACATCGTTCAATTTCTTCGCCTTTAAAGCGAACATGTGTTATAATATCTTCTACCTCCGATCGAACGCGTCGACACCGGTTGAATTCGGGTAAATCCGGATCCTTAATTATACCAAATATGACTCACCACCGACGCCAAAATGGCGTTTGTACATTAATGGAAAAACCATTAATTCCAAGTTCCCACGTGTGCATAAAGCACCCATGACTCATATCCGGCAGAAACGCATATATAATATACAACAATAGTGTTAGAATAGTCCGAAAACGAACTCCACAATAGTGTCTTTTGTACCTTAATGGAAAAACCATTAATTCCAAACTCCAACGTCTGTATAAATCATCTGTGACTCATATCCGGCAGAAACGCATATATAGTATACAACAAAAGGTTAGCTTAGGTCAAAAACGGAATACATAATAGTGTCTTTTGTGCACTAATGGAAAACCATTAATTTCAAACTCACACGTGTGCATGAGTCATCGATGACTCATCTCCTCCTCCACCCCCGACACGTGTCGCCACGTGGCGCTAGATTAATTAACAATAGCGTCACCCCTCGAAAATGAATAAAAAAGCCATTAATGTCAATTAAAAGGTCTATTGTTTGGTCTAAAGTATTTTCCCATCTACTTATGTTATTAAATTTCGTGTATTTACACACAATTGCTTTAATTCAACGAGTATTTTCACTTTATACAAATTACTTTTCGGTTACGCGTACATTACGATTACTTCGCAGTTTTAACAAACTAAGGGCCGGTTGCACCATCGCCACTTAATCTGCCACTTTACAAAGTGATGGATAACGACAGGCGGGAGATTTAGGCGGCGGTGGGTTGCACCAAGCATTTTTATCCTCGGCCTTGTAAGGTGGAACTTTCTCCTGCTTGCCGTACGACCTGGCAACAGAAACTGGAGAAAGTTGTGTTTTCGATTGTGTTTTGTTTGTTTATTACGTGCTAATATCTGCTTGTCAATTCCAAATGCATGCTTTTTCAACTGAAATATGTTTAAAAAACTAAATATTTATTGCAATAAAATGAAACAGCTGATAGAAGTAGGTAATGCATGTGTCGTACTCTCATATAATATCAAATGTATGTTATATGATACAATATAACCCGTAATCTTTCGAAGTAGTGGGAAGCTTACAAAGTTTTCAATTTATTTTTCACGTACTCCAATTAACATAATGCAAAAAAGAATATTCCTCGTCTTATCTTTCAGTAAGACATACGGTCACTTTTTTAAAAATATTAAACACTACTAAACAGTGACCAAAATTTTACGAAGTCGTAACAAATGCAAGTTACATTTATTCAATTTTTAGTGCAAGGCTGACATATCTGAGTTTGTGTAAATATACGGAATGAGAAGAGCAATCTTCTATTCTGCTCTTACTAATTTATCATTCGTTTCTGTTAATGATTTATCAATCCGTAACCCCTTCTTTAGCGAATAGCGAGTATTAGTATTATCAACGTTGACCATCTTATAGGTTTCTTCTTTATTTATAATGCAGCTTTTGTGAAAGTTGGTTAACGATGCAGATGAAAATTAAATTTTTGTATTCAAAACAAATTCGAATAGCACAAAAAAAAATCGTTAATCAACGGTTCCATGTACAAGGTACATTTTGGGAATTACTATCATCTTAGCACAAAAGGAAGAATCAAATAGTAATGTAAAGTACCGTAGTACTGTATGTACGCATGTTTTATTCTTATTAAGAAAAAAGAAGAAACTCCAGGCTGTATATACTTTCAGATAGGTAGTTTCGTGCAACGTTATATGCTAGTGCAATGCAAGAACGTATATATTTCTTTACAAAAAACAGTAATATTCACCAGGAAAATATACATTGTACATACGTACAAGCTGTGGACGAGCGGATAGGGACAGTATTAGCACCTTGGGTAATACATGCTAACAAGACCAAACATGGCCTGCCTAACCTATCCACGTATGTATATAATAGCTTAAATAAACAAATTATAATTTGCCAAACCTATTTACATGCTTATTTATGCTATTATATGCCTACGTGGATAGGTTAGGCAGGCCAGGTTTGGTGTTGTTAGCATGTATTTCCCAAGGTGCTAATGCTGCCTCTAGCCGCTCGTCTTTTTAGGCCAGTTATTTTGAAAAATCAAATACAAGATCATGTGTATTGCATATGAATGTTAAAAAAAACAGAAAAAACTTGAGTGCACGTTTTATGCATCTTCAGGCATGTAGATTCGTACAAGGTTTATTACAATGGTGCATTTTCTTTGTATCTACGAAACGTAACACCATTCGGAAATTGTTCCTTGTATATACGTATCAACGCCGTAAAGATACTGCTGTACCTGTCTCTATTATTATTATTATTCTTTGCCAGTTTTAAAGTTAAAGTACAAAATCTCGCACAATGTAATTAAAAATATGTTACTTCGCATAAAACGTTTCCTCTAAGTAGTAAATACCGAAAAAAAAACTTTGGCATTTACGTCTTATGCTCTCCCATGAATATTAGGGTAGGGTTGGTTAGGTTAGGTGCAAAACCAGTAGGAAATTGTTCCTTGTACATGCATGTCAACATCGTAAGGATGCTTGTTAACAGTAAACCTTTTTTTGCCAATTTTGGAAGTTAACATACAAAATCACACATATACAATGTATACGTTTCTTAAAAGATTGGTATTACGTCTTATGTACTACTAGGTATGTAGTTTCTTGCAAGGTTATTATTGTAAATGTGTGTGTTTGTAAAAACACATCACGCATTCGGAAATTGTTCCTTGTACGTACATATGTACAGTGGCGCAGGAACGGGGGGGTACAGGGGTACATTGTACCCCCGCAAATTTTTGAAGGGGGGTACTGTACCCCCTAAATCCGTAAATCGAGTTGTACCCCCCGTACCCCCCTTTGGTAATTTGACAGCAGACGGAGGGTGCTATTGTTAAAATTACCGATTATCAATTCGCCCAATAAAAAAATGTATTATTGTTTATAAATTTTAAGCATTATAGTCCTTACCACAGAAATTCAAAACATTTAATTGTAAACTTATTATACTACATTGTGCTTGCTACTAGTTAGTTCATTGACCTAAGTTCTTGGAAACCTCTTTAAGGAGATGAAAATTGTTTAATTGTTTAAAATGTGTGTGGAACAATGGAATCAGATCGACTCTCAGACAATTACGCTGCAGACGATTGCTGCTTTGCATAAGGGAAGGGGGGGCGGGGTACACATTTCTTAAGCAGTGGTCGCGTCGATTCGAAGATAAGATACAAGTCTTCATCAGAAGAGTACATGACTGACCACATTTTCTTTTGAATATTTATAATGGAATTTTCCGAAACGGAACACTTACACGAACGAGACGAGACACGACAGACCAACTTAGAGGGGGGGGGTTACAATGCACTCTTGTACCTCACTCATATTTTTCATAAATTTGTAAGAGGGTGTTGGGAAAACTATACTTAAACCTATATATTAAGATGAATGATGTGAATTTGGAATAAGTTTTCATAACTTCAGAGTGGAAACCGAAAGAAAAATAAGCACAAACAAGAACGAGAAGGACCTCACCACACAAGAGACGAGATGAGGCTGTGACAATTCTTGACTCATCGCATCGCGATATCATTCCTAGGTGAAATGAAATCTTTCCTAGACATTGAAACAGGGTGCAATTTGCGATTTTATCAGAAGGGGGGACTATTTTTTACCTATGTATTAGGTATACTTTGGACATTAATTGCTTAAAATCTAATTGTGATATCGAATGCAACACAAACACAACGCCATTTTATGGTAAACTCTAAAGTCAAATTGTAAGAAAATTACATTAGTCAGATGAATGCACGAGATAAATGAGACTCACTGCAGGTTCTATTGGTAGATTTTGGATTGGATTCACAAGATCTCTGGGAGTAAGATGGGAATATTTGATTGATTTCGTTTATTTTATTTCGCATTTCTGCCACTTTTGACTAATCGCGAAGATAAGGATGAGTGATGATGATATGATGAAATTGATGGACACTCAAAAATAACACCCATGGGCAGGCCAGGATTCGAACCTATGACCTCAGGCGTTATAGCGCGCTATGCTAACCCCTCCGCCATGGAGTGCGGCGAGGTGGGAATGTGTTTTGGATTTTCTTTGTAGATGCGAAAATCTTTAACTGTTACGCGCACATGCTTCTGTGTACATTAAAGTTTACCTTTTCACATAAACGAGAAATTGACATGTCATCCTAAAACACACGCATGTATCTGCATTTAGTACCACTACATACGAAAATAAACCTTGGCCGGCTCTTCACATTGTCCACCAATAATTGAAAAGAAAGAATAAACTTTTGAGCGTATGGCTTTCCTTGCTACTTCCGAGAGCTGAAGGATTTCGCTTTTATAAATGTACCGAATGATATTACTTTCAGTACTTGAAGAGCGTCATTAGGTACAGCTGATTATATTACAAATAAATAATTTGTCAAATTTTTCACAAATATTTCAAAGTTAGACTTCTTACGAGTTGATTGGGAACCATCTGAACTCATTTTTTTCTTTTTTAATACAACACCCTATAGATGTCTGAGAAAATACCAAACACATGGCTTCTAAAAGGCATTGGATGTGGTACAGATCTGCCATAAATTGTTTAAAGATATAAAGATAAAGTCTCGGTACATACGGGAAACAAAATGGTAATCCTTGTTCTTTCCAACTGTGAAATAAAATTTTACATAACATCTATCGTTGCTTTGTTATTCACTGAATGAAATCCGGGAGTTATTTCTGCTGCACCCTGTATACTCGATGGTTTTCTCCGCTGAACTTATTGGAAGGCAAGGAATTTGGCTCATACGGCTTTGAAGGATTCCAAAGATTTATGCACACTACTAATGATAATATCCATAAAATATTAATCAGGAATTTACTTTTCGTTAATTGGATGTAACTCCTTTTTTTGTTATTCAATAAATATTCAATTCTTTTTCTATCTGACATTAAATTCCTTGCCAGGGCAGTTGTTTTTGTGCAAATCTTGGCGAGCTTAACTACACGTACGCTAGATAATGAATACTTGCTGTTATATTTCTCTTATTTTACTATCTTTTACCTATTCATGTAATAATAACAATACAATATTAATTAATGTACATATTTAATTAATTAATACATTAATGTAATTAAATATAATTATTCTAATTATTACTATTGCGACACTTGATTGGACATATATATATATATGGGAGGCTGAATTTTGTACCCCCCCAAATGAAAAACGTTCCTGCGCCACTGCATATGTATGAACTGGACGGTAAGAGTAGCTACTGCTAAATATTATACGTGCATTCTTTGCCAGTTGTTGTTCGGAAACAACACATTACTTGTTTATTTGCAATGTTACATTCACACCAATGGCGACGGAAGTGACTCTAATAATATTACACGTGTTTTAATCTTAAAGATTACAAATTACCAGGATTGCGAAAAAGCAACTGATGCATGGTGTACATTTCGTGTATTGCGTTTGGTTGAAAAAAATTGTTACAGCAAACACACATTCATTTATTTGGAACGGCATTTTAATACAATTTTGCAAGCATCAAACGCATTACTTTAACCTGGTTTTATTTTCTGTACCCGCATGCACTCAAATCCTACATACGAAATTACAGTGAAACTGCTAATGCTAATATCAATATACAACATTTTCGGAACACACACGAAAATGACCACCTAATATTCATTTCTACACATATATTTACAAACGTTGCTTTATTTATTGCCGTTCCTGGGATAATTAACAAATCTGCCTTTTTTTGCTGTTATTTGGTAATGCAAAACATGCAGCAAACTTTCGCAATTTGCAACAGCTGATCGAGACTTTGCCATTTTATCAACTATAAAAGTGTAAACACAGATTATACTAGGTGCTGCACGTATCTGTTGGCTGCACAGTGTACTGCTTTTCCATGTTTACCTGGCACTTAACGCGTTAGGCGGAGCCCCGACCGCCACTTACGTTACACGGGACTTTAAGTGCTAGGTAACGTTAGGCGGACATTGAACAACCGCAAAATGGTGTTAAGTGGGGGATAAGAGGTTGAGCGGAGATGGTGCAACCGGCCCTAAACTAGTTTTCTGTGCATTCTGCGTAAACAAACAACTTTCGGAATCTCGAAGTACGACATGCATCGATAATGTTAAGGAAATAGCACAACAATCGATTAAAATATCGATTATTTCCATAGATATTGCTTAGTTTCGCCAAGTTCACCACTTTCCTTGTAGCCGTGCTCTGTAGACAATTAAAGATGTAGTCGATTCTTAGTAGACGGTTTCGTGAATCGCACTTTACTACATCTTTTACTACTAAAAACTACTACTTCGTTGTAGACTCGATTTTGTAGTCATTTTCGTGAATCGCCCTGCTGAACTGCTACCAACTAGGACCTCTGGCAAGAAATCGCTAATAGGCGGTGTGTGCCAAACAAAGAAGAAGAAGACGAGAACGACGACGTGTTAAAAATGTAAACATAAACATTGGTGAGGTCTTGTCAGATCCCTCCGGAACTTCCGGTTTAGGCCAGTCCCCGTTGTTGCTAGTGCAGATTCACCTGCATACGAAGTAAGAAACGGGCGCTTGTTTTCATCACTTGTGCGACGATAGTCAAGAAAGGTATTTGTTAAAGTTCTACTATGAAGGAGTGGACGTCTAGAATCCGTCGGATGATCAACTGCAGAGCAGATTATTAAAATATGACGTGTCTCTGTGGCCGCCAGTTGTATAGCATACATACTACATACAAGTACACTATGTGGACGAAAGTCACTGAACACCCCGGTTTCAACTCTGAAACGAACTTCTCATGCAAAAGAGAGTACAGAGGGGTATATATACGACAGCAGGAGGCTTCTCAGATCATTCGCTGATAAAATGACGGATAAGAAAGAGCTCAGCATGTTTGAAAGAGGGATCATACTAGGCTGCTCCATAGGAGGCATGAGTATACGTATCATAGCTGATGGCCGACAGGTTCCTAAATCAACTGTAGCCTTTGTCATCAAGATATAGAAGGAAAAGGGACATTGCAGCAATGCACCATGAAGTGGAAGATCCTCTAAATTGGACGACCGGGACAGGAGAGTGTTGAAGAGGGATATTCGGAAAAACAGGACCCGTCCGATGCATTCGATTGCAGAAGAGTTTCAAAGTGCGACCAATTTGACACTTCGCAAGGAGGCCCATGCGCTCGGTTATCATGGTCGAGCCGCTGCCCACAAACCCCTGATAACAAAAAACGGCAGAGACTACGCTGGTGTAAAGAGCGAAGAAAGTGGACGGTGGAACAATGGCGGAAGGTCCTATGGAGCGATGAATCACGCTTCACACTGTTTCGATCAGATGGGAGAGTGTGGGTATGGCGATTACCCGGTGAACGTCTGTTACCCGAGTGTGTAGTGCCCACAGTGAAATATGGTGGTGGCGGCATCATGTTCTGGGGTTGTTTCAGCTGGCATGGCGTCTGCGTTCTACCGAGATATTCTCGACAACTCCATGCTCCCCACGATGTGGCGTTTATATGGAAACGAAGAATGTGTGTTCCAGGACGATAATGCGACTTGTCATGTTTCCAGGGCTACCATGGAGTGGCATGAACAAAATAATGTCACCCGACTGGATTGGCCTGCTCAGAGCCCTGACCTCAACCCTATCGAACATCTATGGGACGAACTGGAGCGCCGATTGAGGTCGCGATCGCCTCGCCCTTCTACACTTTCAGGGTTGGTGACTGTACTGGAGGAGGAATGGCGGAATATCTCACACGGTGGTATCCGCTGACATGTGGTGTCCAATGACTTTCTTCCACATAGTGTATCTCATGTACACGCACGACGAACTCAAAACGTACGAAAGTTTAGATATATTCAATTATTTTGTAAATGGAAAAGTGAGGAAAAGATATGATATTATTATATTATAAAGTATGCTTAAGTGAATCTTTGCTAACAAATCTGCAGAAGTAATGAAATGACACATAACAATTGCTAGTAAATATATGTGCTTTCAACGTCGCCTTTCCACCTGAGGGATTTAGGGAAAACCTATGATATGGCATGTCACTTTCACTTGCCCGAATTTACTTCAAACAACAAGGGAGTTTTCAGACTGAAGCAACAAGCTATATCGGGATTTCGCACAGAAGCCTTCGATCTAAAGCAAACCATTCACCAGTCACGCTTGCGCAAATAACAGGCCGGGGCAACACAAAAACGGTATTGATAAAACGGCCCAGTCCGAGCGACAAGCGACACCTGCAATTTGTCGTTCGCAAGGTGTTTTTTATTTTTTTAACGTCGGTTTCCAAGAGAAAGGTATCGCTGCAGTCTGAAAGCTTCCTTTCGAACCAATTCACAACGAGAAAATGCACGTGTTGCTTGGACTGGACTGTTGTTTTGTCAGTACCATGCATCGTGTCGCCTCGGTCTGTTGTAATGGTATGCAAGGTGAATTGTTTCCTTTAGAGTAAAGAGGCTGTTGCTTGTCGCTTCGGTGTGTAATCTCCGTGCCACATAAAAGTGAATCCTCAGTGATCAATGAAATTTTTCAAACCGAAGCGACACAATGCTTGCACGTGTCGCTCAGATTCCCAATGGCGTGTATTGTGCCGCCTCAGACTTGATTTCCCATGACCTGTAAATGCTTACTAAATCGGTCTGTGTCGCTTGTCACTTCGGTACGAACCACTGCTGTCGCGTGTCGCTTCGGTTTGAAACCTCACTAAGAGGCGTGATTTTCACCACAACACAATACGCAGATAAACGCTCAACATGTTTGTAACGAAATGCAAGTCGCACAAATCCTTTCCGAGTACCAATCCTTTCTTCGTTCTGCTTGTATCAACAGGTTTCGTCTCTCTACGTCCTTCGGAAACTTACGAAGTGATACCTGACTCAATAAATTTGTTCCCGATCGAACTGTGCAACCACATGCTACACAGCTGACACGCTATTTCCTTGTAAAAGAATCTCCACTTTGCCCTTTCATATTAACGTCCATAGCACTGTAAGCGTAACCGGATGTTCGAGGGGGACCAGACGAGTGCGCATGCTCCTCAGTAGCTCCGCCTTTAACACTGTCTATAAATAGGTGGATTCGCTCACGAAGCACGCAAGGTGCCGGACGTGTTATCTCCTACCTCGTGAATTGTGTGTGTAATAGGACTACGTGGATTCGGCTTGTACTGTAAGTTGTTTCTATTCTGTTTGACATTGAGTGGATAGACTATCAATATACCCAAGTTTCGTGGACAAAGAAGTCGCCCCTCGGGGGGCGCAATCTCCATTGATTCATCCTCCCATAATTCCAAATCAGCGTGTTAACGTACTTCCTGAACTAAATCATTACCTTACGAGGACATAGATTCCGCCGCCCCCATAGGACATGATAATCATAATACCTCACTATCCCAAGACGATCTCCAAAATTCCTGTCCTGATCAAAATGTGGATAACGAAAAAAGGTCACACACATCGGGTCAAGAGGATCGTGTGAGTGCTCCTCCAGCAAAATTTCGCAAAACGGATGATCTGATAGACTCACCTATTCAATACCCCGATGACCATCAGGGACCATACGTGGTACTGTTGGAAGGCATCTCACAGACACATCATGTAGGAAAGTTGAATAGGGGTAGCCTGGGCAACTTTTTCCGAAAAAATGACATACCTGTAGAACTAGTTGAACAGTGCGTGAAAAATCGCGTACGTCTTACTTTTCTTTCGGGCACTGCTGCCAATCATTTTGTGGCAAACAACCCTCCTCATACTACATTGGCTGTTACTGCTCGCGTTCCTGTCTCTCTTGTTCAAAGAGAGGGCTTGATTTTTGGTGTGGAACTACATCACTGAAGAAGATATTATGGACGGACTAAACACGGGTCCCATTCGGGTTATCAGTGCCAAAAGGCTCAAAGAAAAATTGGCGGGAAGATGGTACTTTCACACTTAGTGATGCCCGCGTCATATGTGTGACGTTTGGCGGGACTCGACTGCCTGAGTATGTCATTCTGTATCGGGAAATAAAAGAGGTTCAACCCTGCATTCGACCTGCTCTCCTTTGTAAACAATGCTTTCGTTTTGGGCACAATTTATTACAATGCAGATCTAGACCCCTTCGCGCTCATTGTGGGACGGACAATGTTCTACGGGCCCCTTCTGCATTAATTGTCATCAAGAACATTCCCCCACTGATTAAAACTGCTAAATGGTCTGAAGCTAATGCCATACAACAACGTATGGCCGTAGATAATTTCTTTCTTTGAGGCCAAACACAGTATTCAGGGCACTTATGTAGCTCCCCTTTCCAAAACTGAAGTCTTACAATCTTTACAAGATTCTCGAGCCTATCCTCTATTACGGAATTCATCCACCCTTGGCCCTGTAACTCCTACATTGACTCCAAGTATACGTCGCCCTTCTTATCAACAAGCCACACTTACTCCTAACATGACCTTGCCTGTATCACAAATGAACTCGGTACGCCGGGAACATATTCCTCAGCGAATAAGGGGGAAAAACCTAACCCAAGGAGAGGCCGACCTTGTTTCTCATCATACAGTAGCCCCATTTCGAGGGAAGACATTTGTCCTTCTTTGCCCGTGCGAAAACGGGCAATTCCCCCAGTATCTCCGAGGCCGCGGAACACTCAGATTCCGCATACAAACCATACGTCACAAACAAGTCTTCCGTCCCAGGACATCCATAGAATCCGTTTTGACCGCAATACCTTATCTAGTGATCAACAATCTCTTTATCATTCTCTCCTGGACTAGGGATGGCCAGATCCGGATCCGGTTGGTTCCGGATCCTAAAATTTTCCGGATCCGGATCCGCGGATCCAGAACTTTCGGATCCGGATCCGTTTTGCCATCCCACATGCACTTCTTTGGAAAGTAATATATATATGATATGTTGTTTTAAGTCCACTTTATGCACAGTAAGGCTAATCGGGACTGGACCTACAGTTTAAAGTGGGATCCGAACCACTTGTGACTCCACCGGGTATCGAACCCGGGACCCCTTGATTACAAGGCTTTGGAAAGTAAGAATGTGCTTATAACATATTGTTACCTGCTAATATACATATATATATATAATATACATACACACATATATATAGTGTGTGTGCGCGCGTGCGCGATTTGTAATTAATTAATACACTTACAAGGGAGGTCTAAGTCTCCCCCTCCGATTTCCATGAAACTTGCAGGGCCCAAATGAAGAAATAGGTGTTTTTTTGTATTGGCAAAAAATTTGTTCTAGGGGGATTTTGCCCCCTATAACAGTTTTTAGCTAACACAAAAACACTTAATTCTTCCTTTGGGCCCCACTATACTGCCAAGTGTCATGGAAATCGGAGGGGGGTACTTAGATAACCTCCCTTGTTAGTCTTACACTTTGTAATTATTTAACACTGCATATATTATAATGTTTTATTTTAATTTGTAGAACTGTAATTATATTACTATTGTATAATTTTTGTATTACATTTCTATTTTGTTATATGTGTTAAAGGTTTCATCCTGGAATGGAATGTCTCACATTTATGTGTGTTTTCATTTCCAATACATTCGAATGAATACATATTCGTTTCAATGGCATTTACAAAATCACCTCTGACATGTGTGCACGAGTGTGTTAGCCGATGCGTAGCAAAGTATTTTAGGAACAATACTTGAAAAAAATTCTTGTAGGACTAACGAAAAATTTCTTTGTAATCGAAGATCATAATACCTTTTAAGTTGTGGTAATATTATAATGGGATTGAGATACGAAACTCTCGGATCCGGATACGGATCCGGATCCGAAATTTTCGGATCAGGAACTTTCAGATCCGGATCCGGATCCGTTTGGCCATCCCTATCCTGGACCTTATCCCAGACCTCTGGAATTCAGCTTTAAAATTCAAGATTTCAAAGATTAAGAACAATTAATTCGCAAAATTCAATATCTCACGTCACATTTAATTTCTATTATATCGGGTCGTTAGACTGTCCCGGTATAGGCCGCCTTTAAGTTCATTTTTTTCCCCCTATGTTCTTTCCAATCATTATTCAATGGAACGTCCGCGGTTTTTCGGCCAGTAAATGTGAAATACAGCGACTTATGGCTTATTATAAACCCCATATTCTTAGTTTACAAGAGGTGAAAGGCACTCTATATGAGAACTACCGATTACCACATTTTATTTACTACGGTCCGCCTTTCTCCCAAACACAAAGAGGCGTTGTTTCTACGTATATGAAAATGATCCACACTCTCTCTTTTCTCTCCCCCCTTCTCTTCCCTTGCTTCAACATTATAAAGTCGAAATTGTTGCCGTACGCATTCAATTTAATCATCACTTATTCACACTCCTATCCATCTATATTCCTCCCCACCACCTTTCGCAGACCATCCCGTTATCCACTCTCAATGGCCGTCTAACCTTACTTCCAGGACCATATTTAATAACTGGAAATTTAAACAGCCATCATCAGTTGTGGGGCAAGGTCCGTAGACCGCTAGTTTCCCCCGCTCTTGAAGGTCTGGTCATAACTCGCCTTCTTTTCAGCCCCCATGTTTACAGCCTCGGCAGGGTCTCTGTGACGTCATCAGGATGAGACTTCGAGAGTGTGCTATTTCAAACACTGTAAAGCATTCAACGCTCTTGTTTTTAAGAGAAAAACAGATATTGAAGAGCATCGCAACACAACTTACACAGAACACATGAATGTAATGGTGCATAGAATAAATTATAAGTATGCAAAATCACAAATTTACTCACGGTTAGTGCTGGAAAGAATTGGAAAAAGAGCAGCACTGGATCCATTGTTTTTGCTTGATGGTATTTTTCCTTTTAATTTTTGGATCCTGAGGTTCAAATATAGAATTCGGAAAAAAATAATGTTCTTCCTTGATAAAACATGCACGAAGTACTTTCTGTTGTTTTGCATTTACGATATTTTTCGTTTTGTATTCAACGAAGGACGTATTTAGAGGGGTCTAGGGGGTCCAGACCCCCCTCAAGACTTATCAAGTACTAAAATTAGATAATGAAAAATATATTGTTGTATAATTTCGTCTGAACTTATTGGAAGCCATGGATTATATTGGGATCATACGGCTTTGAAGGACATTACAAAGAAGATTTATATACACTACTACTCAATATGCATAAAATATTAATCAGAAACTTACTTTAATCAGAGCAGGAAGGACGTATTTAGGGGGTCCGGACCTCCCCCCCCACACCTCCCCATCCGAAAGACTAATTATGTGCGAAAATTAAATAATGAAAATTTACTCGTTTAGCCTCTGAACTTATTGGAAGACAATATTGGGATCATACGACTTTGAAGGACAGGAAGAACGTATTTAGGATCCCCCCCCTCCCTTTCCACCCAAAAGACTTATTAAGTACGAAAATTAAGCAATTAAAATATTAGCATTTGTTGCATAATCGATGGTTATTAATTCCCTTTGAACTTTTTAGAAGGCAAGGATTATATTGGGATCATACGGCATTGAATTACATTACAAGGACAATTTATGTACATTATTACTCAAAATAAGATGCATAAAATATTAATCAGAAACTTACTTTTCTCCAACTACATGTAACATCATTTTTGTTAATCGATAAATATTCAATTCTTCATCTATTTGACATTAATTTCATTTCCAGAGCACTTGCATTTATGTAAATTATTCCGATCTTAACTACAGGTAAGCTACGTAATGTATGCGCTGTTATATCTATCTCTATTCTTATACAGTCTTTTTATCTATTCGTATAATAATAATATAATATTAATTTATGTATTGTAATTAGTATAAATTTGATTTAATATAATTATTTTAATTAAAACATTATTATTATTATTCCTGAGACACTTGGTTTGGACCCCCCGAAACATATTTCTAGACACATGTCTGTATTGAACAGACGAATCATAGAAGTAATCAAGATTCTTGTTCTCGTGACAGACACACTTAGAACATTTTTCCTAGAAATCTTGCCTTCGCACTAAAGATGGCCAAAAAATATCCAGATTCCGAAAAATCTAACATTTCGATTCGGAAATTTTACTATCTGAATTTCGGGGATAGAGGTTTATGTATAAGCACTTTCCATTTTTAGGTCAAATTTATTAACAAAGCTCTCAATGTGCTGCACTTTAAGTATCGCTTTTATCCCCCAGAGTTTCCTCCAAATACCCACTTTATACGATGCTGGCTGGGTGCCAGAGCCGCTTGAACATGTGCAAAAGATCCCGGTTTTCCCACCGGGGATCGAACCAGAGTCTTCAGAATGGTAGTCAGATCATATACTCCGTAAAAAAAAAAAAAAAGTCCGCATTTGGCAACCCCAACTTCACACGTCTTGCAAGAACACTGTTATCGTCACTAAGCTAGTGTTACTGGGATTATTACTGTAGGAACGGCGCCTTTCTTCAGACTCTTCTTTGCTGTAATTCCTACTAATTCGGATTATAAATCACATTCGTAACACACTAGTGTAAAAAGAAAAATAGCAACCTGAAATTTGTCTTTCAATAGCATTTGCTCGGAACTTCTCGTAGGACGGAAATATGCGCTAAACAATATGGGAATTTTTCGTTTTTTATATATATATATTTATGCGCTTGCAGCACAGTGAGACATTATTTATTGTCACCCAGACACTACAATATGAAACTCATAAAAATATTACTGGAAATACACGAATATAAGAGCAAGGAAAGAACAGAGAAAGAAGTTTCCCTTGCTAAAACTAGCGGATACCAAACTTTCCCCAGCGATCTGTCATTACTATGACGTCACAGTTTTACAACCACCTCGGCTTGCTCAAAAGGGTCATTGGAACAGATCTTCCAAAGCAGGCGGCAAAGTCAACGGACATTGGTTGTGGGGCAACGTTATGACAGACAGATTAGGTTCCACCATAGAAAAATAGATTATTGAAAACGATTTTATTATAATGAATGACGGTACCCCCACCCACTATCCACACAATGGTTCCCGTCCTACCAGTATCGATTTAACATTAGTGTCCCCTAACCTTTTCTCTCTTATCAATTGGAGCAATGATTTTGACTTAAGAGGGAGTGATCACAATCCGATTTTTCTTTGTCTACCGAATAATATCTCGAATACAGGTATGAATGACATTCCTGTACTTCGATGGACACATGATTCTATTAACTGGACCACCTTCCGCTCTTACTTTCTCAAAATATACTATACGGATGTTATCCCTTCCAACCGGACTATGACATATACCCAATTCCTCCATATGATTACAATAGCTCTTGACGGGAGCGGGACTCGCCAAAAAAAATTGCATTGATCGATTCCCAAAGATTCATTGGTGGAACACTCAATGTGCTGTCATCAAAAACAAAAGAAAAACACTAACAAAACTTTCTGCCAAACACCCCACACCAGAAATCTGGCTCGTACTACACAAAATTCAGACTCTCGCTAAAAATACATATACTCAGTGGCGCAGGAACGTTTTTCATTTGGGGGGGTACAAAATTCAGCCTCCCATATATATATATATATATATATATATATATATATATATATATATATATATATATATATATACAGTAGAGCGTCGATTATCCGAAGTAATTGGGGGACATGGGTGTTCGGAAAACTGGTTTGTTCAGATAATCGAACTGTACATGTTTATTTGTCAAAAAGAAGTACTGTACAGTAAATTTATTCATAAAACAGGCATCTCTTTAAGTATGTATTACAAAATAACGTACAAAGTCAACTTTAGTAGGAATATATAGTATGTGGTACAGTTTATTAAACAAAAATATGTACATATTACATACGCATTTTGCATGAACAATACACACAGTACACAAAATTAACGTTTAAAAAAATCCTTTATTTTGGTCTGTCTAAGCAAGCCTACACGCTTACGAGCAGCTAAGTCACGTACTTTTTTCATTACAGATATCTGAAAGTGAGCGAGTACACAGTTCGGTTAAGCGGTCGTTCGGTTGACCGACGTTCGGATAATCGACGCTCTACTGTGTATATATATATATATATATATATATATGTGTGTGTGTGTGTGTGTGTGTGTGTGTGTGTGTGTCCAATCAAGTGTCGCAACGATAATAATTAGGATAATTATATTTAATTAAATTAATATATCAATTAATTAAATATGTACATTAATTAATATTGTATTGTTATTATTACATGAATAGGTAAAAGATAGAAAAAGAATTGAATATTTATTGAATAACACGAAAAGGAGTTAGATCCAATTAACGAAAAGTAACTGATTAATATTTTATGGATATTATCATTAGTAGTGTGCATAGATCTTTGGAATCCTTCAAAGCCGTATGAGCCAAATTCCTTGCCTTCCAATAAGTTCAGCGGAGAAAACTATCGAGTATACAGGGTGCAGCAGAAATAACTCCCGGATTTCATTCGTGAATAACAAAGCAACGATAGATGTTATGCAAAATTTTATTTCACAGTAGGAAAGAACAAGGATTACCATTTTGTTTCCCATATGTACCGAGACAACTCCATGAACGACTACTTTTTTGAGGAAGACTGCACGCAGTTAATGTAACGTCTGACGCAAACCAAATCAATCAATCAAATATTCCCATCTTACTCCCAGAGACCTTGTAAATCCAATCCAAAATCTACCAATAGAACCTGCAGTGAGTCTCATTTATCTCGTACATTCATCTGACTAATTTAATTTTTTTACAATTTGACTTTAGAGTTTAACATAAAATGGCGTTGTGTTTGTGTTGCATTCGATATCACAATTAGATTTTAAGCAATTAATGTCCAATTATAAGTATATCTAATACATAGGTGAAAATAGTCCCCCCTCTGATAAAATCGGAAATTGCACCCTGTTTAAATGTCTAGGAAAGATTTAATTTCACCTAGGAATGATATCGCGATGCGATGAGTCGAGAATTGTCACAGCCTCATCTCGTCTCCTGTGTGGTGAGGTCCTTCTCGTTCTTGTTTGTCCTTATTTTTCTTTCGGTTTCCACTCTGAAGTTATGAAAACTTATTCCAAATTCACCTCATTCTCAGATAGGCTAATCGGCACTCTATTTTTTAAAAAATATATATCTTAATATATAGGTTTAAGTATAGTTTTCCCAACACACTCTTACAAATTTATGAAAAATATGGGTGAGGTACAGGAGTGCATTGTACCCCCCTTCAAGTTGGTCTGTCGGGTCTCGTCTCGTTCGTGTAAGTGTTCCGTTTCGGAAAATTCCATTATAAATATTCAAATGAAAATGGGGTCAGTCATATACTCTTCTGATGAAGATTTGTATCTTATCTTCGAATCGATATGATATACCAAAGCAAAGCGACAGGCATGGACACTTTTCTGTCAGTCCCTTGATCTGAATCTCCCAATCGGAGTCATTTGGCGCAAATTCAACTCCTTACAACCACATGTTCCTCGTCCCCGACCGACTAATGGGAAGTTGAATTTATGGATATCCTCACACCTCTTTCCTTAACTTTATCTCCCCCCTTTATAGAACAGACAAACATCACATTTACAGCAGATTTCCCACCTATTACAAAACCGGAACTCCAACATATTTTAGAAAACATCACATCTACTGCACCAGAATATGATGGTCTCACATATGACATACTCAAACATTTACCAGTTCAAGGACTTAATATTCTCAACGCGATTTTTAACTCTGTTTGTCGTAGGGGCAAAATCTCGCGAGGTTGGACACAACATGTTGATATACCGATAATAAAACCGAACAAACCAGCTACACATGCTACATCTTACCGCCCTATTGTTCTCATACCAGTTATGGCAAAACCTTTTGAACGAACTTTACAACACAGAATATCTTGGAATTTAGAAAAACGCAATTTTTTTCCTCCCTCCCAAATGGGTTTTCGTACCGGGCCTGGCAGTCAAGATGCTATAAGTAGCCCAATTAAGCCGGTTCTGAAACCTCAAGTGAGGAGCTGAGTGAGGAGCTCGCCTTAATGGATTTTTCTCGTAAGGCATGAGCTCTATTTGATGGCGCAGTGTTGCCAGCTGCTTACTTGAAAAAATCACCAAGGTTTTTGGGGTAACCTAACCTAAAACAAGGAGCTGGCAACCTTTTTCTCGCAGTGTTGCCAACATCTCACTCGAAAAAATCACCAAGGTTTTTGGGGTAACCTAACCTAAAGCAAGGGGCTGGCAACTTTTTTCTCGCAGTGTTGGCAACACTACACCCGAAAGTAAAGCTTGGTGGGGCTTGCTTTGATGGTTTGCTCTTGTAAGGCATAAACCCCCCCCCCTATTTTCGGACACAGTATTACCAACATCTTACTCGAAAAAAATCACCAAGGTTTTTTGGTCTAACGTAACCTAAAGCAAGAAGCTGGCAACCTTGCTTGAGGCTTGTTTTACAGTGCATAAAGCAAGGTTGCCAACCTACTGGTACTTTTGCCATAGCCTTTTACAAAAAAAAGAGAGAGAGAGGGAAGAGTTAAACAGCCGACAGCCTACCTACAGCTTTTTTTTGTCTAACCTAACCTAAAGCAAGGGGCTGGCAACCTTACTTAAGGCATGCCTTACAGTGCATAAAGCAATTTTTGCCAACCTACATATACAGGGCAAGGAGAGTCGGCACTGCCGTAAAAGAGAGAGATGGATGGATGGGAACACTACACGGGTTCAACGTCATCAAGTAAAAATCGCCTTAATGGTTTTTTCTTGTAAGGCATGATCTCTATTTTCTCGCAGTGTTACCAACTCCTACCTACACTTTTTTTTAGTTGGCAAGGGCTAGAGAGAGAGAAAAACCTATAGCTGGGAACGGTAATGAGCGAATGCGCCATATCGTAATTTTCCAACTCCGTATATCGCGGCTTTTGTAAACCTTTCTCTCTTGGGGGAACGACGTGCCGCGCACACACACACACACACACACACGCACACACACACGCGCACGCGCGCGCGCAGCCAAAATTTTTGAATTTACGGCTGGAAAAATGTTTTTCTATGACATGTTTTCGTTCAAGACAAATTCGTAGGTAGATATTGTTAAATAAATATTAATATTGTAAATATATATATTGTATTTAGTTTTTCGGTATCAAAAAGCGACTGTCATATTGTATTTGAAAAAATATTATGCTTTTGCCTGTGGATATCTAGAAAAACGACAATTTCGTTCCCTCTCCCTCTCTGTATTTTACACGGAAAGCATTTCCTGTCAACTAGAAAGAGTTGCCAACACACGCACACTATTGTAAGAGAGATGGATGACTGGGTGGGGCGGCATTTCTGGCTATTCACAGTGGCGGATGTACGTCAACTAGAAAGAGTTGCCAACACATGCACACTATTGTAAGAGAGATGGATGACTGGGCGGGGCGGCATTTCTGGCTATTCACAGTGGCGGATGTACTTTCTGTTTTTTTTTTTAAAAGCTAATAATAATAATGTTGACGCCACCAGGCATAGTTGCGAAGTGCATGTGGCTGAAATCTTGGATTTCTATTGGTCCACGTTGCGTTGGCTAACATATTATTTTTGACGTTATTAGAAAACTGTATAAAACTTAAAGCGCTGGTGTAGAAAGTTGTGTTTTATTTTCAGCGTCAGTGAAAAGCATTTCTGCAGAATTTCTAAAAGTAAGTAACTTTGTTTCTTAGCTTGCATGAGTTGGTTTTGATTTATAAGTATTGCACTGCTTTTGTGAAAGAAAATATACTCACAAAACATACAAAAAGAAAGAGAATATAGAAGGTGTTTCATGTCTATCTCTGCTTTTATATATTTGAAGCATGCATCTTGGTAGCTGGAATAACTTTTTTCTTCCGTGTGCCGTTGTTGGTAGGTAGGAAATATGTGTGCGGGGCATATTTCAAAAAAATAAATGTGTTAAATTGTTAGAGGAAGACAGGAAAAATAGATGAGAGTTGCGTGTTTTTGATATCTAATGGAAGTACTGATTGATTTGATGTTTTAAGTCTATTTTATGCACAGTAAAACTAATCTGGACTGGACCTACAGTTTCAAGAACCACTTGTGTGGGTATCGAACCCTTGATTACAAGGCTATCGCTGTGCTAACGCAAAGGCTAGTGGAAGTACTGATTGATTTGATGTTTTAAGTCTATTTTATGCACAGTAAAACTAATCTGGACTGGACCTACAGTTTCAAGAACCACTTGTGTGGGTATCGAACTCTTGATTACAAGCCTTGATTACAGGGCAAGGAGAGTCGGCACTGCCGTAAAAGAGAGAGATGGATGGATGGGAACACTACACGGGTTCAACGTCATCAAGTAAAAATCGCCTTAATGGTTTTTTCTTGTAAGGCATGATCTCTATTTTCTCGCAGTGTTACCAACTCCTACCTACACTTTTTTTTAGTTGGCAAGGGCTAGAGAGAGAGAAAAACCTATAGCTGGGAACGGTAATGAGCGAATGCGCCATATCGTAATTTTCCAACTCCGTATATCGCGGCTTTTGTAAACCTTTCTCTCTTGGGGAACGACGTGCCGCGCACACACACACACACACACACACGCACACACACACGCGCACGCGCGCGTGCGCATATGTATTGTAACACAAACAAACAAACAAAATAATAATTGTTGTTTTTAGGAGGCCTGGCCCCTATAACCTCGCCAGGGTGCGTGGTGCCCAACCAAAAATGTAAAAGTTTTCTAATGGCTGCGGTTATAGATTACCGCACCTCTGTAGAGTTTCACGTGTTTTTTTTTTTTCTGAAACTTCCATGAAACCCTACAGAGGACCTCCGTAATGCATGCAACGTGTACTAACAACTCTAGTGTTATTTGATGTTGCGATATTTTTGGATATAGAGTTTTATTGTGAGATATAGATAAAAATAATTATGTTTATTATAATATTTTCTTGATGAAGATGGAGAATATGTGCGTGTTACAAATAAAGTTGCATGCTTTTTTCTAGTGTGTGTGTATGTGTTTTTGATGTTTCGACAGCATCTGAAACGATAAAAAAAAATTTTATTGTTAATTTTCACGTGTAAAAACAACAACAAATTTTTTTGTGCAAATTTTCTGATTGTCTCGTGCTATAGTGCAAAAAGATATTGTAACTGATAACTAATGAAATTGATATTTGTAACTGATCTGAACTAGTGAAATTCGTATTGTGCTATTGTAACTGATTGTGCTAGTGCAGAAAATTTCTTATTGTGCAAGAAAAGATGTTAAAAAACCTTGTTAAAACTGCTCTGTGACCCTCTCGTTCTTCACGTCGTAGGCGAAGGACTTCTCTGCAATCAGGATGACACTGCATAGGGTATCCTCGGGCAAGGCATCGTGGAACTCGCAGACGACCTTGATGTTGGTTCGATCGTTGACCACAACCTTCTTTCTCTTAGATGTGTTGATGACGGTCATGGGTCTCCGTGCTTTGAACTCGCTGGGCGTGTAGTACATGTCCACGCTTCCCTCGGTCACGCGTTTGTAAGCCGAGAACGCTTCGTAAAGTTTGAGGTAATCGTCTTTGGTCACGTCGAGGTTGTAATTCTCGCGCGGGAACACTTCGTTGCGTCCATTCTTCAGATAAACGTTCTTGATCTTGCAGTCGTCGAACTTGCTGGAATCTTTTTCCTGATTCTTGTCCCTCCCGGTCTGAAAAAGCACTACGACGAAATCTGGCATGTCGAACTGTATGTTGTTGAACTGCGTCGTCACGTCGAATTCCATGTGACTTCCCGACGCCACCTTTTGCACGCACTGGTAACCGTGAAAGTGAATCGGCACCTGCGGACTTTTCAAGATCTCCGCTTTGTACTTGAGGGCGTAGTTCGTTTCGTATTCCACCACCGGCATTCTCAATTCCATGCTCCGGATGACGCACTTGGCTACTTCGGGTAAAGTGTTGGCTATCGGCGTGGTGCCGTCCGGACCCAAAGTAGCGTATCGCATCAGTGCGTCGTTGTCGTTGGCCGCTCTTCGAAACGTGACGCGCAGTCCTCCCTTCCACATGATCTCCTTGTAGTCCGAGAAGAAACCCGGCAGCAGACGCATGGGAAAGAGCACCGTGTGACTTCTCGTCGATATTTTGGTCCCGGCTTCGAATCCCCCTGCTTGATAGTATGCTGCGTCCGTTTTGGATAATTTCAACGTTCCCACCGCCGTCGACGTAATGCCTGGATAATCTATTCTGTCGATGACGGTGTTGTGTTTCCTCACCTCCACCTGGGAGAACAGGTGAGGCACGAAGTTGTCCACGAGTATCAAGTTTGCTGCTGCAGGAAACGCGTCTCCGCTTTCTTTCTTCACCACATCGAATTGAAGGTAGAGGTCCGCTCTGTGAGGATGAACGAACCCGTCGCCTACGTCCACGTCGTATTCGATCTCCCTGTTCGCTTCGTTCAGATTGGCGAACGTGCGACGGTTGGGAGGGAAAGATTGCAATTCGTAACTTTCGATTTGCTCCATTTTCACTATGTATGGTTATTTATTATACGTTGATCTCCACGATGGCCGTCGTAGTGGCACCTGCGAAATCCACCACGTCTCCTTTCTCGTTCGTCACCACCAACTCTATGTCGTCTATGCGGTTGCGACATACTGGAAAATAGATCGGCGAAGAGGGCGTGTAGATGATCGGTTCCATGAACTCGGAACTTGGTTTGAAAGTGGCTATGATTCCCGTCTGCTTGTGACTTCCTAACAATCCGTCCGAAGATTTCGTGATCATACCTTCGGCCACGTTACAGTGTACGTTCAGAGTCTCTATGGCCAAGAATTTAGGAATGTTGGTTGCTACGTGCTTGATGCCAGCTTCGAGTTTGGTGTCGTTCTCGAAACCTAAAAGTTCTCCCATGGTGCCCAGGTCCACGGTCTCCGTCGCGGATAGGATTTCCACTCTGTGCGTGACCGAATTTTGAGAAAGGTATGTGCCTTTGGGTAATTGAGCTTGCAAAATGGAAAGATTGTATTGGCCTGGCGTGACGACGATGTGTTCGCTTCCGACGCTAATTTTGTTGTTGTGCTGCGTAACATTAGGTATGAGGTACATGCTGTAGAATGCACGCAGAGCCACGGATTTAGGATAGACGATGTCGTCGTGCAGCGTGAGTTTCAAGATTGAAGATTCGCTCGTGAGATGGAACACGCCCATCCTAGTGATGCTGTTTGAGGTTCCACAATGCTTTCTGGAAATCTTCGACCGTAGGGTTATTTATTTTAGAGAGAAACGCGAGCACGGAGAGGCAGAGATGACCGCAGTTCACGTCTCCGAAATCTTGAATGCGTTCGTCGTTGTAGTATATGGAGGTTTTGCTCGTTTTCAGATAATGAACTAAATTTGTAGGTGGAACACCTCCGAAAGAATCGAAAACGAATGCTTTATCATCGTTTTTGTGGTAACATATCCAATGCGTGCCTGGATTTTCTTGACCGTCCAAGTTGACTACTCCGCATTCTCTTCTTTTGACGCTTGAAGGTAACGAGTCGGACATGAAAACTCCTCTGAAGTGTTTGATTTGTAACGGTTCGATCAGAGATTCAATGTCTCGGTTGGTGAGTGCTTCTGTTTCTTTTTTTTAAACTTTTTCATCACGCCCTTCCCTTTCTTCTCCATGGCCAGGTTGTGACGTTTCTGTTCTTCCAATTCCGCCTTGTTCTTCTTCGAGTCGATGACGGTTTTCGCGATGGCGGCACTTCCGCCGGCCAAACTTCCAACGGCCCCCAATGCTGCCAGGATGGCCGGGATGCTGAATATGAAACCTCCGATCTTTTGCTGTTTCCGCGAACGCTGCAATCTTTTCAATTGAGGTGTGCTGAGCAGCAATTTCATTCCGTGTCCTTTCGACAAGCAAGAACGTTTCTTCTCGCGTTGTTTCTTGGTGAGTAACCCATCGAGGGTACCTAGATTTTTTAGATTCGAATATGGTATCTGGTACACGACACCCTTGGGCTTCATGTTGATGCTCTATGTGTTATTTTCACGGTATGTTATTTATATATATATTCTGAGATTTTTTCTTGTGTAGTTTTTTACGGTATGTTATTTATATATTTTCAAGGCCTCGCAGTCGTTACACAAATTCTATTACGTGCTTCGTTTTCTTGCCAAGAAGTTCCTTTGTCCCCTTGTACACAATTCGAGTTTTGTTCTCGATTAAAATAGATAGCTTCTCGTCAGATAACATGTTAGCGTATCGATCTGGTAAAAATAGACTGTATTGTGCGTTGAGCAACAGGCGTACCTTGGGACCATACTGGGTAGAAACGATTGAACCGGAAGTTATCGTGTAAGGTTTGTCGACTTCCAATTCCTGAATTTTTACATACTCGACTGACAAATTTTGCATTTGTTTTAATGCTTGGAGATCACTTATTTTTTCAGTCGTCATATCAAAAAAAATTTCAAAGTGTTAGAGAAAAATTTAATTGTTTTTCACGATGTGTGTTATTTATATATACCGAAGATTATTTATTTATATATCAAGTTTTTTTGACACGTATATATATTATTATTTTTAACAGAGGAAGAAAGTCCGTGCTTCGGAAAACGCGATGATGTGCGTAATGATATCTTCCCTCTCCTGCATAGACTTGTACCAATCATCAGTATACCGTCTTCTTCCCTGCCTTGCCTCGTGCAATTCATCGAACCTATCGTTTAATTTCTCCCCTGCAGCCGAAAGCAGAATGTTGAGATCACCGCACCTCAGGCCGCTGATCTCCCGAAGACGGTCCTTGAGAACTATTTCACACGGAATTCGAAATGCCGGCGTTGTTCTTGCTATGATTACAAGTTTATTAACATCTCCGTTAACTACCTTTTTGAATATTTTAGATAGTAATTCGTGCGGCAAATCAGTTATGCGAGACATGTTGTTATTATTATTATTTTTTACGGTATGTTATTTATATACCCCACCCCAATTTTTGTTTCGTGTTCATGGCGATGGTGGTACCCAGTGCGGCGACCCGTTCACCCAACGATGCGTCTCTGCTCACGAACCTTTCGAAAGCTGCGTGCTCTAACTTTCTGTCTGCTTCGTGACGTGCATCCAGATCCGTCTGCGTGGTGTTGTAGGCGATGTCGTGATTTTTGCATGCGGCGTCCAACGGATTCACACCCTTGTCCCCTCTCTCCAATCTTTTCTCGAGTTTGGTACCCGGTCCGCAGTACTGGTAGCCAGGTAAATGCATCTCGAAAGGTAACTTGTTGATGATGTCGTTCACGAGTCCTTTTCCTTCGGCCACGTTCCAAAATTTCGGAGGCAGCGTGTTGATGATTTTGATCAGGTAACCTATGCCCTTGTCGTCGTTCACGATGAAGTTGGAAAGTTTCGTGCTGATCATGTCCACGATGCCAACCTTCTCGTTGTAGAAATTACGGTTGCCTGCATTCTCTTCGCCGGCTATCACCAACAATCGGTCCACGAGCTTCCTAACGTCGTCCACCCAAACGAATTCTTTGGGTAACGTGTTGTAGCGTTTGACGCCGCTGCCCGTTTTGACCTGGTTCCAAATCGGTTTGATGAGATTCCTGTACTTCTCGCCGCTGCTCGATTTCACCCTATTCTGCGAGGCGTCGTTGTTCTGGTACAAGGCATCCGTCATGATCAGAATTTCCTTGTAACTTTGGTAATCTTCGTCGGTGTAATCTTTCGGCTGCTTTTTGGCGACGAGTTCCCACAGTCCCACAGTACCCGGATACCTGTTCCAACTATCCTTGTCGCCTAAATTGACTTTAATGTCGTTGCCTTCGAAGGTCACCTTCGATTTCCCAATCTTCCACACCACACCGCCGCCTTCGCTGGTTTCCATGCTGGGATACAATCCGAACACTTCATCCTTGTCGAATTTCCCCGTGCTCAGGTTGTCTCGTGCCAAAGGTCCCAACTCGATTTTATCCGAAGACGACGTGCTGCCTATGGCTCGACGTCGTGCCGGTGCGTCCTTCAGTTCGAACGGCGTCGAAGGAATGCTCGAAATAGGCGTGGGTACGGCGTAACTTTTAGCTGCGAGCGGTACGAGTTCATTGATCAAATTTTTATTTTGTTCCGTGACACTTTTAATTTCTTTACCTAGACTGCTGATGGCATCGATCACAGGTTGATCCTGACGTTTCTTCTCTTCGTAGAATCCGCGATTCTCGGATTTCCAACCTTTGAAGCGTTTCGCGAGGTAATCGCGAAGCTTGAGATTTTCGTCTTCGATTTTTCGTTTCGTCATGACGTTATTTATATACGTCGTTTCTCACAACGTTGCAACGTTTAGAAAGTCGTTGATTTTGTTTCTGTATTTTCCGTCGTTGGGTTTCCTCGTCATGTCGATCGTCGCGAATCCGAAATCGTCACTGTTCCAGCAAGTAGAGCAGCAGCGTTCCGAAAATTGATTGTAGTTCATGTCTCCGCCTACGTAGTCATCGTACGCGTGCTTGAGGTTGGTGTGATCTTGACGAAACAAACATATGAAATTAGCGTTGTCGCGCACTAACTGTTTTGGAATTTTGGAAAACGTTTGAGCTAGGTAAAAACAATCCATTCCTTTGTGACGACCTTGCGTGAAAAAGTTGCGAATTTCATTTTGATTTTCCAGGATGGCGTCGTCGAACACGACGACTGAATTTTCACGACAATCGTCGAGTGGTTTTATTTCCGAGGCGAACGTTGCAATGTCCAGACCATCGTACAGTTTCATCAGTTGCTGGTATTTAGATTGCTCCAAACTTTTCGAGAACACGTACAGGTGCCTGTTTTTCCAATTTAACCAATTCGGTGCGAGGAGAAAATTGTCCACGAGCAGTGTCGTTTTCCCACACCCCGAAGGACCTACGATCAGACAGCGGATGCTGTCGGGAAGCAACTCACCGTTCTTTTTCTTCGTTTGACTTTCCGGATCCGGTAGACGCTTCACCACGTTCCACGTACTCACAAGATCACTTCGTTCGCGTCGATCCAACTCTTTTCCGGAAGTCCCAGCCATTTGACAAACAGTTTGTCACCTTTCCTACGCAATACTTTCTCGATGAGGTACGTGTCGGGGTGTTTCGTTTTAGAGATTTCCTCTTCGTAAAATCTTCCTTTCAAAATCTCGCCGCTACTATCTTTTATTATATACGTGTGTCGGTTTCCGGGTAGAACTCGAACCACCGTAAAGAGTTCCGTGCTCCAATTTTTTGTGAATCCCTTCTCGAAGGTGCGTTTGAATTTGCTGATCCTCACCTGGTCTCCAATTTTGTATTTAGCTTTTTTTGTCGTGGGAGTGTACTTTGGACAGTAAACTGTAGAAATTAAACGCCGCTCGTCGGACTTGGTAACGTCGGCTGGCTTCATGCCTATCGTTCTGTGTACCGTGTCATTATAGGTGTCGACGAGTTCCGACAGGATGTCGACCCATTTGTAATTTCCCCGAAGCGTGAATCGTTTCCACATGTGTGTTTTCAAGGTTCGATTGAATCTTTCCACGATGCTGGCTTTGATGTGACTGAAGGTCGAATAATGTCGAATCTTGTGTTTTTGAATAAACTTTTGGAATACGGCGTTGTAAAATTCTTTACCGTTGTCCGTTTGCAGAAACCGTGGTCGTCTGCCACCGCTTTCGCGAAAAATTAATTTGAATGCTTCCGTGACGCACGTTCCCGTTTTCGCCTTCAAAGGTAGAGCCCATGCGAATTTCGAAAACGTGTCTATGACGGTGAGAAGGTACTTGTTGCCCTTGTTCAATTTATGCACGTTTTTCAAATTGCCGCTGCTCATCTCCACGAGGTCACTTTGCCAGAGGTCGTCGATGCCCTTGGTTACCACAGCCAAACGTTCGTAGTTACGGCGTGCAGGTTTATGCAATTCTTCGACGATGGCTTGCCTAGACATTTTTTCTTAGAGATTACGTTTCAAGAGAAGCACAAGCGTGATGGGATTCAAAGAGGGTGGCACTTCGCTCGTGTTTTGAATGATCAGCTTATCGCCGGCACTCACGTCGAAAACGGTGAGATCTTCGTCTTCGTGTATTTCATATATGTTGCGCGTTTCGTTCCAACGTGCCAGAGGAATGTTTCCTGCTTTCTGGACACCACGATTCGATATCAAGGTCATGGTGGGAACGCTAGCTTTTCTACCGTGAGACCAGTACGAAAATTCATTTATCTGAATCGTGCCATCGAGAAGAAACTTGTAGTACGGATGATAAGGATGCAACATGTACAGTTTGTTACCTTCGACGAACGTGGAGATTCTCTGTTGATTGGGTACGCTGTTGATTTCGATGGCTTGCAGAGAATGCAGTTTAGCGAATTTAGTGTCGACGCCGAGCAGATTACTGTGAACTTGTCCGAGTTTATTTTCGATGGGCAGCAAATGCTCGATTATGGTATCCGCTACGGCAGAAAACGACGGTTTGATTTTCACTTCCACGTTCAAGTGCTTGTAGTTTTCGTTGAGTTCTTGCAACTTGGCACCGAAAGAGGTCAGCGTCGATTCCTGCGTGGATTCCAGCACTCCAACTTGATCTCTGATGTTGACGACGATGTTCTGAAGGTTCTCGACTTGATTCAATTTCGAGCTCTTCTCGGTAAGATCGTTCACGATGCTTCGCATCTCTGTAAACTGCGTGTGAAGGTCGGCGACGCTCTGCGAAGTGGGCAGCGTCGACACCAGCGAACTAATTTCGTCCCGAATCTCTTCCACGTTCGCCGTTTCCGTTTCCAATCGTTTCAGCATTCGAGATATGTTTCTTTTCAAAGCGTGCAATTCTTTGGAGGTGGGGAGATTGGCCACTTTACTCTCGAGATCGCTCAATGAACTTTTGATGTCGCTCGATTCGGATAGTGCCGTCACCGCCGTTTTCAATTTTTCCAAATCTTCGCTCGAAGGCACGCTCGACCTTAATGATTCCAAGTCACCCTGTATGTTGTCGAGTACGTGATGAAAATGAGCAAGATTCGTTTCGACGTTCAAATTTTCTAAATATTCGATCTTCTGCTGAACCGTGCTCAACGTGTCTTGAATGCTCGTCAACGCTCTCGCTTCAGCGTGAATATTTTTAATTTCTTCGTTGATCAATTCCAAGGACGCCTGAAGCGTAGCGATGGTGGTTTGAATGTGTTCGAAATCTTGATAGGCCTCCAATTGAATTTTTATGTTCGCGACGCTTTTACCGATGACCTGCAGTTCGTCCGACGATGGTAGGTTCGTCATTGTATCTTCCAAAGTCTGCAACTTGGATTTAATTTCTTCCAACGTGCTGGTGAATTCTTCTTGTAATTTGGAAACGACGACATGCAAGCGTTCTGCGTCTATATCGCTCACGACGGTTTGAAGTTCAGAGAAATTCTTTTCTATTGCGGAAGTTCGTTCTTCGATTTCGAGTTTCAATTTTTCCAAATCTTCATTTTTCGATTGAAATTGCTGTAATTTGGCCAAATCATTTTGAAGCGAATCCACGCTCAACTGTATATTTTGAACGCTGTCGTAAGAAGGTACGTCGACATAATTTTTTATCAGCGTTTTCAGTTCGGAATCGATTTTCAGAATGGGGTCGAGACATTGCGTTTGGAGCGTAGCGATTTCCGACTCTAAACTTTTGTTTAAGGTTTCCTGCAAAGCGATCAAATCGGTCCTCAACTTCTTAACTCGAATGTCCAACATGAGAATCTCTTCTGCGTGGTCTACACGCTTGGTGTTGCCGAAAATGTCGTTAGGCATTTTTGGTTAACGGTTATTTATAATAGGATAGACGATTCGTAATTCTACGAAGAGAGGAATGAGTTTGTCGTAATCTCCGAGGAGTTCCATGTAAAGATAATCTCCTGCAGACACATCGTACGTAATGTTAGAAAGCATCTTGTCGTGCTTGATTCGAAAAATGTTCTTGCCGGTAGAAATTTTGATTTCGCCTGCGTTTTCCGGATTCACGGTGATTTGAAGTTTCCCGTCGATCGGAATTTCGTAGAAATGTAAATTGTTATTAAAAACATAAAACATCTTGCCCACATCGTCATTCAGTTTCGTCCAAATGCTGTTGAGGTGAATGATCAACAGACCGTTGAGTTTAGGTAACACGGAAGGTAAGACTTCATGATCTGGTATGGTTTCCATAATAATCTGTTTTTTGAAACCGAACAAATTCATAGGCATGCTGGTTATTTAAGAATACAGTCAAAGTTTTTTGTAATGACAGTCAGTGTTTTTTTTTTTTTTTTTGTTTTTTTTTTTTTTTTTTTTTTTTTTTTTTGTTTTGTTTTGTTTTTATGAATCTTCTGTTGAAGATGGACATATGTTGCAGGTTTTGCTTTCTGCTAAGCGATAGTGCCCCCACGGCAATGTGTGAATACCACACTCGAGGACGCACCTCTTGTCGTCGTTGGGATCCAGCGCAATTTTTCTAACTTTGTTTGTGGTGATGATATGGTCGACGCTCTGGATGCGCTGTTCTTCTCTTAGAACCGACGACCTGGTCTTGAGGCAATCGACAAAGTCCTCGAATGCGAGATGCTCCCGAACCACCTGTCTGCCGACACCCTTGGCCTTCTTGGTAACGCTGCCCTCGGCTTTGATGGCATAGGCCTTGGCGCGAAGACCCGCAAACTCGAGAATTACATCACCGTCCTTCTCGTCTTTGAGTTTGCCAGGCACTTTTTTGTTTCGGGGCAGGATGCCGTACTGGTTCGGCTGGGGATAGCCCGAGGTGTCGAAGAGGTTGACCAAAGATGGTACCGTGACTATATCCCCGTATGCATCGGCTGAGTGGACTTGGTACACCAAGCTGTCCGTGTCCGTGTAGAGAAGTGAGATGTTGTGGCTATAATGTGGACGTAATATGTCGTAGTACGTCTCGAACATGTGCAGCTTGCTCAGGTCTAATACTGAGGCACCAACATAAATTGGCTTGTCGAGCCTCACCTCACTCTTCCTCATATGCACCAGAGCAAGCTGCTCATTATAAATAGTCCTCGATTTAAATAATGGGTTTGCTACGAGCCTGCGACATTGTGCTTTCCTCGTTACCAATTTTATGTCCATGCGATTCCGTACATTCTCCATAGTTTTGCCAAACACCGCATTATTCATTAACTTGAAGAAATCGCGATCAAAATCAGAAGTGGCGACTGTGCGATGTTCGGTGTTGAGCTCGATGTATGGCTTCAACCATGGAGAATGCTCGAACTTGAGGATGTGGTGAACTGCGTGGACGGTAACCCCTTGCTTCATCAACCACCGGAGATTCTGGTAGTGCAGGACATAACGCTCTTTGGACTCGAAATCCATGACGAGCTTCTTCTGGTTGGAATCGGGTGGACACTTGAACTCGGGTGCAGGGGGAAGATCGCTGAACAAATCCTGCAGCTTCTCGGAGAACTCAAGGTCCACCTCGGCGAAGAACCCATGTTCCGAATCGTCAAAGCTTTCGACGTCGAAGTTGGAAGGGTCAGCCCACTCGAAGCCTCTAAAAGGGAGTGGCTGCATCATGGAGTGTCCGTAGAGGTTATTGACGTCCGTGTACATGATGTAGCTGGACGGTTGTGAGGGGTCGTAGCCGGTGGCCATGTGGTGATTGTTGGCGCGCGAGTGTCGCTGCGACACCTGGACCATTCCACCCCGCACGGCACGTTCCACAAACAGCATCATGTCCACGTCCGAAAGAAGCTCCAGCTCGATCTTCGTCACCAGAAACATGGCTGACCACGCCAGTCCGGGGAGACTGTAGAAGTAGGCAGGGTCCAGCTGGTAGATAGTCTTGGCGGTCGCACGGAACGTCTGGAACACGTCGGCGAGGAGCGTCACATCAAGTCTGAGGTAGGCGTCGTGGTAGTCCCCGAGAGTTCGACAGCCCAGCTCGCGCCACATGGACTGGGCATGGTGATATTCCTCGTCGGTGATGTTCGAGCCTCGCAGCTTGCTGTAGAAGTTTGCTCGAGGAGGTAGCGACGTCTCTGCGAACTTGGAAGGGTCTGTGATGTATTCGTAGGGATAGACACCCTTACGCTTGAAGAGACCTGCGTCCAAGTTCGGAAAATTCGCAGAGGTGATGAGCATTTGCTCGTCGCTAAGCTTCCCTGCGAGAGCATCGAGGCTGGCCGGGAGGAACCTCAGGGAGTCGAGGAAGCGAAGCTCGACGGTAGAGTGTGTTCCTGAGATTCGCACCCACTTGCTCAAGCTAATGTAACGCTCCTCGTTCTGCGCCAGGACGTTGATTCGCATGTCGTCGTAGCCAAAGTGAGGTACCAGATGGTGGAAGTCGTATCCCGAGCCATTATGAAAAAACACAGGGATGAAGCGCGGGTCCCGGGCCATGAGGTTGCATCCGTTGCACCATGGACCAACATACCTACCGTTAAAGTGATCGTGGTGTTGGACTTTACGGTTGTTGGCGGTGTACTCCTTGACGCAGACAGGGCAAGCGATGGCCTCGTCGTGTCTACGCTGATCGTCGGGAGACAGTGGGAGCATAGACTTGGGGGCCAACAGTACCTTCCCTATCTCGTTGGCCTCGACAACCATCCTCTCGAGGAAGTGTTTGGCGGCGTCGGGACCACGGTACACGTAGGGCTCGGGGGCGATATGCTGGTCACGTCGCACCACAACGTATGCGAAACTGGATGCCTCGTGGAGTTGGTAAGGGGTGGTGGAGGAAACTTCGGGATCGGGATCGCAAGTGGACAGGGGTTTGAGGAAGGCTTCGAAATCCGCGATGATGATAGCGGGATGCTCTACCATGGCACCGTGCATGTGGAAACGCTCCACAGTGCCAGGTTTGGGCAAGACTGCCACACCCGGCTCGTTGTTACTACAGTAGAACTTGTGGCGAGCGAGCTTCTCTGCAGCGATGTTGGGACCTCTGATGTGCTGATAATCCTGCTGTTTTTGATTGTCAAAAGTTGACAGGCACCTGCGACAAACTTCTATGTGGTGTTCGTGTTTGCTTGTTTGGCTCGACACCAACCGGGAGAGGGAACGGATGAGGGTGTAGTGGTGATGGGTCTCGGTCTTGATGAGCAGAAGGTGAATTTCCTGCGCACCATCAACGTTTACGTCGCTCACGCGAATAGGGTACACCGCATTTTCGTCAGTGAGACCGTAAACGTTGATGGCCAACCGCGCACGAACCTCAAACTTTCGAATGTCCGAAAGCGCCACCGGGTAGTCGATCCCAGCCATCGCAACTTCCAGCTCTGGCTCGTAGGGTAGGTAGTGGTTAACTCGGCGTGGTTGGTTTTTCCGGTCGACAGGGTGTAATGCTGCCAGAACACACCATACGAAGCACTTGGCGTCATTGTTCTGAATGTTCAGGACAGCCTTCTTTGCCACAATGGTAGGTGGTAAGCGGACGTAGCTGGAGGCGGAGAGAGGCACGAACTTACAAAGTTTGACGCACAGTTCGTGAGGCTCGCCACACAGCGAACCCCCCGAGCCTTTAGCTTGATGTTCCTCCTGTTTTGCCACCAGCTCATCGGCAAACTGGTTGTAGATGGCCTCGAGGTTGTCGACATCCGCCAGATGCAGCGTTTTCGCCTTGGTGTTGTGGCAGAAGCTGTAAATTTCGTCAGACGGCTTCTTGTACTGGCAACGTAGCGATGCGTAGAATTTGGTGGAGTGCATTGCAAGCGCATCACCGAGGATGGAAATAATTTCGGCTTGCAAGTTCTCCAAAAAGCTACGCACGTCGCATGAGCCCTCCGAAGTGATGACAAAATCCTCTAACAACCGCTGGAAAGCAGACTGGTTAGCTTTCGCCACAGGCTTGACGCGTTTGGCGGGTGGTGGCGAGTCGGCTTCCGCTTTCCTCTTGGTCGAGCTGGTCGACGGTTGTGGAACAGGTGCTCCGACGACAACTTTGCATGATGTTATATGCCTCTTCAAATTATTAATGGTAATATGTATACCGCACCTGGGACATGGTTCGGTGGCAGCCAAATGCTTGCCTGGCACGCAGGTGCGACGATGTCTTGCAAAATTTTGGCTTGATATGGTTATCTTGCACACAGGGCAACTTTTCTCAGATTGCATTTTGTTGAAAATATTTGTGGGGTATGTTATTATATATATATATATATAGTGGAGTGCCACAAAATAAATACACAATAGTGTTGGGTTTGATGGGAGTGTGCTATTTATGCTACTTCTTGCTTCTTAATGAATCCTGTAAATAATTGAAAAAAAATAATTAAGCTTGTGTATAGAAAACACGAAAATATTATGTGTGCATAATTCTACCAAACAATCTTTTTTTCTAACCCTCAGCCCTCTTGGCGTATGAAGTATAAATCATAATTTCAGAAAACATGGTTATTTTCCGCTCGCCATTTTAAAAATCAAACCATAAGCATTATTTATGTTTATAGTATTCGTCGAGCGATAGCAGATAGAGCAAGAATCGTTTTCCTACAACCCATAGTTGATGAATTACAAAACATCTTAGAAATTACATCTTGAAATTTTAATCCAAAATAACTCGAAAACAGCAGGCAGTAGTCATCATCCCTCCAATAAGTTGTAGAGTACTTCTAATTGTGTATCGAATGCTATTAAAATTTTCGAATTAGGGCAAAAACTAAGCCTGCAAATCATGTTTCTCAAAAAATAAAAAATTGTCTGTATTTCCGAAACTTGAGGGGGTGGAATCGATTTTATTTGCTAGTCGAATAGTTCTCGTCGAATCCTATCCAACAAACCTAAAATCATCATCCTAGCTCAATTAGGAGCCGAGAAAATCAATGTCTTGGAAAACGTCTTAAGATTATTGTCTTAAGAAAATTTTCTTGACAGACCGGAAGTAACATCTTGAGATACCGGAAGTCGACTTTCTTAAAGATTAAGATATTTGTCTTAAGACGTTTTCCAAGACATTGATTTTCTCGGCTCCTATGGGGTCTAGAACCGTGTAACTTTGATCTATGTATATACCAACACTTGCCCGACCCTGTGGCCGAGTGGTTAGCACATTGCGCTGCGATGCCAAGAGTCCCGGGTTCGAATCCTAGTCGGGCTTGGTTGTTTGTGAATGTCCATTTCATCACTCATCCCCAATCTTCGCAAATTAGCCAAGAGGTACAAAACGTAAAATAAAATAAACTAAATCAATCATTAAGTTCCGTGTTGCAATCATAAAATTAAATTATAATTAACTTTTTTTATCCATCTCTCTCTCAAATCTATATAGCCTGTTCATATTTGGCATGTCAGCCATTTTGTTTACGTGGTAAAAAAATCTCAAGCTATTTTTTTTTTTTTTTGCAAATGCTCGTTGTAGCCATAAGTATAATTGGATATAATTGCCGGATTTTATTTAATTTTAGGTTTAAAATCAATAAGCGTGCATAAAAAAAAAACTAAATATTTTAAATAAATAAGATTCGAATAACTATGTACTTCCACTAGCCTCTGCGTTAGCACAGCGATAGGCTTGTATTCAAGAGTTCGATACCCACACAAGTGGTTCTTGAAACTGTAGGTCCAGTCCAGATTAGTTTTACTGTGCATAAAATAGACTTAAAACATCAAATCAATCAGTACTTCCACTAGCCTCTGCGTTAGCACAGCGATAGGCTTGTAATCAAGAGTTCGATACCCACACAAGTGGTTCTTGAAACTGTAGGTCCAGTCCAGATTAGTTTTACTGTGCATAAAATAGACTTAAAACATCAAATCAATCAGTACTTCCACTAGCCTTTGCGTTAGCACAGCGATAGCCTTGTAATCAAGGGTTCGATACCCACACAAGTGGTTCTTGAAACTGTAGGTCCAGTCCAGATTAGTTTTACTGTGCATAAAATAGACTTAAAACATCAAATCAATCAGTACTTCCATTAGATATCAAAAACACGCAACTCTCATCTATTTTTCCTGTCTTCCTCTAACAATTTAACACATTTATTTTTTTGAAATATGCCCCGCACACATATTTCCTACCTACCAACAACGGCACACGGAAGAAAAAAGTTATTCCAGCTACCAAGATGCATGCTTCAAATATATAAAAGCAGAGATAGACATGAAACACCTTCTATATTCTCTTTCTTTTTGTATGTTTTGTGAGTATATTTTCTTTCACAAAAGCAGTGCAATACTTATAAATCAAAACCAACTCATGCAAGCTAAGAAACAAAGTTACTTACTTTTAGAAATTCTGCAGAAATGCTTTTCACTGACGCTGAAAATAAAACACAACTTTCTACACCAGCGCTTTAAGTTTTATACAGTTTTCTAATAACGTCAAAAATAATATGTTAGCCAACGCAACGTGGACCAATAGAAATCCAAGATTTCAGCCACATGCACTTCGCAACTATGCCTGGTGGCGTCAACATTATTATTATTAGCTTTTAAAAAAAAAAACAGAAAGTACATCCGCCACTGTGAATAGCCAGAAATGCCGCCCCGCCCAGTCATCCATCTCTCTTACAATAGTGTGCATGTGTTGGCAACTCTTTCTAGTTGACGTACATCCGCCACTGTGAATAGCCAGAAATGCCGCCCCACCCAGTCATCCATCTCTCTTACAATAGTGTGCGTGTGTTGGCAACTCTTTCTAGTTGACAGGAAATGCTTTCCGTGTAAAATACAGAGAGGGAGAGGGAACGAAATTGTCGTTTTTCTAGATATCCACAGGCAAAAGCATAATATTTTTTCAAATACAATATGACAGTCGCTTTTTGATACCGAAAAACTAAATACAATATATATATTTACAATATTAATATTTATTTAACAATATCTACCTACGAATTTGTCTTGAACGAAAACATGTCATAGAAAAACATTTTTCCAGCCGTAAATTCAAAAATTTTGGCTGCGCGCGCGCGTGCGCGTGTGTGTGTGCGTGTGTGTGTGTGTGTGTGTGTGCGCGGCACGTCGTTCCCCCAAGAGAGAAAGGTTTACAAAAGCCGCGATATACGGAGTTGGAAAATTACGATATGGCGCATTCGCTCATTACCGTTCCCAGCTATAGGTTTTTCTCTCTCTCTAGCCCTTGCCAACTAAAAAAAAGTGTAGGTAGGAGTTGGTAACACTGCGAGAAAATAGAGATCATGCCTTACAAGAAAAAACCATTAAGGCGATTTTTACTTGATGACGTTGAACCCGTGTAGTGTTCCCATCCATCCATCTCTCTCTTTTACGGCAGTGCCGACTCTCCTTGCCCTGTATATGTAGGTTGGCAAAAATTGCTTTATGCACTGTAAGGCATGCCTTAAGTAAGGTTGCCAGCCCCTTGCTTTAGGTTAGGTTAGACAAAAAAAAGCTGTAGGTAGGCTGTCGGCTGTTTAACTCTTCCCTCTCTCTCTCTTTTTTTTGTAAAAGGCTATGGCAAAAGTACCAGTAGGTTGGCAACCTTGCTTTATGCACTGTAAAACAAGCCTCAAGCAAGGTTGCCAGCTTCTTGCTTTAGGTTACGTTAGACCAAAAAACCTTGGTGATTTTTTTCGAGTAAGATGTTGGTAATACTGTGTCCGAAAATAGGGGGGGGGGTTTATGCCTTACAAGAGCAAACCATCATAGCAAGCCCCACCAAGCTTTACTTTCGGGTGTAGTGTTGCCAACACTGCGAGAAAAAAGTTGCCAGCCCCTTGCTTTAGGTTAGGTTACCCCAAAAACCTTGGTGATTTTTTCGAGTGAGATGTTGGCAACACTGCGAGAAAAAGGTTGCCAGCTCCTTGTTTTAGGTTAGGTTACCCCAAAAACCTTGGTGATTTTTTCAAGTAAGCAGCTGGCAACACTGCGCCATCAAATAGAGCTCATGCCTTACGAGAAAAATCCATTAAGGCGAGCTCCTCACTCAGCTCCTCACTTGAGGTTTCAGAACCGGCTTAATTGGGCTACTGCTATATGTACACTTACAGTGGCACTTCAGAATAGCTAAATAATGAGACAATATTGTTTTAGCTTATTCGTAGATGTTGCACACGCTTATGATTCTGTTCAAATTCCAATATTATATCAAATTCTTGATTCCCTTCATATACATCCGGCTGTAGCCCAATTAATATGGCATTTATACCAAGAATGTATTTTGGTTTTTTGGTTTTCATATAATGTCACGGGACCGAGATTAATCCGGAGTGGTGTCCCACAAGGTTCACCACTCAGTCCAATTCTTTTTAATATATACGAGAATACTTACATCAATCACTAAGTTATAATCATCATATCATTCAATATGCAGACGATTTTTGTTTCTATAATAGTACATCAGATGCCACTCCAGGCATCTTAGACTTACGCAACTTCATTATACATTTACGTGATCAATTATCGCTACGCTGTTTATCATTTTCCCCTGAGAAATCACATATCATTATATTCAATCCATATATGATTACTCGTTATCCTAACAATTTAACTCATTTACATCAATTTCCGGTGGTTCAAACATGTAAATACTTAGGAATTTATTTTGACCGTAAATTAACTTGGAAACCATACCTTACATATTTTATAACAAAACATTATTAAACATTTTGAAAGAACTTGCCAATACCAAATACGGTGGTCACCCCTCCATTATGTTATTGTTTTATAAGAACTGTTTTCGTTCACTATTTGACTATTTAGCACCCGTAACTAGCGGGATGTCCGATCGATGGCTACAAAAAAAATAGATATTTTACGACGTTGGGAGTTACAATACTGAAAGTTGGGGCCGCGGCCCACCCAACCCCTCTTATTAACTTTGACGTTTTGATTTCTGCACGCTTGCATGTCTCGATGTTCTAGCTGCCAAACAAAAGTTACCCGAAGTAGATTGGTCAAATAGTCTACGAGTTATAACATTTTTTGTCAAATAAGTGTACGAATTTAAAATTCGCGCCATCTTCCATATGTAACTTTGGAGTCAGGGGGTCCTGGGTGGGTGGGTTTTCTTCCACATGACATTTCAAAAGTTTTATCTGAACATCTGTCAGCGTTTACAACCTCACATACAAGTATGAAGGTCATAAAAGCACATGAATTTTTTAATCAGCTCGATAGTGGGACTACAGTGGGACCATCGGCGGACTAGGCCTACATTTTCGATGGTCCCATTGACCGATTAAAGGTTAACTAAACATTTTAATTTTTGAAAAAGTTATTGCACCTTTTAGCTGAATTACTACCAGCTGAGTTCAAATATAAACGAAAAACAGAGAACTGAATATTTCCAATGTTTATGCTCTCCTACAAGCGAAAAACAGAAACAAGCGTTTAGCACGTTAATTTATATCTAATTTTCCCACTTCTCGCTCATTTTTGGTTGTTTCTCCTTTTCCCCCCTCCTGTTAGTTTTTTGCTTCAGAATTCCTTGTTCCTGAAAGAAAAAAAACCTCCTTGAAACACCACTGGCTCAAATTTCCTTTGCAGCCAACCATTCATTTATACCCGATAACGCTGGAGAACCCTCCTCTTGGAGGATCTGTGGACGTGTCCGAAAGTTGCAAGACCGTACTTGAAGCGAACATCCTACGACAGGCACGTATCCAGAGGGGGGGCTTAGGGGGCTCGAGCCCCCCCCGAAAGTTTTAGGTTTACACTAGATAAAATGAGGTTTTTGGTTTCTTGTGGTGTGAAATAAAATAATGTGACAATAATTTAAGGAAAGAAATAGTTATCGAGGCAAGACGGAGAATGTTCCGTAACCCTGTTATTGATAAAAGCATGTATCCAAGATGGGGCACACCACAGGGTGCTCGACCCTTTCCCCAGAAAATGTATCAGTTTACGTTAGATAAAATTAGGTTTTTGGCTTCTTAAATAATGTGAAAATAATGTAAGGAGAGAGATAATTATCGAGGCAAGACGGAGCATGTTTTATACCCCTGTTATTATTAATAGCACGTAGCCAAGGTGGGGATGAGGTGGCTCGAGCCCCCCCCCCCCCTCAGGAAATGTTTAAATTTACACTAGATAAAATTAGATTTTTGGCGTCTTGAATAATGTGAAGATAATAAATTCATAAATCTGAGAGAAATAATTATCGAGACAAGACGGAGTGTGTTCTATAACCTTATTATTGTCAACAGCACGTATCCAAAATAAAAATCAGGAGGCTCGAGCCCCCCTTCAGGATCTTTTTCTGTTTACACTAGATAAAATTAGGATTTTGGCTTTTTGAATAATGTGACGATGATTTAAGGAGATAGACAATTATCGAGGCAAGACGGAGAAATGTTCTATAACCCTGTTGTTGGTAATATTACACGTAAACTTTTCTTGCGCTTTCGGTGTTGTCTCAGCGCACTTGAGGACTATGTAGAGACTTGTCAGCATTTGGAAGCTGCACAACAAAGGTAGCGCCACACGTAGGGCAATTCGTTGTACTTTCTAATCTCTGGAAGGCGGGAGAGGGTACGTTCTTGAATGAGAGAAGGAGTCAACTACTGGCAATATTAACGAATCGTTTTATCTGCGGAACGTTATACAATATAATGAGGATATAAATACGCGGATTCAATTTTTCGATTGATCTGTACAAAGAATCGGTTAATGAGATTTCAGAGGTAAGTGTGACAATTCATACAGTCGATTGGTGATCAGATCAGTCAGCGTCCTCTGATTGCTTTATAAGATATAGTGATTCGAAAATGAAGACATTGACGACAGCAGAACTTCCGGGCCTCAGTGTGGTGCTAGTTTAGTTCGAAGGCCGAAGAGATCAATGCCTCTCTCTCTCTCTCTTCTCTCAAGTGAATATTTCATCAGTACCGGATAGTAAAACAGAAATAAACTGCATAGATCAACTGAAAATCAAAGTTTTGAGTGATGATTTGGTTTTGCCAGAACTAAATTTCGTATATGCAGTCTGAGAATTTCATGATATAAAAAAATACTTTTGTTTAAGCCTACTGGGTTCGAAACACATTCAAACACTTAGCTATCATAAAGAGACAGCCGAAAATTTTATGAATGTCGAGAAGAGAAAGCAGGAAGATGTTGCATACGTAGACATTTTAGGCGGAAATTGCAGGCTCTACCAGGATCCAAATCAGGGTTCTACCAACTGAGCCACCTAGTCATCCTTTACTTCAACCGATTTTTCGTTAAAATGTCTACATAGTACATGTCTTGTGTATATCAAATCGTAAGGTGTTGCCTGTATAGTGAACAAGCACAGAAAATATAGGAGAGAAAAGAAAACTGAGGAGCATTATCACTGGTTGAGGATAATTTTTTCTGTAGTCAACAAGAGCTACTACCTCGAGGTGACAATGACAGTGGCCTAATAAGGGAGATTTCACACCGTGTCGCCTGAAGATTAGGTTTGTGCGGCCTTTTGTGTCGCTACGGTGTGAAACGTTGCTGTTGATTGACCCATTCCAATCAACATGTATCGCGTGTCCCTTCGGTCTGAAACCTTCATAAGTCTTGAAAATCCAAGTCACAAGGATGGAAAATAAGGGCCTTGTTAAGGTTAGGTGTGAAGGCAGGCAGACGACGCAACCCTAAAGGATCATATTCAAACCTGCAGGAAGAACGCATCTCCAATGCGATGATAAAAACTTCTGGTGAGTTCATTATAAAAAAAAAATGTCCGAGATAAAGAGAGGCGTGCCCAAGATTTTCGGAAGGGAGAGGGGTTACGCATACTATTTTTGGTGGTCAGTCCTGACTTTGCCATTTTTTCCTGTCTTTGACGTTCCTTTTTTTTTTTTTTTAAAAAAAAAAGGAATACTGGGTCAAATGGGGTTATTACCTCACCAACCCTCCCTTGGGCACGTCACTGGAGATAAATGAGTAAGCATTTGATCATACTGGGAGACGAAACATTAGATGTGTTGGGAACGGAAGGGTTTTTCACTGTGCATTAATTGTTTCGTGATCCACTTGTATTCGAGAAGACTTCCTTTGCTTCGTGCCGATATATAACAAGACAGCGGAAACTGTGACAGGCATTTTTGAACACTTGTGAGGGCTAAGGCCTGAATCTGAACAATTTGGTGGGTTTCGGCTTTTATAAGAGCTGAAAAAATGGGAGGACAAGACACGTAGTGGTGTTCAGGCTCGAATCAGAGAGTAATATTCGAAAGCTGTCTGCGTCCAGTTCGCAACCCACAATTTGAATCTCGCGTTGTCGAGTGGATTGTCCATCCCGTGCATGTGTAACAGCTTCGTAAAAACACTCAAAGATACCATAGATGTTTTTATGCCTGATGAGAAGAAATGGACAAACACACATACTGAGATGGTTCCGGCACACATTATTAATGCATGGAAACAGAGGAGTCGAGTGGTAAAAAATGTTCCGATTTCACGTTCTGATTAAAATGATAGCCTTACAGTGGCAACGATTTAAGGGATAATTGCTCCCAATTTTTTATTTTTCTGCCTCAACATTATGGCCTCTTAATGTTAAGCCTTGCCTACCAAGAGAAAGTAAACTTTCCTTGCAACGCCCTCCGCACCCCCCCCCCCCCCCGGTTTTGGAACCCAATTTCCACCACTGGTCTTAAACATACAATTGTGAGGTTCTTACTATACCCCTTAAAAAAATGGTGTTGAGCCCCCCCCGAAAGGAATTCCTGGATACGTGCCTGTCCTACGAGTATGGTCTTTGCGGTCTTCAAGTCGTGGACTGGAAGTGAAAGTCTTTCGAATTGTACGTACTTCGACAGCAGCGCCAAATACGATCAGGAAATAAAACTGAGTACTCGTTGTTTTCCCCGCGTTTTAAACACTTGTTTCTCACCATAGAAATTACATTGCATTTTCAAATGTTCTTACACATACATCTCCACACATTAGAAGAAGAACCTCCTTGATTTTAAACATATGAACGAGTGTGGAAATCACGTGACCTAGTCAGCAACTTGCGTACTTCTGTTCTTGGCGCTTTCCTTAGAGTATAGAAGGTATAGAGAGAGCGTGTGTGACGTCAGCTGAAGCCAAAATAGCTTGCGGCGGCCGCCATGTTGGGATGTACCACCCGGCTGTCTCGTCCATTTGTTAACATTCAGCGAGGGGGAATTTCGTCGGGAAAAATAAGGCTGCTTGTTATGCTGCTGTATGTTTAAACCGCCAGAAACAATAACAAGAAGTTCTTAGTAACTAATTTTGACAAAGAAACAAACAGTTCTAGATCGTTTCTTGTGCTGGGGCGTGTTAATTTACCACATGTAATGCTCTATTATATCTCGTTAGCACACCAGAAAGAGTTTAATGAAATAACAATAGAATCAAAATAGGAGTTGCATCATAACTCCTACACTCGTAAATGCATCACAAAACATTATTATACATTTGTACATAGCTCATATTTTTATATATATAACACGATTTAATAACACAATTTACGCCATCTCAATAAGTAAGCCTAAACCCAGATTATAGGTAGATTTCGGACCGAAACATCAGGCGATAAGCTACACATGGATAGGCGACAAAAGACAAGAGCCCGTTCATTCAATGGAAGCATTCAGACCGCAGCGACAGTCGACAAGCGATAAGCGACACGTGTCTGTTGGCAACAGACTCTCAGAAATGAATGCAATAACAATGGACATTTCCACTTTGACATGAAAAACGTTTTAAATCCATTCATTTTACAGATAATGACACAAACATGAGATGTGCAAAATATCTCGGCGATATTTGTTTCGGTTCTCGAGAAACACGCCTTCGAACACCGCTGAAATTCACCTACTACGTCACGGATTTGAAAACGTTCTCTCCTCTGACGTCATCACTTAGAAATGCAAGCAGGCGGGGCTTCTGCTCGTCCCGTCAACTTAGCATGAGCCGCGGAAGCGACAGCATATTCACTTGTTACTGTGTAAAACAAGTATCTTTCAACTTCCAGTGCAAAAATCTGTGCTCCATTTCTTGGAGATGAATTATGCCCTAGCAGTATAGTAGTATTTACTATAATTCAGCCACTCGGTAGAGGGTTTTCCCATTAGGGTGAGAAAGCAAACCTTGTAACAGTCAATGGCTGAACACGTGAACAGCCTTGTTCATTGCGAATACATAGGTTAGTTCTGACTGGCAAGAACTTAATGTTATAGGAATGCCTTTTCTGGAATTACAATTATTTTCGTCATAATATTTTCTTCACAAATTTTAAGATAATACTTTTAGAACACACTGGTTTACACGCCAATTTCTGCAATATAAGAGGTGATACGGTATAAAAAGGTACGGTGAGTTTTTACATTTCCTGCAGTAAATGACAGTTTTCTTCAGTTAATATATATATTGCAAATTTTTGTATTTAGCCTACTTTTACGTCGCTTTTCCGTTCATTTCGTTTAACCGCAACGATGAGAACGCATGGTTAATTTATTATGTATCATCTCTAACATCACATTTCTTCCCACTTTTGGCTAATCGCTACAATGAAGATGAATAACTACAAGCAGTATTCGAAGTCGGGGTGCAGGAGTACACACACACTACCACCAAGTGCACAATCTAAGTATCACCCAACCTGCCATGATAAGAGACGAACTTTTTCTTCTGTCCCATCTCATTTCGAAAACATTCACTTGCCCCATCTCCTTTTATGAGACGAGACGGAACATGCCTCGTCTCGTGAGCAACACTAACATTAACAATAGAAGCATTCCCCTAGCTGTCCCCAAAGTCTTGAGCAAACATCCTCCAATGTAACAATTTCCAGTTCAATGAAATGTCACTCACAAGGAAACAATCATGCCCAGGTCGAGAGTCATCCCTGGAACATACGACTTCCTCAGATAAATCATGAATTTTGTGTATAATAATTACAACGCCAGTTCATTCCTGGTAATTCTGAATCTGCAGTTTGGTTTGCATATATAAGCAGGATAATATTTAGTTTTCGAGGGATGTACCGTCGAAACGAGGAGTCAAAATAAAAATAATAAAAAAAATATTAAGAAAGTTTTTTTTGTATTTATAATGATAAGCCTTTGCATACGTTGTTAATTCCATATTTTTCTAGACTTGAGACGAGAACGAGAATTGCCCTCCCAAACCAAGATGGATGTTTATAAATTGAGACGAGACTGTCAATGAGACATTTACAAATACACACGAGACAGACATTTACAAATACACACGAGACAGACATTTACAAATACACACGAGACAGACATTTACAACTCTCAACGAGAACGAGACCAAGGCTGCCATGTCTCGTCTCGATAGGATCCTTAGTGGTGAAGTTGTGAACCAACCAATTAATGAGTTCGGGGTAACGAGATGAGGAGGCTTTTTCGCAGTACAAAATTCAAAATAATTATATCATACCGTTTCAGTATGGGATATTGTTATACACATGGGCGTATATATAGTTCACGTGGGGGGGATGGATCAACTTTTGGTATGATTAGGGTTGCTTTATTTCGTAAGTGAAAATCCAGGACACTGCTGGCCGGAAGCTTGTTGGGGAGCATGGGAGGGGGGGATGTTAGACCCGACAAAGTTGTGTGTTTGTAGTCACGAAGTCACGCTACTTAGTATTGATACTTTTCTGTTCATCTTGTGTCAGTATGTTTTTAAGAACCATATTTCTTTAATATGATTCGAAGGGGAAAAAATAACTGATTTGACAGTCTCAATGCAGTTTCTTATCGCAGAAATTCCGAAACTATCAGGAAATTGTAGATATTGGTCTGCAGTCCCATCTGGTGTGTGGAATTACGAAATTTCCTTCCCATCCGTATCCCGTCCTATACGTCTCTAATTTAAGAGAATGAAATAAGTCCGAAGGAATTTTTTATGAACAAGCGGATAGAACAAGGAAACTAGTAATTTTAGTGAACCAAAAAAAGAGGGTGGTTGGACCCGTTGAATCCCCCTTAAATATGCCCATGGTTATACACATTATTTCCTTGTAATAATTATACATAAACTAAGTATAGGTATGTACTGTGCAACTAATGTAATCTTCTCAGTGTATTTTCTCTTATCTGCACAAAAATATTTGATCATAATTTGCGCAACAGAAATGGAACACAAACTGAAATTGCTTTATGGAAAAGAAAGTTAAATAGGGTTTATAAATAAAGAGAAGAATGTGAAAATTCCTATTTTGTACTACATAGGTTACGATAAATATAAGTTTAAAAAATATTTTTGAGCGTCTGGTCAGCAACCAATTTTATAAGCAACATTTTTCGCATGGCCTGAGAACACACACGCAGCTGAACCCTTTCATTTATCTTGCACGTGAGGAGCACGGATATTTCATAGAAGAATGATCATTACAAAGCATAGCTTTCCTTTCTCGTATCGCTTCTTCTTCCATTATTTAAATCGGTACAAATTTGTGAAACTGCTGCACGTGTTCGCTCACCGTGGGCTACCCATCCGGAACTGGACGCTCGAAGCAGACGACAAACGAGCTCTCCCTAAGGCGTGACGTAGTAACATGGCGGCGGCGTGTTTTCAGCGCAACGCTAGCCTCGCAACTTTGGAAGTCTCGTTTCTGCCTTAAACTGGACGCAGAGAAACGCGAGAACTTGCAGGGGTCATTTTTCCAGGGTGTAGTTTTTAAAATTGTTGTAAAAAAAATTGAGTGGAAATGTCCATTGCATCCATTTCTGTTCATTTTCGACACCATGCCTGATGTTGATTGGGTCGTTTTCCCAATACCATGCATGGTATGTTGTTCGCGCATCTACGGTGAATATTTTGCTTTGGGGAGAATTCACACCGAAGCGACAGGCGACACGTGTCGATTGGGAACGATCCAATCAACAGCAATGTTTCACACCGTAGCGACATGACAGGCTGCGCAAACCTACGTTCGGTCGGTGAAATCCTCAAGCGACAAGTGTCGCCTGTCGCTTTGGTGTAAATTCTCCTTTAGACTGAAGGGGCCTGTGTCGCTTGTCGCTTGCCACTCCGGGGTGAATTCTCAGGGGCTCGCACGACACATGCCGCTCGGGAACAACGTTTTACACCATAGAGGCGTGATAGGTCACATTAGCCTGCCTTCGATTGGTGAAATCCTTAAGCTACACATGCCGCGTGTCACTTTGATGTAAAATTACGGACCAGTTTGAGTGACACATGCAGCTTGCCGTGTCGCTTCGGTTCGAAAAGTTGCATTGATTTATGAGGGTTTGCTTCCAAGCATCATGTGTTGCTTGTCGCTTCAGTCTGAATAGAGAGATTTTATACCGAAACAACAAGCGATACGTGCCGCTTTGAGGATTTTACCAATGCAGCCTTGTGTGGTCTGTCTTGCCGCTAAGGGAGGTGTAAACGTTGGCTGGCTCGTTCTGACGCGACATTAGTACATTCGATCTGAAAACTTCATTATTTTACCCGACAAGCGTACGGACCCTTTCAGTCTGAAGCAAAAAATTAACCGTGCATGTGCCACTAACAAACCGAGGCGAAACGATGGACTAAGAGAACGGCCCAGTCCAAGTGACACTTCCAGCTTGGCATGTCGCTTCTGTTCAGAAGGTCTCATTTATTTCTGATGGTTTTTTTCCAATCGACACGTTTCGCTTTTTCCATATCTGAAGTATCTTTGTTCGTTCAATGAATTTACATTCCACGAAGTTCTCAACACGTATAAACATTTGCAATAGTTATCTTTAGAAAACGTGTGAACTATTTTTGCTATTCCGATAAGTCACAATTTTGAATTAAAAATTTTATACATACCGTTAATAATAATACCACTAATAAATTCACAACAAAAATGCGTGTATAATAAACGTAAATATGTTGTAAGCATGTTTATCTGGGAACCTCTCAATTTCTTCTTTTCTTTTTTAAAACATTTCTTGCCACTTCTATTGTTGCATCCGAAAGCTGCGCACAGAGGCATAGCTTCTTATTTATTATCTACTCGCAGTGTCACTGAAATGTACAGATAGTATGCACTATAAACGAACATTCCACGCTCAAATCCGTACTTCCACGACTGTATCAGCTGTAACTGTGGCACATCCCAAGATGGCGGTTTTACCTCACCCCCTTCCCTTCACGGCTTCATTCCCCTCGCCCAAAAAACATGCTTGGGCTCTTTCTATTCCTTCTATACTCTAAGGCACTTTCGAACTGTACTAAGAGACGTCACTTCCATCAAGACCATACTTCAAGTCTGTACGTTGTACTTACCTTTCGGACAGAGCCCGTGTCTTGCTGGCACGTATTCATGGTTAGCCAGTGAAGCCAACCCAAGCATAATGGTACTAAATCTCGCACAAACAAGAGGGCCGCTGTTGACGTCAAACTCATCCCGTTGGTTGAACCATTCAAATTTATAGTTATGTTTTTGTTACAAATTAATATTAATAATATGTAGATCGCAGAACAATTTAGTAGTATGTAGCATAATTTCGGAGTTCAAACGACAGCATGGATGTCCAGAAGGGGCAAAGGGAGGAAGCCCTTCCTAGAAAATGATTGGATTGGATTGATTTGGCGTTTTAAGTCCACTTTATGCACAGTAAGGTTAATCGAGACTGGACCTACAGTTAAAAGTGGGATCCAAACCACTATGCGCCTTCACCGGGAATCGAACTCGGAACCCCTTGATTACAAGGCGAAGACGCTACCATTGTGACATCAGGGAGGCCCTCCCTGGAAAATTAATGTCAAAATTAAAATAATATATTTCACACATATAATTTCATTTCAGTCACATCAAATTATGTTAATTATTGTTAGGGCGTTGCAGAAAAATGTTAACTTCAAATTGAATTTGTATCTTTTGAGGAGGCAACTTTATTATGGGGGAATATATCTAGTTTACCTCCACCCCTGGAAAAATTACTATGCTTAATCCTCCCTGGTGGAAAGAAATACTGTGGACGTCCATGAACAAGACTTTTTCTAAACATGAGGTTTGCAACGCTGTTGTCAGCCTCTGGCCGTAGGTTTACACACATTGGGTTTTGGCCCGCTCTTCTCCACCCAGATAGGATAGGCACTGCTCGTTCATGGCCAGAAATTTGTAAGGCAAAATTCAGAAGGCTTACAGCTTTTCACAAGCAGAAGGCAGGAGATCCCATCCCATGTGCCGCCTTTTGCTGAAGTGTTGCAATCTAACAAACAGGATCCCAAACACTGGTGTCGACCCAATTTGAACTTTGAAGTTGTTTACGAATTTTTGCCAGATAATTACATACATTTAACTAGATCTAATGAAGTGTAAGCATGCGTGGAGGGAACTCAACCAAAACAAGCACTCCGATGGTGAGACGCAAACAGATTGCAGTAGAGGCTTTAATGAAAAGAAAAGGGGTTACTGGAGGCTAATAGCTTGCCATAGCAAATTTGCTTATCAGGGAGTGGTTATTGGGATTCATTATGCTCCAACATTTTTTTTTTCATTTTACTTATTTTTTATTTGTCAAACACGTTTAGTTCCAATTTCCCCTTATATCTCCCAACTACCTCAATGCAACACTTCTTTCTCATCTGTTTACTGTGTAGATGTTCTTGGATCACAGTGACCTCACATGGTATTTTCAGTAACAAGAAAATATTGGCGTGATATTTGAAAGTAGCACCCTGAACATTACTCTGATTACATAGGAAAGAGATAACACCATGTACCTCTCAGCATAGTAGAATGTGATGACACTGAGTGAGATTAAATTCCTGAATATGAAGATGTGATAGTAGGGATGAAATGTTCAAGTTAGAATCATAAAATTCCAAGTAAACGTGTAAATAGCATTTACACCATTTATATTATTATTTCAATAAAATCTTCAATGAAAAAATATAAGAAGAAAAAGGTTAATCACCCACCCCACAACCATTAATATTTTAAGGTACTCCCAAAAATTGTACTTGAGGCTCAAGAAAAAAAACATAAAGCTTACTTTTCAGTATATCTGTGAAATATATTAATACAAATACAATATATCTCTTAAGAAAAACATTCACAAAGAATTTTATATATTTCTCTGATAAACAATTCAAACACAAATACTATTAAATATAAAACAATCGTTTATACGATAAAAAAATAATATTACATAATGCAAATCCAAAAACAGAAGAAAGAAAAGAAAAGAGGAGTTGTAATCACTCCATCTTAATCTCAGGTACAAATTGAGTGCAACAACTCTCAGTTTACATGATTGCTGCATATTATAACATGACTAGGAACTTAGGAGACAGGTCACTATTACTATCTTATAACAACTATTTGGCAATTGAAGCTTTGTCTAATGTAAATAATCTTTCACAATCAGAATATATATTCGATATATACATTTGATTCATTCTTATTTTGTTATTCAATTAAGTTGATGAATAATTTTAAGATTTCTGAAATACACATGTCACATATTACAGATTGATAGTATCACTTCTAACTTATCCAATACTTCATTGAGCAAACACACTTCAAAGTATTTTAATATATGTTACCCATATTTTTAAGACTTTGACCAGTTTAGAGGACACACACATTTGATACCCATACACACATTCTGTTTTGGAATATTACCTATAATAAATAATACATGCCAATGAAGAGATCTTGCTGATACCACCACTCAGTGTCAAACTGGATTCTACCATGAATGCGTAATAGCTTTCATTCTGGTTACATCCTTGCTATCAATCTGCAAAAAAATAAATTTATTTTAAATATTGACTGTTTGTTGATTGTATCTAAAATAATAATTAAGAAAAAAAAACTTTTTGAAAAGCATACATTTACGATTCCTTTGGTGTGAAACAGAATATTCACTACTCTATCAGTATAGGCTGATAAGGCATATTGGTGTATCAGTTTATTGTATATTACAAATTGTTCTCTGTGGGGTTCAAATCTGGGAAATTAGTAAACCAGTTGATGAGAGAGTGTTGCGGAATGATTGTCATTTCATGCAGGCACACTGTGAGCTTGATGCACATGGGAATTGTCATCCTGGAAGGCAGGATATTGTGGAGAAAGCTAAGGGACAACTTTGATCATTCGAAATGCCGAGGTATCCATAATTGTTCAAGGTCTCAGCTACTTGTACAAGAGGTACATGGTATGGAAAACACTACTAGATCATCACAGAACTCTCTTCCAGCTTGAACAACATCTGCAACACAGTTGCGATATTGGACCTCTAGTGTACTTGTCAACTTGGTCAAGGATTCATATTTGTGTGGTCAGAAAATGTAGCAAAAATGGGTGCAGATGAAATCTCATCATGCTTATTCCATTATGTTGAGTCTTGCTCAAAAAGAGGAAGAAATCTGTTTTTGTATACTGATAATTGTGCAGGATAGAACTGTTGTTTCTTCTCTGTTCCTTGGTTTCATGAGGCTTTTATGATACTATAACCCACATTATGCCTCCAGCTGGACATACTCCTCCCCCCCCTGATTATAACTGTAACCGTGAAATTTGTCAATTTTTCAAAAGAGTAGATCAGAGCCCAAAATGGCCACCTGTATTGAATGCATGAAATCGAAGCTGATGGTGAAGAGATTAAAACTGGATATTTCATCAAAAAACGAAATTCTCAAACTTCTCGAAAGTGACCTTCAGGAACTAATACAAGAAATGAAATGCCGAAAAAATGGAAATGTGACTTCCAAAGCAGAAATTTCCTGGAGTGAAGTTGTAAAGAAAACAAATATAATATGTCCACCAAATGCAAAAGCCACCATTTATGGTACTGCACATCAATCAGTGCCGGTGAAAAACCGTTTCACCGCATTAAGAAGCGAAGCAGCAAACACTACAGCTTGGAAACAAGAGGGAAGAATAAGACTCCGTGCAACATCAAAACGGAGAAGCCAAGCAGGGAAAGAAAAAAGTTTGTGAATTCACCAAAATTAGCCATATATGGTGACAGCCAAGGACGTGGACTGGCATCAATTGTACAAGCTGAAACTGAGGCGAAGGTATGTGGCACTATAAAACCACGGGCTACCATGGAGAATGTGCTGCAAACTGTAGGAATGAATGCAAAACACTAGTGAAAAAAGACTACGTCACAATAATTGCTGGTACAAATGATGTGTCAAGAAATAAGAGTCAGAAAGCAATATGTGCACTTGACGAAAACTTGATAAAACTAATACACACTGATGTGGTGGTGGTAAATGTGCCCCACAGATATGATTTGGAGGAGACATCTTGCATCAATGAAGAAGTAAAATCGGCAAATGTTGGTGTTAAGAAACTGTGCAAATGCTATAATAATGTATCATTGATTTACAGGGTGATTACAAATGATTTATCAGGTTTTGGATGAACGTATTGCACAAAGTATTACATGAAAAATAGTGAATGATACATTGTATGAAAAAGCACATTTTCAAGTTTCTTACACATCATTACAAATGTTCTATGTGCTCTCCTCGTGTTACACGACAAACATCTATGCAGTAGTCAAGTTCGACCCATACACGTTCGAGGCAGCAGTGATGCGATCCTGGAGTTCACACAATGTTGTCGGCAAAGGTGGTATGTAAACATTGTCTTTCACATATCCCCAAAGAAAAAAATCACAAATTGTAAGGTCAGGACACCTTGGGGGCCACCTGAAGAGTGCCAAATCATCCTGAGTGCAGCGCCCAATCCACCATTTGGAAGTTTCTCGTTGAAATGGCGATGCACTTCTCTATGCCAATGAGGCAGAGCTCCGTCTTGTTGGAATATGAAGTTGGAGATATCAGCTATCAGTTGAGGAAACAACCAGTCTTGCAACATGTGTAGGTACATTGTACCCGTCACAGTTTTCCCAGGGAAAAAGTAGGGCCCGTACACTTTGTTACAGCACAGAAGACATTCACCTTTGGAGAATCTCTTTCAATCTCCACTTTAACATGGAGATTTGCCGTGCCCCATATGTGGACATTGTGACGATTCACATGACCGTTTACATGGAATGTCGCCTCATCACTGAACATGAGTCGGGGGTAAATTCATCATCTTCCATTGCTTCCTGGAAAAGTTCACAAAAGTTGCATCTGATGGTGCAGTCGCTTGGCTGTAAACATTGCAGCAGCTGTATGCGATATGGTTTCTGATGTAATCGCTTGTGCAGAATCTTCCACAAAGTTGGCTGAGGAATGCCCAGTTCGCGACTTGCACGACGTGTAGATTTCTTTGGGCTATGAAGGAACGCCTCTCGGGCCTCTCCACTGTTTCAACTGCAACACCTGGTCGTCCAGAGCTTTTTCCTTTACAGAGGCAACCTGTGTCCTTGAACTGTCGATACCACCGCAGAATGCTTTGGTGGGTTGGTGGCTGTATGCTATACTGTCTTCAGAAAGCACGCTGCATGGTAGTGACGGATTCAGTCTTCTCATATTGCAACACACAAAATGCTTTCTGTTGATTAGTCGCCATTTTTCAAACTGTTATCACCCTGCCACCTGGTGCATCACAATGAAACCTGCAATGACATAAACAAAACTTTAAAATATGGTCTTTTCATTGGTTAATAGTACAAACGGGTGGGCATTATATATTTGAAGCTATAAGATGTTAAAACCAGATGAATCATTTGTAATCACCCTGTAGGTTGACAATATAAACAGGGAGATGCATACAAGTCATGGTTTGCATCTAAACAATAAAGGGAAGAAATATTTGTGTGATAGGTTAATGGAAATCATTAACAGAAATCTTGCATGGACAGAAAATAGACAAATAGGCATCACGCCCCTGACTGCCTTTACCCCCCAGGGTTTTCCCCAGGTACCCATGTTATTCGACGCTGGGTGGGTGCCGGGGCCGCTTCCGTTAGAAAAGTTCCCGGATTTGAACTGGTCGGGGATTGAACCCGGGACCTTGAGCATGGTAGTCAGACGCGTTACCGACTGAGCCACCGCAGCCACCACAATAACTTAATCCATAATTAAGAATATGCAACATCGCTAACTCCATGCTTGACAATCCAAATCAATAAAACAATTGAACATCTATATTCAAAGATATAATACATAGATGTTTCACAATCTAGCTACTGCAACTTTCCCCTTCTTCCAAATGACAGCTGCAGCCTGTCAGGTGGTTTTCTGCTTCTAAAAGATCGCCGTGGACTGTTCACTGCAGAGGCAGTAACAGCTTCCTCTCGCCCAGTTTGCGGTCTCTCCTCACACGCCCTGTCCTGTGCTGACACGGAACCAAAGATCCAAAAGTTATCTTCTCCACTGTTTGTATCCGACCTGTTAGATTTATACTTCACTTGATGCAGGTCTACCCTTCTCATTGTTCCACCGGCATTGACCAATAACAAGCATCTTCCTAAATGACCCGTAACTGTGGCTCGTACGTATTTCGGAAATCTGGATGTATAATTTCTTGTCCACACTGTACTTCCGATTGATGGTAATTCTTCGTTCTTATTGGTCTCACTTCTCACCACTTCCTTCTCCATTATTTGCGACCAGGACCAATTATAGATATTACGAGGTTGATATGACAACAACAACTCTGCAGGAGTCTTCCCCATAGCATGGCAAGGTGCAAACCTGGCTACTCTTAACGCACCTTCCACCGCTTCTCTGAAATCGAAACTTCTTCCCCGATGGCAATCTTCCAACCACCTCGTCTTCAGAGTAATTTTTACGTTTTGGACCCACTTTTCGGGTAAACCATTACTGGGTGGATGATATGGTGGTGAATGAATAATTCGTATTCCTAACTTAGTGCAAAATTATTTAAGCTTCCTTCCCGAAAATGGAGGTCCATTATCACATGCAATTACACTAGGATATTCATATCTTTCAAGACATTCTTTGAGACAATTTATCGTTTCTTCACTAGATGTGGACTTAACTTTCCAAACCTCTATCCATCGTGTGCATGAATGAACTAACAATAAACATGTGCGACCAGCGAAATGAAAGAAATCCAAATGAACTCTTTGAAATGGCTTATCTGTTTGCTCCCAAGGTACACATTTATTTTGCGGAGCATTATTCTGAAGTGCTTGACACTGTGGACAGTTAATAACTTCTCTCTCTAAGTCAATATCCATTTGCGGCCACCAATACATAGATCTTGCTAATTGTTGTAATTTCCACAAGCCTAGATGATTAGCATGCAGTTTTTTCAAGACTGCATTATGTAACGATCTTGGAATAATTAACCTGTTGCCCCATATCAAACATTCTTTTACAACCACTATTTCATGTCTTCTCCGGAAAAAATGTGCAAATGGTGAAGCTTGTTGATCTTTATTTAGCTTTGCTGCCCATCCTTCAGTAACATACAACTTTATCTGCTGCAATAACAAGTCTTTGGCTGTTTCTTCCTTAATACATTGTAACAAGACTGGTTCACATTCTAAGTGAAATACATACTCATCACTAGGAATATCATCTTCAGGTACTTCCATTAAGGGTAATCTTGATAACAGAACTGCTACTTCCACATGCTTAGTGTACTCAATTTTAAAATCATACGTTGATAAAAGCAAAGCACATCTTTGAAGTCTACTGTTACCCGTAGAAGGAATTTACCTTTTTCTCCAAAAATATATTTCACAGGAAGAGAATCGCTATGTACAGTGAAAGTTCTTCCATACAAATATTTGTGAAATTTCTTCACGCCATGTATAAGAGCTAAAGCTTCCTGTTCAAACTGACAATAGTTCTTCTGAGTGTCAGTTAACGTTGCTGATGAACAAGCTACTGTGCGTAAATTACTTTTGTACACATTACACAATTGACAACCTATTCCTACAGTACTTGCATCTGTAATTAGTACAACTTCCAAATTCTGATTGAAAGGAAAAATGACATCTGCTCTCTTCACCATTTCCTTTACTAATTCATATTCCTGTTGATGAACATCAGTCCATTCCCATTTATGTCCTTTCTTCAGCAATTCATGCAAATGAGGTATATGCATTGACAAGTTGGGTATATGCCTATGATCAAATGAAATACCTCCCAAAAATGACTTGAGTTGACTGACATTACTAGGTACAGCACATTTTAATATTGCTTCTAAGTTCTTCGCAGATGGTCTAATTCCTTCACCAGAAATGCAAAATCCTAAATACTCAACTTCCGTATTTTGGATCTTTGATGGTTCCGTGTCAGCGCAGGACAGGGCATGTGAGGAGAGACCGCAAACTGGGCGAGAGGAAGCTGTTACTGTGGAGGCAATATTATCTACCAAGTGAACTCCAAAAGTTCAAATACTCCACGTATATCAACAAGAGAAAGGCGTATTCCAAAAAAATTGAATGAAGATTTTTTATTGTAAGAGATAAAACATTTGTAAATTTAGCAAATAACCCCATTAATCATCTTAATCCTTTGCAATCCACACCAAATACCTCCCCATCACCTGTCAACAGTATTGATACACCCAGACTAAATAACACTCTTCTGACAATTGTGCACAATAATGTACAATATCTGAATGCCAGTGTAGTTGTACACACAGTCAATATCAACCAAAATGAACAACTTCCTATCTCGGAAAACAAAAATATTTTTAGATTAATGAGTCAAAATTTTCAGTCATTAAGGAACAAGGTTCATGAGCTGGATGTGATTCTTGGATCACTCAAAAAAGCCCCACATATAATTTGTGCCACTGAACATTGGTTGCAGTGCCAAATCTACAAATCTTGCCCCCCTCCCCCCTGCAAAATATTACCAAAGGCCCCCCTCTACCTACCTTCACACACACACACACACACACATTATATATACCTAGTCTGGTCATTATTACTGTTACAAACTTTCGGCTTGTACTGTACATCCGATAGTCAGGCTCATGAACCATGCTTGTGCTGAAGTTCACTCCTGACCATTGTGTGTTCAGCTGTGAAAGAGCAAGCGTGTATCTTCTTGTGATTAGCATGGAGTGGGGCGAATATGAAAATAGAGTAGCCGTAATTGCTCTGCATATGGTTGGGAAGTCACTCACTGAGATTTTCAAGCTCCTAAAAATCCCGAAGATCAGCAAAAGGTTTGTGTACCAGACAGTCCAGAGATTCACTGATACTGGTAGCATGAAAGATCACCCAAGAGTTGGTCGACTTCACACCGTATGAACAGCTGCGGCTGTTAAAGCAGTGGTGGCTCGCATCCGCCGAAATCCCATCTGGAAGCAAGTGATAATGGTTCAGGAGCTGATCATTTCATAACAATCACTGTTCAAGGCACTTAATGAAGACCTTGGAATTGTAGCTTACCAGTGGAGTACTGGAAATTTCCTGACGACACAAGTGAAGAAGCAGAGGGAACTGAAATCGAGACGGCTCCTGCAGCAGTACGTTGCCAATGAGCATTGCAAGATTATCTTCACTGATAAGAAATTGTTCACCGCTGAATAAAGTTTTAACTGCCAAAATGAAAGGGTGTATGCTTCAAACTCTCGAGAAGTTTGTGAGAGAGTTCCCAAAAATCAGAGATGCCACAAGCCCTCCTCAGTCATGGTTTGGTGGAGGGTGAGCTATGAGAGTTCCACCAGGCCTCATTTTTGAGAAAAGAGCTTAAAAGCCATGCAAAAGTGTATGTGGAAAGTGTCTTGGACCCTCTCGTGACACTGTTGAACCAAACAATGTTTCACAATGAATGCTGGATGTTCAAGAAATATTGTGCCCCAGCTCATAAGGCAAGGATGACGCGATGGTGACTGGAGACCAGTGTACTTGATTTCATCTCCACTTTTGATTGGCCATCTGGTAGACATGATCTCAGTACCTTGGACTACAAACTGTGCCCAGAGCTAGAGGGGACTGTCTGCAAGAACAGACACCCTATAACTGAAAGTTAAAAGCACTCCTTGATAGCGGCAGGGGCGGACTTTCCCATCAAGACCATGCATGCTGCAATAGATGCCTGGCCAGGGAGACTTCGAGCCTGTCTGCGAGCGAAAAGTGTACATTTTGAAAACTGATTGTTGCGTGTAAAATATGTAAGTGTAACATACTAAAAGAAGATTTAAAAATCTGAAACCATATTCAATTTATTCACAAAATAGTGTGTAACAGTATTTATGGCCATACTAGGTATATATATGAATGTATTACACACATATAATGTCTCTGTGTGTAATTCTTGATCTCATGTTGACAAACTCGCTTACGAGGGCCTACGGGGTGATTCAAAAGTCCGTTAACACCCCCTATAAAAAGTAAAGGTGTTAGGCTGGGTTCAATTGGTCATGATAGAAACAAGTGAACCACAATGGACCATTATGGAATCAAGGGTTTAGCAACAAAATGGCTCACTTCCCATTTAAAAGACAGATGTCAGTATGTAGATATTAATAAAATAAAATCAAACATATTGTTCCTCAAAATAGGTGTACTGCAGGGTTCAAACTGATGATACAAACATGATAGTAAAAAGCCTGGAACATGAGCAACTTCAAAAGAATTCCATTTTGACAACGACACAACTAAACACATGGCTAAACAACAACAAGCTTTCCCTGAATGTTAATGAAACAGTTCTAATAAATTTTAATCCAGTAAAACAAACAGAAACTTAAATGTAATTATTAGCAATGAAGTCGTCAAAGAAAGCAATGCAATAAAATTCTTAGGAGTATGGATAGACACAAACCTGTCTTGGGATATGCAAATTACTATTTTAACTCAAAAGTTAAGCAGGCTCTACTACATGATGAGAATCCTGAGAAATTATTGATTTAAGGACAGTATATTTTGGACAGATTCTACCTGTACTTACATATGGTATCTCCTTCTGGGGCAGTTCACCCAAAATGCAGAAAATTTTTATTTGGCAAAAACGGATATTAAAAATTGTGAAAAATGTATCGCTCTCAAGCCCAACAAAACAAATTTTCAATGAATTACAAATATTACCTCTTCCATGTTTGTACATGTTAGAAACATTGTACTATATTTATACAAATTCTAAAATCTTCTAAAAAAATCTAGACATACACAAATACATCACTCATATTCATAACTCCGTCCACCTTTCTACTGTCTGCATATCCAAAACACATAATAGTCTAGGATTTCAAGGTGTAAAACTTTATAACAAACTGCCAGAGGAATTCAAGAATCATAATCCAACTAAATTTAAAATGACAGTAAAGAGCTTGCTAATGAAGTATTTGTTTTACAGCAATAGACATAACCTTTGATTTTTCTTCTCATTAATAGACATAACCTTTGATTTTTCCTCTATTTTTTATGTTATACTATTTTATACTCTTTTATATTTTTTAATATGCTTAAGTATGTGATAATTCCTTTGTACTCAAAATAATACATGTAATTTTATTTTATACTTTTTAATATACAATATATATATACACAATGTGTTAATTCCTTTGTACTCAAAATTAAGGTTAAAAAAAGGTAAAGTTCTCCCCTGTGCTTAGCAGCATGCATGAAGGACTTTAGGGGATGTCAGGGACGTCATTAGGGGAGGCGGGGGGGGGGGGGCACTGGCTCCCCGAAAAGTTCACGTGGCCCCGGCAAACTGTTCTGCATTTGCTGAAAATTTTACTTTCATGACAAATATTGCAAAATAGTTTTTCAGTAATTTTTTTCTTTCAGTTAGAAACACTGTTCTTAATTTAAGTGGCACGAACCCAAAACCACATTTCTTTCTCGCTTTCCTGGTTCTAGCTATTGTGGATGTAAGTGTAGGAACCTAGAACTTCGTTATTTCTCGAAATTTTGAGGGAGCGGTCTTTCCACCCCAGCAGTCGCAGGTCAACAACAGGCAGGGTTGGGCGTTGTGTATTGCCGTTGCATCCAAACAATGTTTTGAGTTTGAGTAGATTGAAGAACGACCACTTGTGCAGCGGTAAACCACATATATTCAAACAGTTACAACTGGTCCCGAATCAGAGCGCAATACACGGGTGGCAGGATACCTCATATCTCCGGGTAAGTAGTATTATTCGCACCAAATATCTATTCTACTACTGAAATAGTCTAAAACACGCAACGTGTTAAAAGTAATTATCTTCGCAAACTGTACGATTTCTCGAGTCGCATATTTTTCTCGATATCATGAAGCTCGATTTTGAGAATCCTACAAACGATGCCTCCCCGATTGCACAGTGATAGCGTTGTTGCCTTGTAATTAAGGGGTCCCGGGTTCGATACATGGGTGGAGGTACACAGTGGTCCGGATCTTACTTTAAACTGTAGGTCCAGTCCCGATTAGCCTTACTGTGCATAAAGTGGACTTAAAAACACCAACTCAACTCAACTCCTTAACAAACTTTTTGAAGAATCGAAAATTTAAACAAGAACAAGTAAATACATTTTTGTAAATTTGAAGTAAATTATTATTATTGTTATTATTTTGGGTATTTTTGGTTCGTATGAATCTGCCTCACCCAGTAAGCTTGTTTTGTTGAGTCAAGTACAATAACAAACCCTTGCAATAAGTCACTGGAAAGACATGTGAGGTTGCACATATATTTAAGCATGTATAAATAAATAATAACCCGTGGTTCGACAGCCCTGAAAGGACCTTGGTCTATCTCCCGACTGCCAGTCTCTCCCACAATCCTCTAAAATTTTAGGTGCAGAGATCTTTAACCAGTAATGGGGTGACGTGGGGTCAGCACGTCGAACCCCCAACCGTTATAGGGGATATCCGTAAAGAATAATTATATTCTTGTGGTAAGGAGTCGTTGTCATTAAAAAACATAATTGATTTATTCAATCAGCCTTATTTAAAATGTAGTGCCATACTGAACTTACCAACTTAAGAAAGACACATTGATTGCTAAATGAGGCATTTTCCTTGTGTTGCAGAGCAGGTTCAGTTTTTGGAGTATTGCAATGTTTTACACAGTCCGTTCGAAGAATTTTGAGAATATTCATGTTTTGTCAAAGGGACCACCCCCGAATAAATATCTGTGGATGTTTTACAGGTTTCATCGTATTTAAGAAGGTAATTTTTCCGGTGCAACTTTCCTCCGTACAACATGTCTTTTGCCACTCAAGCTGAAGAGCCGATTCATAGGTGCAACGACCTTGGCAGAAAGAAACTCTGATTGGCACCATGTTGACAGAAGACTCAAGAAGTCCCGCAACTGACAGAACTCGAAGCGCTCGGATCCTACTGTGACATACACTTTGGTGGAACACAAACGGATGCATTGGTAGGCGGTCCCTTTCTGGGAAGTTGGGGACCTTTTGAAAACACACTTTTCCTTCATACAGATGAAGAGGTTCCTTACGGTCCAGAACCCATTTACGCTTGTTGATTTTCTCTCCTGGATGGGAATTGAATTTATTTAAAATTCCTGGACCTTTAACAACCCTGGCCTCCACCCCCAAATGCAGACGCTGTGGCTGCTGCTTAGGCGGGAAAGTTGACTAGACATACAAATAAAATTAATCCAAAGTTATATAGCGAATAATAGTTACTTACGTAATAATATCATGAAATATGGAGAGCCAAATTACTTATCAAGCATTTTCTGTTACTTGTCTATCCTAGTGGGAGCGAAAATCTTTTGCCCTTGCTGGTGAACTCGGTTCCTGCAAATTCAATTTTATGTTTCTAATTCTAATTTTCATTTCTATTTGGGCTGACAACTCCGTGGTAAAGTGGTTAGCAAGTTACGCTACGAAGCAGAATGTCCCGTGTTCGATTCCCGGCCTGAGAATGTGTCTTCTTTGTGATGGTCCTTTCATTAAGTTAATCTTAAATCATTCTCATTTTCACGATTAGCCAAAAAGTGTCAGAAAAGTGAAGTAAAATTAACCAAGTCAATCAATAATTTCTATTTCATTATTTTACGCCGCTTTTCTACCTCTTGTATTAAATGCGACGATGAGACTGAATGATGATCCGAAGGAATAGCGATGCGAGACATGATGCAACCACACCTGTCCAAGGTCTGAACCTTGGACCTCTGGTTTTGTAGTGCGTCATGCTCATGCATCGAGAGTGGAATCCTTTGAATGAAAAACTATAAAAGTAGGGTGAAAGAAAACAACATTGTACTGTGCAAAAAAGCCATGTTTAGGTCCTCTTAAAGAAAAGTACAGTTATTCAGTAAAATTAATTTTGAAGGACAAAGCCTCCGAAGTGTCTTTCCATTCGGTGATGCGTGGTCATCACATCGAGCCCCATCTAGTTTGAGAGTCGAATTCGCTTACATATTGATTTCAAGTAGCTTCTCAATTGTCCTCACGATGTTAGGCAATCACAGAAATTTTGGAGTTTCTACCAGGGATCGAACATTGAAAGACTAGAGCGCAATAATTTGAGCTCGCGGGAATTTTGTTTTTTCTATTGCCATCATATATTCAGTTTTGCACACGCAAAGAGGATTACTTTTAAGAAACTAGATGTGTGCATAAAATTTTATATGTATCGTCATCATTCTCCAATGTGTACAGTACGACGCCACAAAAGACTCGTGCATGTCCCATAGAATAGTGGTTAAGGGTGTCGCCTTGCACTAAAGGCCGCCGGATTCGATTCTGGTATAAACAATATACATGGGATTCCTATCTTGAACTCATTACACAAACATTTCATTTTCGCACCGTTGTCATACTTGTTCGAACACCTGATACCAGCACCCTTTTATATCTAATCCCACGGAAAAGGGTTTTCTCTACTTCTTAATTTTCTTCGAGCAAATTTACAAATCTAAGGAGTAAGGACTAATGACATTGTTCTTGGTGTCTCAAAAATCTAACATAAGAGAAAATACATGGATTTTTAAAGACTGTCTAGATGCCATTAAGTTAATAAGTTCATTCTGCATTTAGATTCCCGAATAATGGCCATGGATTTCGCGAGATTATATCCGTAAATTTTTCGGGGCTACAGGAGAAAATAATGTTCTCTTCCAACAAGATACACACATATATACTGTACATATACTTATGAGCTTATATGGCATATTAATAGTTTGTTAGTTTTCAATGGTTTGATAGAAAAAAATCTTAAGTTTTGGCCCCCCCCCCCCCCCCCGAACTGATCAACCTAGCTACATCCCTGGGGGATGTGGGGGTAACGCCCCACACTTTCTTGATCCGGTTGTGGTTGGGGGTGATGTGATTAGCATCACGCCCCTGACGGCCTTTACCCCCCACGGTCTCCCCCAGGTACCCATGGCATTCGATGCTGGGTGGGCACCGGGGCTGCTTCCAACGTTAGAAAAGTTCCTGGATTTGAACCAGGCAGGGATCGAACCCGGGACCTTTAGCTTGGTAGTCAGACACGTTACCGACTGAGCCACCATGGCCACATGTACTCAAAATTATACATGTAATTTTATTTTATATTCTTTTATACTTTTTAATGTGCTTAAGTATGTGTTAATTCCTTTGTACTCAAAATTATACATGTAATTTTATTTTATATTCATTTGTACTTTTCAATATGCTTAAGTATGTGTTAATTCCTTTGTACTCAAAATTATACATGTAAATGACCTATCCCATATCATAGTGCTATTTGTACTCATATGATCAAGTGGAGGGAAATAAATCTTATCTTATCTTATCTTATCAGATCAAGCTATTATTGATTGATTGATTGATTTGCTTTCTTTTACTTCGATTTTTGTGCCACTTTTGGCTAATTTGCAAAGATGGGGATGAATGATGACATGATGAAATTGATGAATAAACACTCACAAACATCCATGCCCAGGCCAGGATTGGAACCTGGGACCCGTAGCATCGTAGCACGATGTGCTAACTACTCTGCCATTGGGGCCGGCAGCTAATATTGAAAATGCGCAGTCATGACACCAGTTTGTATATTCACCTGATGATCGGATCAACATCATTGCAAAGGCTGCAAAGAAAAAGTCCTTTATTGTGAAGAAGATGTCACAGAAAGATTTCTTTCATGTTTCTCAGCTGTCCTTTTACTTCACAAAATGAAAAATTGCTACTGATGGTCAGGAGCTAAAACTTTGCAAAGCCTGCTCATTTCAGACTACAAAAGAAGACCCGTGGACTGTTAAATCTACAGTGATATGGAATCTTGGCATGAACTTCCTTTTGGCAAGCATGGTCCTCAGCCGAAGATGAATCTCAACACAATGACATGTAAATACACGTATCAGGTTCCAATTTCTGCAAAGAAGTATGAGGATTTACAGTTTCTTCTGCTCTACGTACCTCCAGTATAACATGATTTCTACAAGAGTCTCACTTTTGATGAACAAAATGAAGATGATAATTGCCTGTAAACATATTAACCATAAAAAGGGTTGTATTCTTTTATTTTTGTCCATAAAAATGTCTAAAATAAGAGTGTAAATGAAGAGTGATTTACAGTAAATCCTTAAATTGAACATTTGTGTTATATTAACCCTTAACCTACACTGTTGCTTATATTTTTTGTCACATACTCCAAATGATGCTTCCTGCGAACATATTTTTTGACTTTGTTTGTTTCTCTCTTTTATCTCATTTCACAATATTTGACTATGTTTGATAAAGAAGGTCAGGCGTAAAAAATATTTTCTGTTTCACTTACATAAACGGGCAAGCAATGTCTGTCGGACACAGTGTACAAACAAAAGTTGTAATATTAATTGAATATGTATCAACAGATGTTTAATAATAAATAAAGTATTTAATAAGACATCAAATAAATTTATTATTAATGCTAAAATAGAAAACATGAAAAATATATGAGCAAATAAAACCATTTCCTCACACTACCTTCCGGCCTAACATGTTTCATATATTATGCTTCAAAAAATGCAATTACGATGATGATGATTAATACAAGAATACAAGAATTATGGACATAACAATGATGATTAGGTTAAATATCATGTTACTCGCTTGTTTCCACAGCGATGAAACATAAAAATTTGGAATTAGAAGGGCAAGATCCTATTAAAACAACGCAGTGTCCAACAGACACTGCTTGGCCGGACACGTTACAAAAATAGCTTGCCTGGATAAGGGTTAAGCACTTTTTTAAAAATAAAACCTAAATTATTTATTAGTGTATACTGAGTTTCATCTTACCATGCATCATCATTCTTCTGTTAAAAGTTGCAACAAAACAATGGTAAACAATAATTGGATGCAATATATTGGTATGCCACATTAAACTTTTCTGGCAACTTGTCTCATTGTGAAAACATTTTGTTACTGTAATAAACAGATTATGTTTTATGTGATCATTGAATGTCTATTCTATATCTAAATAATAGTTTCAAGACATTTCAAAGATATTTGTGAAATTAATGAATTGTATAATTATACTATTTGTAGGGAATGAATGTTAACTGTAGACTGTGTTCGGATGAGGGTTAGGTGAGAGATCATCATATCCTGAACCTTGCCCTCTGAATGAAGATATTACCACTACAGTGCCTTTTTTGGTTGAATCGCCCATGGAACGGGAGCTAGCTCGGCGGGAAGTAAGAGTGCATCTGAAGGCATTTAGAGCCACAACTGTATGCTGACTTGCAACTGGATGTGTTAGTGCTTCATTATCCAAATAGCTGGTGTCCAGTTTGTATGTGTCTGTTAAGTGTTAAGTGTTAACAAGTGTTTTAGATTGTTTTATTTTAGTTTACGTTTTTCTGGTGTTTTTCTGCAGTCTAATAATGCCATGCTATCCGTAGAATTTGAAACAACTCATTTTTATGCACGACTCTTTCATTACGAATTATTGTAGGGAAGTTAAAATAAGTTTTTCAGCAGAAATCCCAGATGTTGCTGTTCCACACAGATATTTGTGAACAAATTTTGGTAATCAGGGTCTGTTTTTGATAAGAAGCTAAGGGTAAAACAGCATGTGTTTAATGAGGAGGATCAAAATTCCCTCCGGCGCCTTGCACAAGAAACAGACATTTTCATGACGTCTGCGTGGTGAGCTACCAGGCTTTCAAACCTGAAACCATACATTAGAAGAATTGAAAGAAAATATCAGGAGGGAAATTGAAGCAATTTTGGAAGAGGAACCGATACGTGTCAGTGAAAATTTCCTTAAAAAATGCCGTAATTGTGTTGATGCAGGAGGACACATTGTAACTCTCAATGTAATATTACAAACTTCTTTCAATACATAGCTAGCAGCTCCAGTTACGTGGATATTGCATCCTCTTTGCCGGCAGACGTGATCTTACTTTCCGCCATTCCGCAGGCAATTTGACTGAAAAAGGCACTGTACTACTACTACTACTACTATTAATATTACTATACGTAGACAAATAATCAGTACTGCAAAACTAGGATTTCAAAAAAGATAATTATGGACAAAACAAAAGATATGGTAACTCAAAAAACCTAAAAATTTGCAGTCAGTGATTTATCCACATGCCCCAACATCCCCCTAACTCCCTGCCAAATTTCCTCAATATCCCTCGAAAATTTTTCACAGAGGCCTAATTAATGGTGTTTTCGGGTCTAAATTTACACTTATATTCTATAGATGGGAAAATTTTGTATAAACCCCTCTGTGTATTATTTTTTGTTACATGCAATTATCACAACTTAAGTACTTTATTGTCATTGATTGGTCTGTAAAAGATAAATACATAATAATACTGTACAACTATACTTTCGTTTTCATAATTGTTAACAACTGACTTTTTTTTTTACATGTGACACCTTCTGACATGTTTAGTAAAAATGATCCTTTCTTTTATATGTCTATTTATTGAGAAGAATAGTGATTTAAAAAACATAATTTATTCTCTTTTACATCTTGCAACCTCTATGGCTTCATTTATTTACTACAGGAATTATAATTTTGAAAGTGTAACAAAAAGGGAGAGAAACAAAAGTACATGGGTGAAATATCTGTTTAATACAAAGAAAACATAAGTGAATATTATTCACTGGGGGGAGTAGTGTTAATAACTCTCAGCCTCAACAAAACACTCAAACCCCTCCGCCCACATGGTCAGTGCTACTTTAAGGCGACATTACCTGGAGGGGCTTGTAATCAGGTGATCTCAGATTTGATACCCTGTGAATGCCACACTAGTTGGATCCCACTTTAAAAACTGTAGGTCCAGTCACAATTAGCTGATATCTGCATAAAGTGGACTCAAAACAACAACTCAGGAGCATGCTCATGTTAGTAATCCCTAGCTTCTCTGTGGCCAATTATTTTTAGATAATACAAGCAAATAGATTTGCCAAAATTTGTAAATTGGCCCAACCTCCTTCGCTCATACAGTATAAAGGTGAGAGGGGTGAGTTGAACTTGTACATTTTCCGCACTGAAAATATGTATGTGTATGTGTGTGTGTGTGTGTGTGATTTATACAGCAAGAAATGGAGAAACAACCCAAATAATCTAGAAAAATCTCTTGCAAGTGTTGTATGTGCCTTGATTTCTTGTAATTTCATTAGAGCCAAAATAGACAGTGCGGCAATTTGAAATCGAGACTGGTGCTGTAAAAAATAAACAAGTGTTCATATAAAGTTACTTACCTGGGATCATTCAAAGTAGAACCCTCCTGCTACCACACATCATTGGGCCCTGCCTACCAGTGCATGGAAGGATTGGTGGAATTCGTTTTCTGTTATGCTGTTGAAAATCCTTGTTGTAGCCCTCTTGATGACCGATACGTCATCAAAGTACGAACCTTTGAGTGTAGATTTTAGTTTAGGAAATAGAAAATAATCACACAAGGCCAGATCTGGTGAATAGGGAGGATGCAACAATATACGGATTCTCTTTTGGGTCAAAAAGTTTTTCTTAATTACAGCCTTGTGACTTGGGCATTGTCATGAAGCAGACATGAGTTGCCATCATCCCGATACTCGAGCATCATGGCCGTATTTAGAGGGGGGTTTCTAGGGTTCAAACCCCCCCCCCCAAACTTCTGACATGTTGGATTAATGGATGTTCAGAAACCAAAATCTGTAACAAATTTTCATTTTTTTTTCCGAAGCATCACAAAAATACAAGGAGACAATGTTGAAACGATCGAGCTAGAATTTTCATACATTTGGAATTCTGAAAGTTGAGTGAAACAGGATTTATTCTCCGAATCTCAGGCCACCGGCGACCCCTTCATTATCACCCAGTGTTGTTCCTGTGTCACAAGGAATATAGACTGAAGATTCCCTTCTCATTGTCCCAAAATTCTCTTTCCAGCTTTTAAATTCCCCGTCCGATAAAGTCAAAAATAAATCCCCCTTGATAGGAGTTCAAAACCTAGTACCTCCAGTTTCGTAGTGCATTACGTTCGCGATTGAGGTTACAATCCATGCACCAGGCTAAGCTTTTAAAGAGAATAACTGGTTCCACACTTTTCAAAATTCCAAAAATTTAATTTTAAATTCAAACAAAAAAAACTTTATGACTAAAATTTCCATCTAACTTTTAAAGTTTTTTCTTGAAGGTATCTAAAGTTTAATGACGAAGTAAAATAATTGTGCATTTCAGTACACACTGCATGAAACGTAAAAAAAAAACAAAAAGAAACTTATGCTTGATATTCACTCATCTGCTGGATTAAGTAAGCCCCCTCAAGGACATAACAATAATATAATAATAATTATTAAGAGTATTATTATTATGGAATAAAATTGTTTTATTTTTATTAAATTTTAATTATTATTGTACAATTATTATTATTATTTCTATTATTCAAATTTCTGGCGACGCCCTGGGAACAATTATGAATGAACCCCCCCCCCCCGAAATTTTTTCCTGCCTACGGCCATGTCGAGCATCACATGTGTCATTCTTTGCATCAAACGTTTCATAACCTCAAAAATACAGCAGTAATCTGTCTGTAATTTCGGTCTTTAGGAATGATTGTCCTCATTTTCTCAACCAAATCCGGTGTTCTCACCATCCTTGCTGCACTTGGATACTCATTATCTTCAATTGACTCCCATCCTTCATGTGAAACACCTGTGCCATTCAAATACATGCATGTGGGACAAACAATTGTTCCCATACACTTGGCTGCAACATGTGAATTTTTTCCATAGCAGCTTTGCCCAGGCATGCACAAAACATGATGTTTGCTCTTTGTTCCATGTTGAAATCACAATGCACTTTCACAACATGTGCCCACACTCAACAATGCCACATGTGGCAATGTCACTCAAGTTCAACGAACTTTGCACCAATTGTTCATGAGATACCCATCACTTGTTCACACCACAGAACGCTTGCACAGTGGCGCCACCTACTGAGGAAATAAATCAGTCTCAATTTCAAATTGTCACACTGTGTAGATTAGTCACAGGAGCTGAGCATACAACATTACCTCCCAGGCATTACAAGTATGTGTTTTGATTTTATCCCAGGCTTTACTGAGCCAAAAACACTAATTTCTGGTACAGTCTTTTCATAGGCATATCTTGGTGGGGGCAAGGATGGGCACTCGCACCAAAAATTTTCCGTTTTTTTTTTACTAAAAAAACAACTCTTTGGTAGGAAGGTATATTTATTGTGGTTTTCAATTACAATAATGACTTGCATCACTACATCAAACTCAAACTGGAAATGAGTCTCAGTTGAAATCCCTGCTGACCATAACTACAGACCAATAAATTGATAATTTTACCTTAAATAAATAAATTTATTCACATTTTTTACATGAATTTGAATACTGTACTACAGTTTTTGTGATTAAATGCCAAAAAAAAACTTTCATTTACCTTTAATTTCCAGCCAGGATATACATTCACAAAAGGATGCTATATATTTGCTAAATGTAATACACCCCCTCCCCTACATTTGTTGATACAATGCAAAAGGAAATTACATAAAGTAAAATGAAAACAGAAACCAGAAAAGGAACACTCCATCATAGCCATTTCAGGTACAAATTGAGTGCAATCACTCTCAGTTTAATATGGCTATACATAATACTGAAATGGAAAAGTAAAAAAAAATGTTTTCTAAGTTTAAGAAGAAGCAAACTATGTCAAGTACGAATACAAAACACCTTTACAAAAGGTCACATAACTTTGAATACCATTCAGTTCTTTCCTAAACTATGAACAAAACATGCACTTATATGGCCCACACATGTTCTATAAAAATATAGTATAATTTATGCCCACATACATGCTGCAGTTCTATTAATGTTTAAATACATTCATTATGTTCCTTCCTTCTACAACTGAGAGCATTTATTGAACTGTTACATGTTGGATGCATCTCATAGCTTGGATAGGAACCTAAGAGACAGGCCACTATTACTATGTTGTGACTACCATATTACATTTGGCAATTCAAGATGTGTCTAATGGAAATAGTTTTTGGTGCAATCATAATATATCTTACGCAATGTGCTACATCTAGACTCATGTTACAAATACTGGATGCAGTTAACATCTTAATTAAAACCAAATGGCCACTGAATCACTTCACTATACTTACAAACACAAATAAAAAAACACTTTGACCTCCCCTCTCACCAGACACTGAAAGAACTTTAAATTTTCACTCCAAATTTCACTTACTTTTTACCATTTTTTTCCAATATCTGAAGATGTGGCTGAAAAAAACCTGATGTTTTTCCAGTGTCTGGAGAGGGTTTTCTATCTCCTAATTTACTACACATATATCATATTGATGGAAGACGATTTACAGTTAGAAAACAACATGAATAACTCCTAGAGTTTTGATATGATTGATTGAAGTTAAAGTTTCATAACTTTTGGATCACCCTATACATTACTTTTGTACAAGTCGTGAATTTTACAATATAATTTTTATTTTAATATTCAATTAAGTTAACAAATATATTTTTTGGAATTTTATATATTTTTTTCTTTCTGTTTTCAATATTTCCCTCTTATTCTAATTTTCATGTAATAAAATTCCGATGTAATGTTTATGTTAAACAAGATGCAATAATAAAATAAAATAAATATAAAACATAACATAGGCCTACTTAATAACTAGTAAGTACATTCAAGATCAACATTAATACAGTTTGTGTTTCAAGAATATATTTGAACTCAAAAAACAGATTATGGAAAATCATACATAAATGAAATATGAATAACTCCTAGAGTTTTGATATGATTGACTGAAGTTAAAATTTCATAACTTTTGGATCACCCTGTACATTACTTTTATACAAGTAGTGAATTTTACAACATAATTTTATTTTAATATTCAATTAAGTTAATAAATATTTTTTTGGTAATTTTATATTTTTTTTTCTTTCTGTTTTCAACATTTCCCTCTTATTCTAATTTTCATGTAATAAAATATCGATGTAATGGTTATGTTAAACAAGATGCAATAATAAAATAAAATAAATATAAAACATAACATAGGCCTACTTAATAACTGGTAAGTAAATTCAAGATCAATATTAATACAGTTTGTGTTTCAAGAATATATTTGAACTCAAAAAACAAATTATGGAAAAGCATACATAAATGAAATATGAATAACTCCTAGAGTTTTGATATGATTGATTGAAGTTAAAGTTTCATAACTTTTGGATCACCCTGTACTTCACTTATGTACAAATCGTGAATTTTACAATATAAATTTTTATTTTAATATTCAATTAAGTTAATAAATATTTTTTTGTAATTTTGTATATTCTTTTCTTTCTGTCTTCCACATTTCTTTCGTATTCTAATTTTCATGTAATAAAATGTCGATGTAATGGTTAAGTTAAACAAGAAGCAATAAAAAAAATATACAAATAAAAGCTAACATACTTAATAACTGGTAAGTAAATTCAAGGTCAATATTAACACAGTTTGTGTTTCAAGAATATATTTAAGTTAACAAATATATTTTTCTGTAATTTTAGGTTTTTCTTTTTTTCTGTTTTCAATATTTCCCTTTTAGGTAATGTTGTTTTCTAATTTTCATGTAATAAAATCCTGATGTAATGGTTAAATTAAACAATATGCAATAAAAAAATAATAAATAAAGCCTAACATAAGCCTACTTAATGACTGGTAAGTAAATTCAAGATCAATATTAGTACAGTTTGTGTTTCAAAAATATATTTGAACTCACAAAACAAATTATAGAAATCCATAGCAAATGAAAAAATGCATGTCTAAAATGCAGGTAGGAAAATATATTATTGCTTGTAGCTAATCCAATACTTCATTGAGCGAAGACCTTCAAAGTATTTTCATACATGTTACCCACATATTTTAAGACTTTGACCAGTTGAGAGTATGATACACACATTTGATACACATTCTATTTTTCACTATAGTCTATAAAAAATAATACATGCCAATCAACAGGTTGCACATCACCATGAGGTGTCAAACTGACTGCTACTGTGCTGCATACTGTCCACATCCTCAATATCAATCTGCAAAAATTTCAATTATATGAAATTAAAATACATAACAAATTAATTAAACAAGACTTACAAAGACTCATTTCAAATGTTGTCTGTTTGCTCATGTCAGTAAAAAATAAAGAACAATAAGTATTGAAAACCACATATTACATACATACATACATATATACATATATACATATATATATATATATATATATATATATATATATATATATATATATATATATATATATATATATATGCCACGGTGGCTCAGTCAGTAACGTGTCTAACTATCATGCTAAAGGTCCCGGGTTCGATCCCCAGCCGGTTCAAATCCGGGAACTTTTCAAACGTTAGAAGCGGGCTTGGGGGGTAAACGCAGTCAGGGGTGTGATGCTGATCACATCACTCCCACTCGTGACCGGATCAAGAAAGTGTGGGGCGTTACCCTACAACCCCTATAAGCCTTCATGGCATGGTGCTATGCACAGGGGAGCACTTTACCTTTACATTATATATATATATATATATATATATATATATATATATATATATATATATATATATATAATGGATAAAAGCAAGGTGGGCCAAAAGGGCTAAGTAAAAATCAAAGAAGGTAAAAGGAAACACTCACCGGACAGTAGAAAAATTCAAAATTTTCGCTAATTTCATAGCATCATCAGTGTGAGGAGAAAGAGATGGAACCGGAAGTTGGGGCACTGCAGAGTTGCCAGGTCCCCATCAAAGAAGAAGCGGTGCGTAGAATGAAAAAAACACTGTTTCGTCACCAGGCTCATCATAAACTGTGAGTGTGTGGGATGAGCTGGGAGGGAGGGCAGGAGGGATGGGATGGCTTGGGAGGGATGGTGGGTGAGGGATGGGCATTACTGGGTGGCCTTGTTCAAGCCAGGTGGAGTGGTTGCACTCATGGCCGATATATAGGCCCTCTCCCATCTTTTGCGAACAGAGGTGTTGGCTGGTTGGGGTAGGAGATGGATAATCTTTACCCGGAAGCAGTCGTTGAAACTGATGTTGTGGTTGGTGTGGACGGCGACAGTGAAGTTCAAGTTTGTGGGTGGAGGAGCGGTGGTTATTGATGCGGAGGTTGAGGGCCGTTGATGTTTCCCCCAGGTAAAAATCACCACAGATGTTGCAGGTGAGGATGTAGATAAGGTTTGAGGCATGGTAGGTCCCTTTGGGATGGACGGTAAATTTGCCAGTGGCCGTGTGCACCTGGAGGGTGTGAGAAGTGATGAGGATGGGGCAGGTCTGGCACCTGGGGTGGTTGCATTTATGGGCAGGGGGGTGTTGGATGTGTGGTGAAGGAGTGTTGTGGACCAGGATGTTTTGGAGGTTGGGGGGGTTTGAAAACCACTCTGGGTTTGTCGGGAAATATGTTTTTGGTTTCAGGATCACAGTGGAGAATTGGGAGAAGAGAGTGCAGTGTGTGCCTGATTTTGTTGAGGTGGGGATGATATTGGGTGATGAGTGCAGGTGGGTTGGTGGCAGCAAGTTTCTTGGTGGTAGTGGTATGTGAGGCAGCTCGCGATATTTCATCTGCCTCACATTTTTCTACTGTCCGGTTAGTGTTTCCTTTTACCTTCTTTGATTTTTACTTAGCCCTTTTGGCCCTCCTTGCTTTTATCCATTATATATATATATATATATATATAATTTAATCATTTAAGATACTGTATTCAGTATATTAATCAGTACTCTATTTGGTATAGGTCAATATAGGCATATAGGTGTATCAGTTTATCATCATAATTAAAATATATTGATGAAGGAACTGCAATGTAATCCTGTAATTTATCAATGTAAAACTCTCATGCACTGGTTTGAATATCAAAAGTCTATATATGCAGTTAATGTTTCAAAGGTAGACACATAGTAACATTCCATAATAAATGAGATTAAAGAACCATTTACAATTTCATATCAGATTAGTAAAATATCAGTTATTGATATCGATAAATTTTATATTGGTATCTCATCAGTGTCTGCAGAAATTTCACATCAACCTTACACACATATGTAAGCACACACACACACTATGTATCCAAAAGTCACTGGACACCCATTCCTGTTGATTTAATAGCATGTTGGATCTCCCTTTGCTGTTATTACAGTGTTTACCCTTTGGAGAGTGTTCGCCACTAAAGTGCTGTTAAACTACTAGAGATAATTTGTTTCCATTCTTCCTGCAGCATGGTGAATAGCTGATATGTATTTGTTGGTCAAGTGGGACCTGGGATCGATCCACAGCAGATGAAAACTGGGATTATTATCCACTTGTTCAAGCAGCTCAGGCACCCACCCAATGTTGTATAAAATGAGCATCTGGAGGAAACTCTGGGGGGTAAAGGCAGTGGTGCTGATCACATCACCCCCCACCTTTGGCTGTGATCAAGAAAGTGTGGGGCCCTAACTCCACACCCCCTATATGCACTCATGGTGTGGTGCAAAGCACAGGGGAGCACTTTACACTTTTACGACAAAATGACCTTGCTGTGTAGGCAGGAGCATTATTGCGTGGACACAGGAAAAAGCTACCACATTGTTGGAAGCATGTTATTGTCTAAAATGTATTGATACACACCAGATGTCATCAAGCAATTGATTAAAACTATGTCCCAAGTCAAAACCAGGAAAAACAACCCCAGAGCATTAACCCATCATCAAAAATTTTCACTGTCAACGCAACACAACACACTCTGGCAAATGTTCGCCAGGCATCTGTCAAGTCCACACATACCCATCTGACTGCCAGATCATGTTCCATGACTCATCACTTCATAAGATCTTCTTCTACTGCCCCATAGTCCAATCACAGGGCTATTTGCACCACTCCAAATGATGTCAGGCATTGGTGCATGTGATCAATGGCTTCCTAGTAGCAGTACAACCATGAAAATCAAGTTTTATCACGTCCTGGCAGATAGTTTGATCACTGCTCTCTGTACCTGAGCTGTGATGGAAATCCTATGGAATCATTGATAAGGCTGTCTGATGATTGATTCACACACCACACTTCAGAGTTTGCCCGTCCTGATCTGTTAACGTCTTGGGTCTACCAGAATGATGATTGGGTGCAGTGATTTCATGATTTTTACACTTGACAATGAAACACTAACAGTGAACCAGGGCTCATTTGATCGCTGAGAAATCTTCTCTGATGGAATGGCTGAATTTATGAACCCCGATCCCCAGATGATCATGCCCCATTCAAAAACACACATCTTTCTCCATTTATTCATTGTGACAGCAAAAGCATGTAGAATGTTCTTGTGTTTGTGTGTGTACGTATACATAACAAGTAAAAAGGAATGGAGAAACACTTACCAGACACTAGTAAAACTCAAATTTTTGCAGCCGCAAACCAACCCCCAGCTAGCAAAATTTTCATAAAGCATCTCTCAATTGTCTAATTGTCACCATCTTAACCCATAGAAGTATCCCTCCAGCTAACCCCAAAGCTTGAACAAGCATACCTCTTACTAACACCTTCCACTTCAAGTACTGAGCATATTTGTACATTTTTCAACTTTTTAGTGTTCATAAATCCTAAGTCTATTCATTATATTCTAATATATTCTAAGAAGTGTATTTATTCTTTACATTGGGTATCAACAATACTATGTGGGATATGTTCTTTTGCTCTGATTTGGACTTTTACATAAAAGTCCTCTTCTGGATAGTAAGAATACACAAGCAATTTCTCCAGATGATACATTGTTAATAATTTTCATTTTAATCTGCAATCTCATGTCATCAATTATTGCCATCGCCAGTGGTCAGAAGTAGCATGTTACTTGTAGCATTGCTACTATAGCTAACTACAAGATTTGTAGTTTGAAAATTGTAGCTGTAGCTAAGCTACAAAATTCCTGTAGTTGTAGTGAAAATGTCGCTACAGCTATATGTCTTTGCATTTTGAGGAAAACTTGAATGTGACCACAACTCAAAGAAAAATTCAACAAAAACGCTTACTTTTGCAGGAGGTTCATAAAGACAAATTCTATTACATGGAAATACATATAATCTACATTATTAATATCTTGATATTGCAGATTATAGATATCTGCATAATTTATTTCATTAGTATAGAATAAATCTAATATCCAGATAACTAAACTGAACTGGCATATATGAAAGTATTCTTGCTAACAGCTATATTTTTTTGAGCTGCATCATTATTTTGCCTCGCTTGCTGCACCCCTGGGGAATAATGCCTTGTTTGTGGCAGCCCAGAAACAAATCCTGTGGATATCCAAGGTGTAAGAAACAGGTAAATGTCATTAATTACTGTGTAAACACATCTTGCAGTGCAAAAACGAGTGACCAATGGATGGACAATGGCAAAGCAATAGTGCCATAATTCAATGGCTTTGTACATTAACATCATTGATCATTGTTAGTACATTGGATCTTACCAGCAGGAAATTACTGTTACAAGAATGACAGGCATACACTTTCTGGAATTACAATTATTTTCGTCATAATATTTGTTCACAAATTTTAAAATTTCAATACGTTTAGAACACTTAGGTTTACACATCAGTTTCCTCAATATATTTTATGATATTGAAAAAAAAATTGTACAAGTTACTGACTTATCTGCAGAAGCGATAATTTCTTTAGTTAATATACAGTTTCCAATGTATGAATTTCTTCTACTATTACATCGCTTTTCTGTAACTTTTGATATTCATAACAATGAGGATGAAATGTTTATTATGTTATTCTGTTATCTAGAGTCGCGTTCTGCCATTTTTGTGTGGGGAATGGAGAAACAGGAGGATCCATCCTCCCAACTAGGCATCTTCCCTAGTTTTTGTTTTGAGTCCACTTTATCCACCCAATCACTAGTGCCTCTGCCAGGTATCAAACCTGGGACCCTTTGATTACAAGGTGACAAAATTTCCACTGTGTCTTCAGGGAAGCATTCCCATCAGTAAACTTACGTAAAGCATTGCTCCACCTGTTGCTCATTTAGCTATACCAAAGAAGCATCCCCAGCTATCTGCAATGTTAGAGCAAACATCTAACAAATTGCGGGAATTATGATAATAAATAACGATCTATTTTCCAGTAAGTACAACTATCATACTAGGGGCTTGCTTTGAATATCCATGTAGTTGTTTCATGGTTGTTTTTTTTCAGAAGTAGAACAAAAGTAGCCAAGTAGCGAGTAGTGCACTTGAGTAGTGTAGTGAGCTACTTTTTGGTAAATGTAGCTGTAGCACAGCTACATTTTTAGAAGAGCAGCAGTAGCTGTAGCGAAGCTACTTTTAAAATGTAGCATTCTGATCACTGGCCATCATGACTAATCATTCTCCTGGAAGATTTACATTCATGTTTCCAGGAAAAGTAAAAGTAGTAGTATGATTTTCAACCCTTCCCCCTCCCTCCCCAATCCAAAATATGAAGTGAGATAGAAGATAAACAAACTAAAGCAGAAGAGTGGCTTACTACCTACAATTTGAAACTGAATAATGGCACAGTAGAGTATGTAGGTTGTTATTATTAGTTGAAAAACTGTGTGCATCAGTAGAACGAATGTTGACAAATTACTCCTATTTAAGATATTTTAGAAATAACAATCATCCATTACAACAGAAAATTGCTGTATCTACACTCTCTTGCATTAAACTTTACCAAAACTATATCAATGCAGCACCCATGATCAAAATTTTGAAATATAAGGAACTAAACATGAGAATTTCATTTCCAATGTCATATTCTAGTATCTAAAATCATATTTATCACAACCTTGGGATCTACATCTGTCAAATTGAACTCTCAAAATTTGATTTGCTTGCACCTATCCTAGAAGCAAATAATACACAAAAATTAATGTAATTTCTCTATAACAGCATGCCTTGCAACAGTGAAAATCATATCACTATGTTTGCTTATGTGTGCCTAAATTAATAGTTTATGCAATAAACTTACCTTCCACTGTGGAGAAATTCCTTCAGGGTTGTTCTTTAATTTGGTCACTAACTGCTGTATGCCATTCTCGAGCTTCACGCTTGCAGAAGCTCTTTGCTTCGGATGATACTTCAATCCACCAGTGAGCCACGCACACCAAAACTTGTGTTTTTTGATAGGATTGAGAAGTTTATGTCCCAGCATGGCCAATTTTGGTTCTTCTTTTGACATGTTATCATCACTACTGCTATCAACCTGCTCATCAAGATATTTTTCATGCTTTTTTTCAACCTCACGTAGTAATGATAGGTCCTTTCCCCTACTACACGATGCCCTTGGTGTCTCTGAATTGTTTGTGATTTTTTTAAATAAAATATTAAAGAACAGACATTGAGTATCAAATAACTCACCATATGCTACATCTGACTCATTTGTTGAATTTTCACCAGGCTCGAAATATTTTTCATGTAGTTTAGATGGGTCCTTTCCCCTACTACCCGATGGCCTTAGTCTCTCTTGATTGTCTGAATATATGAAACCCTGGGTGGAGAACAAATGTGGTGAACAGTTTTGGTTTTTATAATTATCACTAGTATTAGCACTGTTGGTGGAAACATAAGTGATAATACAATCATTGCTATCATCTGAGCTATCAGGTATTTCATTACTGATATATGTAGAATAATAATTACTAGTACTAGCGTTGTTGGTGGAAACATAAGTAATAATACAATCACTGCTTTCATCTGAGTTATCAGCTATTTCTTTGCTCCTATTTGTAGAATTTTCTCTTGTGTCCTCTGATACTCGATTACTTAAACATCCTTCATCATCCATGTGAACAGCAAATGTGTTGGATTCATTTTCACTTACTGCCTCATCATTACTCATTCCATGTGCATCGCCAGCACTGCTACTCTGGTAAGATAATTCATCATCTGTTGTATCTTCACGTTCACTAGATGTATTGGTCTCTGAGGGACTAGAAGTACTAATGTCTGAATTAATGCTGCAAACACTATCGGAGTTGTACATAACTTCAAGATCTGAATCATTAGAATTCAATTCACTGCTTAATACTTGGTAGCAAACATTTCCATTTGATTCCATAGGGATGCGATTCAAGCTGCTTTGCACATTCTCCAGTTCACTAGAAGCTTGAAGCTCACCATCTGTAGGAATTAAGTGATGTACTTCAGTCTCATCTGCATTTATGTGGTGAATTTCTTCCTCTACATTGCTTTCTTCATTGTAATCCAGTTGTTGCACAAGACCGTTGAGCTCTCTGAATGTATTTGTTAAAATCTCTTTATCTGCTTCCTGAGAAACACCTTGCTGACAAGTAAAATAGTCTACACATTTATAAAATTTCTTGGAACCATTGCTGTCATCATTTGACTCTGAAGTATCTACATAAATACAGTCACTACTCGGGCCTTCAGCATCACCTGTATCCATATTCTTATTTCCACTCTTACTTGCTTCTACAGAAGATTTCTGTTGTATTTCCAAATGGTGAAGGGTTTCCAATCCAGTAACAAGCTTCGTTTTTTTCAGATTTGTGTAAAGTTCTTCAGCTTCATCAAGGTTTGTATGGAATTGTTCTCTGGTACTTGCTTCTTCAGAAGATTCAGTATTCTGTACTTCACTAGGATGAGGGCTATCTGGTTCATTAAGGTGCTTACGTTTCCTTGGAAGTGACTGAAGGATTCCAGCCTCTTCTACAGACATGTGTTCATTTTCATTTTCAGAAGATTTCTTATCATCTAGTTCAGTAAGATGAGGGGTATCTGAATGTTGAATACACTCAGTTCCTTTTGATGGTGGTGGGCCCTCATTTTCAGTTTGAATCAGAGTGTCATTTAAAATTGTTCCTGTGCTTTGACACGATTTGTTGTCTAATATCTCTTCACTTTCTGGCTGAAACGCCTTGCAAGACCCATTCTCTAATTTCCCATCAATATCTGTATTTTGTAAATTTTTAATAGATTTTCCAGTGGCAAGTTCTACTTCTATGCTATCATCTGCATCAGTTGAAACCCTATTTAAAAAATCCTCCCTTTCTAGTCTTTGCAGAATATAATTAAGAATTCCTAATGCCTCTCTCACCTCTTTCAGTTCCACAGCATCCCATTTCTGTGATATGTGATCACTTAAAATCTGAAACTTTTTTGAACTACTGCTTTTGTTATCTAATTCAGATGCATTTACAGCAACACAATTATTGTTCTGGTGTTCAACATGAAGTTCTTCAGTTTCACCCATAGGCACATCCTTATGTTCTTTTCCATATTTTTCTTGAGAAGATTCCTCAATTCCTTGTTCACATTGAAGAATGATGTCTACAAGATAACCATAATGAACTCCTTTTGTTCGGGCTTCTTCTAAAGTTCCAAAGTTGGTTAAAATAATCTCCTTTATTTTGTCTGATATTCGACACATTTCCCTGAGTAATGTTATCTTCTCAGAAGTTACACATTCTGAATATAAATCATGTTTGTCAGGAACCATTTCTACTTTCTTGATATCACTATCGGTACTCGTAGAAGAAATATGTACATGTTCATTATCATTATCAAGAATTCTTGCTGCATCAGCCATGATATCTGGTTGGGTTTCAAGAGCAACAATCTGCTCGAAAATGCAATCCCTTGAATTCTGCAACTTATTACTATCCTGTGTTACTTTATCAAATTTCTTTGAACATCTGATTTTATCATCAGAATCTGATGAATCTACAACACAGTCATTGCTCTGGTCTTCAGCATGAAGTGCTCCAACTTCTTTCATATTCATGTGCTGATTTCTACCTTCATCTTCAGAAGATTTCATATCTTCTAGCTCACTAAGTTGAGGGGTAATTGGAAGCTGACTACACTCAATTCCTTTTGACGATACTGGGCCTTGAACTTCAGTTTTATTTAGAGTGTCATGATGGGTTTCCAACCCAGAATCAATCTTAGGTTTCTTCGCATTTTTATCAAGTTCTTCAGCTTCAAGATTTGTACAGAGAGCTTCTCTTTTATTTCCTTCTTCAGAATATTCACAATCTTCAACTTCATCAATAAGGGGGTTCCCTTGTTGATCAATGTGTTTGCGTTTCCTTGTAAGTGCTTGAAGTACTCCAGCCTCTTCTATATCCATATGCTCATTTCCATCTTCAGAAGATTTCTCATCCTCTAGTTCATGAAGATAAGGAGTATCTGGAAGCTGACTAGAAGATGTTTCTCTTGAGGATGATTGATTTTCAGTTTCAGAAATAGCACATATCTCCACATCTTGAGATGAATCACTGCCTAATGTTACATTCTTCTCCATATCTACACTTTCTTGTTGAATTGTTAATGACTTTGATTGGGTTTTATAGCGACGTGGTCTAATGAATTTATCACAGTACCTACAAAGCAATTCACATCTGAGTCCTGTACAAACCCATCCACAGAGTCCTAATACAAGGGCAGAAATTCCTTTTTCAGTCTGAGGAACTCCAATCTCCTTGCAGAGTCCTTTGAGGAAATCAGTTTCTAAATCCTATAAAAAAATAAACCAATGTTAAAAGTGAACTAAAAATTCCACACATGATATATATTGTAAATAGATACATATTATAACTCAGTCCATAATCACATGCAAACCCTACCCATGGATCAATCCATGTCATAACACCCCCCCCCCCCTCCATCTCTCACACTTGGTTCTCTCCAAATTTTATAAAATTTGGTGATTTGATGAGAAATGGACAGATAGGCTTCAAGCAACAAGACTGGGAACTTTGAAAAAATGGCATATTTCACCATGCAGAGTGAACAAGAAATAATCATAAACTTCGTAAAGGACTGCTTTTTATTAATAAAAATTACCAATATATCAAAATACGTATAGGAGTTTGGGTTTCAAGGCCACATAATGTAACTTTTTACATACAGTTGATTAATTGTTTGCTAAAACATCAGCAAATTGGCTATTTGAACAAATTCCCTAGTAAATACATGACATGCCCTTTTCAGAAATTATAATTTTATTGATTGATTGATTGTTGATTGGGTTGGTGTTTTAAGTCCACTTTATGCACAGTAAAGTTAATCAAGACTGGACTTACAGTTTAACTTTGACCAAACTACTATGTGCCTCCACCAGGTATTGAACCCAGGATCCCTTGATTACAAGGTGATGACACTACCATTATCCCATCGAGGAGGTCATGTAATTTTTATTTTCCGGGGAATAATATATATTTTGAATTATTATGTTACTTTGCATACTCATTTAGTTGGGATACCCCAACTCTAATAATAAAATATGTAATAATGAGAATATGCTTACAGGCCGAAACCAAGTGTTAGGTAATAACCAAAATCTAATTATTGATATCAACTCGTTTGAACTAGTTTCCAAATTCAATTACTTAGGAGTAATATTAACAAATGAAAATTATATTAAATAGGAAATAAAAAGTAGGCTTAATTCAGGAAATGCATGTTACTTCTCTCTTCACAAACTTTTGTCTTCTCGTTTAATATCTAAGAAACTAAAAGTTAAAATATACAAAACAGTAATTTTGCCTGTAGTATTATATGGGTGTGAAACTTGGTCCCTTACATTGAAAGAGGAACAAAAATTGAGAGTATTTGAAAATAAGATCCTTAGGTAAATATTTGGACCTAAAAGGGATGAGGAGACAGTTGAGTGGAGAAGGTTACATAATTTAGAACTACATAATTTGTATTAATGTCTAGATATTACTAGAATAATTAAATCAAGAAGACTTAGGTGGGCAGGCCATGTGGCACAAATGGGAGAGGAAAAAGGAGTTTACAGGATTCTTGTTGGGAAACCTGATGGTAAGAGACATGTAGGAAGGCCAAGACGAAGATGGAGGGACAACGTTGAGATGGATTTAAAGGAAATTGGTAGGGATGGAAAAGAGTATATAGATCTTGCTCAAGATAGGGACAGATGGAAGGCCTGTGTTGCTGCAGCCATGAACCTTCGGGTTTAAGAAGGCTAGAGAGTTAGTTAGTTTTAGAGAATTGTCCTGACCCGATCCATTACTGTGCTAAACAAGTAACAAGGAAAGTAAGCTCAGCTGTGAAATATGCATTTTACAATTAGCTAAAGAAAAACCTCAGTAGCAGCCAAAAGTAGTACTAATTCTTCTTCTAGTGCTTCTTTTTAGGCTCTTTGCAACATTAAGGATGGATAATGGTTAGATTAAACTTTTGAAAGAACCCTCACAAAGTAACTCACATGGCCAGGCTGAGACTCAAATCTCGAACCTTCAATAGCAAGATCCTGAATTATTTTTCTTTTCAATGTGAATGCATTGAATGCAGTGGAGAGTGTGAAATAGGCAAGGCACAAGTAATACATTTCTTTTCTTATGCTGAGGCAGTTCATGAGTTATTAAGTTTTCTGAGCAAGAATTATTATGTGTGCTGTTTTATTCTGTGTATCATTATGATTATTATTATTATTTTGTACTTTAAACCAGTGTTTATAGGTATGACTAAATAGAAATCAACATAAAATAATTCAAACTTGCATAACAGATAAAATATTCTAATTCTAAAATTTATGGAAACCGATTCTAGATCAATTAATGGCATAAATTTCTTCTATTAAAATGAGGCACATTTGGCAAGCCAGATGACTTTAAAGTCACCTTACAGAGCCTACATCTATAGCAGGCAGAAGTGGACAGCATGTCAGGTAGTAAGAAGAACATTTAACTACTCAGATGGCTTAGCCATATTATGCAGATTGTTGCTCTAGTTGTGAAGGCAGTTAGTGGTAAAAATCAAGAGAGAATAAACGATGTGTGGCTGTTTACTGTATAGGGTGCAGGTCTATGAATTTCAGTTTGTTTTACATGAATGTGTTTAAAAATTCTAGGAAGTGGCACTACTATGCAACTGCAATCATGAAAAATCTAGTTGAAAATTGTTCCATAGATCAGGGTATATGGATAAAAGATTTAAAAAAAGATAAACTGCTCCCCTGTGCTTAGCACCATGCCATGAAGGCATATAGGGTGAGGGGGTAATGCCCCAAACTTTCTTCATCTGGTTGTGAGTGGGGGTGATGTGATCAGCATCACACCCCTGACTGTCTTTACCCCCCAGGGTTTCCCCCAGGTACCCGTGTCATTCGACGTTGGGTGGGCACCGGCGCCCCTTCCAACATTAGAAAAGTTCCCGGATTTGAACGGGCCGGGGATCGAACCTGGGACCTTTAGCATGGTAGTCAGACACGTTACCGACTGAGCCACTACGGTATATGGATGTTTGTGAATATCCATTCATCAATTTCATCATATCATCACTCATCCCCATCTTTGCAATTAGTCAAAAGTGGCAGAAAAAAGCGAAGTAAAATAAAGCAAATCAAATCTAATCAAATGAATTAAAAAGTATTACAAAATACCAAAAAAAAAAATCAGTACTGTCACTTGTTTCCAAACATCAGAAGCTAGGTTCTTGAATATACTGACATAAAGTCGAGATTTCACAATCACACATTAAGTTACTGCATAGTACTAACACCAAGAACAAACGTATTACGTATGTAAGTGGGGGCCAGAAGAGAGAGGAATTACTATGTCATGCCAACAATTAAATTGTTTTTGGAGTTATTGAATAAAATTATACTTCTATGCATTTATCCTGCCAGGACAAACAAGTAACCTTTAGAAGCCAGTAGTCTCTCCACCAAGCTGGTGTGTGTATTTTGTAGACTAAAGCCAAAAACCCCACCCAATAACACACGGAGATGAAGAAGTGTCTGAGAATTCCTGCATGAACAATAGCAATGTATCACAATGGTGCAAGTTCTTTTCTGAGGGACAAGAAGACATCACCAATGAGCCATATCCCAGCTTCTCAGTAAGCATGTCCACCAACGATGTGGTAGCTTGAACTGATAATGTAATTCAGAAAAATTGCCTTATCCACCTACAGATTTTAGAAAATTCTACATGTTTTGTCAAGAAATCCCAGTCTTTTGGGAAGGAAAAATGTTTGGTATCCTGTCCCTAAACATCACAATTAGAAGAAAAAGAAGAAAATTTAAATTTTATACAAAATTTCCAGTGTGCCTCCCTGGTAGTGTAGTGTCCCCTTGTAATCAAGCAGTTCCAGGTTCAATACCCAATGGATTGAATTTGAATTTTTATTTAAGTCCACTTTATGCACAGAGAGGCTAATCAGAACTGGACCTACAGTTTAAAGTGGAATGCAAACCACTGTACAATGTGCCTGGGAATTGAACCCAGGACCCCTTCATTACAAGGTGATGACGTTACCACCACGTTACACCATCGGGGAGGACACGATACCCAATGCAGGCACATAGGATTGTGTATGTTCAGTTCACCTATTACAAACTGTTTTTTTCTTTCTGTAACTAAACAGTAGTCAAAGAGGGGGAGGCAATTTTTTAAAAAAAATACATTATGCAAGGAAATTTCAGGTTATTAATATTGCTTGCAGGCTTTTTGCAAAAATCTCCAAAAAAAATAATATTTTCTCAAGATGTGGTATTCAGGTAACTGGGTTACATAGCTCTAGCTAGAACCAACAGACTTCTTATGAATAGTTGGGAAAACTTTTTTACTCCCAAGTGTATAATATATTATTATTATTGAAATAACTGTGGACAATTTCAACTATGCTTACCATGATCATAGCTACATAAGAGTGCTACATATTTTGGATTTTTTCTATTCACTTTGGTTTAGAGTGGATGCTTCAGGGGCCCCCAAAATGTATTTCTTGAGTAGTTTACACTTTATCTCTATTCTTCTTCTTTAACTGTGTATTGCCATGGAATGTCAACAGAGGCATGCACGAGACCCGGAAGAAACCCATCCACAAGAAGTCATGCCTACAATAATATGCAACATGCGCATCAAGCCAGGTGTTGGACATTGCGCAAGCGAGCGTCACTCCACAGGCCTCAATGCTGCCAGGTTTTTCTCTTTACCCTGGTATTAAGAAGTCACATGAGACCCAATGTAATTCTTGCAGTCAGATGTGAGCACCACTCTCAGTGTTGCCAACGACCATTTTATGTCACTGTGCATGCAGACATTCGAATTTATGCTAGTCACAGGTGCCCTGAGGTTGTATAACTATTAGATATTGTAACTTCTCAAATTAGCTTCATAATTATGTCCAACCAACTACAACATATGTTCCAAATTTGATGTGAAAGTCTCGAAATAGGTTTGTGTGTTTTGTTCATTTTATGTCACTTTTCTGGTCTTGAAATCGTAAATCTTCTCTCTGTTTCATTTTTACATCGTTTGTTGAAATGTGTAAATAGCATTGCCTGTATTAGGGACTCATCTGAAGAGACAACAATTGTATCTTTCATCATGTTACTATCAATGTGGTCTGCAGAACTAGATAACTCGCAACAACATGAGTGAATGACGATTTGTTGAAAGAAATGACAACATGCAAAAACCTTTAAATACTGATTTCATGATGTATTTTATGGACCCCCATGCTTTAGTGTTCAGTATCACGTGATAAAATTCCCTTCAGAATGAAATTTATGAAAACAAAGGATGTATCTTTGTGACGTAGAGGGGATAATAACACTATGCTAGTCAAGAACAGTATAACTTTTCAAAAAGGAGGGGAATATCTTGAGCAACTAACTTGGATATTGAATTGGCAAAATTACACCAGAGAGAAAATCTGTAGCAACAGTTTTCATAGTTCTTCGAAAAATAGTTCAATTGATTAATTGATTTGATGTTTTAAGTCCACTTTATGCACAGTAAGGCTAATCAGGACTCAACCTATAGTTTAAAGTGGGATCTAAACCACCAAGTGCCTCCACCAGGTATCGAACCTGGGATCCTTGATTACAAGGCGACAATGCTACCACTGCATATGCCCCCCCTGCCCAAAAGAAGTTAAATGTAGAACACCCACCAGTCACACAATAATCCAAAATATTTACAATGGCACTTTTTGCAAAATTTGGTTCGTACTCCTACAGGTGTCAGCAGTGGCAGCAATTAGGAGGAGTGGTGAGGGTGGGCAGTTGCCTCCCACCCACCCACATTCTTTTTGCCACTTTTGCCCCTGCACCATGCTAACCTTATGTGCCAAGGGAAATTAAACTCTCCTTGCCCCCTCCACTTCTTGCACCTTGCCCTCCTAGTTTTGGAACCAAATTGCCACCACTGGGTGTGAGTGATGCAAATGTTTTCTACCATGGAATAAATCTCTGCAATTTCAGATTGATAAATATGATGAACATTTTAATTGCTCCTTGAACAGTTAAGAATCTAAAAGTTAGCAACAGTGACTGCATGACTCATGTATCTGGAGACTACAAAACCGGAATGAACGTTCGCTGCAGATAGGCCAGCTGGGTCTTGCAAGGCCTGCCAGTTACCCGTGGGCTTTCCATGCTTCACGGTTCAAAACAGGTTTTACTCGCTCGCTTGCCAGCCAGGCAGGCGTAATAAGCAAGTCTGGCTGATGTGCAACGCTCTGAATACCAACACTATACTTACTATGTAAATCCTAGACATTCCATCAAAAATAAAATAAACTTTAACTTTATATAACAAATAGTTCTCACATTCCATGAATTTCTCAACACATTTTAATGCTTGTGTCAAACATACTATACTTTTCTTTGTAATTTGAATGTGTCATACTTTGATATGTATGAAAATGAACAAAAAGAGTCAAATATCATCTGTAGTTCTGAAGAAATGACATGTGGTTAAATGCAGCCACATGGTACTGGTCAGTGGTGCACAACCAGCCACGGTGCCAGGGAAAAGTAACTGGGGGGGGGGGGAGGAGGGCGACAAAATATTATTGGGGGCAGTCACATTAAAATGCCCGAGAACACTACATATATATGAATATATAATAATAATACTTATAATAATAATAATTATTATTATAATATTCATGTACAGTGTTTTGTGTTTGTCCATTATTTAGAGTTGATGTTTGCTGCCTAAATTTACTTCTTGATTACGAGTTTATGTTCACATGATTTACTTTAATAAAGGCATTAACTATTTTTTTTTTTTTGTGGGAACTAGCGCAAGTTGCATTGTTTCTAGTGGCCTATTTCAGTATTGGAAGACATTTATAATCGTCTTTCTTGAGATAAAACTACTGATATAAATATTCAAGTTATAAGATAAGAATATAAATGATGAAAAAAATTGTTTCAAAGAGTTAATTTTCTTGCGAAATAAACATTACTTTGGAAGAAATTAATATTCTTAAGTATTAGAAACAACAAAAGTTACTTAGTGAAGTGGAATTCTCCTGTAGGAGAATTCTGCTGTATATGCTTTGGAGAATACATTGCCTACCTTTGGTAGGTATAAGACTTGACATTTCTTCTCAATAGCAAGGACAGCCAAATGAGGTGCAGTGGCACAGAATACAGTCTACTTCTTTCTTCTCCCATGATAATGCGGTAAATACCATGAAATATCAACGTATTTCTTTTCGTGTGGTAAGTGTTTACTGTCTCCTTCATCATTTATGTATAAATTAATATTTGTTAGTCAAGTTGGTATTATAACCAGGAAAAGTGATATCATGCAGAATGCGCCACTTAGAAACGGTGAAAATCTTCATACTCTTAGAAATGAACTCTTTTATTATTCGATGTTTCATTCACTTCAGTTGGGGTGGCGGTCAGGGTGGCGAGTGTCTGACAGGGGGGAGTCCCCCTTCTGGCATCACCACTGTGCCCAACCCACCAAGGTCATGGATGCATTCCCCCTCAAAGATATTATTCAAAATCCCCCCCCCCCAAATCGTTCATCATAAACCCCCCCAAATAGTTCGAATATATATGAAGTAATTTATTTTTATTTGAATGTAAATAGCCTATAAAACTGTCGGTATTTTTTTTTTTTAAAAAAATCAAATTTTTGAAGTACAGAGAGCAAACAAATGAGCTGGTTAAATACTTCAGTTAATCTGACTTGTCAAAAAACAAATTATATGAGTGTTTAAACAGTGTTCGTGGGCAGAGAATAAGCTTATAAAATAGACAACTAGACTGTTTAAGGCCGTACTAAATGCAATTTTGTGGTAATTTTTCGATAACAGATGGCAGCACCGTTTGCCATGGCAACCAAGGGCCATGTTGCCAGATCTCCACATAATCAAGGCAGATACATACAGGTTGGTCGATAAGGGTACTCGATGTGAGATGAAGCTATATTTGTTAAAGGTGAGTTAGTGGAATAAAAAGAAATAGTAGTAAATCATGGAAATTGATAATCATAAGATTTTAGTTATATGTTCTTATTAGAGAAATAAGCAATATATCTTCAGTGGAAGGTAGTAATAGTCGAAATATTAATATAAAATCCATTGTTTTATATTAAGTATTTTTTTTTAATATTTAGAACGCAGAGAAGAAAATGCAATAATAAGTGTAGTTAAATATTAATTTAAAATCTATTGTATTATATTCAGTATTTGTCTTAATATTTAGAACACAGAGAAGAAAATACAATTATAAGTGTAGTTAATTCAAACACGAAACTGGCCAAGTGAGGACAGTAATTGATATAATTGAAAACATTTTGTGAATTCGTTTGAAGCAAATGCTGCGTTGACTCAGGCACGTATCCAAGGGGGGCCTCGAGCCCCCCCGAAAGTTTTCTGTTTACACTAGATAAAATGGGTCTTATTGGTTTCTTGTGTGTGTGAAATAAAATAATGTGACGAGAATTTAAGAAGAGAAATAATTATCGAGGCAAGGTAAATTTTTCTATAACCCTGTAATTGATAATAGCACATATCCAAGGTGGGGATAAGGGGATTCGAGCCCACCCTCAGGAAATATTTCAGTTTACACTAGATAAAGTAGGTTTTTGGCATCTTGAATAGTCTAACGATAATTTGAGGAGAGTAATAATTATCTAGGCAAGACAGAAAATGTTCTATACCTTTTTTATTAATAATAGCATGTATCCAAGATGGGGATCAGGGAGGTCGAGCCCTCCCCAGGGAAATCTTTCAGTTTACACTTGATAAAATTATGTTTTTGGCTTCTTGAATAATGTGACGATGGAGAGAAATAATTATCGAGGCAAGAGGGAGAATGTTCTATAACCCTGTTATTGATAATAGCAGGTATCCAAGGTGGGGATCAGGGAGGGGTGAAGACCCCCCCCCCCATGGGAAATCTTTCAGTTTACAATAGATAAATTAGGTTTTTGGTTTCTTGAAAAATACGATGATAATTTAAGGAGAGAAATAATTATGGAGGCAAGGTAGAGAATGTTTCATAACCATTTTATTGATAATAGCACGTATCCAAGGTGGAGATCAGGGGGTCGAGCTCCCACAGGAAATCTATCAGTTTACACTGGATAAATTAGTTTTTTGGGTTCTTGAATAATGTGACGATAATTTAAGGAGAGTAATTATCGAGGCAAGATGGAGAATTTTCTATAACCCTTTTGTTGACAATATTGCACGTAAACTTTTATTGCACTTTCATTGTTGTTGTCGCAGCGAGCGTGATCATTGTGTAAAGATTTGTCCTCATTTAGAAGCTGCACAACAAAGCCTGCCATGAGTAGGATGATTCTTTGTATTATTTATTCTTTGGAAAGCGGAAAAGGAAACATTCTTAAATAAGAGGTGGTGTCGAACTACTGGTAACATTAACGAAAGGTTTTATCTGCGGAACATTCTAGAATATAATGAAGACATAAATAAATACCCGGCTTCAATTTCCCGTTTGATCAGTACAACAGAATCTGTTAGTAATTCGAAAATGAAGAGGACTAGTGACGTAATTTCCTGTAAACTACGGAAGTCTACTTCTAGTTCCAGTTCGTGTCCAAAGTTGAAGATATTGCCGACTAGGAGCCTCAGTGTAGTGCTACTTCGGGGCATGATCCTAAGAGATCGAAGGTCTCTAAAGTGAACATTTCACGAGTACTGGATATTGGGGCGGTTTATTAAGACATAAATAAGTTGCACAGATCAACTGTAATTTTATTTGTGCCCATGCCAAATTTCATGTATGCAGTCCAAGACTTTCATGGGATAAAAATGACTTTTATTTAAGCCAACTGGGTTTGACACACACTCAAACACTGAACTACTATAAAGGGACAGCCGAAAATTTTATTAACGTCAAGAAGAGAAAGCAGGAAGATGTTGCATATGTAGATATTTTAGCGGAATTTTCAGGCTCTGCCAGGACCCAAACCAGGGTCTATGGTATATCGTGCCATTGCTATACTGGCATACCCAGGATTTTCGAAGGGAGGGGGGGGTACGTATACTCTTTTCGTTAGTCAGTCCTCATTTTACCATCTTTCTCTGCTTTATACCTTCATTTTTTTTAGAAATACTTGGCCAAAGGAGGGTTATGACCCCCACCAACACTCACTCCCTTGGGCATGCCACTGGAGATAAATGAGTGAGCATTTTATCATATTGGAAGACGAAACATTAGATGTGTTGGGAACGGAAGGGTTTTCACTGTGCATTAATTGTTTCTCGATCCAGCTGTATTCGAGAAGACTTCCTTTGTTTTGTGCCGATATATGACAAGACTGCGGAAGCTGTGACGGACAATTTCCAACACTTGCGAGTGATTAGGCCTGAATATGCACAATTTGGTGGGTTTCAGCTTGTATAAGAGGTGAAAACATGGGAAGACAAGACACAATAGTGGTGTTCAGGCTCGAATCAGGGAGAAATATTCGAAAACTGTGTGCGTCCAGTTCGCAGCCGACAGTTTGAATCTCGCATTGTCAAGTGGATTGTCCATCCATTGTGTAACAGCTTCGTGAAAACTCAGACACCAAAGATGTTTTGATGCCTGATGAGAAGAAACGGACAAACACGTTGTGATAAAAATGGCAGCCTTAAACAGTGGCTACTATTTAGGGGACAGTTGCTTCCCATTTTTTTGCCTCCACACTATGGCCTCTTAATGCTACTAGGCCTTGTCTGCCGAGAGAAAGTAAACTTTCCTTGCCCCCCCCCCTCCCAGTTTTGCCACCAAAGGGCACCACTGGCCTTAAACATACACTTGTGAGTTTATATCTATACCCCTTAAAAATATATTGTTCAGCCCCCTCGAAAGGAATTTCTGGATACCTGCCTGCATTGACTGTACACTTCATTTTGTATTACAGTACTTTCTTCCATTGATTGGAGACTTTATACTGTCCCGACTATCTCTGCTGCAGCAAGGCTGCACATAGCGGCAGAGAAAGGGGGGGGGGATCGAGTGGGCAGAGCGAAGCAGTACACGATGCTGTGAAAGCTAGTAACTACAGCCGCTTTCACCCATTCCACGCAATCCCGTTCCCTCTCACGTGTTCATTGGTAGAGCCGTCTTGCATCACTACTTGCGCAGAGACTTGTTTTCGTTCGTTTCCTTCAGTGAAGTTCTTTTCGTGTGTATGGAGTGACCGTTCAAAATATTCTTGGGTAGAACGCAATGCAACGCACCATGCTTTCATTGTTGAAACACCATTTTCTGCACCCTGTATTAGTAAAATTAAATTAAAGATAAAGCACATTTTCAATTTTTTCAATTATAAACATTGTTGAAAAATGCTTAAAAGTAGTAATGTTAATTTTTCCACAAGGCCGTAAATTTCAGTTGCTTAATGTATTTTCCTTGAAGAATTCCAATTGCTACAAAAAAGTGTTCCATTTTCTAAGGATGACGATAAGACCAAATAATCTTTTAGTTTATATAATATTCTCAGGTATATTAAAACCTGCAATAGTTCTTATTCGCTATATTGGAAGAAAACTGAAGATGAAAATTCAAAAAACATTAAAATCATGACTTTTTATATTTTTATAGTATAAAAAAATATATACATAAAAACGTAACGTTTCCATCCTCTAACAGGGTCTTCTTCAGACGAATATTCACAATTGAGGGTGGAAACGTTATGTTTTTATGCATATTTTTTTATACTATTTAAGTTTTCCTCAGTCAGCATTTTAATGTTATATTAACATGGAAACAAGGCTTAACAGTGTTACAATGGAAATTAAAGCTCAAATTACTATATTATAAGAAAATTATTTATTAGAAAACCTTGAATTGATGTTATAAGTTCTTTTTATGCACATATAGGCTAATCAGGACTGGACCTACAGTTTAAAGTGGGATCCGAACCACTGTGTAATGTACCTCCACCATGTATCGAACCTCTTGAGTACAAGGCGACGACGTTGCCACTACGCCATCAGGGAGCCTTTTATTTGAAAACCGGGAATAAAAGTAAATGAGAAGCAGAGTAATTATTTGTTCGTTTCATAATACTTAAGTACAATTTTACACAAGTTGCCTCCGCACAATGTCCAAAGTCCTGTGTCACAGTTCTTCATGAATTATACTGGTTTGTTCTGCAGCTGTCTTTAGAAGTAACAGTAACATTTTCATATAACAGTAACTGTAAACTACTTACTTTATGAAATTAGTACCTGAAATTCAGTTATTTTTCCACCTAAATAGTAACTAAATTGAAAGTTAGTTGTACACTCCTGTTCACATAAAGTGTCACTCTTTATAATGCCGAACAGTTGAAGTATGTACCAATTGATCTGAACAGAAGTGTACAATTACTACTTTTTTCGCATAGAAAGGAATTTTCCTTTGTTCCATTTTTACAATTTGTTGAATCATATCCTCGCCTGAAACAATGGATTGAAATCCTGAGACCATGAAAACAATCTTACTTATTGCCAAGGACCACAATGTATCTCTTCCAAGCATATTTTAATTAGAATAATTTTGACAAAAGACTATATAAACTCCAACAATCCTCATTGGTATAGCACAGTTCAACAGTAATTCTGAATAATATATTGTTTGCTCAACAAAAATACAACAAAATATTATTTTTTCATCTTTAAGTAAAATATGTGGATTTTATTGCCTCTGTATTTACATGTAAAATATATTAACTTAGTTATAATTATATGGTTGATTGATTTAGTTTATTTTACTACGCTTTTCTGCCATTTTTGTCTAATCGCAAAGATGAGAACGAGTGATAATATGAAAAAAAACTTATGAAGGATCACATACAAAGAATATCCATGCCGGGATTCGAACCAGAGACTCCTAGCGTCGTAACTCGCTGTTCTAACCACTCCTACACGGAGACCAGCAGTTATAATTATAGAGAAAATTTAATGCCAAGTTGTTGGTGATCATCTGTGATGAAATTAATAGTGCGCTTGCATTTCATGTTCTGAACCATATCTTAAAATATACAACTAATCTAGAATAAAGTAATAATTACAATTATTGTAATAGTAACTAAATTAGATACTTTTTAAAGCAACAGTAATTATAACTGAATTAATTTCTCAAGTGATTAACTTTGAATTACTTTTGAAAAGTAACTTTCCAAACACTGTTGATATCTTAGAGTTAGCATTACTCAGATAAGAATTGTAAGAGAAGTTTTCTAAGATACAATGTGGTAATAATTACCATTAGAATAAAATTCAAATCATTCAAAAATCATTGCATGAAAGGACTACAAAAACTATATATTCTGGAAATACGTATAAATTCACATTAATATTTTTGTTTCAATGCAACTTCATTCTCCTTTTTGCTCATCCTGCAAAACATTATGTCGTTCTTTCATAGATGCATATGCTTCTTGCTGTCTTGAAATCATCATTCCATTCAGAAAGCAATGAACATCCTAAGAGTTTGGGTAAATACCCTTGAAAATTGGAACTAGCAAAAATTTCAAGGAATGTGTGCTATAACTTGACAGACAAGACACACACATTATATCATTCCCATTATTTTCAGTTTCTCTAATATACTGTTCAAAATTGCTGACTACTTGCAACCTGATATTAAGAAGTCTTGCAACATAATTTCTTGAGTATATTTTGGACTCTTGATATCTTGTAAACCATCACCATTCAACCATGTATCTGCAAATTGCATATAGGTCAAACAATCCACAAAGACGATTTTGATTCCATAGAAGCATATCCACAAACTTCCACGGTATTGGGTTGCCATTGTTTGTCAAATCTGTTGTCCTTTTTACAAATTTCAAGGCATTCTTAGAAGACATATCAAATGGATTCTCAAATGTTCATCTGCAAAAGAACAAATAAAAATATTGTTAATATGGTGTATGAGACTATGAACTTAAAGATGAAAAAAAAAACATTTTCATTACATTGATACAACCTGAGACAAGTTGAGTTAATAATAAAATGAAAACAACTTACAGATGTTGTGTAAGTGGATGTGAATATAATTATTCTAAACTACACCATCATTGTTAAGGTAGTGGTCCTGTTATAACAGAATTATTAAAGGTTTGATTCACTATATCAGCTCAGATTCAGATCTATCTTTGCAGTGCATGTTAAATATGACTTGGACTTCAGTAGGTTATTGAATCAAATATTCGTAACATAATCAGGACAGATTATGATCTCTGAAAATAATCAATCTTACCCACAAATAAATGATTGGCTTTGCACTTGTAAAATATGTAAACTAGTAAACTTTCCTAATCTATACAAATTTATACATTCTCAGTAAACACGCAAACTATTGTTTGGTAGACTGTTAGGACTTTACTCTTTTAGCTGTTAGGGTGTACTTTTACACTTTAAATACATAAACTTGAACTTATTGGAAATACTGCACTACTATTACAAGGTGTTCAAAATTATGAAAGTACGAGAAAACCGAAGAGTTTTATACAACTTACGAAACCGGTTTTCTGAAATGATTCTGTGAAAGAAGATAACAGAACGTTGTCCAGAACTTGCACAAAATTCGGGGATCTCACATTAAATCTATTCCAATCCAACCTAACTTAGCTTAACCTACTTAATGCATTTAACACTTGCAAGCCATATATATAGGAGAAAAATCTTGTTCAAAACAGGCCAGAAACGACTCGTTCCAACCATGTGCAAGGGCAAAGTGAAACTATAATGAACGACTGATTTGTAATACAAATTCCGATGTAAGTACGTACTTTTCAATAGCACCAGTGAAATAAAAAAATAATCTCATCTCACAGGAACGATAGTAGAGCATTTTGTGCAATATCGATTTAATGCCAGAATATAATCTATATCAAGGTATTTCATGCTCTAGTAATAATCACAAAACTGTAATATCTGCATTATGCCTAATTTAAAATAACATTTTCTTCTGATTTTACAATTGCAAAGAATTATCAACTTCCTTTGTAAGGAAAAAATGCGTGCTGCGTTGAAAATGTAGACACTTCGAAGCGATATTCTCACAGAAATTATATCGGAAGGTATTTCCTCAACATATAAATAAATCATACATTCTGCATCACTCTTGCATATTGCAAACGTTTTGCTTTTGATGGATTAAGCCACAAGCATTTAAATATAAGACTTACCTTTCCGTTTTTTCCGATGTTTCCTTCTTCCAACATTTACTGGATTCGTTATCCTCTGGTAACTTGGTTTAACTTTCACAATTTCGAAGCACTTGCATTGATCATATCATTAGAAAGTACAGAGTGAAATCTCGGCAACAGTGTTGGCTAAAATCTGCACCACGGAGTATATTGCGACAAACGCCACTTCAAAAATTTTAATGACAAGCAACACTCTCTGAAGGTACGAAATGTTTTCATTTTTTTACATAGTATTTCAGATGCTTGCGGGAAGAACATGTGATCTTTGTTTCACTACGAAATATTCCATACTAGTCATAAAAGAGAAAAAATGCACCGGTATTGACAAAACTACCACTTCAGCGCCATCTGTACGCAGAAGTGTGAACATGACGGAGACCTTTTATTTTATGTTATTTACTTAAATATCATTAATCGTAACAAAATTATAAGGTTCACATGTTCTAGTGAATAAAACAATCTTTTATATCGGAAAATTTCTTCCTTACCGAATCTATATTAGTTGTACGCTCATTCATTGAAATTTGGGCCTATGCTTTAACATGGCTTTAGAACTCCCTTAATGTGGCATGTACACAGCCATAGCCAAAAATTATTAAGATGGAGGAAGGAATACAATAAGGTGCTTTCTTCAAGGAACTCGTCCCTTCTACTTAGGGTAAATATTATTATTTTAGTAATCTATAGGAATAATTACATGGAAATTGTCTTCAGTGCAAGTTTCACTTCCTAAAGTAAAATTATCCTGTGACAAGAAGTTAGAAATGCGAGTTTGATATTAAATATTTTTCTGTTTCATCAGGTAATGCACAAGCTGTTACTATGTAATACACTTAGTACAATTATTACAGCATGCAGGAAATGTAATGGTGCATAAATCCAACGGCTGATAATGACTTTTTCAGGGAAGGATATTTTTAATCTGCCTCCCAACCAAACTGGTTTGCTAATAATTATTATGGGTTACCATTCTTTTTATAATTTATGAGTCTCGCGTATTGAATATATCATTCATGAAAGACTTACACTTAACTCAACTCTACTTTAATTAAATATTAATTGCCAGTCTTGAGCATTGTCATGCCAACCCCTCTTCTTTGTCTGCCTAGTGTAAATTAGATTTTAAAATTACACAGGAACTTGCTAACATATAAAAAGAAAGAAAAATAAAAGTAAAAAAAAATTCAATTAAACTGTCTAATTCAAAATACAACCTTGTTCAACAGATTAGCAGAAATTGCCAAGTTTCGTGAGATTGTGTACCATCAGACTGCAGGATGCCCCTGACAAATATGTACAGTACATTTGCATGCTCGAAAGTGAAGAAGTAAACATTTTTTCCCCTTCTTTTATAAAAAAGAAAAAAATCAGAGACCTTCACGCCTCCCTGCAAGAGTCCATAAATTTCCTCTTTAGATGTCAGTGCTATATTTTACTTTACTCCTTTTAATGTCCAGTATCTCTTCTAGAAGTGAATGAGCACCAACTACCACCCCCCCCCCCTCTCATTGCAAATAATCCAGCTTAAAATCCCCTTCATAGTACATGACTTCCCAATGCCATATCGGTAAATATAGTCCCCCAAAACTTAATGTTCACTCCCCCCTCCCTTCTACTCGAGAAATCCCTTAACAATCTAAGGATTAACAAATCAAGAGGTGAATCCCCCAAAATTGAATATGCAACACTCCCCCACTACCACCCATTTTAAACTTACTGTTGATTTAGAACACATATGTGAGTACTAAAATGATTTCCGTGAAATTTACTTGTAAATGTTCGATTAATTTCGGTGGCCTCTCCCACCATCCATTTGGGAAACTCCATGCCCCCCCCCAAAATACTTAATAGCCTACCCATTGTAATAACTTTGGCAACTAATTGCTATTTATGTAGCAGCGATGCTTAAATGATATGCTAGGTAATTCTGTATTGTTTAAGAAGTCAAATTTTCATCACAAAAAAATCCCCCCCCCCCAAAAGGTGAATGGATGCAACCTGTAGGCACCCCTGGCCCTGGTTCATATTTAGACTACTCACATCTTGCTACAGTGGTGGTTCAGATATGGGCTGGCAGACATTTAAAGCTCAAATGTCTTCTTGCCAGGGAAAGATACTAAGAGAACTTTAAAATTTTAGAACTAGTTTCAACAAATGTCCTCAAGACGCTGGGCCAAAACTGAAATTTTGGAGCTTCCAGTAGGGATTGAACCTTGGAAAGTTCACACCAAAGGCAAGCATGTTAATGATTCATCTAAGCGGGGGCTCTAACACCTATTTACAGGATAAAATAAGTCTGAATGAATGGTTCCTAAAAATCTTTACAATATTTTTCCATGAGGGACAAATGTATTTTGTATATATTTCCCAACTTCTGAACATAAAAACCAAGCATACAGCTTAAATGAAAAGAAGTTAATTCAACATAGTGGAGAAGCAGTATCTCTATGCAATAATTATAATTAAATGTCCGCCATTTTAGAATGTTGAAATTTCAGTCATGGTTATTGGTGCCAAGAAATTCAAAGTTATTATTTGATTAATTTCAGTAAATTTCTTATATTGAGCATAACTGGAGAGTAATTGGTACTCTATTGGTATCTGCTGCTGATATACACACACTGATAATTTTACAGATCTGATATTTCTATGAATAGCCTGCAAGCAGCATAAAATTCTAACATTCTTGTTTAGTAATATAAATGTGCAATACATGCATTCTAGGTTTGTAAAGTAAATGTATCAAAACATGCAGTGCTTCTTCAAAGCATCATCTGTCATCTGGTTACATACCTTAATTGAAAGGATGATTAAACCATTCTGGTTCAATGGAATGGAACAATTGGAATTTCACATTGACTCTGTAGAATATTGGTTATCTGATATGTGTGGTTATATCACACTGACAAAAAAATTGTCATGCCTAATAGTAATACAAGGAACTCTAAAAACATTCTCATAACTATGAACTAACTTATCAGTATAATATTTAATGACTTTAAATATCCTAAATATTTGTATGTAATTATGTAAACCACATTTCATAATCTTCATTAAGAAGTATTATAATTTTCACAATGTCCCACAATTTCAATAAAAAAATTAAGAAAACTTACCAAGTCTGTAAATACATCTGGTGAGATGACTGGCAGGTCTTCTCCCAGTGCATAGTTGTTTAAAGTTCGAAACTCAACACCATTTCTGAGGCGAATCACTGATTCTGGAATGTTGAAAAATTCATCTGGGGAATAAGTGGATGCAAAGTCACAAGAACAATTGTGAGCTTTCATTAAGTGCTCTGCAGGTATAGTTTCAAGTTTGGCTGCAATGGAAGAAGCAGGTAAATGATTATACATGTCAGCATCACTGTTTTCAAACAGGGTACATAAATCTACTCCACAAAGTGATTGTAAGTGGATAAAATGATATGCTAAAACATTTCTTTATTTGTTCACCTAAAGGTGAACTTTAGGCTGCATCTGAAAGGTACGAAGTACCAGTGGCGTATGCTGGTTCTAACGAGTGGGTAATCTCTGACCCTTGATCCTCAAACTCCAAACGTTTCCATGCGATTTATGTCAGGATCCATATTGGATTTAGGAATATTGTGTCGGAATGTTTGTCTTATTGCTACGACCACAATCAATTAATTCTATTTATTGCAGTTTAATATACGTGTAGAATTTCAAAAATAAAACAAGACTATTATAAAGCTATAAAAAAACAACCTGTGAAATATAAAATGAAAGACGTGCACTAATGAAATAAAAACATGCAATATTAATTTAAGTGCAAAATTCAACTTACTCCAGGACCCGATAACTTGTGCCGTACTACATCCAAAGCATGCTGTTTGTAAAGTTGCACGTCAATATGTATCTGTGCGAAAGATTGCAGCTTAACAAAGGAAATTATGTGACTTTTGGATTTTTCATGTTTGGCACAAGCGTTGCAAAGATTACAGTATCCGCCACGTGTCCATACATTCACCAGCAAATCTTGTATAACATCCATTACCCTTTAACACAGCACTATCACGACAAACACTAACCCCTAAATAAATAATAACCACGAAGCACAGCATGAAGCTGACTACACGCATTCAGTTTCACGCACCAAACTTCTGTTGTTGTGTTCCTGGCTCAGAATGAAATTCCCTATGAATGATAAAAAAAAATCCCTTTCCGAGCTCGAAATGACAGGTTTTAAAAGTTCGAATCATTGAAGGCCAGAGCCAGAATTTTATTTCAGGATGGGATCATCCCTTATTAGCAGCCACCACATAAAGTTGAAACAGTGGGGTTAGAAGTCCTGAAGATGAATCTCAGATTATTACAACCTATTATGTAAGGTGTTTAATCCTGCTAATGAAGTAAAATTAATTACCACTAAACACTTTTATTTATCTAAAGAGGCGAAATATAGCAACTTAAATTAACTAATATATATATATATATAATTTATTTTTGATATCTTTCCCTTTAAAAAATATTCAGTTCCGTGAAAGAAGTATTCTCGCTGCTTTTGAAGATTAGAGAGGAGAAACAATCATTATTTTTGTCAATACAAGGATGGGGTGAGTCAGCATATAGGTGCTTTAATTGCTTAAGCTTTGAATTTTAATTTAGTTTGCTTCATCTTCAATATTTAAGCTTTTTCCTTTTGATGAATTTATGTTCAAGTAACAGAAATCAGCAAGACAGAAGCAAATGTAAAGTGAAAATTAGCGTAGAATTGGTTTGCCCATGTTATTCAATTTTCCTGTTCTTCGCACTCTACCGGGTATGTTTTCCCTAGTTCAGCGGAGGGAATGGGAAAGGCTCTAAAGGTTGAGAGTGCGACCGGTGGACTCTCACAAGAAGGAGGTTACCCTGGGCACGGAATCACCGTGCCTGAGAAGCAGTGTTTCCTCCCCCTCTTTCCTCTCTCCTCCCTCCTCGCCAAGGGTTGTAAGGGAAGCGGGAGGAATGACGTCAGGATGAGATTCCCTGAAGTCATTCCACCAGCTGGAGAAAGGTTCTCGGACATTCAGTGGCAAACGGTTGGAAGTATTCGCACGCTGGAAGCAAAGAAATGTATGCATCGAAATTGGTTTGGAAGAATGTTGCGAAGAAATGTGTGTGTGTGCATATATATATATATATATAAATCAAAGAAGGTAAAAGGAAACACTCACCGGACAGTAGAAAAATTCAAAATTTTCGCTAATTTCATAGCATCATCGGTGTGAGAAGAAATAGACGGAACCGGAAGTTGGGGCACTGCAGAGTTGCCAGGTCCCCATCGAAGAAGAAGCAGTGCGTGGAACGAAAAAAACACTGTTTCATCACCAGGCTCGTCGTAAACTGTGAGTGTGTAGGAAGAGTTGGGAGGGCGGGAGGGACGGGATGATTTGGGGGGGAAGGTGGGTGAGGGATGGGCATTACTGGGTGGCCTTGTTCAGGCCAGGTGGAGTGGTTGCACTCATGGCCGATATATAGGCCCTTTCCCATCTTTTGCGAACAGAGGTGTTGGCTGGTTTGGGTAGGAGATGGATGATCGCTACCCGGAAGCAGTCGTTGAAACTGATGTTGTGGTGGTTGGTGTGGACGGCGACAGTGAAGTCCAGGTTGTGGGTGGAGGAGCGGTGGTTATTGATGCGGAGGTTGAGGGCTGTTGATGTTTCCCCCAGGTAAAAATCACCACAGATGTTGCAGGTGAGGATGTAGATAAGGTTTGAGGCATGGCAGGTCCCTTTGGGATGAAGGGTAAATTTGCCAGTGGCCGTGTGCACCTGGAGGGTGTGAGAAGTGATGAGGATGGGGCAGGTCTTGCACCTGGGGCGGTTGCATTTATGGGCAGGGGGGTGTTGGATGTGTGGTGAAGGAGTGTTGTGGACCAGGATGTTTTGGAGGTTGGGGGGGCGTTTGAAAACCACCCTGGGTTTGTCGGGAAATATGCTTTTGGTTTCAGGATCACTGTGGAGAATTGGGAGAAGAGAGTGCAGTGTGTGCCTGATTTTGTTGAGGTGGGGATGATATTGGGTGATGAGTGCCGGTGGGTTGGTGGCAGCAGGTTTCTTGGTGGTAGTGGTATGTGAGGCAGCTCGCGATATTTGCTTGGTGACCAGGATGGAGGGATATCCACGGTTAACCAGGGCCTGGTGTAGGCGGAGGTTATAATTCTGGCGGGAGGTGGGTGAAGTGTTCAGGCGCTGTCCCCTGAGGGCCAGAGAGAATGGGATGGCTTTTTTGGTGTGGAACGGGTGGGAGCAGGAGAAGTGTAGGTACTGCATGTGGTTGGTGGGTTTTATGTGGATGGAGGTAGTCAGGTGTCCTCCCTCGATGTGCACGTCCACATCCAGGAAGGTGATCTGGTTGGGGGAGTGCATCCAGGTGAATTTTAGGGAACGGAAGTGGTTAAGTTCGTCCAGGAAAGCTGACAAGGATGGTTCTCCATGTGTCCAGAGCATGAAGATGTCGTCGATGAAGCGGAGCCAGAGGAGGGGTTGGAGGGGTTGGGTAGCCAAAAACTCTTGCTCAAGTTTGCCCATGAAGAGGTTTGCATAGGATGGGGCCATTCTGGTACCCATGGCTGTACCTCGGATCTGTAGGAAATTTTGGTTTTCAAAGGTGAAGTTGTTACAACGACTGCTTCCGGGTAGCGATCATCCATCTCCTACCCAAACCAGCCAACACCTCTGTTCGCAAAAGATGGGAAAGGGCCTATATATCGGCCATGAGTGCAACCACTCCACCTGGCCTGAACAAGGCCACCCAGTAATGCCCATCCCTCACCCACCTTCCCCCCCAAACCATCCCATCCCTCCCGCCCTCCCAACTCTTCCTACACACTCACAGTTTACGACGAGCCTGGTGATGAAACAGTGTTTTTTTCGTTCCACGCACCGCTTCTTCTTCGATGGGGACCTGGCAACTCTGCAGTGCCCCAACTTCCGGTTCCATCTATTTCTTCTCACACCGATGATGCTATGAAATTATCAAAAATTTTGAATTTTTCTACTGTCCGGTGAGTGTTTCCTTTTACCTTCTTTGATTTTTACTTAGCCCTTTTGGCCCTCCTTGCTTTTATCCATTATTATCCACTTTTGGTATGAATCCTTTCGCGTATAACTCCTATCAACTGAACCGCCTGCGATCTCTTATTGTTTCCTACACCAAAGCTACGTCCCATGCACGCTTCTTGCACTCATGTTTGATATTAGGCCTAACACCCAAAAGTCTCACACCCAAACTGCCGTTTTCCGCCATGCCCCCTAGCATAAAACCCACGATTTTCCCACTAGCGAGAAATTTCGAGATTGAACTGACCCACGCCATGTACCGATCCCAGCTAAATCGCGCCCGAGAACTGTCCATCTCTATTCAATCCCTTACCAAAATCCTGTTGTTGACCCCAGGTAACCACCATCACAAAATAGACTCCTTCTGGTATACCGCCCATTCCATTGCCAGTGACCTTAACACTAAACACCTCCAAAAACTCTCCAATCTCTGCCGTCAAGCTTTTCAGACTGGCTGCACCCTTCCCTTCCACTGCCGCCCAATTTCAGTGCCACACCAACATGTCCGCTATTACCCGACCCCCCTTTACCATTGCCCACCCCTCGCACACCACCACAGACCCCCCTGAAAACCAAAACTGTACTCCCACACATCACACCTTGGGAAACAACCAGTCCACGGACAAACCCACCCCTACCAGATCCATGACCACTAATGACCCTAACTCACTCAAAAACAACCAGACTGTACTCAATTTATCCAGCCATAAACTGAGCACTGATGAAATAGCTGTTTTATCCAAAGACCTGACCTTCTCCCCCACAACTCCCCCCAACCAATTCCGCCTACTTTTTGACATACACACATTTGCTCGCAACCTCCGATGGCAACATTTCTGGGCCAAAAATCCCTCACTCCAAACTACCACCAGTGAAACCCACCCGAGCCTCCTTCAATTTAGCCCCCCCCCCCCTCCTCCCAAGATCCACCCCCCCTGCCCACCAACCACCCCTTGGAAAGATACATCACTGCCGTCATTTCCACCACCTCTGACAGCTCATTCTTTAATAACTTTCACAACCAACCTAACCTCAACCCCCGCCAACAGAAAGCTCTCAGAGACCTCCGCAACAACCACAACATCAAAATCCTCCCAGCTGACAAAGGGTCCACCACGGTGGTCTTGAACTCTCAAGACTACCTGGCGGAAGCCAACCGCCAGCTGGCTGACCCCTCCACCTACAAACCCACCACAGTTGACCTATCCCCCGAACACCTCAACAAAATCCAGGACTTCATCCACACCTGCGGCCCCCCTGAAGACCTAACAGCTCGTACCACCGCCATGTTAATACCCGACAATCCCCGCACCCCAACCTTCTATCTTTTGCCCAAAATCCACAAACCTGGCAACCCCGGTAGACCCATTGTGTCCAGTTATAACTCACCCACAGAAAGAATCTCCGCCTTTGTTGACTCCCATCTCCAGCCTCTTGTGAAAGCTCTGCCCTCCTACCTCCGTGACACCAACCACTTCCTCCAGAAAATCAGCACCCTTCCACCATTGCCCCCAAATACCATCCTTGCCACCATCGATGTTACTTCCCTCTACACCAATATACCTCACTCCCATGGCCTCCGCTCCATAGAATTCTATCTCAATAGCAGACCCAAACCTCACAACCCCAGCACCAACTTCCTGACCCACCTAGCCCACCTTGTCCTCACTTGTAACAACTTCACCTTTGAAAACCAAAATTTCCTACAGATCCGAGGTACAGCCATGGGTACCAGAATGGCCCCATCCTATGCAAACCTCTTCATGGGCAAACTTGAGCAAGAGTTTTTGGCTACCCAACCCCTCCAACCCCTCCTCTGGCTCCGCTTCATCGACGACATCTTCATGCTCTGGACACATGGAGAACCATCTTTGTCAGCTTTCCTGGACGAACTTAACCACTTCCGTTCCCTAAAATTCACCTGGACGCACTCCCCCAACCAGATCACCTTCCTGGATGTGGACGTGCACATCGAGGGAGGACACCTGACTACCTCCATCCACATAAAACCCACCAACCACATGCAGTACCTACACTTCTCCAGCTCCCACCCGTTCCACACCAAAAAAGCCATCCCATTCTCTCTGGCCCTCAGGGGACAGCGCCTGAACACTTCACCCACCTCCCGCCAGAATTATAACCTCCGCCTACACCAGGCCCTGGTTAACCGTGGATATCCCTCCATCCTGGTCACCAAGCAAATATCACGAGCTGCCTCACATACCACTACCACCAAGAAACCTGCTGCCACCAACCCACCGGCACTCATCACCCAATATCATCCCCACCTCAACAAAATCAGGCACACACTGCACTCTCTTCTCCCAATTCTCCACAGTGATCCTGAAACCAAAAGCATATTTCCCGACAAACCCAGGGTGGTTTTCAAACACCCCCCCAACCTCCAAAACATCCTGGTCCACAACACTCCTTCACCACACACCCAACACCCCCCTGCCCATAAATGCAACCGCCCCAGGTGCAAGACCTGCCCCATCCTCATCACTTCTCACACCCTCCAGGTGCACACGGCCACTGGCAAATTTACCCTTCATCCCAAAGGGACCTGCCATGCCTCAAACCTTATCTACATCCTCACCTGCAACATCTGTGGTGATTTTTACCTGGGGGAAACATCAACAGCCCTCAACCTCCGCATCAATAACCACCGCTCCTCCACCCACAACCTGGACTTCACTGTCGCCGTCCACACCAACCACCACAACATCAGTTTCAACGACTGCTTCCGGGTAGCGATCATCCATCTCCTACCCAAACCAGCCAACACCTCTGTTCGCAAAAGATGGGAAAGGGCCTATATATCGGCCATGAGTGCAACCACTCCACCTGGCCTGAACAAGGCCACCCAGTAATGCACATCCTTCACCCACCTTCCCCCCTAAATCATCCCGTCCCTCCCGCCCTCCCAACTCTTCCTACACACTCACAGTTTATGACGAGCCTGGTGATGAAACAGTGTTTTTTTCGTTCCATGCACCGCTTCTTCTTCGATGGGGACCTGGCAACTCTGCAGTGCCCCAACTTCCGGTTCCGTCTATTTCTTCTCACACCGATGATGCTATGAAATTAGCGAAAATTTTGAATTTTTCTACTGTCCGGTGAGTGTTTCCTTTTACCTTCTTTGATTTTTACTTAGCCCTTTTGGCCCTCCTTGCTTATATCCATTATATCCATTATATCCATTATATATATATATATATATATATATATATATATATATATATATATATATATATATAAATACAGCCGGGTCATCTGCGATTACTTAGATGACCCAGAGTATACGCCGCTGTAAAGTACAGACTTGAAGTATGGTCTTCACGAAAGTGACGTCACCTAGTGAGGTTCGAAATCACCAAGTACACAAGCAATCGAGACCATAGCTCAGGGTATGGATCATTGCAGACTTGGTCACATGATTTCCGCACTTGTTCATTTGTTTGAAATCAAGGAGGTAGAAAGCCAGCAACACATGGTAAGGACAGCATGTTGTTGGTTGAAGTTGAAGTTGTTGTGTGTAAAAGTATGTATAAGAACATGTGAAAATGCTATGTGATTTCTATGATGAAAAACAAGTGTTTAAAATGAGAGGAAAACAACGAGTCCTCAGTTCTATCTACTGATCATATTTGACACTGCAGTCAAAGTGCAATTCAAAAGACTTTCACTTCGAGCCCATGACATCAAGACCACACTGCAAGATCAAACTCGGAGGATGCTCGCTTCAAGTACATTCTTGTACCTTTCGGACATGGCCGTTGAGTTTGTTGCAAATTTTATCACCTTTCACAAGTATTGTATATTTTTTTAAAAAATCCATGGAAACTAGACATTTGCACAAGCACAAGTATTCTGGGATTAAAACATATTCTGACAAGTAAACAAAATATTTTGGAAAATGAAAGTCAACGAAAAATTATATATTTCACACACATAATTTTATTTCAGTCACAGTAATATGTGTTAATTACTGACAGGGGATTGCAGGAACATGACAACATTAAACCCAAGCAATGCTATTTCAGGGGACAACATTATTATGGTAAAATACATGCCTTTTCTGACCCCCCTGGAAAAAATACCTTGCTTACCCCACTTCCCCCTCTCCCTCTGGAAAAAATCCTGCAGAAATCCATGAATAAATCTGAAACTTCCACTTTCAGTAGTTGGAACTAACAACTAACCTGGTCCAACTCCCATGGTAAAGCACAGGACAAAAATGTGATTGAACATTATTTAGATTCAGCAAGTGAGCGATGATTTCACATTACTATGATCCATTGTTTACTAGAACATAAATGGATGGGCTGAATCAGAAAATGGATATTGCATCAAGTGCTATCAACTCACCAAATTTCACATTTACAGTTCAAATAGTTTCAGAGATATACCAGCATTAAAGATGAATTGACTGTGATTTTAAGTTGTTTGCCCCAATAGACAAATAATGCATATTGTGTTAAACTTGCATTTGATAGGTCTTCAGCTGTAAATAATTTACTTCTTCACGGTTCCTGGTTTCCAAGAGATTGAGCAATTACTTCTGATTGCTGTTTTAGCCAGAGAGACAGGGTGATTAAGACAGCTTATGTTGCATGAAGCTACCTCCAAAATTTGTCTCTGTAGCTAGTTTCTGATACCGAAAGTCAGTGGCGGTGCTGAGGGGGGTGTGGAATGAAATTTAGGGGGTGTGATGTTGAAAATAAAGAAACAATAAAACATGCGTGCATGCTTTAGCCGGTATGTTTTTGTGAAAAATAAGCCAATAAAACTGAAAATTACCAGTGATTGATTCATTTTTGGATGCTTACTAAGACAGAACAAAATGTGGTTTCCTTTCTGATTAGTATCAATAGCTTGCCTGTAGTATGCAATAAAAGTGGTCTCCAATACATTCAATATGAAGACGTGATTTTCATAACAACATAAATGACACTGCAGCACAGAAAAAAAAATGTTTGTTTGAATTAACAAAACACGTTTGGTTAATCCCTTTTGGTAATTGTAAACAAAGAAAATAGTACGGTAATTTTTAACCAAATACACTGGTAACTATCAGGGCCGGACTGGGACCCCTAATAGGGTGGTGGCAATTTTCTTTTAGAGGGCACCCCCAAAAATTATTTATTGTAATGCGTGATCTAGCATTACAGTAAAGGCTGAATTGACATACACATTTTTTATATAGGGTCTATAACAAGTAGGCATGAAAAAATCAAGAGATATTTATTACGAACACAGATGCAAAAGAACAAGTGTCAGGTTGTTTCACTCAATTTTAACCATACTTCAATTCAACCCAATAATAAATTTTCAATAAACAGAGGAGTCCTTTTCTTATGAACTTGGATAATTTGAATGATTTGGTAATTTAAACAGACGTTTATTGCCCTTGAAATCATCTTAAATTATACATGTTTCTGTTAATTAGAATCTTGGATAATTCTATTTTTTTTCGTATCACCTTGGAGTTCAAATTTAAAAGAGTCAACTGTATATATTGTGATGCATTAACATACTGTACTGCAGAAATTCGCAATGTGCATCATCACATAAAAAGTTATTTTATGGTATCTTTATCTTTTCCCTTAAAATAAATTACACTATTGTTAGGTTCGTTCAACTATGCAAACAGTTTTCTTAAAAATCATTTTCAGTTATAACTTCTATCTGATAAATTTATTCAAATATTCTCTCATTTCCATGAATGTCTCGAAAGCAGTGAACTTGTTCAGAAGTGTTGTGGCATCATTTCGCACTTCTGTGTTAAATTCATTCCAATGGGAAAGAGTTGGTTGGTTGAGTTTGTGTTTTAAGTCCACTTTATGCACAGTAAGGCTAATCGGGACTGGACCTACAGTTCAAAGTGAGATCCGAACCACTTGTGCCACCACCGGGTATTGAACCCAGGACCCCTTGATTACAAGGTGGCGATGCTACCACTGTGCCATTGGGGAGGCCCCAATGGGCAAAGAGGAAGAGAATTTTAACAAGCAGACAGAACATACATTTATGTATTCTCCCTCGATTTTCGTGATTTTAAGTCCAGTAATGAAGACAAAGTGGCATCACTTCTGCTTCTCCATCTTGTTGTTCCTATTGCTGCAAGCCTAATGCTGGGATTTTGCAGCAAGTAAACTTCCAGGCGTTTGTGAGACTAGGAAACACTAGAGTTTCTTGCAACAAGCTAACATTCAGACACTGTGCTCAGCGGCGTATACTCTGGGTCACCTAGGTAATCGGAGATGACCCGGCCATAATTTTTTAAAAAGTTGTTTTTTTTATTTCTTCACAATATTCTTCCGAACCAATCTTTGTCACATATTTCTTTCCTTCCAGCGCGCAAATGTTTTCAACCGTTTGCCGCGGAATGTCCGTGAGGCTTTTTCTCCAGCTGGTGGAATCTGGTGACGTCAGGGTGAGATTCCACCGGCTCCCTTTAAATCCCTTACGGGAGGGGAAGGAAACACTGCTTCTCAGGCGCGGTTATTCCGTGGCAAGGGTAAGCTCCTTCTGGAGAGAGTCCATCGGTCGCACTCTCCACCCCAGAGCCTTTGCCGTTCCCTCGGCTGGCAGTGGCACCCTCTTCTGCCATTCTTCCCCGATGGCCTTTGTATCGTAGGAGCTGTGTTGTTTACGACAGGGAAATTTCTCGGGAAAAAAACAGAATTCTGGGTTCACAAATTGCGTACTGAAAAAGAAAGTAGAGAAAATACATCTGAAGATGCGCGAGAAACAGGGAAATCTGAACAACATTTGCGAACCAATTCTATGTTAATTCTCATTTTACATTTGCTTCTGTCTTACTGATCTCTGCTATTTCAACAGATATTGTAAAAGGAAAAAAAAACTTTAATATTGAAAATGAAGGTAATTAAATAAATTAAAATTTGAACTAGAAATTCAAGAAATTACACCGACCTCCGTTACGGAGTGTTAGCACAGCTCTCTACGACGCCAGAGCTACAGGTTTCGAATACCGGCCTGGGTGTTCTTGGTAAATGTCCCTTCATCAATGTCATATCATCACTCGTAGTGATTAGCCAAAAGTGGCAGAAAAGCGACGTCAAATAACAATTTAAGCAATCGATTAATGAAGTAATTAAACTATATGCTTACTTTTTTCATTTTTGTATTTTAAAATGCGTGATTACTTTCTTTGTAGCCTTCGAAACCAGTACTTCTTTCACAGAAATGAATAATTTTTAAAAGGGAAAGCTATCAGAAATAAATTATATATATATACGTACACATAAATTAGTTAATTTAAGTTGTTTTCCCCCGCTTTAGATTAATAATGATCATAAAGATAAAAGACGTATGAATAAAATATATAAACAAAAAAAGCAATGATTCCAACTTATAAAACCTTGCGCATCGCAGGGAATTTAAAGCTGGGAAAGGGAATATTTCAGCATCCATAGGGAATTTAATTCTGAGTCAAGAAGTAAGGAACCACAATAGAAGATTGGCGCAGGGAATTGAATGCGTGTTGTAGGTGGCTTTGTGCTGTTCTTCCTATTAGCGATTCGAAAATGTTATATTTGTTTAGCTGTTAGTGGTTTAGTATTCGTGCTAGTGCTGTGTTTACTGAAGTTAAAAGCAATGGATATAATACAATATTTGCGTGTGAAAAAATTTGGAACGGGATCTTTTCCGGAGAAATTGGAAATAGTTAATGTAGGTAGGCCAGTAACATCTCTTGTACACAGGTCTTGAACTTAAACTTCCATGTATACAAACAAAAATCGGGAATGCACGAGTAACTGGACACTGGGGTAACTTGAATTTTAGACTTCAATTAATATTGACGGTTTTTATTTCACTACCACATTCCTTTCATATTCTTTGTTACAGGTTTTTTCTTATAGATTTATTATATTTTCTTGTTTTATTATTTGAAATTCTAAACGTAGATTAACTGCAAGTGCAATCACAACAATTATTCGACAGTGGTCGCAACAATAAGGTAACATTTTTATCACATATATTCAAAAATCCTGTATGGATGTTGAGGTAAATTTGCAGGGAGACTTCAGGAGTGGGTGGATGAATCAAGTGTCGGAGATTACCCACTAGTTAAAACCAGGATACGCCACTGACTGTGCTATGTCTGTAAGCACTAAAGAGAGTACATGACCAAGCACCATGTGTGGATGTGTTCAGGAATATTTTCAGTATGTTTTTAAATTCACGAAAAAGAATATTTGCATCTTCGTAACTTATAACCTGGGATTCCTCCCTCTCATTGCTGCACCCACCTCATAGGTTGTAAATCTTTGGTCCTTGGGGATGCTGTGCTTACAGCACTATACTCGACACTCAATTATTTGCAGGCCTGCGAAGGTAATTGAAAAGGTAAACCAATTAAAGAAATTTTCTCACCCCCAATCTGCTATGCGGGAGACCCGGGTTCGATTCTCAGGGTGGGTGATCTGAATTTTTCCGAACTTGTCCCTACACAGAGTGGTTCTAGGGCACACCCAGCCTCAAATCAATGGGTACCTGTGGGCAACACTGATACCCATTTGCACCAACGTCGATTTACTCATGAGTAAGAGTAAACTCAAGAGTTAATCCAGGAATCGGCTGATTTTTTGTTGCACCAACAGAAAGGATGGGTAAGCTGGGAGTAAAAGGAGGGTAAACTTTACCCTCCAAGATTGGAGAGTAAAAGCGGAGTTAACCCATGTGCAGTGAAGTAATGGCCGCCATCTGCAACCAGTATTGTAGCACTTTAGAATTTCAAAACTAAATAAACTAAATAAATATTAAATAGAAAGTAATAGACTCAACCTATGCATGTAAAAAGCGAGAAATATATAGTATGTTACTGCTTATATACTTTGGGAGATGTTTGCTGTGCACATTCTGCAATACAAACATAAACATACAACCAGAAGCCCATAGCGATGTAAACATTAGCTATAAAATGATCGTGAATGCTACTTGAACATAGATATACAGATATTTATACATCATAATCTACTACCAATATCACTGTAACACTACTTACTATGATTGCAAGCTGCACTAATATATCAATATTTATTCACGTAAATATGTTTTTTCCCATCTTTATGCCATACTTGAAATTTTCTCGTGGCCGTTGCTTGTCACTGTTTAGAATACCAATGTCCATTGTCCAGTGGGTCCCATTACTTCCACCCTTTCCTTGTTTCCTACCACAAGATGTGCAGAACCATGCCTTTTTGGAAGAGGTAACCAATCCTGCACATCCATCTGAATGATGTTTAGGCACATGGACGTCCGCAGAATTTTTTCCAGGGAGGGACAAGGAAGGTATTTTTTTCCAGGGGGGGCAAGCAAGGCTAATTTTCTCTAAAATAGTGTTGTTCCCTAAAAAAAAACTTTGCTTAAATTTGAATTTATGATTTCATGCAATAATTAACACATTATTGTGGCTAAAATGAAATTATATGTGTGTAATGATTTTTGGTTGACTTTCATTTTCCAGGGGGGGGCACAGTCCCCCCTTCCGGACGCCCATGTTTAGGCACTTGCTTTGAAGCTAGCTACTGTCCTAAGGTTAATCCAGAGTTTCATGACTCTCTATGTTCATCGCACCTTACATGTTGGTGCAACAGAAGATGATTGTTACTCGAGGATTACCCTGACCCACAGATCTTTTTATTCACGAGTTAGTGCAATGTTGGTGCAAACGGGCATGAGGGGTAAGGTGGCCAGAGCATGGTGTTGAAAGCATCACCTCCAAAATGGCCAAGATTGAGAATGTGTAAGGCCCAACCCCCTAAATGTGCATTCACAGCATGGTGCTACATGCACAGGGAACTTTACCTTACCAATCCCCCTCCCCCCATCGCCGGGGTAAACCTTGTCTAGTTGACTGCTCAAGGTGTATTTTGTGGTGTGAAGGAGACGCACTCACCTAGCAGTATTATATCGCCCGTTAACCTTAATGGTGTGAGCTGATCGAGCCAGAATATTTTTACTGCATCCATTTGTTTGCAAACAGACCTAAATAATCATGTAGTAGGGCTCTAATACTTTTGCAGGACAATTATACATGAAAATACTGTATAGGACCAGACCAGAAACTAACACCACCCGGGTAAAAATCGTGAGCCACTCACTTTACAATTTGAACATCACACTAAAGTATTATCTAACAGTGTGAGATAATTCTTTATCTACAAAATAAAATTATGTTAATTATATTATATGAAAATACTTACTTCAAATTATCACAAACAAAATGGAACTGATAACTAGGAACTGATAACTAGTGTGATTCCGAACAGTGTACTTTCTCTATTCGCCTGATACATGGCCAAGAAATGAAATTAACAATGTACACAGCTTCAAACTCCGGTAAGTAAGATCATCATAGGTGAAGACTTCACATAAATATTGGGGTGGGAAGCAAGATTGACAACAATAATCTCTTTTATACTTCTTGAGGAATTGTGGGGGGGAGTGTCTTGCCTCCTTAAAGAAGGCACCTATACAGAACATGATGAGTAAAAGTGGAATATAACATCAGTAGTTAACACACCAGTAAAGAAAAATGTTTATTAACCATTGCTATATCTGTGACCGATTCTAAGCAGTAGGAAAAAAATGGCGCTGAATGTGTGTTTCCGAAAGGGTGCCGAGACTTGAGGGTTCACCGGGTTTTTGCCTGGTGGGCCAGTCTGGCCCTGGTAACTATAAGTGAATTGCTTTCGATTACTAAAGAGCATTCATTTGGTGGCCCTGGTAACTATAAGTGAATTCTTTCGATTACTAAAGAGCATTTATTTGGTGAATAATTATTTTTTGCCACCTGTTTAAAAAAAATGGTAGCCAGAAACTTCTTGAGTTAATCTCAACGGTTTTCTCTGTTTTGAAAAGGGGGTGCTGAAGGGGGCATGGAAGAAAATTACACACACTCCCACTGGCACCACTCCTGCCAACAGTTGGCATCAACAGATAGACAAAACAATCACATACAGTTTAATTTTCAGTGTTGATGATTAGTATTACAAAAGATTCAAGGAACCATTCAGAAAGGTGAATGGATCTACATTTTTCTTATTTCATGCAGCTACTTCGCTAAATCAACTGTGGAAGTGGTGACCAATCCTAGAAATCAAATACCCGGTGGTCATAATTGAAGTTTCCCTACTCAGAGCTCTCTCGAACCCATACAAAACATCAGATAGAGGTGAAACTTGGTATAGAGACTATGGAGACAATAGGGAAGTGAATGTTAATGTAAAATTGTTCAAATTTTCACCACAAGGTGGGAATGTGGCACTTAGAATTAAAGTTACCCTACTAAGAGCCCTCTTGAGCCTGTTCCATGTAACAGATTGTGGTGGATGTTGGTATAGAGGTTATGGAAACTGGGAAAGCCGATGCTGATGTAAAAAAAAAATGTTCACCACCTTGAACTACTATTTCCTATCAATGCAAAAAATTCTCCATAGTTATTAGAGTACTTACAGTACTTGGAGATGTTGAACAATTCTTTGCATTTTTCACAAGTTAAAATGCTGTCCTTTTCCAGACTCCACCCATGTTTTGCTAATGTCAATGCTTCTGCGGGCCATTCCCTCCATTGCAATGGATCAAATGTTCCAATTCTGAACACGTATTCTTGGAAATCTGGGTGCTTAGAAGGATTATGATCTTGATTATTGGGATCATCATCCATAGTGATGCCATACACAAACCTGCAGGGGAGGAAAGTAAATATGTCAGGCACAAGTTTTACAATGGAAAAAATCTGTTTCAGTGCATTTTATTGTACCTCCACTAGTTCTAGTTCCTAAAAAAATGATTAAAAATAATTAACCACTACAACAAGACCCAGACATACAATTTTCATGAACACATTTTGAAGCAGGTAATTTAAAATCTTTGTGGAACTAAAATGTTAATGGATTTGGCTTATTTTACTTCAGTTTTCTGGCACTTTTGGCTAATCACAAAGATGATGAGTGGTGACATAATGAAATTGATGGACAGTCACAAAGAATACTCATGGCCAGACTGGGATTTGAACCTGCAACCCTTGGCATCATAGCATGCTGAGCTAACCACTCTGCCATGGAGGTCAGCTGAAATTATTATTATTATTATTGCAAACAGCTCTCATTTTGTAATGATTTTATGGAGGCTGTGAAGTGATATTCATTATCAATCAAATGGCAAAGAAATCAAATGATTAATTTCATGAAGTTGATCATCCTATAAACAACATCTAGTAGCTTCATAGATGGTAATTGTTACATTCTATTTGCATATAGTAAATAGAATAGTATGATTGTAAAAAAAAAGGGGGTATATAGATTGATATGACCAGGCCAGGATTGATCACTCAGCATGCTTGGCCACCAATGGACATGGTACACGTATTGCTTCAGTCTTACTACCACATATGGATAACTTTGTAAATCACATAATATTTATTATTTTCTTGGAGAATAGCATATTTGATTAACTATTTCTTGTAATTTGAGACAACTGAATACATTATCTAGCTTTCTAGCTCACTTTGCAAATCAAAATGGACATTTGGGATTAACCTATTCATTTGGAATTGATGATCTAGTCATGAAATAGTCCACGTTCAAGTCTTGGCCTGGGACTTAGTGTTCCTTTGTGAGTCTTCCTTCATCAATTTCACATAATTATCATTCGTCCTCATTGTAGCAATTACAGTTAAAAGGAAAAAAAATGCAAGATACAAGAAATCTGCAACACTGTGTGTGAGAATGTATTTATAAAATAACACTCAAACTGACCTGCTAATTTTTCATCCCTTCTTTTCTAACTAAAAATAAAGTACCACAGTTTCTGTCTTTAACGACACATTGCCTGTGCTAAATTCCGAAGCATAACTACACGTGCAGACGGCATTGCGGTCACCGACATATAATCACAAATAATGTATCAATTTTTCAGCATCAATATTTTACTTTCTCATTTTACACACCACTTAACATTCGGCTATACATCTGTAATCATTGTTTTGTATTTTTGTAATAATTACCATTCTTTTGTTCACAAAATGAATGTTGTGTGGTTTTGTGCCACCGTGCCTGCTTTTTCTGTAACGCCATTACATGCACAGCTGTGTTGTGCTTGCTGAAATAATTTCCTTAAAAATTATTAATTTTCAGCAATACACATATGATTGCTTGGGCACTCAGCTCGTTTGTCAGGTCCAAAATTCACTACTGATCTACCTTGCAATCCATTTTCACAGCAACAACTCGGACGGGAAACCTCAGCACTATATGTCCCAAATCAAAAACACCAAAGCACATGCAGGCAGCACTGAGCCATATGCACAGAAACCTGATGTTTTTGACAATAGCATATCTCGAGGCAACTGGGCATTGCAACGAGTTGGAGATGACACCTGCACAAGAGAATTCCTGCAAGGACAGACCTATCCAACAAAAATATTCAATAATATCACAATTAGTTCTCTTCGAGCAGCGTTGCAATACTTGTGAATGCACTGCGGTGTTAACCATATGTTCATCTGTAAAAGACTGAATGAGATAATGATTATTACAATTCTTGGAAAATGTTCTACTTCTATCTCCAAAGTTGCCGCCATTACCTGCGACCCAAGTATATTTATTTTATAACTCCTAGAACATAACAATATATAAGAATATCTGACAATAATCCTGGCCATACCACAGCTTCTTGGGCTCAACAGTTTAGGAAAGTTGTATTTTTCTAAAATAAATAGAAATAAAAAAGTTATAAAAGAAGGAAAAATTAGAAAATCTGTGAAAATTAATCACCTTTTACAAAAAATGAAAAGTAATAGTCCAAATTTGAAAATAAACAAAGAAACAATGATAACGCAATAGTGAATGAAATATTTCACAATTTATGAAATGGTAAAGAACCAAAAGGCTTATAATGAATTATTGAAGTGTCATTATTAAACATCTGATATAACTGCTGCAAAATTATTTTGGTATTGAGAGCTGAAGGAACACGTGTCACGGTGTTGCCATATCATGTGGTATGCTACAGTATGCAGTGCAGCCGTCTGACGCTGTGTCGAGGAAAACGTGTTATGAAAAGGAACAACAATGATGAATGTTATTGTTTTTCGAGGAAAACGGGATAACAACGATGATGTTATTGTTTTCTCTCTTCATTTCCATTTCCCTTACAACATGAACGAATTAACAAAACGAGCATTGTTTACAGGTTACCTTTTCAATCCATTCTGAAAATATTGAATAGGCATATAAACACTTTCAATAATCATTTCTCTCTGAAGTCGCCATTAAAGTCTGCCCATCTTTCAATTATACCGCAACTGAATTGCACAAAGTCCAGTTGGTGGGGCGTCTGAATTTCACGCAAGAGACCCGCGGTGGTTTGAGGAACTTTTTCAAATATCCCTAGTATACCTCCCCGATGGCGTAGTGGTAACGTTGTCGCCTTGTGTGAATCAATGGGTTCGATACCCAGTGGAGGCACATGGCACAGTGGTTTGGATCCCACTTTAAACTGTAGGTCCAGTCCCAATTAGACTTCCTGTGCATAAAGTGGACTTAAAACAACAAATCAATCAATCAAAAAATATCCCGAGTGGCTCCGGGGTCGACTCAGCCCAAGTGAGTACTTGGGGCAAACCTGGGGTAAAGGCGGTTGGTGAACCATATCATCACATCACCTCCATAATACGGCCTAGGTCAAGGTCGAGAATGTGTGGAGCCCTACCTCCACATCCCCATATCCGGCCATACTTTACTTAATTTTGTGTCCATTAATTCTTCTGTATGAGAATCCCAGAGATTTTATGACTGTCTTTAAAGATGTTTTCCCAGCTTGAAAAAGTCCCAAATCTTTCAACGAAACGTGCAGTTCCCAACAGTGGGATGATCTTTGCTCCTATAATAAGAGTAAATATGGCAACGAATAGCATCTTACTGAAATGTATCTAAATTTGTTACGCGTTGACTGATATTCCTCTCCTTTCCTGGGGTTTCCAGTTTTGAAGCCTTGCATTTATTTATTTATTTATCTCTACCACATTATATTTTTCTTTCCCTATGTAACAATAGTGTTCTTAGACACGCCAACAGCAGCAGCAGTCCTGTTCAGAACTTTCTTTACAGAAATGATTGGACCCCCCATTGATTTTCTCTCGCTCAAATTAATTGCTGTCAGAACAAACCATCTCCCACCTTTGGCCCTTGAGAGGAATTCCTTTTTCTTTTAGTGCATGGCCTCTTTGGTACATTGTCATCTTGAGTATTCCCTCCTGTGCTCGACATTCTTCACACAAGCACACAAAATACTCGAGCAGAACACACAAAATTATGTACATAAAAATAACATACTAAAACAACATGCTATATACAACAAAGAATACTCTAAATTCAATAAACACTAAACAAACAGACCGGTTAAAATATCACAGCAACACAACCCAACAAACAAACAATACCTCCTCTCCCAACAACATGAAAACTGATCGCAGGAAGAATCGTGCGATAAGAGGCAACACCGAGATAAACGTTTTCTGTTGCTAGGTAACCAGGGCTTGGGTGAAGCACTGGGAAGATTTGACTTGCATGCCAGCAACCCACCCTCCCGCAGTGACGTAGACCCGATTTCTCCAAGTGCTTCACAAGCATCAATACCAAACTAATTTTGCAGCAGGTATAACTCATGCCATATTAATCTGTCATTCGCGACCAATGTGGGTTATGTACATCATGTGGGTTTGGGAATAACAATTTTTATGGATTAAGTGAAAAGATGCAAATCACTGCAACCTTAGCAGGTCAAACTTTTGTCAACAGATGCAAGCAACATGGGCCTAAGTAATGGTCATACATTTTCATGAAAACTCATAATTTTGCACCGGAATTTGAATTTTAATTGTAAAATTCTATGTACCTGGCAACACTGTTGTGTGACAGCTGACTTGTTTTGAAATCGCAAGTCATACATGCACCAACTTGACATTCCTATTTTGTCGAACTGTGAATTCCTTTAAATCCACATGATCTTCATACACTTCCGGTTTCTCAATATCGACACACTAAAATTGTTGCTATAGGCAGCAAAACCAAGTTATTTAAATTTTTTTTGGAATACCTCTTGCACACAAGTGTGTAAAATACTCTTCAAGAATGCAACTCGCTGTTACAAACAATACACCATACTGACTCATGAACCTTTTTAGGCAATGACATATATAGGGGACAAAGCCTCGAAAGGATTACCAAGTTCTAAAATGAAATAATGAAAATATACAAATTTTGTATCTCTCGTATAATTGTGTGTCATTTATTTCCACTGAACTTACTTGAAGATGGGAATTACATTGGAATCATGTAGTTTTGAATGAAAGTACTGAATGTTTGTGCACACTACTACTTAAATATTATGCATAAAAGATTTACCAGAAAATATAATTTTCATCAACTGCATTTAACATTTTTTTTTGTTATTCAATAAATATTCGATTCTTTAGCTTTCTGACATTAATTTCCTTTCCAGGACAGTTGTTTTATTAAAAATTTGGTGATATTAACTACACGTAAGCTAGATAATGAATATGTGCTGTTTTATCTGTATTCTTACACTATCTTTTTTACCTATTCATGTAATAATGTGTGCTTAGCACCACGCCATTAAGGCATATAGGGGGTGTGGGGGTAATGCCCCACACTTTCTTGATCCGGTCATGAGTGGGGGTGATGTGATCAGCATCATGCCCCTGACCGCCTTTACCCCCCCAAGGTTGCCCCCAGGTAGCCATGCCATTCGACGCTGGGTGGGTGCCGGGCCGCTTCCAATGTTAGAAAAGTTCCCGGATTTGAACCAGCCGGGGATCGAACCCGGGACCTTGAGCATGGTAGTCAGACGTGTTACCGACTGAACCATCGCAGCCACTTCATGTAATAATAGCAATACAATATTAATTTATTTACACATTAATATGAATAGACCTATAAATTATATGAATGTATTAATTGACACATTTATATTATTATAATTCTAAGACACTTGGTTCGGACTGCCCTCACAAAATATATTTCAGGATACCTGCCTGTTTCGAAGACGGGGCTTTTCAGACACACATTTTCCAAATTTGCCGCAATGCAAAAAAAAAAAATCGTAGCAAGAGAACTAATTGCCATAGAGAGCTGAAGTTGGCATTATCTTCTTGCTGAATGACAGTCCTCTCATTAGAAGTGTATTTTATACATAGTCACTACCAATAATGTCAAAGTTATACCATAGAAGAATAATATTGAAATTTTACAAAAAAAATTTGGAACAGGTGATTATGCAACCAAAAACCCGAAGTGAATGAAAAAATATATTGTGAAATTACCCTACAATCATGTGAAGTCAAGTAGCATAGTACTATCAAGTACTATCAGTTAGTTAAATACTATTTCGAGAGGAATATAATAAAAATGCACCATGCTCCTAAAAAGAAGCACTATAGCCATCGTAGTGGGGAAATTCGGTTCTATCACCGGCCCTTCATGCATGCAAATTACTTGAATTTGTCACTCCTCGACAATATGTCATTTGCGTCCCAACATTTTTTAAAAGCCTGTAAAAATGCATTCTTTTTTATAATGCAAAAAATTTCGAGAAATTTTGGAAATCTTCTAATTTCTTCTAATAAAATATAATGGTCCCAAAGTTTCACCCACCTTGCTTCAATAATAATGAACCAGTAGCGAAGAGATTTTTTTTTAAAAAAAATGGGAATAAATAAGCCTTAAACAAGTGCTCCAAAAACTCGGTTGTGGGATCGGCCCTATGGACGCAAATATATTGAATCTACAGTGATCCACGTGTCCGATTCCTGAGCTCGATTTCAATAACATGCCACATTTTAATTGAAAACAAAACCTTTTTTGAAAAGTGTATTTAAAAACACTAAACATAACTGTATTATTTCGTTATTAGAGAAAATCATATGGGTGTATGTGAATAAACAAAAAAAACTGAAATATCGTTATTAGGTTTGGAGATATGAGGTGTTACATAACGTCACATAATTCTGGGCTAGAGGTCGAGAAGAGGTCAGGCACAGCAGGGACTGGGCGTGGGCGAAGAAATTCATGGTTGCCAGGGGTAGTGTAAGATTCTCTGAGGAGTTCAATTTCGGTGCAAAATTATGATTTTTCATGTAAATTTTGACCAAATACTTACTTGCGTCTGTTGACAAAATTTCGATCCACTAATGTTGCCAGCCAATTACATATGACCTTAAAATTGCACTTTTTGCTTAACCCATATAATCGATAGTTCTAAACCTATCAAATGGCCTACATTGGTCGGAAATGACATATTCACATGGTATCAGTTATCAGACGTCTAATTATGATATTTCGATAATTTTAAAATGATAGTAATAAGCATAGAAAAATGTCTCAATGGGTGAAACTTTTTCAAGCAGAAAACTCGGGTGTAAATATTTCGTACAGTTTTCATGTTAAAGCATTCACAGTTTAGGTTGCACAGAGAGTTGTAAACGTACTGATTATATAGGCTACAGTATGTATGTGTTTGTTTGTGTTTGTGTACCTGAACCACACTGTACAAAATACCCTCAGCAGGACACGAACCCAAAGACCCTTTGAATATAAGGTGATAATACTAGTAGATTTTGAGTAATAGAAGTAGTTCTACATTATTTGTGTTACCAATAAGGGGCCTATCCAGAGTTTTTCCATTTGGAGGTGTAAGGGTAGATATATATTTAGAGCCAAAATTATCATAAATCGAGCCTTCGTGAAAAAATTAGGGGGTGTTAGGGTGTGTGGATAAATCACTGCCAATAATTACAGAAAGGGATCAGCTGAGAACTCATTTCTTCAATCGAAACTTGCCACACACAAGGGAAATATTTGACCTAGAATGTTCTCGCTTTGCGTCAATCTTAAAGTTATTATTGCCTTGTGGCCAACGCCCCAGATTCGATATCCGGTGTCGACTTATTTACGTGTCTAGTAAATCTAGTCCTGATTAACGTAATTGAGCTAAACTTTCATCTTATTCTTTTACTATCTGGAAAACAGTTGCTCGAACATTTTTTTTATTTGTTTATTTTAATATAATGCTACGTTACTTCTCATAATACTTAATTATCCCTTTTGGGAGGGGTTCGTGGACCTAAATCCGCGAATTTTGACGGACATAAATAGAAATAGAACCATGTAGAAAATACCTGTGTTAGTTCAGAATTACAGAATTGGAACTTTGGCGGGGCTTTATGCTAATGGCGGTGGAAGTTAAGGTTACGTGATATTTTGATCAACCTGAAGTTCATAAACAGAAAAAAACAGCTCTAGTCATCCTGCACCCTCATAGATATTCAAACTACATTACACTGGACACATACAATCTACATTATATTGCAAAAAACATAACTTCGCTTTCCATTCACGAACGGGGAATTCCCCTAAACTGGCAGTGACGGAAAAGTTAGTTCGGAATTTCATTTTCAGTTACCTATTTTCAACTACTTTCTACAGAGACTTAAAAAATAACGTATGCATCAACCGTCAACCCCTTTCCCTGCACTATACCGCGTTTGGTAGAACCTGTCCCTCTTCCCGCGCTAGGGAGCGCTCAACAGTTTCGGTGCCAATGAGAAACGAGGAAAAATTCGTCTGCTGGGCAGCGAGGAGCGAATGAAAGCCAGAAGAGAGGCGCTTACGTAGACGCTGTTGCGACGTTGCGTATTTTAATTGGCTGCCTGGCTTTGACTTTCCCCAGCACCGAGAAAAGACAGGGAGCAACTAGCGCGGGAAGAGGGACAGGTTCTACCAAACGCGGTATAATCTTAATAATCGAACGAAAATTAACATTACCTTGTCACCTGGAACAGAAAGACACGTCTTCGAACCACAATAAGCGAAACACGTACCTTGAACGATACAGCTACAGCGGAAGCAGTGTTGCCAAAATTGATGGCCATAAAAGAGCTAAGTTGCATTTCAAGTGGAGCTAAAAATAACCTTCAAGGCGTTAGATTCACGAAGGCGCCGTAAATTGCGTCCTAGGGCAATTTTAGGTATCAAGGGAGGGAGGGTGCTATTATCATAAACTTTTAGTGCTGACAATTTATTCCTAGTTTCCAAGGTCTAGATCCGGCGGTACCTCCCGTCGATCTACCGATGGTAGTATGAAATTGAATCTGAAGAATTTCCGGGATCAATATTCAATATTATGTCATCTACGGCTGGGGAGACAAGAGGGAGGTCCAGACAGCCAATATAGCTACATATTACTGTAAAATGCATATTAAAGAAAAAACAAATCGTTTAAATATCGTTCTAGGGGTGGGGGATGAATGATTGATTTGGTTTATTTTACCTCTCTTTCTGCCACTTTTGACTAATCGCAAAGATGAGGTGACGAAATGATGAAATTTGATGAGAGGATACTCACAAAGAACAGAACAGCAATGCCCAGTCCGAGATTCGATCCCGGGACCACTGGAATTATGGCGCTGTGCGATAAAAACTCCGCTACGGAGGCCGGCTATGAAGGGAGTTAGTGGTTGCAAAACAAAAGCGGGTGCCCTTCCAGTTCACAGCTTAAACGATTTGCAAGTCTACTTTATGCAGATAGGCTAATCGGGACTGGATCTACAGTTTAAAGTGGGATCCAAACCACTGTGCAATGTGCCTCCACCGAGTATCAAACACGGAACCCCTTTATTACAAGGCGACGACGTTACCACTACACCATCGGGGAGACAGTTCACAGATTAAATTTGAATACTTGCATTTGTCGGCATCCTAGTTCCTAAATAACATTAAGTAACGCGAATAACATTGGTTGACAGTGAAAAATATGTTTGCATGAAAGAAGGTTTTAGTTTTCGAGCTGCTGAAGACGAATCTGAACTTGGTTTTTGTCCTGCACCCTCAGATTTAGAAATAATGCCAGTTATAGTATCAACCTTTAGACCCCGGCCAAAATTTGAAGGAAATCGCAGAGCTTCATGTTGGCGGCCTTTGTACCCCTCTACTAATTATCCCAGAATCACAAATGATACCTCGTTGGAAAGCTTATGGAACACAGATTCCAACGAGGTACATTTGGGACCCATCACGCCCAATTTGTAGAAGAAGAAGAAAATAAGAAAATTGGGGGAAAAGTTAATTTTTGGAGAAACACTCACAGTTGCGCTACGCAAACATAAACTCAGTAAGACACACCCTATACATTAAGTTGGCTAACTGAAGTTGTCGTGTAGGACAAATTTCAATAAAGAAACATATGTCAAGTATACATATTGCAATATACAGGGTGAGTCCAAAGTTCCTGACCACCTATTACAAAATGAAAGGCAGTGTAGATTGCAGCAATTGGTCATGGTAGTAATATGTTAGGCCTAGGGGGAAACTTTTTGGTGCATGTCATGACAACGTCCGCCATCTTGGATCCAACTTGATTTCTTTAAATGGGAAAGGGGGCATTTGGGGTATGGTTTTGGGCTAGAATTTCACCAGGAATTCAGTGATGAAGACAGATTTATGAATATTCATTTGTCTTTTTGAGTTCTTGGATACATTTTTCATTCCAAATTATTTCATTATTCACTGCAGAGTACAACACATAGGTACAAGAATGCGCGCTCGTCACTGGTTCGAATCCTGGCCTGAAATGTTCTTTGTGAGGTAAACGTTGTAAGTGCCAAAAGCGAAAGTGTTGGGAAATTGCATCGTTCCGCACATCAGCCCGTAAGAACGTTCACACTAGTGACCTCTTTACACGCCCTTTGAACTACTTAGAGGGCTACCAGCAACATTTCACGTTTACCACATTATAAAGCATGTCACATTTCACAGTTTAACGTGGAAAGCGGTGTTTGAATTATTGTGGCACTTGCTACGTTTACCAATTTTAGTATTCAATTCTCGACCTTGTCCCCGCATTAAGTGACTCCGGGCTCACCCAGCCTCAAATCAATGGGTATCGGGGGGCATCCCTGAGGGGTAAAGGTGACCGGAGCGTGGGCATGGAAGTCCGCAGGATTTTTTCCAGGTAGGGGCAAGAAAGGTATTTTTTTCCAGGGGGGGCAAACAAGTCACATTTCCTCCCAAAAGAGTGCAGTTCCCTAAAAAAACATTCCTTAAATTTGAATTTATGGTGTTAATGCAATAATTAATCCATATTATTGTGGCTAAAATGAAATTATATATGTGAAATACATAATTTTTGGTTGACTTTCATTTTCCAGGGGGGCCACGCCCGCCCCCTTCCGGACGCCCATGAGCGTGGGGCTGATCACATCACCTCCAAAATGGCCGAGATCGAGAATGTGTGGGGCCCTACCTCCACCTCCTCTCATGGCACGGTGCTATGTGCACGGGGTACTTTAACTTCTTACAATTTAAACATACAAACGCTAATTACAATCGTATTGAACTACGTAATAACATGTAAACATATAAAATATTAGACCATCCTTGCTATTATCAATAGTGCTTTAAAAAGACAGCTAACACTACCGTAAACCATGAAAGAGCTAGTTGAATAAACAGAAGGGGAAACGGTTCTTAACAACAATAATTATGAAAGAAATACAACAGTCGCTGATCTGTGTAGAGATTGCCGTCACTTCATCAACAGTTTGCTTGTTGCATACAATAATAGCAGTCTCACTTCAACCCCTAACATTCTGCGCTCAATGTGACAACATGGTTTAACAAGTCATAACGTGATATGACACTGCAAGAGTTAATAGTGTTTTCGGTTTAACGTGAGTTTTGAAAAAGGGGTGCGAAAGCGCCGCCCCCCCAGAGTTAGAGCGTAGGGTTACCTCCTTACAGCAAAGAGCTCGGCAAGCCACCCGTCTGGCATATGTCATTCTTCTTTGAAAGCTCGTAGCTCCGAGTGTAAAGTGAAATACGAATTTATTGAGAGAAAAGGGGTTAGATTTGGAGCTAAATTTACCCTGGTCCCTGGTGGAGCTAAACAGCAAATCGAATTTCTAGGAGCAAAAAAGAGCGTGCACAAGAGCCAGATCTGGCTCTAAAAGAGCTAAATTTGCAACACTGAGCAGCAGAACTGAACGGAATCTACTGCTCTAATCAACTTGGACACTGGAGAATCTTGCCACGTGTCATGAGCGAAAAATTTCCATTTACGTTAGAATACATTTGTTCGTACACAAACGTAAGATAAATTGCAAAATTTATAATAAGGAGTTTTAATTACGATTTTAAATTGATAATTTGTAGGTATGTTCTATTATGGTATAAATACTTCTCGGATGGACATTAACGTTTTAATATAGCTCTTTGCAGTTGTGCTTTCAACTCGGCGTCTGCTACATAGACTTGCCATTAGAGTAAATCAAAGTACACTTTAAATATTATTCTTGGTGTTTAAGTAGAATTGTACAATTCAAAAAAATGTTTTATTTTATCTTTATCTGCATTCTTCTTTTCGTGCCAAATGAAATTAAGAGAACCAGAGGCGCAACCACGATTTTTTGTCTGGGGGGGGGGGTGGCAAGTACCAGAATAAATGTACCAAATAATAATAATAATAATAATAATGCTAATAATAATAATAATTTTAATAATAAAAAAGCTAACAATAATAGTGTTATTATTATAACTATTACTATTGTTATTGTTGTTATTGATTTGCTTTATTTTACTTCGCTTCTTGTGCAACTTTTAGCTAATTTACGAAGATAGGGATGAGTGATGGTATGGTGAAATTTATGAATGAACACTCGCAAGCATCCATACCCAAACTGGGATTCGGACCCGGGACCAATATTATTATTATTATTATTATTAGTAGTAGTAGTAGTAGTAGTAGTATCAAAGACGTTATTACCCTCGTAAATTATGCAAAAAGGGGTAGAAGTTGGTGCTAAAGCATTTGTGTTCGAACAAGCGATTTCAATTATTTTTTCAACACCTTCAATTTCACATTAATAATGGAAAACAAGAACACAAACTATTTTTGAAAGACAGAAAATGCTTGATAAATGCATTCCAAATACAATTCTCTTTTACATTAATATGTATAACTTTCATGCACGATATGTTTCACATATATGCAACATGGAGCTACGTATTCAAAGTTTCTTTAATAGCTACATATTATATAAAACATATATTATTTAAATACATTACACAACCTATTCATTCATCTCACAACATCCAACAGCAAAAATTACATAAATTGTCAGCCGGCAACTGTGGCAGAGTGGTTTAGCACATTGCGCTACGACGCCAGAGGTCCCGAGTTCGGATACTGGTCTGAGCAGGGATGTTTGTGAGTGTCCATTAATCAATTTCATCACTCATCCCCATCTTCGCAAATTAGCCAAACGTGGTACAAGACTAACTAACTAACTAACTCTCTAGCCTTCTTAAACCCGAAGGCCTTCCAACCGTCCCCTTTTTGAGCAAGATCTATATACTCTTTTCCATCCCTACCGATTTCCTTTAGGTCCATCTCAACGTTGTCCCTCCATTTTCGTCTTGGCCTTCCTACAGGTCTCTTACCATCAGGTTTCCCAACAAGAATCCTGTAAACTCCTCTTTCTTCTCCCATTCGTGCCACATGGCCTGCCCACCTAAGTCTTCTTGATTTAATCATTCTAATAATATCTAGACATGAATACAAATGATGTAGTTCTAAATTATGTAACCTTCTCCACTCACCTATCTCCTCATCCCTTTTAGGTCCAAATATTTTCCTAAGGATCTTATTTTCCAATACTCTCAATTTAAGTTCCTCTTTCAATGTAAGGGACCAAGTTTCGCATCCATATAATAATACAGGTACAAGACACGAAGTATAATAAAGCAAATAAATCAATCAATACATAAATTGTACCAGATGTGCACGTTCCCTTTCCTCGAAACAATTTTTCCTGCAATTAAAACAAAATCAATGAGGACAAATCTTATTTCTCTGTCTGGTAATTTAGAATGTATCACAGAGATGAATGATAAATTGCGAGCGAAGCGAGCAAGAAAGTTTTTGGATCAATTTTTTTTTTTTTTTTTGAAAGGCTGAAATCAATATTGATTTAATAGGGCGCAAATAATTTCACGGGACGCCAATACATCTCTTTTACAACTTTTATGCCTCCCCGATGGTGTAGTGGTAACATCGTCGCCGTGTGATCAAGGGGTCACGGATTCGATACCCGGTGGAGGCACAGTGATTCGGATCCCAATTTAAACTGTAGGTCCAGTCCCGATTAGCCTTTCTGTGCGTAAAGTGGACTTGGAACCACAAATGAATCAATCTTACAACTTATTTTCATTTAGATCATTCGGCACCCAGGGCCGACTCCCGCTGCTACCTAGCTATGGTTCTGAACTTCAGTAGCATACGCAGGATTTCATCAAGGGGGGGTGTTATTTCTAAAACTTTTTTCCAAATTCACATTACCATTGTTTTATTATACTTTACTTAAATAATAATAATAATCACAATTAATGAATAACACTTATAATTAATTAATTAGCTGAATTAATACTAATAATACTACAAATACCACTACTACTACTACTATTAAGTAGTAGAGATCTACTTAAATATAGTATTTATGAAAACAATAGAACGAAATTACTTTCTAGTCATTCGATTTTTATCAAATCCTGGGAGCATTGTTTTGTTTCTTTGTTACGAAATAATTGTCTGGTCAACGAGGTGAGACATTTCAAGGGGAAGAAGATCCATAAATACAAGAAAATATATTAAAATAAATTGAAATAATCAAAGTCTGACAAGTGACAATCACGCGGGAGATCCGGATTCGATTCCCGAAATTGGTTGGAATTTTTCCGGCTTTTTCCCCGCATAAATGTCCCCGATAATTCACATCTGGATTATCACGCGGTTCTTACCAACAAAACATTTTACAATAGTTAAGCTTATTGTCGTTTTAATAATTGTCTAGTCAACAAGGTGAGACATTTTAAAGAGAGACATTCAAACGAGCTGTGGTAAACAACATAATGGGAAGGCGAATTGGTGACTATATTCTTGACCGCCCAGCCTTTGTCTATACATTAGCCTCTTACAACGTACCAATAACTTTATTTAGTTAATTCTCATTGTTCACACACAAAAAAAATACATGGTCGTTGAACACTGGCGTACGTAGAGGGATGGCTGATGGTGTTCAGAATTTTCAAATAAAAATCCGTTAAGTACTTTAAAAAATCAAAATGTGTAAATGCGAAACCTCTTTTAAAGTGAATCCCGATTACCATTTTTGTCTTTGAATGCAATTTTAATAGACTGCAAAGCTTCAAAAATACGAAATATTTTATTATGCATCCTGCCTTCCAAATCGAAGCCATTTGCTATCCACATTTACTATTCCAGTCCCTCCCGAAAAAAAAAAAAATCCTGCGTACACCAGTGTGTTGAACAATGTTGCAACTGAGATACTTTTTTCTCTTTTAAATCCTAGTTACCCTAACCTAACCTCATAAACTCGTGTTTATTTTCAAGGCATCACTCTGAAAGACGCGTGTGTTTGGAATGCTGTGCTATGCTGCATGGAAATAATAATTCAAATTATTATTATATTATTATTATTATTAGTAGTAGTAGTAGTAGTAGTAGAAGTACTAATAGTAATATTATTTCCCCAGATCTTTGACTGTGAAAAATTGGCCATTTCATTTTTACCCACAGCATTTTTCATAATACTATTTCACAAGCTCAAGGGGGGAGGTTTAAACCCCGTAACCCCCCCCCCCTTTGCGTACGCCACTGCTGAACTTGATAAGACTAACAAAAGCAGGCAAGGAATGCGAGCAAGAAAATTTTACGAAAAGTATTTTTATTTGCATAAAATTTGAAGTTGTGGTCGGCAATTGCCGCCTGCAGGTAGAATTTGCCGTCAATGTTTGCCGGCCCCTGTGGCCGAGTGGCTTTGCACATCGCGCTACGCAGCAAGGACGTAGCTAGGTTAATCAGTTTTTTCTATCAAACTATTATAAATTAACAAACTATTTATACACCATATAGGCCTATGCTGTATACATACATTATATATGTATGTGTGTGTGTGTGTGTGTGTGTGTATATATATATATAGTCTTGGAAAGGGTCTCCTCGGTGGCGCTTGGTAGCATCGTCGCCTTGTAATCAAGAGTTCCGGGTTCGATACCCGATGGATGCTCATAGTGGTTCGGATCCCACTTTACACTGTAGAACCAGTACCGATTAGCATTACTGTGCATAAAGTGGACTTAAAACACCAGTTCAATTAATCAATCAATCGGAAGGTTCAAGGTTCGATCGCTGGTGGTCAGGCCGGTAGCCAGAATTTGATTTCGGAAGGGGATTTTTGAGAAGTAAATAAAACTCTTTTCCGTGGTTTTAGATATAAAGTGCTGGAACCAGGTTTACAAGTATTGACAACAGTGCAAATATGAAATGTGTGCGTAATGAGTTCAAGTTAGGCATCTCATGTATACAGTTCATACCGGAATCGAATCCGGCATCCGGTTCAAGGGCGAGCCCGAGTCTTCTATGGCATCTCATTGTTCAGTTGGGAAATGATGACAATAAGAAATTATATGCACACGTCTAATTTCCTAAAATTAATCTTATTTGTGCATGGAAAACTAAATATATGATGGCACTGGATAAAACAAAGTTCCCACACGCTCAAATAATTACGCTCTCGTCTTTGGTTCGGCAGGTTCAACAACCTGCCAGGGTTCGATTCCCGATGGAGGCACATAGTTGTTCGGATCTCACTTTAAACTGTAGGTCCAGTCCCGATTAGCCTTACTGTGCATAAAGTGGACTTAAAACACCAGTTCAATTAATCAATCAATCGAAAGGTTCAAGGTTCGATCGCTGGTGGTCAGGCCGGTAGCCAGAATTTGATTTCGGAAGGGGCTTATCCCTTATCGGCAGCCGCCATCGAAAGACGAAAAGGTTGGTGGGAGGAGTAAATGGGCTGAAGATGAATTTCTTGGTATATTGAAACTTACCATATACAAGATGTTTAATCCTGTTAATGAAGTAAATTTAATTACTACTACACATTATTAAAATCAGATATTTGTAGGAATTCGGGAAAGGACTGCAGTCCCCGAGCCCCTTCCCTGGGTATGTGTCTGCTTGTATTAGTTCCAAAATTTCTGTGCTGTTCCAACATCGTGAGGACATTTAGGAAGTACTTGAAAGCGATATGGAAGCAAATTCTTCTCTCGAAACTATGGGACTCGATGTGATGACCACGCGGAACCGAATTGAAGAACTCTGCGCCGGCCTTGTCCCTCAATATTAATTTTACTCACTAATTGTAAGTTTTTCTCGGCCTCCTCGATGACGCAGTGGTGGCGTCGCCGCCTTGCAATCAAGGGGTCCCGGGTTCGATACCAAGTGGAGGCACATAGTGATTCGGATCCCCGAATATCCTTACTGTGCATACAGTGAACTTAAAACATGAAATCGATAATTGGAAGGTTTTAGATGAACTAAACATGGCTTTTAATGCATTGTACAACTTTGCTTCTTTTCACCCTACTTTTACAGTTTTTCTTCTTAAGAATTCCACGTAGTATAACACGCTACGAAACCAGAGGTCCAAGGTTCGGACATTGGACAGGTATGGTTGTATCATGTCCGTCCCATCACCATTCTTTCGGCTTATCATTCATCCTCATCGTCGCATTTAACCCAATTGGTAGAAAAGCGGCGTAATATAGAAATATATAAATGATTGATTTGGTTCATTTTACTTCGCTTTTCTGACACTTTTTGGCTAATCGTGAAGATGACAATGAGTGATGTGAAATTGATTAGAGGACCATCGTAAAGAAAACACACGCCCAGTCCGGGATTCGAACTCAGGACCCCTGGCATCGTAATGCACCTTGTCAACCACTGCACAACAAATAGAAACAGAAAATGCTTGATAAGTTATTTGCTTCTCCATAACTCATGATTATATTATAAGTATTATTCGCTGTATGACTAGGGATTAATTATATTTGTATGTCTAGCAAACATAGCCACCTAAGCAGCAGAAGTTTCCGCATTTACAGGTGAAGGCTAAATGAAGAAAAATCACAGAGTCAGAAATATATACAAATTTTGTAATATAATACTTATAGAGCATGCAGACGGCTGTAAAAACAATTGCTACATACCTAGTTTCCTTCCTTAATTGAAACGTGGTTTATTCTTCACTGTACACGAGATCAACCACCCTGGGAGTCGAACCCAGGATCTTGTGTGTTAGTCAAGATTCTCTTTTAGAATGCCAATATGTTGGATATTTGGTCGATCAGTCGATCCTGATCCATTGTTTGCAGAGGAAGACAATCTGGCAGCTTCTCATTCGACATTTTACTCGCGATGTAGGAAAACGAGATCTCAAACACTTCGTGATGCTATCTTCTCGCGTTTACAGAAGTTTACCACCGCTCGGACAACAAATTCTACTTCAAACTGACAGATATCAACTGTCCACCAAATCAACAGATGCACTTACCGCTTCGATGTTTCTCCGAATTTTCAGAAACTGGCCTTTTCCTCCTTGCAGGGCAGGTCATTAGCAGGAGGGTTGAGTGCATGTGAGAAGAACCGCTATGTCATTCATTCCCGCGCCGAAAAATGGACAAGCAATAGAATTCTGTTCTTGGAATTTGAAACGCATAGGGATATTATATTTTCTGAACCATAAAATAATTAACGCAGAAAGTTCTAGCCACTCGTAGAGTGCCACACACGTAAATTTGCCGTTGCGTAGAAACGAATTTTCGTTTCGTCTCCCTCTCTCTTAGCATCACGTGTTCTACCCTGCTCGAAAACCTTCGCTATTGTTGCCACATTGTCATTCCATTCCGGGACACACTCGCGCAAACATAATTGAAAACAATTGAATAGCGCTCCATCTCGCGGTTCCCACCGTTCGGTAGGGACGCTAATGTGGCAATATAGCACGGCGTAGTGCTTGCTTCTTTTATGCAGTGCATGTTCATTGGCTAGCTAGTAACTAGTGTTGCCAACTGTAATAATGAAGCACTATTTCTGTCACGGAAGGGGAAAAGGCAGGTAAAGTGGCGGTGAGTTTTGTTGGATTGGAAGCACCATATTTTTATTTTATACTAAGTATTTGACCGGTTTGACGTTGTGTGCGTGTATTGCGTGTGTGTATGTAAAAGTGTGTGTTTGCTAATGAACGTTAAATTCCATAATGCCTCCAGTTCTGTCGAAGTTGAAATCAAAAACCTTGCATAGCCAAGCTCGGGAAATGCTAAGCAACGTGCACGAGTTCATGAAGGAGGAAGCCAGTCATTGTGTTAGCATCCCAATAAAGCATTTTGGCAAGAGAGCAGCGAACAGCAGCAACAAATTGTTCATATTTCATAATTTTGGAATTATTCAAAATAAATAAATTATGTGGCTCCAACATCATTTCAACTCTGGCTCCGGCACGTGTTCTTGTAGAAATTGCATAGAGGAGGCTGTCATTTTTGCTGCTTAATGCGATACATATTGTTTTCTGTGTTAAAATTGCCATGCTTTGATGGGTGACCAAGTTCATAGCAGGGCCGGCGGAAGGGGAGGGCGAACCGTCCCATCGCCCAGAGCGGCAAAATTTGAAGAGAAGAAAAAAATAAGCCTATTGAAAACTGTGATCGAGCGATATATTCTTTTGCGCTGAATATTATTGAAATAGCTTAAGAAGTCTCATTATTTATTTTATATTTTGATGTTTTATTTAGGAATATATTGATTTTCAATTTTCCGTTGCTGCGTAATGACCGGGGGGGGGGGGGGTCGAAATCTGCCGCCACCTCCCAGGGAGGCAAAATGACTAGCGCCGGCCCTGGTTCATAACAAAATAAAAAGCCGCGCAGCTTATCGTCTAGTGGCAGTATATGTACTTGTTATTGTTGTGGAAGCCGGCATCCTTTGTAAATGTACAACAAAGGCAACCGACTGTCGCCGATCTAAGAGAGGAAATAATAATACTGCTTCAGGAGGAGTGTTATGGTGCAATTGTAGCGGTTTAACACGTTGGCATGTTATTATCTGCCGTTGCAGTTCCATACCAGTGTATACGGGTTTTGGGAGTGAAAAGTTAGAACGCCACCAGTGCATTAATGCAATGAAAAATAATATATATATATTTTTATTTTGTTTGAAATCACTCAAATAAGGAATCGTATGAAGAAGTCTTCTTTGCAGCATTTTTGGTAATTTTACTTATGTGTTAGTTCATATTTTGCGAATTTTTAGTCCATATGTATGTAGCTACATACAAAGCCACTTGTTAGTACATATTAATCCTAGTCCTGGTATAATGCATGACGTTTAAAACTCAACGTTAGATAGACCTGAATTCTCTAATTTTATTGTTGTACGTAACAGCTGTGCATCGGCGCACTGCAGCGATTTTTCTATCTGCTCCATTAGCAACACTGCTTCTTTAGTTGTTTCGCGCATAGCACGGCAGAATTATCTGCGCTGGACTCTAGCTAAATCTTCCTGTTTGTGTCGTCCTTGCGGCGCTCATGGAGCCAGTGAGGGTCAGATGAAGAGAAAGTGCAGGTTTTGGGGGGATCCTGGAACTGGTGTGCAGAAGGGAGGAAAAGTGCATTTTCAATAGGTGTCAGACTTCCCTGGCCGGGGCGGACCACAAAACCATTAACTGCATCCCATCCTAATACATCTGTTTGTGTTCAACAAGCAAGAAACAGGGAAATAAGATATAAATGCCTTGCTTGGGTTCATGCTACTGAAAATTGAAGAAGTGTTTCAAACTGAAAAATTTACTGAAGAATTATTTTGCAATATTTGTCATCAAAGTAAAATTTCCAGGAAATACAGAACAGTTTCCCGCGGCCAGTGCCCCACCTAACGACGTCCCTGGCACTACGACGCCAAGGGTCCCGGGTTCGAATCCTGACCTGGTCATGGATGTGTGCGAGTGTCCATTCATCAATTTCATCATATCATCACTCATCCTCATCTTCGCAAATTAGCCTAAAGTGGCAAAAGAAACGAAGTAAAATAAAGCAAATCAATCAATCCAATGGACAACAAACAATCTAGTAACATCAAATAACAATAAAATTTAACATAAATAGGCTAATCAGGACTGTATCTACTTGAAATATGCCGCTACTGAAAATCGAATATGAGGCATCTACATTCTTAATTGATAATGTTAATAGACGATTAATATGTACCAACAGTTTTGAGCCTCCCTGCAGAACTGTTTAAGGGAGTCCCTTATAAATCGTGCTTCATATTGTTTCCCTTCGGTTTTCCAGTATGCAAGATTTTACGAATAAAGGAATCTAATGAGAATTCAGTAACACCAATGTCTTGTGTTATGCAAGAATAATCGATTAAATTAAATAATAATGATTACATATTATCTACACTTTGATGAATACTATAAAAATGTGTAATGCCTTTTTGTGTACATTAAAACTTGGAACTCTCTGTCTACAACTGATTCTATTTGCTTCAAAGGGGAGACTCTTGCACTCACTACAGACAATGTTGGTCACGTTAACAATTTTGCAAAATATTGTGCGAATTGTATTCTTTTATTGTTGAAACACATTTCTTGGACACCCAACAAATAAATAGGCACCCCTTGATTGATCAATGACTTCTTGGATTACGGTGCCACCATTTAATATGTTGCATAGAGGGAAATTTTGTATCCTCCTTACATTAAGAAAAATGCTTTCCTTAATTACTGTGGTACGAAATCAACTATGGGTGTTATTCCTGAGTAAACAAAAAATGATCGATCAGACAATTCGATTATTAATGGCGGGGAAATAACTTCCTGTTTGGCGAATTTTCCAATGTAACAAGTGAAATGCAGATCGTCTTTTCTTATAAAAGATCGGAAACAAAATGGATCACTTGAAATTTTTTAGTGATATAGAGAAACAAAGGTACCTAGAAAAGATTGGCAATTTCCCGGATCCTTTGGATGCAGATACAACCTTAGTGACAATGAAGTTCGACCAGTCACAAATATAGGAGTGCGTTGTGAAAGAAGGAGAGCACATGCATATGCTGAACATATTTTATTCAGCAGGCTACATGGAACAAAGGAAAACATAAATTTCCGCTGCAACGCAGCAATGTATGGTGTCCACACAAAATAAAACATTTTCGTCCATCTACACGTGACATTGAAGTTCGACCACTGTTAGAGGGGATCCTGTTTACCATGGTGTGACGCCGCCCCGTCGGCGAATAACTGTGGCAATGCGTCGGGGCATGCTGCGGACGAGTCGTTGAAGGTATTCCACATCGATGCGATGCCATTCCTCCTGCAGGCAGGCGATAAGAGCAGCAACTGTCGTGGGTCCCCTCTGTTGCACACGTCGCTTAAGACTGTATATCATGGAAAGGCCTTTTCCGAATTCGCCTTCCTTCTGCCGATAGAGCGCGCACAGCGTTTACACCACCAGATGTTTTGTCCAGGCCCGCTTCGCGAGGCCCTCAAGAACACGCCTCCTCCGGTACACGGGCAGTTAGTGATTGACAGGTCGTAAAACCCTTGGCATTTCTTTTCTCAGACATGTCCTAGGTTTTGCTGTTCGGGTCTTCATTGCCAAAAGCTGATCTTACCATTTCGTGTCAAAATTCCGGACGATAATATAGAGTCCTGCAGCAACAATATGTGGCTTGTAACATACATAATTGTGGAAGCTTCTCTTCAACGAATGAGGAGTCCCAGTAGTCTACTATTTGACCTCCGGGGCGAGGTAGTTAGCACAGTGCGCTACGACAGCAGGGGTCCCGGGTTCGAATCCCGAGTAAGACATGGATGTTTATGTTCTGAATGTGAATGTTAAAAAATATGGAACTGAGTAAATACTGATATATGAGAAAGCAGAGAAAATATGACATCGGACTGCCACGTAGTAAACCCAGGTTCGATTCTCAGTGTGAATGATTTCAAGCGGAAAATTTTCCAACATTATCCTTGCATAAAACCAACTCTGTGAATGTATTTGATCTATTTTTATAAAACTTTCACTGATACATAATATATGCACTAATTTAATCAAACTTGCATATTTTAATTAATATTAGGTCTAAAGCAAAATATGGCCATTTAATACCATGTGGTCCAAAAAGATAATAATTGAGAAAATGGTCAACTTTTTCTATTTATATATATTTTTGTTGTTGTAACCCCTATGCAAGGGTAGTATTTTCCTTTACATGACTTCGTTTAAAAATTGCGGCCCTGTTTGACATGATTTGCGGCATTTTTAGCCTTTGTAGACAGTTGCGGTAATTATGATAACTCATCTAAGAAAAATGATAGCTTGGGTAAAAAACATTGTTTTCAGCACATTTCAAGCTACATTGTATGTTTCGCGTATTTTTTCAACATATTGATTTTGAACAAAATTCAAAGTTTAGGATATTTTTGTTAGGGAAGTTATGTAATATCAGAGTATTTCGGCTGAATTACTGTTATAGCTCTTTGATCGTTTCTTGATTCTCTTTTTCAAAATTTTGAGCCCAGATGTCTCCGATGGGGGAGCTAAAAAAAATTATATTTACAGCGTAAGGATTACTCTATGACAGGTACCTGTGAAACAAAAAAATTCCAGATTGATATTTCATGGATAACAAACCTACAACAGGGGAGGGATTGGTCAAAAACAGGCATTTTACATTATTATTTACAAAGAAATGTTTGCTTTTTAATAATCATGTAATTAGAATTATTGTGTTTATTAATTACATCATGCGAATGGCGTAATAAGTCCGTTAGTAGTGTTACGAATTAAATTTTCCTTTTTCTTTATCCCATTAGTTATGAAGAACTTCATCCCGGCTCGACAAATGTCACAAGGTCTTTCAAACTAAAAAATAGACTGCTTTATGCCAAATTTAAGTCAGATTACGTGTCAGTAAGCAGTTTTTCACATGTTTAGACCACTACTTCAACTGCGACATTTGTCCGAACGGGAAGTTTACCGATTCTGGCCTATGTTAACTTATTCTTTATAGAATTACAACAAAATGGGTTGCTTTGTTATTTTATTGTAATTTTGAAAAATCCAATTATATATAAAAAGATGTTTTGTTACTATAATTAACTACTTGTATTTGAAAGAAATTGGTAAAGCCACCAACCTGCATTATGCAATGTGTTTTGAAGGCATATTGGTGGGTGGGTGGTGGTGGCTCTTTACATATTCACAGTCTCGCTTATTTATAGAGGCGATGCAAATCGTCTCTATGCTCGCACGTAATATATCCTCTCCTCCGGGAATCGAACGTCCGGGCAGTCAAGCTCCTATCGATGGCCTTTATCCTCCCAAAACTAATTTCCGAAATAAATTATGACCGATTTTGAATCAGGTGCAACACAAACAACATTGGAGATATTGAATTGGTTTAATCGGTAGAGAAAACCCGATTTGCAGGTTGTAAACTTATATTGGCTCCCGAGCGTTCCTGTATATAAATATAAGCCCCCCCCATTTTTTATAATTCTCTAGGCATTGAATTAATAATGGAGGTTAGTATATTGAATCTTTCACCCGAAATTCATTATAAAATTTTAAAATTAATTCTTAATGATTTATTGATTTAGTGTTTTAAGTCCACTTTATGCACAGTAAGGCTAATCGGGACTGAGCCAGGCATGGAACCCGGGATCCCTTGATTACAAGGCGACGACGCTACCACTGCGCCATCGAGGATGCTCAGTTTTTAATGGGGAAGTAATTCAAATTATTAATATTACAAAAGCCTCCCCGCTATTTATTCCATCCTGTTTAATGATTACGAAAGATCGTTGTTTCAATTTAGCATGTAGAAGGGTTCGAACAGGTGTACCAGCCAGATTAAATCGGCGTTATCTTCCAACGTTTCGAGCACATACATAGCAACAACATCTCCTACCTGAAGACGAGAGCAATGCATACGATGGAAGCTAACGTCGATTGACGTCGCCAGGAAAGCTACAACTCTTATGTAGAAGGGTGGAAATACAAACGAGTTGGATGAGATAATTGAGGAAATTAATGAATGATAAGTCTGATGAGATGGAGGCCAAAAAAAATATATACATAAGAAGATAAAGTGCCTACTGGCAAGAGCTAAATATAATAAGATATTAGATGGAAAATACAAAAATTGATTTAGTAATAATTGGAGGTTATTGTAAGCGTAAAAAATTGATGAATGAAAAATATGTTTTGATATGTTTAATGAGTTATGATTAGGGTGCGGATTTATAGGCAATTTTTTCTATCTATCTATCAATCAATCATATGTTTTGTCACTGCTGTTTACCTACTAACTATTCATACTGTGCTTCAAAAGCTGCTTACTTTTAGGGATATTTGATATCGAAGCAACACGCGACAAGCGACACGTGTCTCTTGGTAACTGGCTCTCAGTAATAAACGCAATCAACCATTCAGCTTGTGTTGTCTGTTGCTTGTGTGTCCCTAGGACTGAGTTCTTTTTCATACCGTGCATCGTGTCGCCCTGGCCTGTTGTTCGCTCATACACAGTGAATATTTTGCTTTAGACGGTGTGAAATATCAGTGTCGCTTGAGGATTTCACCAATTCAACGCAGGTTTGTGTGACATGTTATTGTACAGCTGTGTGAAACGTTGCTGTTGATTGGATTGTTCTCTAGAGGTATGTGTCGCTTGTCACTTCGGTCTGCAGCTACATTGAGAAACGTTGCTGTTGACTGGCTCGTTCCCAAGCGACACGGAACATTCACATCCAGCAACAAGAGCCTATACAGTTTAAAGCAAAACATGCACGAACAACAAACCGAGTCGACATGATACACGATATTGAGAGAAAGTCCCAGTCCGAGCGACATGCGACACGAGTAGCTTCTTTCAGTCATGAACAAGCTATGAAGATGTAATTGAATTCATTGTCACTCGCCCTCTTAGGGAGAACTCACACCGAAGCGACAAGCAACATATGTCGCTTGGGAACGAGCCAATCAGCAGCAACGTTTCACACCGTAGCGGCATGACAGGCCGCATATGCCTACGCTCGATTGGTGAAATTCTCAAGCGACACGTGTCGCCGGTCACTTGTCGTTCCGGTGTGTTTTCTCCCTCCATCACGATTAATGTATTCACATAATATCGAAAGTAAAATATTAATGAAACTAGAATTAAAAAAATTGCAAGATGTAGGTTCCATTATTATAACATAACATTACATATAGTATAATTGAATGTGCAGTGAATTATATTTAAAATTTAAAAATCTACCTTCAGCATAGTTGTCTTACCTCTTTATGAAATACATCAGTGTTCTGTAAATGTGAATGTATTGCCCAAGCGTGTTCTTTGTATAGACACAAATTGTATTTTTAAAATGCGTTGAAGTTAATGTGACTATAATTGAAATTATATTCAGAGATCGAGACGAAAACGAGAGAGCTTTTACATAACTTGGGACAAGAACAAGATTTAGAGTTTGAAAGGGGACCCGACTGTCTCACTTCCTTTCGCTGTAATTTCTGTAGGGCCTCCCAAGGCACGTATCTAGAAATATACCGAACCAATTGTGTCAGGAATAATAATAATAATATGATGTTTAAGTTAAAATTATATTATTATCACATAAATAGGTAAAAAGATCGGATAACAGCAAGTATTCATTATCTAGCTTACCTGTAGTTAAGATCGGCATAATTTGCATAAAAAACAAGTGCCCTGGCAAAGAAATTCATTTCAACTTGATGAAGAATTGAATATTTATTGAATAAAAGAGAATGTTAGATCCGGTTAGCGAAAAGTAAAGTTCCTGATTAATATTTTATGCATATTGTTATAAATAGTAGCGTGCAAGCATAAATCTTTGGTAATTGGTACTGTCCTTCTAAGCCCCCTACTTCCAATCTTTCTTCCAATAAGTTCAAAGAGTGGGCCTCCTCGATGGCGCAGTGGTATCGTCGTTGCCTTGTAATCAAGGAATCCCGGGTTGGATACCCGGTGGATGCAAGTAGTGGTTCGAATCTCACTTTAAGCTGTAAGTCCAGTCCCGATTAGCCTTTCTGTGCAAAAAGTGGACTTAGAAACAACAAATCAATCAATAAGTTCAAAGGACATTATAACCATTTATGTAATAAATGCTACTCAAATATATTTTCATTATTTAATTTTTTCACTTGGTAAGTCTTTCTTGGGGAGGGGTCCGGACCCCTCCCCAAATAAGTCCTTGAGTTTCCTCGATGAAATTAGTAGTAATTATCTCGCCTTGTATTCAAGGGGTCTCAGGTTCGATTCCCGGTAGAACTACACAGTGGTCTGGATCCCACTGTATCCTGTAGCCCCAGTCCCGATTACCCTATTTGAGCATGTAATTGACTTAAAACAAATTTAATTTTGCTATAATGTATGTAAGATTCAATTGGGACAGTCTCTGTATTAATGTATTTATCCTTTTGGAAAATAGAAATAAGACAAATGAAACACAATGAAAAAACAGCCGGGTGAAGGAAATCAACTTTGGATTTTCCGAAATGGTCGGAGCACGGTCAAAAGCCGCCCCCAAGGGAAAAGACAATGCCAAGGGTAGAAGAAGAAGTAATCCAAGCCACGCCCACAGTAGTAAAACCTGGTCAGAGTCATCTATCGGCAGACGGCTGAACTTGTAGGACTTGACCATAACCCCGCCAGCCGATGGCCAGCCCCGCTATGGCTCGAATAAAGCCATTCTCAAAGGTGTTTGAAAATGCATATCAATGTTCGCAATGGCGTATTGTTACAATGGGCCTCTCAATTTGAAAAATAAAAAAATCAGTTTACTCAGGAAGGATGCAAGAAAGCCTTGCAAGGTTAAATTTTGACAGTAACTTAGAATCGGGCTCTATACGTCGATCTAAAAACTGAGATGTTTGACAGTTAATATCTTTTAAAATATAGAAGTGATAAAAAATTTACAATAGTCACTGTTAAGAGTCATTCTTTCTAATTAGTTGGCAACAAAGCTGATTGAAATGCCTCAAATAGTTTTCGAGAAAAAGTGAACTGAATGAAGGTCTGTTTTTCCGCCACACATTCTCAATGGGCGAGAGGTCGGGACTCGATGGTGGCCATGGCAGAGTTCGCACGTGATGGCGAGTCAACCATTATCTTGTCAGCCGCGCTGTATGAGGCCTGGCATTGTCGTGTTGAAAGATGAGACGCCGCCTGTGGAACAGGTGCCTTCGCACTGTGGGAAGATGCCGCTCCAGTATGCGTGTATAGGCGTGTGCATTCACAATGCCCTCACAGACGTGTAGTGGGCCAACCCCAGATGCCGTCATGCATCCCCATACCATCACTGACGCAGGTTTCTGTACCCGACGTGCATAACATTTTGCTTCATTCTGTTCCTCCTTCCGACAAATGACTATTTTCCGTATTTTCCCGTACACAACATTGAAAATGGATTCGTCCGTCCACAAAACCCTGTTCCACTGCCGAAATGTCCATCCCCGGTACATTCGTGCCCACCGTAGTTGATTGCCTTTGTTCAACATGGAAAGGAAGGGTTTACGTTTCGCCTTGTACACTCGGTAACCGCATCGCTGTAGGTAACGACGAATGGTTCTGGTTGACACTTCAATGTGAAAGCGTTCTCGAGTTCACAGTCGTAATTCGGCCACAGAAACATGATTGTTGGTCTGGATATAGCGCCTAAATATCCGTAGGTCACGCACGCTCAGCAGGCGTTTTCGACCGGGGGCCTTACCTGGTTCTGTAGTACCCGTATTTTGGTGGTGTTTGATGATGCAGTGGACGGTTGACTTGGGTAAGTTCAGTTGGCGCCCTATTTCCCGTTCACTGAGTCCATCCCGTTGCAACTCCACCACTCTTCTCCTCACGGTGTTGTCAATAGGTTTGCCCCAGGCCATGGTGATGATGCACTGCGGTTCCTCGGTGCACAGCACGCTCTTATATACGGCGGACTCCCTTATCGTGTCCGTGACGTCATGCTTCCGTCGAATGCGCCACTATCTGGAATTTACCGTATGGGTCTGGTGCCTGGTCGAAGTTCAATGTCACGCGTATAGTTCCCCGTTTTCGTTCTTTACGTGACCTTGGGTGCAACATGCTGGGATCACGATTCTTGCCTGCTCACACGCCTCCTCTTACACACATGCGTCACTTCTGCGTGTCACCCATTCCACCGCCTATGCCTCTGTGCATTTAATCACGTATTCCTTTCTGGTCGAACTTCATTGTCACCAAGGTTGTATAAGGGACAATACTAATATTTTCCAAGGCAATGTTGATCTTATACCATCATTTTCATTTTTGAAAAGACTTCTCCAGGTTGAAATGAAGCTTACATTAATTATAAACATTGAAATACTTGCCTTGGAAAATGGCTGTTCCACAGAATCTAGTGGAGGAAATCAAGTAGCAATTAGAACATGTCCTATTCCTCGAAATCAGTCAAGCAGCCAGCGAGGCAGCCATCATATCCAGGCAGGTAGCCAGTTCAGCTTCAACTAACTGGATATCCAGTTCCGTGACTCGGCCTTAGAATTGTAGAACATGGAAAAATATCCCTGGTTCCTGTATTTTTCACTCATTATTTCGATCTAATGCATATTTTACATTGAATACTCTGTTCGAAAACTAACCAAGTGAACTTCATTTCTGTTATTAACAATCAAAATAACAAACATCCTGCAATTTTTGCAACTTGAAATGAAGGATGCCAATTTCCAGAGGGGGGGGGGGATGGGTCGACTGACCTACCGACACTCATGGAGAAAGCGTTTATCAACAACCAAAAGGCAAATGCGTTATAATGTGATTATAAATAGTTCCAACTTTTAAATTTAATCAGCACATGTGCGTTAGACAATTATAATTTTCGAAACGCGTAAAATATTTTCATTTGATTTGATGAATAGCCAACTGCCGAGCCTACTCCCTCTTGTTTGTGTCCAATCTTTTCGCTTTACTGCTTAAATCCCCTGATTTTTCCGTATCGGGTCTCTCTTAAAGCGATGCATAAATACCGGAGAACAATTGTTTGTTCGCTATCTCATGTTGAAACCAAAAGCCACACAAATATTGTCGCATTTTCCGAAGACACTGCCTTTACACCTTTGAATTCAATGTTATTATTTTCAAAACTGGAAGTGCAGTCCCCGCCAGTGCCAAGGAAGCACAGAAATGTAAACATCCGGTGAATAGCGACCATAATATGAGGGATCTCCACCTTACTCCATCCTCTCAGCGTGAGGTCTCGGGGACAATGAGCAGAAGCATTCAAACCCTACATATCAGATTCTTTTTTATGCTGATACTAATTTCTGACATTCGAAGTCTCGTGCTTTTATCACAAAAATGCACAATTCAGCAAATATCTGCACGTATCCGCTGGACTATTAGTAACAACATTGAAACTCTATTGAAAAGTGACTACCGTTATAGAACAACACTAATTTGCATTTATTGCACTTTCTTTCAAGAATTTGCAAAGATAGTGAAACTACAAGAGAAGGACTGTCAGAGGTGATTACTAAGAAGAGCACATGCAGGCGGCAATTGAAGCAGTAACAAGAAACTGTTTCTCAACAAGGTATCGCAGATGACCAATTAACACACCACACCAGGTGGTCCAATATGAAGGCAAATATCCATTCCCATCAACTTCAACACAAAGAATCTTGGCTATTTCTCCACTAACTCTCTTACTGCAGTTCAGCTGCAACACCATGATTAATCATGTACAGGCTCCGGAGGGGATGTAGAGTTGAGTTTTGGGGGTGTGACGATGCTATACCCACAACAATGCCAATCAACTTTTAGCAAGCTTCTATGAAAATGTTCCAATGAAACAGGATTACAATGAACTGCTTCATTTTTGCTTCCTTTAACCCTTGTAATCAAGGGGTCCCAGGTTCGATACCTGGTGGGGACACAAGCTGTTTGGATCCCACTTTAAACTGTAGGTCCAGTCCCGATTAGCCTTACTTTGCATAAAGTGGACTTAAAACACCAACTCAACCAAACCCAGCAACCATGTTTTGTAATTTGAAACCAAGTTTGTTCAAGGCAGATTCATGACATATAGCCTATTGTGTCTTACACTCCAAGAAAGTGGTCACTGGACATACACTGTAAACGCACAAACATAAAATACAATTTTCTTGAACAATGTAGTAAAATGCAAAGAAAATCATTTTTGCTTTAACACTAGAAGGACCTCACCCGTCAATTTGACGAGTGACTATTTTTATTGTAATTTTGACAATGTTAATTTTACTCCACAGCTTCCATGTTCCCGGACTTTTAACAAATATTAATGCTATACCCTTGTGTAAAAAAAACCTTTTATCTCACGTGTAAAGAATAATATATTGGATTACTACTATAAGTACGATCACCCGTCATTTTGACGGGTACAGTTTTTAGGTAGATGCATCTGTTAGCAGTAGTGTATTCTACGTGTGACTGAACCTTAGTTCATATTTATTTATTTTATTTATTTATTATTATTATTAAAGTAGGGTTACAATTAAGCTTACATTTTTTTTTACATTGATTCCGAACAACAAAAACAGCTTTTTGCCCTACATGAATTAATATACAGTTATGCTATTTGTTTATAAGTATACATACAATGGAATATTTTAAATTTATATAATTGAAAAATATAAGAAATAGACTAAAATAAACATTTTTTGCAGCTACGTTTTATGAAGGAAGAAATGAGGTAGAATAGGCACAGTGTCAGTATTCATAAATTAATGTCCTAATCTGTTGTTTAAATGTGGCCAAATTTCTCTCCTTTCTGCAATTTACAGGCAGTTGATTCCACGCTTTACTTGCCAGTGATGACAGGGATTTTGATCCGTATCTTGCCTTGTTACATTTTGGTACTCGGATACTGTTGGTGTTGTTGGATCGCAGATTGGGATAATTTCTATTACTAGATATCATTACTTTGTCCTTTAATAAGTGGTGGTGCTTGTTAATTGCCTGGTGAATTTTTAGTAGAAATGCATATTTTCGTCTGGATTCCAGCGTGGGTAATTGGAGTTCTTCTCTGCTTGCACGTGAGGTCGTGTGCGCTGTATTTCTTATGCTACGAATAGCCCAAATTTGCATTTTCTCTAGTTTCGTGGTGTTATTTCTATTAATCCCATAAAGTACAGAGGAACAGTATTCAAGTAACGGCCTAATAAATGCTTTGTAGAACGCTAATTTGTGGGCAAGGTGTACATATTTGCAGACAAATTGAAACTGCTTGATTTTAGGTGCTGCGCGTGAACACATTCTTTTTACATGTGGTGAAAAGGATAAACTTTTATCTAGGTGCATACCGAGATATTTTAGAGATTCACATGGTTTTATATTGAAATTTCCTATTTTAATGTTGACAATGAGCGTATTGTTATTATTTTCACTGGATAGTATTAATACTTGCGTCTTAGACTCGTTCACTTTCAACATGTTAGATTGATACCACTCAAGAACTTCGGGCATATTTTCCTCAATATTTGCAATTACTTTTTCTAATTTGCTTGACGCGCAGTACAGGAGGCAGTCATCTGCGTACAAATATAATTCAAACCCAAATTCCCTGTCTGCGATGTCATTCACAAACATGTTAAACAGTTTAGGACCTAGAATAGATCCCTGTGGTACACCGAAAGATACATTTACACGGTTTGAAATCGAGTTGCCTACTTTTGTGTCGATACTCCTATTCCATAAATAACTTTCGATCCAGTTGCATGCAAGGGCAGAGAAATTAAATTGCTGATGTAATTTCTGTATTAATAAATTTGGTTGAACACTGTCGAATGCTTTACTGATATCTAGAGAAATAATGCCAATGTATTGCTTCCCTTTACGATCTAATATATTTCTCCAGTTATGTATCAGTTCGTGCACGAGTAATTCTGTCGAGCGATTTTTTCTAAAAGCAAACTGTCTATCTGTCAGTAGATTGTTAGAATGTAAGTATTGTTCTAATTGCTTGTCTATTACCTTTTCAAGAATCCTGCTTAATGAGGAAGTAATTGATATGGGGCGATAATTATTAACTTGCGTCGGGGACCCCCCTTTAAATATAGGTGTGACCCTTGCGTGTTTCCAAGTGTTAGGAAAGATTCCGCTTTTTAAGGATGAATTAATTATATCTGTGAGAGGTTCGACAATCCATGGGGCGAGTAGATATATTATGCGATTACTTATTTCATTGAAATCTGGACCTTTTCTGACGTTAAGTTTTTGAAGAATTTTCATAACGTCATCACTTGAGACGGGCTTAAAACTGAAGCTGGTTTCTTGATATTTAGCGTCTTTTTCATTTTGTTTGCTACTTTCATTTTTCTTCGCCCTTAAATTGTTAGTGAATGTGTTGGATATTGACTTACCGACGTTAGCAAAGTGGTCATTGAGGACGTTCGACACCCTCGCATCTTCCGTAATTGTTCCATTGTTATGTTCAATAGATGCGATGGATTGGCTTTTGCTATCATTTCCAGTTAAGAACCTGAAAATCTTGAATTTGTTATTGCCTGAATATTTATCGGAATAGATCTGCGTAAGGATATAATTTCTTTTCGCATCTTTTACTGTTTTTGTTACGTAGTTTCTTATGGTCTTATATTGTTCCCACGTGTAATTATTATTATTTGGACAACGTGCGCGCTTAAACATCCGGTTCTTGAGTGATATCAATCTAAGAAGACCGCCAGTGATCCAGGGACGCTTGTTGCCCCTAACACGAAACGTTTTTATTGGCGCATAGACATCCAGAGCTTCGGTTATTAATGACTGCAAATATGTCACCTTATCGTTTATATCCGACATCATTGTTGTTTTGTGAAAGGGTAGATAAGAACAATGATCAACGAACTGTTGTTCAGGGAAATTTTTAAAAGAACGCTTAGTTACGAGTATTCTTGGAGATCTTTGTGGCCTGTTCATCTAACGGACGTATTTTCAAGTTGAATGTTAGTTCAGATAGGCCAACGAATTATCTAGAGTAATCTATTTCCTTACCCTATTTGGCTCAGTTCAGTGTCCAATATATTGCTCAAACCTAGCTCACTGGATTGTGATGTAGCTACTTCATTATCTCCTTGATTTGTCAGACGTCGAATCTGAAGGAGAGGACAATATTGATGAATATGGTGAGTTCAGAGTAGATAATGACAATGCCAGAATAGATGTTCATTACATACGACTTACAAACTTGTCTACAATTATTCTTCAGATGAAGATGTGCAAGATGATGGCAATACATGTGAATGTCGGCAGATATATGTTTCCTCTTGTATTGATTTTTATCGAATGATTTAGTTTATTTTACTTCGCTTTTGTGCCACTTTTGGCTAATTACGACGATGGGGAAGAGAGATGGTATGTTTAAATTGATGAATGGACACTCACAAACATCCATGTCCAGGTAGAGGAAGATACGTCAGCTTTCGCGAGTGGTTGTGTCGTTCCGGTATTCCGCGACGCGACCCTCGGGAAGGGTGAAAAACAGTTGTGTGTGGTCCGCCACTGAACATCATTGGGAGGGGGAATGTGTTCATTGATTACTGCCCAAATTTCATGAAAATTGGTCCACGGGGGCCTGAGATACGAGGAAAAGTTCGTCTATGAATCTAGAGAAAGTGCCATTATGCTTGGAAAGTGAAAGAAAGTGCATCGTGGTGTGAACAAATCTTCCCTGTGAACCCCCTAAGTGCGTTATATGGTGGTGACCCCCCAAATTGTCAAAAGGAAACCCCAGAGGACGTTCTGACATCTCAACCGGCACAAGGAGGGTAAGTACTGGCCTTTTATCAAGGGAAAACCACCCCTATGTTATCCTTATGGGGATATTGAACAATCGCGCCGGGAACTGAAAGTAAGCCCCTAAGCACGGCCGTAGGCAGGAAAAAGTTTCGGGGGGGGTTCATTCATAATTGTTCCCATGGGCGTCGCCAGAAATTTGAATAATAGAAATAATAACAATAATTGTACAATAATTATTAAAATTTCATAATAATAAAATAATACTAATAATTATTATTATTATATTATTGTTATATCCTTGAGGGGGGCTTACTCAATCCAGCAGATGAGTGAATATCCAGCACAAGTTTCTTTTTGTTTTTTTACGTTTCATACAGTGTGTACTGAAATGCACAATTATTATACTTCGTCATTAAACTTTGGACACCTTCAAGAAAAAGCTTTAAAAGTTAGATGGAAATTTTTGTCATAAAGTTTTTGTTGTTTAACTTTAAAATTACATTTTTGGAATTTTGAAAAGTGTGGAAGCAGTTATTATTTTTAAAAACTTAGCCTGGTGCATGGATTGTAACCTCAATCGCGAACGTATCGCTACGAAACTGGAGATCCTAGGTTTGAACTCCTATCAAGGAGGGATTTCCAACTTTATCGGACAGGAAATTTAAAAGCTGGAAAGGGAATTTTGGAACAATCGTAAGGGAATCTTCAGTCTATATTCCTGGTGTCGCAGGAGCAACACTGGAAAGATGACAGCAGAAGTGAAAATGGAGGGGTCGCGGGTTGCTTACGATTCTGAGAATAAATCCTGTTTCACTCAACTTTCAGAATTCCAAATGTATGAAAATTCTAGCTGGATCATTTCAACATTGTCTCCTTGTATTTTTGTGATGCTTCGAAAAAAAAACTTGAAAATTTGTTACAGATTTTGGTTTCTGAACTTCCATTAATCCAACATGTCAGAAGTTTCGGGGGGGGTTTGAACCCTAGAAACCCCCCCTCTAAATACGGCCATGCCCCTAAGGATACTAGAATATGAATCCTTATCCTTTGAAATACCTTTAACCCACGTAGGAAGGATCAAGGATCATAACCAAAAAAAACCGCATTGCGATACTACCCTTAATAAAGAACTTGTTGTGGAAAAACCTCCCCCATAGTAATCTTATGGACAAATTAGGCTTAACTTGATCGGAAGCGAATTTTGTGTTTCCAACTCAAATACTCCAAAACTAGACCTTGCTAAGGGGTGGGACTTATACCCCTGAAAGCCTCATCCCTCCCCGGTGTATTGGGACCATCACAACCCCCATATGTGCAAGGGTGTTTTTTCCAACCCCAGTAAAGTGACTGCATGTGTCGGTGCTGGGCGGCCATAGCGATCGAGCGTTGACACGGACAGCGACCCTGGTTCGACGTGTTTCTGTCATCCGGGGCGGTGACGTAGTGCCACGCGAGAAATGCAGGACGTTGTCTGACAGCTGCGGCACGTGCAGTAATAAAACAAACTCCACGTGCGATTTTGGTGGGAGCGCTGTATCTGTGTCTTCTGCGCGGGTGCTGAGCCGCTCTTGAGTGATTACGGTGTAGTGTGAAGGATGGCTCCTACGGGGGTCACCCCAAAGACAAGCAACAATCGTTCCAACATGGAGCAGCCCCCCGACCCCTTCAAAAGGGGTGGTTTAACACGTTCTCCCCTGCCCAAGAGGAAACACGCCCAGGATAGCCCAGAACAAACCTTCAGTGCGTTTGAAAATAGAGCAGCGACCAGCAACCCCTCTTCAACCCTCACCCCTTCTTTCACCTCCAACCCCTCTGGAAGTCAAATTTCAAAAATCCTGCCGGATTCAACGGAAGTGCAATTAGGTGCCTTCCAGAAGGTGCAACTTGATCTTACTACCCTTGTATCAAAAGAAAAAACTCTAAGTTCAGATAAAAAAGCTCAATTCCTGGAGTTAATTGCAAAAATGAGCCATTTGTACACTGAAAAAACTGCAGAAACTAAATCCCTAAGAACGGCGTGTCTCATCCTTGAATCAAACCCTACCTCAACGGAAAGCAAGCCAACTTATGCCCAGAATCTCTCTGCACCAGCGATGCAAAGTACAAAAGTACAACAAATCCAAAAAGCAACCCAGAATGCAAAACACACAGTATTCATTATGGCGCAAGACAACCAATCGGGTGAGAAATATGGGATAAATTCACCATGTCGGTAAATCCAGTCCGAGAAGGAGTAAGAATACAGGGAATGCGGTCAACACCAAAAACACTAATCGTGGAAACAGCCACAAAAGAAGATGCAGAAAAGATTATAAACAATCCTAAGCTCAAAGATAAGAAATTGAATGCGGAGCTACCGAAAAAGAGGAATCCACTGATGATTATTTACGATGTACCAACAAGAAAACCTGAAGAAGAAATAACTGAAGAATTTTATGTGCTAAATGAAATCGAGGGAATTATGTCTCCAGAGGAATTTTCAAGCAAATTCAAGTTCAAATTTAAAACTGGTCCAAGAAACAAAACAACATGGCACAGAGTCTATTAGGTGGACCCTGCTCTAAGAAGAACCATATTGAAGATGGAAAAGATCCATTTGGCCTACCTCTCATTGTCAATGAGGGACTTTCTGGTAGTCCCTTTCTGCTTGCTGTGTAGAGACTATGGACACGTCGCGAAACACTGCAAGGGTAACAAATGCTGTATCAGATGTGGATTGGAGGATCATGTAAGGGAGGAATGCAGAATAGACAAGTCAGTTGAAATTTGCGTACTTTGCAAGAGAAGGAAGAGAAATTGCCACGAAAATCCGAAAGAGTGCCCTACATTAAAGTTTTTCCAACAGAGATTGATTGAAAAGACCAACTATGAATAGTGAAGTTAAAAGAAAAAGAAAAAATAGAAACACTCCTAGCCGTCGACGACAAAATTCGGGACGAGCGGCGGCCTACGCACTGAGAAAACAACAAGAATTAAAATACACTCTTGAAACTACCTTTACCATAGACTTAGCCCAACATTTAAATGACAAACCACAACAAACTGCATCAAATCTCCTCCATACCACCCATAAATAACTACTCCTTCAACACTGTATCCCAACCTAACCAGGTTTATATACATTATCAACCCCTTCTTAGTAATTATATTCCAGGCCTAAACCCCTGCTCGATATTCTACCCCCAATACTTTCTACCTTCTCCTCTCTATTTGAGTCTTTCAACCCCAGAGCCCAGCCAATATGTATACAACTCACTCCCTCAATCTCCCATCTTAACTCAATCATTTCACACATCACCCTCTGACTCTGTTCAATCCTTATTCATCTCACAATCTGATTTATTGACAGTACCCACTCTCTTGGAGACTTCCTCGTTTTCAGAAACAGAATCATTAAACCCATCACCAATTGCTACTCCTATGTCCTTCCTTACGGACATATCTCCGACTATAGCCACACACCCACCCCTTATTACAATTCCCACACCCCCGGACAGCCCTGCATACCAAACGGAGGACTCCTGCACCTCAAACAACCAACCCCAAAGAATTGCTCATTCAAACTGCCGGGCTGAACCTACCACGTCCAGCCACCTCAATCCGGAAGCACCACCGTACCATTACCAAAATAAGTACCCAAACTTCACGGCACCTACACTAATGACATCCCCCAAACCTGACACTCCAGATCTGCATAACACTGATATAAACCATTAAGCCATTTACCAAAACTTTGAATTGAACCTAAGGTTAAGCCGACTTGAAGAAAGGGACAACCTTGTTGCGGCGCTGCGCCTACTGGTCAGAATGAAACATGAAAACGGAAATTTCATCACCTTTCCTTTCCCAGCGATAGTGGATAAAATGCTCCTGAGATGCAGCAATATCCCCGTGGATCCAGATGAACTGCAGGATTTACTAGAACAGGCACTACAGCGTAGAGATCTAAAATTGGACCTTGGTATACAAGGACTTTGCCAGGGGATATGGAAGAGTTGTTCAGGACACCAGTAAACCATGGCCATCGTGGACTTCGATATTAAGGCATTGAAGGAAAATAAAATAGGCTGCCTACAGGTGAACTTAAATGGGGCTGAGCTGGCCACAGAGGAAATTTTCATCTATGCCAGAAGAAACAATGTGGATTTATTAATGTTGCAAGAACCCTACACTCGAAATGGTAAAATAATTCATGCACCACTTAGTGCCACAGCAATATACAACCCATCTTTAAACGCAAAAGCAGCAATAATCTCACTGAACAAGAAAATTAAAACCTTAAAAATTGCTCAATTATCAGACTCCCATATCAATTGTGTGGAAATTTGCTATGAAACAATAAACTTTATAATAATTAACTGTTCCTGTCAATACAGTCACAATATTGACAAGTACATCGCCTGTATAAGAAGAGCCTATGAAGCCTACCCTAACAGGAAAATTTTGATCACGCTAGATAGCAACTCCTCCTCCCCCTTATGGTTTGGTAGGGTAATCGATGCCAATGGAGAGAAGATGATGGATCTCATTGCTGAAACTAACATAAATATAGAAAATCAACCAGAGAATCCGCCAACTTTTAGAGGTAGAGCTGGAGCATCCAGCAACATCGACCTAACACTATCAAATAGAAGTATGTGTCCATTAATAGAGGGATGGCAGGTACTGGACATGATCACTACCAGTGATCATAATGCCATACATTTTAATATAAGACTGGATGCTATTCCAAACATCCCAAACACTCCAACAGGGCAAAACCTTTCGTACAACTGGAAGAAAACAAACATGGAAACCCTCCTCGATAGTATTGTGTTGCCGGATTATCCTGGACCTGAGCATAGTCTGGATGAATGGGCAGAGATACTTAATAAAGAACTCCAAACTGCAATACAAACTAGTTATCTGATTGTAATCATACATGTCGCCATGAATTAGCTGAAGTGCACACATTTCGGCCTACACATACACAAACATGGCGACAATCTTTTATTTTATCTACAACTTCTGTTTTTCTCACTACAAATTGCAATACTCCACTATAGTGATGGAACTCGAGTGCTCTATACCTTGTCCACTTCCTCCTAAAGGAAACGGGACGGGACACTGAGGGCGGAACACCTAGCCTCTGGGGTGGAGCAAACGACGAAACAATACAAACTAAAATGGTCTTCAACCATCAACTCACCCTCTCTCGGTGGCTGGTCCAGGAGCCTAATCATACCTTTAAAAACCAACTATATTAAATAGAGCACTCGAGCCATACAAATCCTCAATTTCTTAGATTCTGGTACCACAGAATCCGGTACTTACAGCCATACCAAACTTCAATATAAACTGCAAACACTTACATACAGAATCTCAATCTCACGAAGAAATAATTGTGTACTGTAATACTGTGTCCATACACTATTTTATGTAATCATTTCATGTATATAGTAATGTTATCTTCTTGTATACTTTCAAATTTTGTAATGGGAAATTTAATAAAGTGGTAGAGCAAAACAATAACGGGGGAACCGTAATTCGAGCAAAAGACGTCCCAGTTTATTCACAGAGGCACTGGGACAAAGCGTATGCCCTCGAATGCATACAGGTGGAGGTTTGGTAACATTCGGGGGTTCTCCCTTTATTGTCCAGGTAGAGATTCGAACCTAGGAACCCCAGCATTGCAGCACGATGTGATAACCACTATGCCACAGAGGCTGACGTTTTCTTATTTCCAAGTGAGTGTTTGTGTAATTCTAATTATTGTGATAGAATAACGTAATTATATTTTTCAAAAGTTCCCATCAATGAAAAAGGGAATCATAAACTAAATCTACAAATACAAAAACTAAAAAAATAAATAAAAATACACCATAAAGAAATAAAATACACCCATAAAAAATAAAAGGAATAAATTAAATAAATACATGAAATACACATACACACCTTGGTGATTTATTTATATATTTATGGATACATTTCATTATAATTTTGACAATGTTAATTTAACTCCATGTCTTCCATGATTTAACTGAATATGAATAACACTGTCCTTCTGACCAGACATTTTGTTCCTTTTGTGCCCCTCTATTAGCCACTGCATGAGGAAGAATTTGTAATGAATATTTATAATGATGTGAAAATACAGGAAATAGAGAGAGACAGGAGTTTTTTCACTTTCAGAATAAAAGTAGTGAGAAATATTGTATGGAAAAACTATACCCGTCAAAATGACGGGTTTGTCCTAATAGGTAGTTAGGAAATCACCATCCTTCTAGTGTTAAAAACACACTTTTTGAAATTTTGCAATATATCCACCATGAATTAAAATGAAATCAAATAATATAACACAAGTGACCAGTTGTTTATCCACACACCACTACAAACCCCTAACTTGACTTGCTTGACCTGTCTTGAATCTCCCACTGGAACAAAGGGCTGCAATGGTGTTTCACCACTGGATCCTGTTCTTGGCCATCGTGTGAAGATCTGCCCAAGACTCTCCCATCTGCCTCATCTCTTTCCTCAAGATCCTCCTTCAGCTCTTCCTTGGCCTTCTGCATCGTCTCCTTACTTGGGGTTTCCATCCGAGAGCTTCTTTCTCAGGCTATGGCCTATCCAACTCCATTTCCTTCACCACCCCTAACAACGCTCTCAAATTTTTCCACAAAGGACCAATTTATGGTCATACGTATTAACTAATTTACCCTTAAACTCCCAGAATACACACTTACTACCCCCCTCCCCTTTCCAGGTGAAAACTTGGGATAAACCACTGCAAGTGACAAGAAGAAAGTAGCTGTTCACTGTTCCATTTGTGTGTGCTAATTGAGAAAGAAAATCCCACACATAAACATACATAATCATGCTGTCACTTTCATGCAATCATCAAGTCACTTTATGGACTGCTTTAATTTTCTGAAAATGTCCGCCTCTGCCATTGACCAGTAGGTTGCTTCTTAGTCTGGCTCCTCCTCCCTAGCCTGACCAACATGGAAGACACTACCGGTAGCGCCGATATAGCCTAGTGGATCATCAGAATATGCAAGCCCCACCACCAACTAAAAGGTCATTGAACCACTAGGTGGGAAGCTCAGTGAGAGTTGTTTCATTTCCTTTCATTCTTGATAAACTGGGACAAAAACTCCAGTTGCTTTCAAGCATTTCATGGTTGGGAAATTACAGTATTTCTTCAAATATCAAGATGCTATTGAATGTAAGGCACACCACAAATTTTCAAACTTTTCAGATAAAAATTACTTCCAATTTAAGGTGCACAGGTGTATATACCGGTAATACCATACTGGTACTTTAATAGAACAATACCATATAGTATTATATTTATATTGTTATTACATTATTGTTACATTGTACATTTACTCTTAACAATACTACCATAAAAATTTGCAAGGGAGATTTTTATCAATACCAGTATTTTGGTAAAACATAGAGGAAAAACTTGATTATTGAAAATGGCAAATACTACATTCTACGTATTTATACATATGTCTATACTCAAATTCAAGATGCCATAGAATCCATGGTGTACCTAAATTTTCAACATTCAAACCTACCCCTAAAAAGATGCATGTTAGACTCACAGAAATAGTGTGTAACATGATTGTATCCAGTGACGTGACTGAGTAGTAGCTAGTCTAGCAGAGATAGATCAATCAATCTCACATCTCTAATTATTTTCAAATCACAATATTTATTGTCTTGTTGAAGCTACAGCTCATATGCAACACTTTCTCTTTCACGCGCTTCTCGTCCCTCGGTGTGATCCGCGGACAAAACTGGCCTAGCTCGCTCTTCTTCTGCCTTAGCAGTTCCAGGTAGAAACGGGTTTCCGAAGGAAAAGGGAAGATTTTAGCCTCTACCTCCCTTGCTACCTCGCCCCCGCTGCAATGGTTGAAAGCCCGTGCTTTCAGGTCCCCCAGTCTATCTCCTATAGGACAGATAGGGGATTGGTTTCCATTCGATTCCTTTGTAAATCCTCTAAGAACTCAAGGGAAAATTTTCTGCAGTACTTATGTTCTCTGTATTTATAGTATAATATGGGATGTAGTTTTATTATTTATGAAATGGGAACATGTTATGTGCAGACAATAATGATATTCTTTCTTTCTTTTTTTATTTTTAAATATGGAATATATAATGATTAAATTACAAATATTTGCTCAGGCTCTCTCTTTTCATTTTAGTAGTGTTTTCTTTTAATATACTAATCTCTTGCCCTCCAACGGATGTATTTATTTGGGAAAGAGAACGCACCATTCCTATTGTTGTTGGTTTGGTTTATTTTTCTTCGCTTTTCTGCCACATTTGGTTATCGCGAAAATGAGGATGATGTGATGAAATTAATGAAGGGACCTCGAACAATCCAGTCCGGGATTCGAACCCGTGATGAGCGTGCATTCTTGTTCCTGTGTTGTACTCTGCAGTGAATAATGAAATAATTTGAAATGAAAAATGTATCTCAGAACTCAAGAAGCCAAATGAATATTATTGAAGAAACTACAAAAAAGTGTTTTGTCACGTTTTTTGTTTCTGGGCATAAAGTGGACTTAAAACAGCAAATCAACCAACCGTGGGGGAGTGGTTATCACAACGTGCTACGACACCAAGAGTTCCGGGTTCGAACCCCGACCTGGGCATGGGTGTTCTTTGTGTTTGTCCCTTCATTAATTTATCATATCATCTTCGCAATTAACCAAATGTGAGAAAAAAGCGACGCTAAGTAACAAAAATAAAGTCAAATCATTGCTTGATTTGGTTTATTTTACTTCGCTTTTCCGTCACTTTTGGCTAATCACGAAGATAATACAGTATAATTGACGAAGGGACACACTCAAAGAATACCCATGGCCAAGCCGAGATTCGAACCCAGGATTTTTCACTTAGTAGTCAAATCAAATCTTTTTTATTTTCAAATGGTGGTGGGGGTTATGTGTACTTTTTTTTAATACTCATTCATCATTTTGCAATCTTTTGCTGTTATTGATGTTCTATTTTTAGAAATACTGGGCCCTAAAGGGGGGAGGGGTATGAGCCACACCAACACCCCCCCCCCCCCCTTGAGCACACCACTGATTGCTACCCCAAGTGTCGACGTCACCGCACGTCACTGATTATATCATAATGGGTAGATTTCTTTTTAACCCTTATCCCGGCAAGCAGTGTCTATCAGACACTGTTGCTTATATTTTTTGTCACATACTCCAAATGATACTTCCTGCGAACATGATATTTTTTTGACTTTGTTTGTTTCTCTTTTTTCCTCATTTAACAATATTTGACTTTGTTTGATAAAGAAGGTCAGGCGTAAAAAAATCTTTTCCATTTCACTTACGTAAATGGGCAAGCAGTGTCTGTCGGACACAGTTTGTAAACATATAAACAAAAGTTGTAATATTACATGAATATGTATTAACAAATGTTTAATAAAAAATAAAATATTTAATAAGACATCACATAAAAATGTTATTAATTCTAAAGTAGAATAAAATTAAAAAGATATGAGCAAATAAAACAATTTCCTCATGTTTCATATACTATGCTGCAAAATATGCAATTACGATGATGATAAATACAAGAATTATGGACATAACAATGATGATTAGGTTAAATATCATGTTACTTGCTTGTTTCCACAGCGATGAAACATTAAAATCTCGCATTAGAAGGGCAAGATCTGACCAACACTGCTTGCCCAGACACTTTGCAAAAATAGCTTGCCCGGATAAGGGCTAATATATTCAATTTGTTCTATGTGTGCGATAAAAGTATCATTTCAGACTTTTTCAAAGACTGTTACAATAAGACCCAAAGTTTGCAAAGAAATGTTAGGGATGGTGCGAAAGAAGGGATTTTAACAAAGATGAAGTTGTTGTGTCCAAAGGACATTCATAAAGTAATTATTGCCAAGAAAGAATATAGAAATGCACACGAGCTTTTGTGAATGAATCAGCCTTTCTTCACATAAACTCCACCCAGAGTGACACACTTCTCCCATCAATGTATGATCTTGTGGATGCTAGTATTGTAGAAGACCTGTGTCTGGCTGTCCAGGAAGTCATTCACCACAGAAATGAAGTCATGATCATCATAGAAATGCTTACCAGGCAGGGGCTTCCTCATTTCTGGAAAGAGTAAGAAGTCGTTGGGTGCAAGGTCCGGGATTTAAGGAGGGTGAGGGAGAATTTTGAAACCCAAAGAGGCTGCATGAGGTCTTCTCTCCTGAGAAGAATGTGGGGGGGGGGCATTGTTGTGGAAAAGCTGCATTACTCTCATCAGCAGTATGTTATATACTGACCCCTGAATAATGTTCACCTTTCTTACAATGGCTGCAATGGTAATGTGATGATCTGCAAGAACGAGGGATTCCACTTTCTTCACAATTCCAGGTTCCTCCGAGAGAGAAGGTCGCCTGCTGCATTCATCATTTTGCAGACTTGCTGCACCACACTGAAACCTTCTGCTCCACCTTACCATTGTGTCATATGATTGAGCATTCTCTCTGTACACAGTCACAAGTTCATGGTGGATTTATTTTGCAATTTTTTCTTTCAAGAGCAAAAAGCCAATCACACCTTGAACTTTAGTTTGTTCCAAGGACTGCACTATCTTGGTTATCTGTCCCTCTAGCATGTTCCGCAGAACTACTATGTGCCGAATGTGTACCAATCTGATAGCTTAAGGACCAATGGCTTGCCCATAGTACAAATTCTTGATACAAGCTTGTAAATAAAAAGCAAAAGTTATTACTTTATGAACGTCCCTCATAATTCAAGTTTTGTCCTGACAATACAGCATCTGGATCAGACTGAAGGTAGGCTATGTATTATGCATGATGAATGCACATGATCGAGGAACGGAACATTTTCAGAATAGTGATGCTGACCAAACAAGTGACTTGATAATTACATGAAAATGACTACATGATTTCGTATTTATTGTGTTATTTTCTTCTTCAAATAGCAGAACTTCAGGTTGCATATTAGTGATGTACGGTATTATCCAACGCACACAAAATGAACACTCAGCAGTTGTTGCCACCTGTATAACATATTTAACATTTGATTAATAACTGAATTTTGCATCTACATTGCAAAGGTTCAAAAAATGTGTTTTTAAAGGAAAGGAGAATTTTATGTTGTATTCACAACATAGTTCAATAAGACTGTAATGCATGTCTGAATGTTTACAACCCCTTTCTTGGGAGTGTAAGATGTAATATACAAGGTGCATTCAATAAATAACCAGAATAGTAGTATAAAAAGATCTAAACTACGACTGTGATTGTTGTGTGTTTGTTATTTTGTGAAGGCATCTGTAAGCTATTCATAGCTGAGGCTGGCATGCCTGCCTCACACACAGGATGCTGGGAAACAGTTACACAAGATGGCAGCACCCTTACAGGAGTGCTCCATGCTGGAGCAGCGAAGTTACGTGAGATTTTTGTTGAGCGAAGGTGTGAAACCCATAGAAATTCATCGCTGCATGACAGTTCAGTATGGTGTCAACTGTATGAGTTGATCACAAGTGTACGAGTGGGCTGAAGTTCGAACAGGGCATAACCAGTGTTGAAGATTCTCCGTGTCCAGGTCGCTCTGTCATTGCAGTCACGGAAAGCAACATTGCTCAAGTGGAGGACTTGATACAGGAGAACCGGCATATTACTGTTAGTGAAATTGCTTCCTGGATGGTCATAATGTAAACAGTACCACCTACTCCAACCTTTTATGTGAAAAACTGAAACCAGCCATTCTGCAGAGACACTGTCATCTGGTGTCCTCCATGATAATGCGAGACCACACACTGGTCACATTGTCTACCATCGAGGACCTAAAGTTCGAGTGCCACCCTCCATATTTGCCCGATCTTGCCACCCTTGGCCCACTGAAAGATGGACTAAGTGAATCGAGGTTCCAGAATGACCACAAAGTCCAGTTAGTTGTGCACGAGTGGTTATGGACACATCATATATATATATATATATATATATAAAAATCCCTGTGGAATCAGTGCCCTTATCAAGCACTGGCACTGGCATAGGTGCATTGAACTAGGGGAGGACTATGTTGAAACATAGTACAGTAGTTCTTTTGGTGCTTGTAATAATTATTTGTTACAACATATTTCCGGTTATATATTGAATGAGCCTTGTATGTCATTATGGACGTTCAGATAGGGAGGCAAGAGAATTGCAGGAACACGATAACTTCAAACTGAAGGAGTGTTTTTCATTATAGAGCAACACCATTATGGTGGGAAATATTCATAGATTGACACCCTCTCCCATGAAAAAATATCTTACCTGCCTCTGGCTGGAAATTTTTTTTTCCGATCGAGCATTTATGTTATTGGCCTCCCTTGAACAAGCTGTTCCTTTGAAATTTCCAAACATGTCATTGTTGTGCTAAAATCAAGCAAAAATGAAGCAAGTCACTAGTATTCTTCAGTTCAATTGGCATATTATCATAGATACCAGATGGTTATAATTGAACTCACTGTGTTCAGAGTGGTACAGCATGGGCTGTAATGAGCGTAGGAGTCTGAAACTTCTTAGATATGCTAATCAACAATACACTAGCGAATTATGGGGAAAAGGAGAAAAAAAGGTTCCAATTCTCGCCACCAGGTTAAAATATGGTGCTGTAAGCAGTCAGATCATGGAAATTCCCGTAACTCTGATGTCAGTATGTTATTCTGAAGTTGGTGGCATTGCCTACCTGTTCTGTGAGCTCCCTGGTTGTTGTTGGTGACGCTTGTTGATGATTCCTATGGTGATGTGAATGTTCGTTGAAAATTAAAAAGGTTGAATTTGTTCATGTAAAACACAATGGCTATTGCAAAGAGAGACCGTGCACTGCTAGTGAACTTGTTTTACCAGAATAGGAGCAATAGCAACGCTGCATTGCAGGAATATCGCCGACAGAAAGGGCTGAGAAGAGGGTCCATGTCATTAAATGGGCTAAAGAACATGATGAAGAAATTCAAGGAAACAGATGAATTGGGTGTCGCACCAGGGAGAGGAAGATGGCCCATCCCCATGGAAATTGTAGACGAAGTTGCTGTAGCTGTAGCTGTAGCTGACCATGCAGCACATGCTTCAACTGCTGCAACCAGTGCTAGAGCTGTGGCACATGAATTGTCTCTTCCCTGGTCAACAGTTTGCAAGTTTTTGTAGTGCATTTTACACTGGTATCCCTACAAGATTCAAACTGTGCACCAATTGAAATGACAAGAAAGTACAAACTTGTACTTTTCATGTCATGCCAGTCTAATCTCCTCATTCTAAATACTAAATAAAATACTAATAAAAATCCATAACCGTTAGGTAAATGCAAGTAACTAGGAGGTATCCAATTTCTGAAAATCTACAAGACTATATCTACAGAAGTCCTGCACTGTGGCCATGCTGTCTAAGGCATCATGCTTTGGCATCTAAGCCTACGGGACGCACACAGGTTAGAGTCTCCTGGGGGAAGCATAACAACTTTTCTCCAGGGATTTTGGTATGTGTATGGGACCGGTGACCACCCACCATCGTGAGGAAATTGGGGAGCTACGAATGAGTAGAATAACCCGGTCATGAAAACCTACAACAATGACTGGGGGTTCATCATGCTGACCACACAACCCATCCCGTAACTGGTTGGATGATCTTCCACCTCAGCAGGTGGGAGTGAGGCCAGCAGTTTGTAGGTAGGCCCTGGCACTCACTGGCTGTTTATTTATTTATTTATTTGATTCGATTTTACTGCTGAAAAACAGCGTACATGCCTAATACAGCAGTTTGTGATGACATATGACTAGAGGTACATATTTTTGGTAAATAAAAAACCAAAATATCGGTACAAAAGCAGTCGATTTCAGGTTCAAAAGCAGTAAATAAAATGAAATTTCACTGTTATAGCGGTGAAAAAGCAGCATATGAAATGACATTTTGGTTTAAATGTAAATATAATCCCAAATTTGAATTTAAAAATGCACTTACAAAATAAACATATACCTTCTAATAGCACACTAAATCATTACCAGTATATTATTATATTCCTGTATAAAGGGGTCAATTTTTTGCTTCTCAAATATTTACAGCAGAATTAATCACTTTTCCGTGAATTGCATAACTCACAGGATAATTCTGACTTTGTGTCGGTATATAAATGGTAAATTTCGTATTTAAGAGTATTTCACATTTTGCAATTCATTTCACATTATTTCGTGACAAGACGGGGTAGGAAAATACACCTCACACCTTTCAGAAACATGATAAATCAACATTACAATGTGTTATTTCACATTTCTTGTTTTCATCAAAAACGAAATACACAATATTACAATTAAAAAGAAAAAAAATAGAATGTGTACTACATGAAAAAATATAGTGAGAAAACCAATTTCATTAAAATAAAGAAAAATACAATGTAATCACATATGTTAAAAAAAACAGATAAAAGTAAAATTACACATGTTATTATCACAATAAAAGGTTACTGGGCTCCAGTGGATTATGATTCTATTGGGATATAAGAAAATTAAAATTCCTATTATGTCTAAAATAAGAAGTGACAGAAATTGCAGAGCAGTTGTTTCGGAATACATAATGACATGTCTTTAATGCAATTTTAGATAATAAATATGGTACATCAAGTTTTCCATTAATTAATTTGGAAATGTAATTGTAATCGTTGATATTTCTTCTTTACAAGGGACACGAAATATTAAGTTTGTCTTAACAAATTATAATATTCATAGTAAAACCAAAAAAGTCTGAATTTGAAATATAGAAATGAGACAAATCATTTCTGTACATTTTCCAGTATCTTTCATATTATTATTACATGAAAAATTCCATTGTTGTTGTACTGTATTCCAAAATAGGCCTTACATACAAAGTGAATAACTGAATTAACAATAATAGATTGTTTGAATTCTACCATTTGTTAATTAAGTAGCCGCTTTTCTTGGTAGCTTTCCTTACAATTTCATATACATGATCTTTAAAATCAATCCCGTCTAAAATGACACCCAAATCTTTAATAACTTCAACTCTTTTAACTACACACAAGTCTAATTTATAATTATAACTACACCACTGAATTTTCCTTGTAAAAGTGATAATAAAGGATTTCTCTGTATTAATTACAAGTTGATTATTAGCAGCCCAGTTACTGACTGCATTAAGATCAGATTGCAACTGAAAATATCTATCATCAGTGTATATCTTGATATAATCAGCATAAAATATATATTTAGCATGCTTGATTACTTTAGAAATATCATTCAGATAGATAGCAAAGAGAAAATTTCCCAATGGAGATCCCTGGGGCACTCCTTTGTGTATTTTACCTGGAGTTGAAAATGTTGACTTAATCCTTACACATAAAGTTCTATTACAAAGATAACTCATGAAACAAGCACAATATCTAGGAACACATCCATAATTGTTAAGTCTCTGCACTAAAAAATTATGATTGACACTATCAAGAGCTTTGGATAAATCAAGGTTGACTCTCATTACAGAAGGATTGAAAAGCATCAGTTATCAGTCCTGGTATAAACCCATGTTGACATTCATTAATTATACTCTTAGTATTAAAGATTTGTGTATAAGAGTTTCGAAGATCTTACTAAAAATATTAACAATAGTAATAGGTCTGTAATTAGAAACTTTGCTGTTTCCAGTTATCTTCTGAATTGGCACCACAGTTACTTCCTTCCATAATTTGGGGAAGATGCCAGTTTTTAATGATTTGTTAAAAATTAAACACAAGACAGGTGCAAGTATATCACTACATCCTTTGGAAATATAGTTAGGTATAATGCAGAGACCAGAATTACTTCTAACCTTAATTTTCTTGAAGACATCAATTATATCTTTCTCACAGATTACAGAAGGAAATATAGGATTAAAATACCTATCCGATTCCTGAAGATCAGTGTCTTGTGGTTTAGAAAAATTACCCTCAAAATGACTCATAAATGCATCAGCAATTTCCTTCTCATCATGCTATATTTTATCATCAGATGTGACAAGAGTAGACAGCTTAGGAGGTGACCCATTCATTAGTCTCCAAAAACGAGTATTGTCACTAGCGAAATAAGAATTTAAATAATTATAATATCTACACTTAGCATATTTGATCATTCTCTTAATTTCTTTCCTTAATAAATAAAATTTGGCATACCAAGTAAGTTTATTGGTTTTAATGTACTTATAATAAAACCTTTTGTTCTTGTTAAGCATACGTTTTATACTACATATTATCCAAGGAGAACAACTTTCTTTCTTATGATATACCATCTTAGGAACATTTCTGTTTATAGTTATTAGTACAGAAGAGTGTAAGGACTCGACAATAGTATCCAGATCATTAGAAAAATCAATAGTTTCAAGGTTACTCTTTAATTCATAGTAAAGGAGTAATAAGTCGCCCTTGCTAAAACAATATCTCAAAGCTAAAAGGTAAAAGTAAAGGTAAAGTGCTCCCCTGTGCATAGCACCATGCCATGAAGGCGTATACGGGGTGTGGGGGGTAACATCCCACACTTTCTTGATCCAGTCGTGAGTGGGGGTGATGTGATCAGCATCATGCCCCTGACTGCCTTTACCCCCCCCCCCCCCAGGGTTTCCCCCAGGTACCCATGTCATTCAATGCTGGGTGGGCACTGGGCCCGCTTCCAATGTTAGAAAAGTTCCTGGATTTGAACCGGCCGGGGATCGAACCCGGGACCTTTAGCATGGTAGTCAGACGCATTACCGAATGAGCCACCGTGGCTGCTATATCTCAAAGATGACTGATCAAATGATAAATTTTCAGTTTTATGAACATTACTATCAGTAAAACTAAGTACAAGTAAAAGAAGTGTGTGGTAAACATAAACTTTGGATATAGCAGGAATCTTCGTGTCAACTTGAATGCTTTGTGCGAACAATTGGCCTGAGTAATGTCATTATCATAATATACCCAGTTTACACTTACATTGAAATCACTTAAAATTATTAATTTGGCTCTACAACACAAGAAATTATTAATAACTAGATCAATATAACCAGTATACCTTGCCGTATTTGTGTCAGGCGGGAGATAATGCAAACCAATAATAATGTTCATGCATGAATTAATGGTAAGTTTGACCCATAGACATTCGATAACATCAGAATTAAATCAAATAATTCACACGGAATTCTAGACTATATTATTAAAGTGCATCCACCACCTTTCTTTTAGAACTATTAGAGGGAGACCTCCTTATAACTCCATATTCACTGGTTATCGCCTCCCCCATGGCGCAGTGGTAGCGTCATTGCCTTGTAATCAAGGGGTCCCGGGTTCGATACCCGGTGGAGGTACAAGTGGTTCGGATCCCACTTTAAACTGTAGGTCCAGTCCCGATTAGCCTTACTGTGCATAAAGTGGACTTAAAACACCAACTCAAACCAAACTCAACTCGCTGGTTATCAAAACAACTCTCAACTCTTATCTTCATACATCCATGTCTCGGTTAATGCATATATATCATAATTTTCATTAATCATATTACTTTCAAAATTATCATATTTTGGCTTTGTATTGACACCCCTAACATTCTGGTAATAAATTGAAATAGATTATAATGTAGAATCCAGGGCAAGTTGTAATCAAATAAAAAAAATAGAGGGAAAAACTATCTACACTAGACTAATTACTCTTATCACTATATGTCTTTCGAATTGTTTATTAGAATGTATCACTGATTCTTCCTTCAGAGTTCGATAGAATTTAGAGAGAAGTACCCCATCAGGCCACACATTTGGGTCAAGCAAGCAATCTGTATTTTCAATGTTTGCACACACACAAAATGAGGAGTAGCTATCGTACTTAGTTTTCATCTTAACACATTTTGCAATAGGTAATTTCAGGGAAGATTAAAGAAAATTACACAGCTCGTCTGCTGTAACTTCTGGATCCAACCTTGATACAAAAATAGCTTTAGGAGGAGAAACTTTGTGCACAATTTTCAAGGAGGTGGAAGAACTGTGACCTATCGCGATGTTCCTCTTACCCACGGAAGACTTATCAGATGCATTAGAAATTACTTCTTTGTTAGTATTTGCTTTCTGCAATGATTTACTTTTATTTTTTTTTTCAACCACAAACCAATTCTTGCTGTTTACATTTACCTGATTACAATTCTTTGAATTAGCACTACCAGGAGTCTGTCCATCAATGTACTGAGGGGCAGACAAAACAGTTGGGTTTGATGTTACATGATATTAATTTGTTTTCTCAAACACGTCAGTAGGTGAGACTTGACCTTGGTTATTTTTCGCTAAAGCAGCTTCTACATAGGAAGTTGGTCTACTGTCGGTCAGAAGCTTACAATAAAGGGACATATTTTCATCTATAAGATTTGTTACTTGCGATGTAAGGGACTTCACTTCATTGCGTAGCTTATCAACAGATTCGAGTACCTTAAACAAAATGCTTTTATAACCAGAGCAACCGTTGCAGGAAGATGGAGAATCATTCAAGAAATTATATGTAACTGACGTTGCTTCAGGAGAGTGATGTTACCCGTACAGCTTTAATTTTGCAACTGAGGTTGTTGGCACCCATCAAGCCCGAAGACAACTGGGGACAGAGAGAGACAGACATAGGCCTGAAGGTCAGCTGCCAGTTGGGAATGTGACCAGTATGAGTGCAAATAAATTTGCATTATTATATTTGAACACAACCGTATGCATTGCCCTATCTGTGATCCTTACCTGACTACAACACTATCCTGTATATCTTCCATTTTTTTTCCACCAGACAAAAAATTGGTGTTGAATATTCAATTCTCTTTGAGGTTCCTCTTTCCTTTCAGTTATTTTATGTTTATTACAAATTATGATGATCTTCCCGAGCCCCTCCATGGGAAATCAACCAATGAAGAGGCATTTTTTCAACCTCTGATATTTAGATTCATTTGAAATTTGGCATATTGCAAGAACCACCTGAGATAGGAAAATATGAAAATTTGCAGATTCACATCTTTTGTAATTCCAAAATTACAGGTGTACAAAATGTGTAATTTTGGCCAATTTGTTCAACATCTTGTTAATTTAAAAAATTACACATTTCAGCAATCAGAGCATCTACAGAATTGATTCTGTTGGCATTTGAAAGGTCTTGAAGGGCTCTTTCATATGAGATATTGCATGCCTATGTCAAATTAAAATACACTTGAAGATGGTGTAAAGAAGAATTCGGTAGCCATTTTCTCAAAAACTGGTTTCAAATTTTAAAAAAATTAAAAACAATTGTACAAAATTTAAAAATTGGATGCCACCGGGACCTGGTTAGATTTAGGTTAGGTTAGGTAATGCATGTAACATGTTTTGATAGACAAATACATATAATTTAAAAGTAAAAGTCTAACAGAAATGATAAAAATATTGTTTGATTTAACGTATGTGAAGCTGATGTTTACATTCCCAGTTATTAGAAATACAGGGTGATTCAAAAGTCTGGCCCCATAGACAACCCCGCTATTAGTACACATAGTGAAAAATGGAAAGCTGTTGAAAATAGGCGAGATATGTTGATGTTTTTGCCTAACCTATCTTAAGCTAACCTACATCTAACATAACTCCCGATCCCATTGGCATCCCATTCTTAAATTTTGTGCAGTTATTGAGTAATAGTGTATATGACAATTAAAAAAAAAAGTTCTTAAAAAAAATGGCTACCAAAATTTTCTTTACACCACCTTCAATTGTTTTTTAACCCTGACATAGGGATGCAATATCTCCTATGAAAGAGCCCTTCAAGATCTTTCCAACACTGTCTGAATAAGGTGCCCTGATTGCCAAAATATTGCAGTTTAAAGTTAACATGATGCTGAAAAAAAATTGTCAAAATCACATATTTTGCACCTCTGTAATTTCGAAAATACAAAAAATATGGATCTGCAACATTGTATATTTTCCTACCTCAGGTGGCCCTTCTAGTATGCCAAATTTCAAATGAATAAAAAATGCAAGGTCAAGGACCTTCCTTGTTTCACACACAAGCAAGTGTAGAACTTATTGGTCTGCAGTCTCATCACCTAACCATCCCCAAATAAGGATGAACAATTCAACTGCATAAAAATATTGCAGATCAATATGTAAAACAAAATAACTTTCATTTTCTGAAAAGTCTTTAGTAATAATGAGGGGAGAAATGTGCGTGTAGTGTTATTATTTCACTTGCGAGTCCACTGCCAAGTAGTCTACCTGTGCATAATGTGTATAATCTAAATGCAGTGACCATTTGAGTTCACTGCAAATGAAACTAAAATGGATAAACTAGTGTTAAAGTAGATTCACGTAGTTTTGGTTCAGAGTGGAATTGTCCCTATGAATTAGAGTTCACCAATTGAATGTTGAGATCTAGTTACCATTCTGAACTGATAGTGAACTAACTGTTGCGGCTCAAATTTTATTTTCAGATTTTGTTGAATGTAACAAAGCATACTTACTTTGGTTTTGGTTGAAGCGTAATGGAAAATTAACTTTCTTGCTTCATGTAGTGTGGCTATCTGCTTGTCCACTTCTCCAAACAGGATAGCCTTCATGTTGTTATTTTGTATTTACTTCTAAGTTACCAATGTCACTGCCTGTGTAACTTATCAAATTGTTCTATGGTGGACAGCAGCAGCACCCTTTGCTGTTTGGGCTTTCTATTTCAATTTACATGTGTTTTTATTAGGCTAATCAGTTTAGCACAGTACACTGGTAATGTAACTGGGGATCCCCTTGATTACAAGGTGACTGTCCTAGCCAAAATAATAGCAGTGGAACCCATGTGCTGTTCTTATCATTGGTGTGATAAGTGACATTTTAAAATGCATTTTCTCAGCCTTCTCAATGGCACAGCAGTAATCTAAAATGGCACAAAGTGGACTTACACTAAAGGTAAAGTCCTCCCCTGTGCTTAGCAGCATGCCATGAAGGCATATAGGGGGTGTGGTGGTAACGCCCCACACTTTCTTGATCCGGTCGTGAGTGGGGGGCCACCATCATGCCCCTGACTGCCTTTAGCCCCCAGGGTTTCCCCCAGGTACCCATGTTATTTGACACTGGGTGGGCACCGGGGCCGCTTCCAATGTTAGAAAAGTTCCCGGATTTGAACCAGCTGGGGATCAAACCCAGGATCTTTAGCATGGTAGTCAGACACATTACCGACTGAGCCAGCATGGCCTTACAAGTGGACTTACACCAATTGAATGTAGAGATCTAGTTACTATTCTGAACTGATAGTGAACTAACTGTTCACTAACTGTTGACTTACACTTGAGACTGTAATACAGTGCATCTCATGGGTCAACTTGGCTATGAAGTGGCAGCCAGCGTGTGGCATTATTACACTGCAGAAGAGCACCAGTAATATGTAAACTAAAACAAAACAATGTTAAAACATTTGTTAACACCTTAACACTTCAGAAACATGTGCAAACTGGACACCAGCTATCTGGATACTGAAGCACTGATGCATCCAGAGCCAAGGTCAATGTACAGCTGTGGATCTAAATGACAAAAGATGCACTCTCACTGCTGGTGCGCTGGCTGCTGCTCCATGGCCAAGTCAACCATGAGATGATAGCTATACACATGTGGAGGGTGTCACCTTACAACACATCACTGTGTAGAGAGGACATCAAGATGAACATCTTTCTTTCATTTCATTTAGCTCATTCATTCAGGTCATGTTTTGACACTATGATCCTTTCAAAAATGGCAATCCTTTATCCTGCATGTATGCACTCATGTGGCACAGATTCATGGTTGCTACTGACATTTGGTTTTCTGTGCCCCCAAACAAGGCTTTTGGTATGCAATTAACAGCTTGTGTAGCCAATAAAGGCAATGGAGTGTGAAGATTTATAGACAAAACATATGAACCGCTCATCTAAGGCAAAAGCATGAAACAAAGTGCAACATAATAAATGGATGGTGATATACTATATCGCCAATAATGACCAGACACCCCCTGAAATGTAAGAAGGATTGCCCATACATCACTACAAATCATGAGCCACTAGAATGGCTTGTGAAGGACAGTGAGTGTGCTGTAGACATGCATAACACTGCCTACACTCAAAATTAGCGGACGACTTGAGCCAAGTGAGGCTGAATGGGGGATGACAGTGCCCATCAATTTCGGCATTCTATCCCGTGATATTTTGGACAGGTTCCAGATACCACACACAACAGTCAGTGGTGAAATGGAAACATAAGGGTGAGACAAAACCACAACCTGGGAAGCCAAAAAAATTGACCAATAGGGATTGTTGAGTGCTCCGACATGTGGTGAAGTCAAACTAGCAAGCATCATTGGACACTGTGACCAAAGACTTTTGAATGGCATCGGGAAGTGATGCCAGTACTCGTACCATCTGGCGAGAGGTGGTAGCACTGGGATTCCATGGGAGAGCTGCAGCGCATAAACCAATCATTACTAACCAGAACATGGCACATTGATTACAGTGTTGCAAAGAACATCACCAATGGTCCCTAGAACAATGAGAAAATATACTGTGGAGTGATGAATCATGCTACATGTTGAGACGATCTGACAGATGTGTGTGGATGTGGCAAATGCTCAGGGTGTAGTTCTTACTGGAGTGTATTGTTCCCACAGAGAAATTCAGTGAAGGTGGAATCATGGTATGGGGCTGCATTTTCTGATATGGCATGGATCACCTGGATTTGGTGCATCTAACCCTGAATGCCTATTATGCAGTATTAGACAATTCCATGCTCCCCACCTTGTGGCAATAGTTTGGAAATTGTCCTTTTCATTTTCAGATGACAATATGCCCATCAATAAAGCAAGGGCCATAATCCAGTGTTTTGGTGACATGGGGGTGAATTCAATTGGCCACCTCAGAACCCTGGTCTCAACCCCATTGAACATCTGTGGGATAAGTTAGAGTGGTGGTTGTGATCCAGGCCAAACTGCCCAACCACCACCACTAAGCCATTTGCCATTTTGCATGAGGAATGGAAGTGACTACTAGCTACAACCTGGTGTAGTCTTCCTCGAAAGTTAGAGGATACGATAGCTATGAATGGTGGACTTGCCCCATAGTGACACCAGGTAAGCACATTCCTACAGGTATGATGTGGTCATTATTGGCAATATAGTGTATATGCATGATTTAAGGAAGAGGGATTAAATCCAGTAACTTCATACTGCAGTGTCTGCTGGTATGATGATGTACTTGAAGCATATTATTGCTTTTTGCATACCAATCAACAGAAAAATAAGTGACAGTGGCAACTATGACTGTGCCACATGGCTGTGCAGTTTTTGTAACAAGCCTTAATGAGCAAAACGTTACAAAGAAAAGTTGTTTGTCCTGATATCTCCTACATGCTGCAAAAGGTTGTTAGTGTTGCATGGTAACACCCTTCATATGAATTTTTATATATAAAGAAGCATCATTTATTCCTTTCAGATTATCATCACCATTATTATAAACAAGTAGGAACATACAAAATAAACCATATACCATATTTACTCATGTATAATGTGCACTTTTTTCCAAAATTGTTGCACCAAAAACCATGGTGCATATTATGCATGGAATACTTCCATGATTTTGTGACACTTGCATTGATTTTTCATGTTTACGGATGTAAAGCTTAAATTCTGTAGTTTCTGAATATGGCAAAAGTATTCCATTCAAGATGGTGACGCTAATGTGCAATGTGGTTGAAATAAGCTCATCACAAAATGAAGAAACTTTGTGATTTTTGTGGTACTTTGGATGAAAGATAAGAAAAAAGAAAATAATATTTTTATTTAGAAAAGTAGAGAGAAAATGAGCAAAACCATGTATAAAAATTTAACTTGCCTTGGTCCACATGACAACAGGTGACTCATTGAATAGGTATGATGTCATTTACTTTTGATTGACATAGCAAAAGCTTTACAACCTACAACTAAGAAAGCCATTTCTTGAATCTGGATTATACTGTGCATTATATACAAAATATGTTTTTTTGTAAATTTTCCCCCATCAAAATCCAGGGTGTGCATTATACCTAGTCTGGCCAGAAATACTGTTACAAATTTTAGCTTGGACTGTACGTCTGGTAGTCAGGCTCATGAACCATGCTTGTGCTGAAGTTCACTCCTGACCATTGTGTGTTCAGCTGTGAAAGAGCAAGCATGTATCTTCTTGTGCTTAGCACGGAGTGGGGCAAATATGAAAACAGAGTAGCCGTAATTGCTCTGCATATGGTTGGAAAGTCACTCACTGAGATTTTCAAGCCCCTAAAAATCCCGAAGATCAGCAAAAGGTTTGTGTATCAGACAACCCAGAGATTCACTGATACTGTTAGCATGAAAGATCGCCCAAGAGTTGGTCGACTTCACACCGTATGAACAGCTGCGGCTGTTAAAGCAGTTGAGGCTTGCATCGCCCAAATCCCATCCAGAAGCAGGTGATAATGGCACAGGAGCTGAACATTTCACAACAATCAATGTTCAGGGTACTTAATGAAGACCTTGGAGTTGGAGCTTACCAGTGAAGAAGCAGAGGGAACTGAAATAGAGACTGCTCCTGCTGCAGTACATTGCCAATGGGCATTGCAGGATTCTCTTCACTGATAAGAAATTGTTCACCACTGAATAAAGTTTTAACTGCCAAAATGAAAGGGTGTATGCTTCAAACTCTCGAGAAGTTTGTGAGAGAGTTCCCAAAAATCAGAGATGCCACCAGCCCTCCTCAGTCATGGTTTGGTGGAGGGTGAGCTATGAGAGTTCCACCAGGCCTCATTTTTGAGAAAAGGGCTTAAAAGCCATGCAAAAGTGTATGTGGAAAGTGTCTTGGACCCTCTTGTGACACTGTTGAACCAAACAATGTTTCACAATGAATCCTGGATGTGCAAGAAATATTTTGCCCCAGCTCATAAGGCAAGGATGACACGATGGTGACTGGAGACCAGTGTACTTGATTTCATCTCCACTTTTTGATTGGCCATCTGATAGCCATGATCTCAGTACCTTGGACTACAAACTGTGCCCAGAGCTACAGGGGACTGTCTGCAAGAACAGACACCCTATGATTGAAAGTTAAAAGTGCTCCTTGATAGCAGCAGGGGTGGACTTTCCCATCAAGACCATCCATGCTTCAATAACTGTCTGGCCAGGGAGACTTTGAGCCTGTGTGAGGGAGAAAAGTGTACATTTTGAAAACTGATTGGTGCCATTTGTGTGTAATATATGTAAGTGTAACATACTAAAAGAACATTTAAAAATCTGAAACCATATTCAATTTATTCACACAATAGTGTGTAACAGTATTTATGGCCAGACAAGGTACATGCACGCACAATATACACGCGTAAATATGGTATACAAAAATGAGCTAAACAAATCTGTAATAGGAAGGTCCATTCATAATAGTTTTCAATTACCTAGGTACAATGTTGACCACAATTGGTACCTACATCAAACTGAAAATTGAAATTCGTTTCAATTGCAATCCCTACTGACCATAACTACAGCCAATAAATTAGTAATCATTTTGTACAGTTTTATTAAAAATGTATGTAACCTTTGTACACATGATAGATCTTATTAATATACTTTGATGAGAAATTCATTCACATTTATTACATGAATTTTAATACTGTACTACAGTTTTTGTGCCTCAACCAGACACTTCTCATTAAATGGGAAAAAAAGTAAAGAAAATTTTCATTCATACATTAACCTCTAAATGCCAGCCTGGATATATATACCAAATAAATGTTATTCACATAATTTCTCTGAACTATTGTTACACTTATATGCAAAAGAAGGTACGTCATACTAGAATTTAGGGTGTCTCATTACAAGAAAATGAATGTCGAAAAAGCTGTTAAAAAATATTTTCATTTTAAAGCATGGGGTTTTCAAATGTGCACACATGTAGAGACAAAACTGTAGAACTATTTGCTGTAGAAAATTGAAGTTTGTTTTATTATAAATTATATAATATATTAGTAGAGTTTGGAATACCTAAGAAGCTTGTTAATATGATAAAAGTATGCACCAGTGAAACAGAAAGTAAAATTCATGTGGGTATTAATGTGCCGGACAAATTTACAATTCATGATGGGTTAAAACAAGGAGATGCATTATCACCATTGCTCTTTAATTTTGCCTTAGAATATGCTGTTAGGAAGGTAAAAGAAACTAATGAAGGACTAAAATTAAACGGTGTGACTCAGCAGTTAGCATATGCAGATGATGTAGACTTATTAGGGGATGATATAAATACAATTAAGAATAATGCTAAAATATTTTTCAAAGCAGCTAAAGAGATAGGTTTGGAAGTACTAAAAATATGCTTACAGGCCGAAACCAAGTGTTAGGTAATAATCAAAATCTAATTATTGATAACAACTCGTTTGAACCAGTTTCCAAATTCAAGTACTTAGGAGTAATACTAAAAAAGTAAAAGGTAAAGTGCTCCCCTGTGCTTAGCACCATGCCATGAAGGCGTATAGGGGGTGTGGGGGTAATGCCCCACACTTTCTTGATCTGGTCATGAGTGAGGGTGATGTGATCAGCACCACGCCCCTGACTGCCTTTACCCCCCAGGGTTTCCCCCAGGTACCCATGTTATTCGACGCTGGGTGGGCGCCGGAGCCGCTTCCAATGTTAGAAAAGTTCCCGGATTTGAACCGGCCGGGGATCGAACCCGGGATCTTGAGCATGGTAGTCAGACGCGTTACCGTAATACTAACAAATGAAAATGATATTTAAGAGGAAATAAAAAGTAGGCTTAATTCAGGAAATGCATGTTACTTCTCTCCTCATAAACTTTTGTCTTCTCGTTTAATATCCAAGAAACTAAAAGTTAAAATATATAAAACAGTAATTTTGCCTGTAATATTATATGGATGTGAAACTTGGTCCCTTACATTGAAAGAGGAACACAAATTGAGAGTATTTGAAAATAAGATCCTTCGGAAAATATCTGGACCTAAAAGGGATGAGGAGACAGGTGAGTGGAGAAGGTTACATAATTTAGAACTACATAATTTGTATTCATTAGAATGATTAAATCAAGAAGACTTAGGTGGGCAGGCCATGTGGCACGAATGGGAGAGGAAAGAAGAGTTTACAGGATTCTTGTTGGGAAACCTGATGGTAAGAGACCTGTAGGAATGCCAAGACTAAGATGGAGGGACAACGTTGAGATGGACCTAAAGGAAATCGGTAGGGATGGAACAGAGTATATAGATCTTGCTCAGGATAGAGACAGATGGAAGGCCTGTGTTGCTGCAGCCATGAACCTTCGGGTTTAAGAAGGCTAGAGAGTTAGTTTATTTTTGGGGTGAACAACAAGTAAAACTTTGATATGTCCCCTTCTAATAAGCACAGTTGGAAGAAGAAACAGGAGAAAATTTACACAAAAATTCATCTTTGGTAAATCTTTGTGGTATTCTGCAATAAGCTCAAAAGCAAACAGGAAAAATGTAGGATGAAATGCACATACGTATATATGCAAACACCTACAATCCCCAAGGTTAAGTTGAAAATTTATAGTTATGAGTTTTAAATGAACTATGAAATGATTTTCCAAGTTATTCCAAGTTATTTTGCATGATTGTTGTAGGGACCATAGTGCATCTTTGAAGAAAATGTTTTGTGTGCAATTTAAATTTTCTTCTCCTACCTGTGTTTGAAGGAAAGGTGATTTCAATTTTTTTTTCCCCCTCAAAAGATCCTGATAGGTCTTTTGTTATAAAACAATGCACATTTGAAAACCTCCTGGCAGTAGAGGTTTATATTTTTTTAAAAAAAGTTAGAAGCAGATAATAGTTTTCCGTAGCAAATTTTGTTCATCTGGGAGCGGTTATTAAGGTCCATCAGGACCCAACTAATGTTTATTTTATATATAATTATTTTATTTTCAAACATATGAAGTCCCAATTTATCCTTATATCTACCAATTACTTATATACAGCACTTGATTCTCAGCTGCTGTTCAGCACGTATCTACAATAGATGTTCTCGGGTCAAAGTGAGTCCACATGAGATTTTGAGTAACAAGAACAGAATATTGCACCCTCAACATTGATTACATAAGAAAGAGAAAAAGACACCACCACCCACCACTTAGCATAGTAGAAGGTGATGAAAATGAGTTAGATGATGAAATTTCTGAATATGAAAATGTGATAACAGAGATCAGTTGTTCAAGTTAGAATATAAAAATTTTATAGAATCATAAAATTCAGAGTCAAATTTACACTATTTGAATGTTATTCAATAGATGTCATCTTCAATAACAAAGTATAACAAGAAAAAATCTAGTCACCCCTCCTCCTCACTCCCAAAAAATTGTATTTGATGCTTAAAGAGAAAAAAGTAAAGCTTACTTTTCAGACTATCTGTGAAATTAATCAGTATAAACACAAAACACTTCTTACAAAAATGTTTGCAAGAGAATGCTTTATATGTCTTTGCCACGCTACTAATAACAACTTCTATTAATTAGGATGCTTTTGTTGACAGAATGCAAAAGAAACTTACATAATATAAAATTAAAAACGGAAAAGAGAAAAGAAAAAAGTCCTGATCGCTACACCATGACAATTTTAAGCTACAAATCAAGTGCAACCGCTCCCAGTTTTATATAACTATACATAATAATGAAAGGATGAAGTAAAAAAAATATATAATCTACTTAAGAAGAAGCAAACTGTATCCAGTACAAATACAAAACACTTGTTATGCAAACCTTTACAAAAGGTCTCAACAACTATTAATGCTATTCAGTTCTTTGCTAAACTATGAACAAAACATTCACTTATATAACCCACACATTTTCTTTAGAAATATAGTATGATTTCAGTCCACATACACTCAGCAAAATGTTCAGATACATTCACTTGGTTCCTTTCTTCTACAGCTGAAGACATTTATTCAACTGTTACATGCTGGATGCATCTCAAAACATGGCTTTTTGGCAATTCAGAATTTGTGTAATGGAAATAATCTTTGGTGCAATCAGAATGTATATTAGACACTGTGTTATATCTAGGCCCATGCTTTAAATACTGGACACAGTTGCCATCTTAATTAGAACTGAGTGGCCACTCAACTCCTTAATTATACAGATAAGCACAAATATAAAAACCTTTGGTCCCCCATTTACAGGTAATCTTTTGGCACTTGCAACACTATGAGGACAACCAAAAAAGTATTTGAAATAGCATATTCTCATCCTGAAAGTTTCACATCACTGAAAAGTTTCTAACTACAGAATGATCCAAAAGTTGCACACCAATAACTTTAATTGTAATAATACGGAAACCAAATTATTTGAGTTGGCAAATAGTGTACAGAAAAGATGTGTAAAACAAATAAAGACGTAACTGAAAAATAAGAATTTTTAAGTTGCTCCTTAAAAAATACTATAACAATCTAGACATTGCATATTTTGCCACTTTATTGTTCTAATTACGGTTGCTTAACCAGTTACATATTTTAAAAGCTAAAAAAATTGGGATTGGGAATTCGAACCACTGTGTGCTGTCTACAGGGTATCGAACCTGGGACCGCTTGATTACAAGGTGACGACGTTACCTCTAATATGTCATAAAGGATACCCATGAAACATGAATTGTGTGATAGATACAGGAGTAACCTAATGGGTGATCCTTTAGCACACATCAGGGATAATAGTTGTAGAAAAATTAATGTCACAATCCTGGGTGGAATACATATATAACTTAAAGAACACAAAATATGCATCTCTTGACATGTAAGATATATTTTGGATTTTTTTTTTTCATTTTACTTGCTAAACATAAACAAGCTGGGGGATGTTGATACAATGTGAAGTTTGTTGTGTGTGTAAAATAACTAAGCTGTGATCAGTAGTTCCAAGGTTATTGAGTCCTAGTTCCGAGGCCCATTGCTCACATTTGGGTCATTTTGTGGTCTGCACCACCTTCTACCATAGGATATAACTCTGGAACTCTTTCTCAGGGGAAACCTAATATTTTGTATGCAAGGCTTCCAGAGATGGTTTTATCATCATGCCAAATTTCATCCAAATCCAAGGCTATGACATGGATGATGATGATGATGATGACGACGACTTTGAATTGTATGTCCACTTTATGCACAGGAAGGCTAATTGGGACTTGACCTACAGTTTAACAATTAGACACCGGACCTCTTGCACACCTGACTTAAAAGGAAGTTAACGCCATTTCAAGTGCATGCTTTTCAAACTTGCCACGAAGTACAAAAAAAAATCGTAACTCGAGAACTATTTGTCGTAGATAGATGAAATTGGTTTTGTTTTCTTAAAGGCAGGGCTTTTAGTGGAGTTAAAATTTATACATTGTGCCTCCCAATAATTGGTGTTAAATAAAGAAGAAGAAAGTTGAAAGTTGCCCGCCCCCCCTCAATAGATCAAAGTGAATTAAAAAATGTAGTATGTAGAATGCGAGTGCAAGGCTCATTACATCGGCAGATCCATCAGGCCCATCAGTGAGAGAATTCAGCAGCACCTATCAAATGCAAAAACTTCCCAACCCACCACCGGACTTGCCAAGCATATCAAATTCCACAACCATAAAATTGAGAAAGTACATGTCAAATACAAAGCACACACTCTCATAGACACAAAAATCAAAGAAACACATGCAATCGTGCACTACAACCATGAACTGAACATAGATAGTGGTCAGGCACACCACGCCTGGCTTCCGTTACTGCAGCAATTAACACAGGTAAACAGTAGACAACATATATGCAGACACACAGATGACAGCAGCACACCTAGTGGCTATTTAGGCAAAAACAACAGAAATGCGCCAAGCAACAACACAACGAATTCCAACGAGGATGGTGGAAGTAGCCACCGAAATTAATAGAAAATAATGTAAAACAGCTTCGCGGGAAACGTGAGTACCTTAATTATCTATTACCGCATCTCTCATTCCCATAATATGAAATGAACTTACTGGTTTATAAAACTGAAACAGTCTAGAATACATCGCCATGTAAATTAGTAGCATTTATGATAAAAGGAAGTTTGTGTATAAGTAAGGTAACACGTTAGAACTTAAGCCTATTTTACTTCGTAATTCATACCTGCCAATTTGTTATATTTAACTAGATGAGGAATGCAAATTAATCAGATTTCATAATTCCCAGCGCATGGGACAGCTTTATTGTCGATTTAATGTCTATGGTATTGCAATGACCTTGCCGTTAATCCCGTAAATTATTGGACCTCCCCCCCCCCTTTCCCGGTTAAAAGATCGATCCTGACATTCGGCAAATCTTGCAATGATATAAAAATATCACACCTCGCCATAGCCCCTGGACACTTAATTGTCGGATGTTAGCATGTTGCTGTTTACTCATTCTTAGACTTAGAATTTAAGTTGTTCAAAAAGATACAGCTTATTATCTTCAATTTATCCCATAGTAACATAAGAGAAACAAAGGGCTTTTTTCAAACCGTGTTTCTTAATAATAGTAACATTGGATGTATTGTTTTGTAATTCAAGTATGTCATACCTTCATATGTGTACTGAAGATCAAGAAAGGTAGAACTGAAATATCATGTGTAGTTTTAAAGAAATGGCGCATTAATTGATGCCACGTGCAGCTGGTCAAAATATCGACCATCCGTCATCAACCGGTATACATGTGGCAGTCAAAATTTTGACCAGTCAGATGCTACAGGTAGTGGGATTCACCAGGTATTGAACCTGGGACCCTTGATTACAAGGTGACGACGTATTAACTGATATCCATATATCCCAATTGTTTAGATATCTGCCATTAAGATGAATAAATTCTTCAATGGACATTTCAACTAAAAACGTATGTGTAAAAATTTTAAAAACTATGCCATAGAAAAGTGACTCCTACTGGTTCTTGCATTTCTGTGCATTCAATTTGAGGCATAAAGTAGACTTCCAAAGTTGCAAGGCCAGTGGGACACTCAAAACATGATCAGTCATATTGATAACATCACTAGATCAGTGGTTGTTTTGTCGTCGGCTCTTTGCGCATCCATTTTACTATGGAGTCTATGGAGAGAAGTGTGCGGCAGTTTTAGCGTCTGTACAGATTTAAATAATGAAATAATGTAAGATCGTGCAATGATGAAAGGGAAAGCTATTAGAGGTCCGAGTGGGTGAGCATGAATCACTGGAAGAGGGAATGTCTACTTATCCAACATGCCACCTGTCAGAACCCAAGCTCTCGATGCAGACAGATGCCATCCTGCTTGGTTCTTTGCTGGGCGAGATCCATGTGCTTCCAACTGTGGTTGCAGACTAATGAGTCATGCCCACACAAGAGCAGGTATTCACAGTTCATCTGGGACTTCGAGCGCAGGCTCCCTTGGGCAGATGGCACAACCATGGTTATTCTTGGCATAGTGTTAAGGGAATCATTTAATAACCAGGAAGATGTTTCATAATTCCCAATGATACCTACATAAGTAGATTCAGTGTTAAAAAACGTGTTTGTCATGATTATTTCAAGCTCTGTTCCAGTATAAAATAAATTATAAGCATAAGTAGCAGATTCAGGACTGAGAAGAATCACCATTTTCAACATTGGTGAAATGGTGGAATCGCTAAGGCAGTTGCTTGTCTTATGTTCGATCCCCACTTGAGACAGCTATATTTTCAAAACTTTTTTTAATGTTTCTTTGCATTTCAATAGTTAATTAAAACATATTGGTAAAACAAACAAAAGAAAATACAACTGATTTATCACTTTTATGAATTTGAATTTTTTTTTTTTTAAAAATACGGCTTAAAATAATTGTCTGGTTATAAAACATTATTAGTTTAAGCCTACTTACCCACAAATCGAGAACATTTATTAATGGGTGTTAAATTACTAATTTGCCGACATCCATGATGGAGGGATTAGCACAATGTGCTACAATGCTAGGGGTCCCGGGTTTGAATCCCAGCCTAGGCCTAGGTGTTCCTTGTGAGTGTCCATTCATCAATGACCATATCATCACTCATACTCATCATTGTGATTAGCCAAACATGGCAGAAAAGTGATGCTAAATGACAAATCAAATTAAATTACGAATTTAAGAAAGGAGAAAGAATGTGTAAGTGTAGATCAGGTATATGACGAGGATCGTGTGGGTTCATGTTGCAACTCTGGTTATCACAATGCACAACAAAATGATGCTGTTTTTATAATACCCACTTTCTTGCACAAATATGCAGTGCTTAAAGTCATGTAAACAACATGCATGTATCTACTTTCAATTTATTAACTGGGAAAATCCTAAAACTATTGGACAGGAAACTGTTTTTATGAATTGTGACACCTTTGAAGTGTTTATTACAAAATGTCCAAGGGGAATATTTTGTTTTGAGTTTCAAGGTTGTCAGTAATTCAATCAATATGAAATAGCCTGGATGTTACATAGGCTCTCTTGTATAAATAACACAAGATAAAAAGAGACTCTGAATTGGTCTCTAATAAAACACAAAGCAAGAGTTGAAATGCAACTTGGTTTAGGGCCATGCTAGAACTGTAGTAGTCATATCCTGTTGTTGAACCACACTGGGTACTGGTGCATGCATGAAAGTTTCCCCTTCAGATGGGCAAGTTGGGCTGGCTCAAGACAACAGATGCAAAGGGTAGGTGTTGGGAGGTATTTCTTCCCATTACGGTGAGTAGGTCATTGGCAGGCAATTGATCACATTTGCACACCTCTAAAGCTATGATTTGTAATGATGATTCTTGTATTAGATATTTCTGATGCCCATGTGCAAGATGATAAATGAAACAGGTCTTACAGGCACACGTACATGTTCTCATGAAATCAAATGAAAAACATTTCTTTTATAACCGGTTACAGACTATTTTTTAAAAAATATTTAAAACTTTATCATACGTATCAAAATTAATAATAACGCGTTGTGCAAAATAGGAATAAGATAAAAGTGTCATATTCATTAATTCCACATTATGAGCCCTTGAAGCGACTGTTTAAGTAGGGGGATGTTAATCACCATTTATCTTTCCTCATTCTCATGGTTAGCCAAAAGTTGAAGAAAAGCAACCACAGATAAGAGAAATAAGAAATAAACTATTCATATTCATTGTTGCCATTAGTGAAAGTGAAAGAAAAGCAACGTAAAAGTAAGCAAAATATATGCTAACTAAACATTTCTGTATCCTTTCCACATACTGCCATTGAATATCAAACATTTGGATACTAATGGGAAATTTATTACGCGACTATCTATAATGTAGGATTATCATAATATCTATCACACAGATTATTCAGATTGCCATTAACTTATATATATAGCCTTGCTCATAATGAACATCCTACACAAGTGTCATTGTTGATAATTTTTTGGCACTGTTGGCATGTAAAAATCTATCTCAAAATGATTAGAAGAAATGTACGGTAGCTGTAGTGAAATTTTCGATACAAGCTACCAGGAATTTGTAGCTAGCTACAGTACTGCCACTACAAGAAGCATGCTACTTCCAAACTGTGCATGTATATAACACAGAAATAGAATGAGGAAAAGTGCCAGAATGGCAGATAAACAAAAATGTGTGATGTAGGAGACAGTAAACACCAGAAATATGAACTTATTACTATATTTTGAGGAATTGCCTCATGCTCACGAAGTAGAAACACAAGACTATTGAAGTTGGTGTCAGTACATCAGTGTAGCCAGAAAGAAGAGATCAATAATGGGTGTTGATGTGAAGGTGCTTTTGCCAGTGTTTACTGCATGTTAGGTGGTGGATGAATTTCAGGAGGGCAGGAAAGGGCAAGCAAGTTTATTGGGTGGCTAGGTTGAGTCCAGGGATAATAGTGGTGTGCAAGCATACAGGCGATGAGAAAGGACATACATGGCAGGCTTGCATGCCACTATTCCCCCAGACTCAACCTAGCAATCCAATAAATGCCCCCACCCAATTAACCCAACCACATGCAGTAAACACTGGCAAAAGCACCTTCATGGCAACACCCATTATCTATATCTTCTATCTGGCTACATTGATGTACCAATGCCATCTTCAATAGTCTGTGTTTATCAAGAAGTTTTATAGTTTATAAAGTGTAAAAACTTATACAGTTTTAATATGACTAATGATGGAAGTTATGGTTACATAACTTTTGGATCACTCTATACTTTACTTTCGTACAAGTCCTGAATTCTACAAGATATTTCTTTTTTGTGTTATTCAATTAAGTTAATGAATAATTTTAAGATTTCTGTAATATACATGTCATATATTACAGATTGACAAAATATTATTTGCTGCATGTGGTGAATGTAAAGAATAACAAATACAGTCAACTCTCGATCCTACGACCCCGGATATAATGTCCATCTCGAAGTAATGACTCTTTTCCCTGGAACCGTAAAAATTTGAAAAAAATTTGAAAAATTGAAGGAAATCAGCCGAAAAATACAGTTTTTGCACTCGTTTTATTCACACTCCTTCCATTCACGAGCGCTTTACCGCTCGCAAATGGGTATGATCTAAAAATAGACACCACCACACCAAGATTGAGTGATATCCAATAACACATGACATCTACCCTCCCCTCCCCCAAGCGCGACAATGTTACCCTGCACCCGACGGCCGCTAGCTACCCAACGTGCTAGGCTTGTTTTGCCATTGTGATTTTGCTTGCTCTTGGATAAGCGAGAAGAGAAGATCGAATGTGCTTGGATGTTATGGGGAGGGGGAGCATCCCAAAATGAGTGTTGGAGTTGTAGTCTTTGTCTATGTGTATGGCAGATCAAGCTCTTTCATTGATAAATACACCACCTTGAGAAATTAGAGATAAGATCGATCATGCCTCCCCGATGGCGCAGTGGTAGCATCTTCGCCTTGTGATCAAGGGGTCCTGGGTTCGATACCCGGTGGAGGAACAAGTGGTTCGGATCCCCCTTTAAACTGTAGGTCCAGTCCAAATTAGCCTTACTGTGAATAAAGTGGACTTAAAACACCAAATCAACCAACCAACAACTAAATCAACTAGAGATATGATCGCAGGAATGTTCCAAAATACAGATGCGTGGTGTTTGGAAGTCTGGACCATCTGTCCAGCTCTGACCTAGAGTTCAGCAGGTTCCCGTGAGTGAGCAACTCTTCACCTTGTAGCAGACAACTTCCTGTTTCCATTCTAAAGGCGTTCTTTGTTCCTTGTAACACTTCATAAAAAAGCGAAACTGTTAGAGATAATCAAAGCCACATAGGGCAAATAAAGATCATCAACCTGCTTAACGATTTGTCATTCAAGCTTCCACAAAAGTTTACTTCGATCGTACGTGCATCATAACTCCTGTTTCCCACTTCATACATTTTCCTAACTGTGGCGATCTTGTAACATTTGCCAAAAAAGTGTTCCGTTGGCTGAGTGACTTCTCTCTCTTTCCTCTCAGGTAACGTGTAAGGCTGGATTACAATGCAAGTCAAGGAAGGAGTTAGGACTGCTCCCTTGAATGGGGGAGGGGATGACTATGAAGTTGGTTGAAGCAAAGAAAACCTGACTTTTATTTATGATGTATTTTACACAGCCGAACCAGAATGAAATTTACAGCCCCGCCTTTTTCTTTTCCTGTCTGGTGCCTTGAAAGGTTGTGTTGTTTCTCCCAAGAGATCTTATCTTACCAATGAATCTTGTAGCAGACAATGATCCAGTAGACCCGTATAAAATCCAACATTCATTCTGCCCGATTATCTTATGACTTTTGCTGGCACCGGTGTGATTGGACTGGTGTCAAGATTCTTCGAGTTTCGCTTGCAATAAGCGATTGCTTTCCTTTCCATAGGTCTCAGTGCAAATGGGTTTATCATGAACTAGAATTGGAAGAATTTCCTAGAAGAGCAATGACTGTGCACAATTGAAAGAAAGTAACATGATTTTAAATCCTTTTTTGTGAAAACTTTTTCATGTTCTATTTTCCTTCTCACAACACACATTTTGTGCATAACAGGTTGTATAACTACCAGGATAAATTGTGTTACAGTCTCCTTGGAATCTTTGTGTCTGTCTTAGCTCAGTTTAAGCTGAAAATTGGTGCAAATTCCAATAACAACCCCTTCGAAATAACGACCCTTTTCCCAGGAACTGTGAAAGGTCGTTGTATCGAGAGTTGACTGCATAACATAAGAGCTGACATACGTAATTACTGGACAGTAAATTTAGGATCAATACTCCTAATACTCTTTACTTCAGAAATCTAATGTAAACTAATGTAGTCTAGCATAAATTGCAGTGAAAAACAAGATATATATATTTATGTAACTATCTTTCTGTATAACCAGAAACTTCAGGCGCTATCATTTATGTGGCCACCCTTGAACAAATTGACACTAAATAAAATTTAACAAGTAACATACTGAAACTCACAAATTATTTGAGAAAAAACATTGATAAATGGAAATGAAACATTCATATATAAAATGCTGTTAGGAAAAAATAGTATTTGTAACTAATCCAATACTTACTTGAGCAAACACACTTCAAAGTATTTTAATATATGTTACCCACATTTTTAAGACTTTGACCAGTTTAGTGTATGAGGACACACACATTTGATACACATACTGTTTTTCAATATTGCCTATAATAAATAATACATGTCAATGAAGAGATCTTGCTGATACCTCACTCACTGTCAAACTGGCTTCTACCATGATTGCATAATAGATTTCATTCTGGTTACATCGTTGCCATCAACCTGCAAAAATTGAAAGTTTGTGAAATTAAAATGCATGACAAATTAAATTAACAACATTCACACAGGCTGTGATAGTTTCATTGCAAAAGTAAACAAACAAACAAACACACACATATGTATTTATTAGGCTTGAGCCAATACCACTTTGCCGATACTCACATAGATTTCGATACCAATGCTTGTATATTGTTACAATTAAAAGTTATACCAAATATTTATTAATATTGGTGAGCGAGTGTTGTTTGTTTTTGAGTCCACTTTTTGCACAGACGTCTAATTGGAACTGGTCCTACAGTTTAAAGTGGAATCTGGATTGCTATATGCTCCCAAATTTATTGGTGGGCGAGTATTTCATTCCAATTATTAGGATAAATTTACCAGTTTAAATTACAGAATATTAGAAAACATGTTGTGCAATCGCAAAATACAGTTGAATCTGAGTTATACATATGTCGAGGTGAAGAGAAAAATAATATGTATATCTGAGAATTACTTACATATCAGATTTAGTTGTTGTTGTTGTTGAATTGGTGTTTTAAGTGCACTTTATGCACAGTAAGGCTCATCGGTACTGGACCTACAGTTTAAAGTGGGATCCGAACCACTATGTGCCTCCACCGGGTATTGAACCTGGGACTGTATATCAGATTTAGATACCATGTTATATCATTATCAAAATACTGTAATTGTATCTATCTTGAGGAACAAGATGAATGTAATAGAGGTTTTTCTTATTTCTGTCATCAAGTGCTAAATTAATGAGTCTAAAAGTTTGATTCTTAAATAAATTACATTTGCCATTTTATTAGTGACACTTTGATACTGAAATACTACAGTAGACACTATAGTTTAATAGTTTTACTATTTTTTTTTAAAAAAAATACTCTAAACTAGGTTTTGTTTTACTAATGACTGTGCAAAGTGTGGTATAAGATATTCCTAAATCTGCTCCTATTTCAGTTTTAGTTTCATGTGGATTAGCGTCTACTTATCATGTACAATTTACTTTCTGGTCAAGCGTGTAACTATTCCTCTTTCTGTTCTCCATACCCGACCCGTAGCAATTACTACTTCTTCTGTGGCATTGTTGTAGCTTGGTTACGTACAAATGAACTGTATTTTATGAAAATTAGTACATACAATGCCGAATTATGTATAAATGCATTACATACAAAATATTTTAAGTAACACAATTTTAAATTATATTTTGCTGGGACCTACAGTAATTTACACATAAACAGAATTATGCAGCACTGAGTTACGTATAAAGCAGTCTCAACTGAACAGTTTTGCACACAATTGCTTGTTTATTGTTTCTGAGAAGCAAGACTGCGGACCACATAGATCTGCACAGTGGCAACAAAGTATAAATGTTGATTTTCTTGGGTGAGAGAGAAGTGGGAATTAGTAACATAATTTATAAGACAAGAATCAATTGAAGCTAGTAATGTGGTTGTGGTTTTCATAGTATTACTTATCATGAATAAATTAGTAATCAAGCAACCTTGGGTGGACAATACTATTGGTCAGTGTTCCAATACTGTAGATTTTAATTTTGCTCAGAAGTCTACTATTTATGATTTATGAAGTTAGTCTTCAAATAATTTGGGGGTTTGTAATTTTATATCAAATTAATGGGAAACAAGGAATGCTAGTGATAGAACTTTTCAAAATTCATGGCAGGGCTAACATTCTTGGAATTTTTACAAGGAAAATATAAAAGTGTGCAAGAAAACTAATGATAAACTATTAGCTTCCTTGCATACTTTACATACCACCACATATTAAATTTTTTCACTGACAAACTGATAACTGACATCCAAAGTGATGTTAAACGAACAAAAGTTTATGACCTTTTATATACCCTCCAATTGCATTAATTACAAATTTTCTGTCACCCAAATAATAATGTTTATTATTATTATTTTATTTTTTTTCGATTTTACACCTCCCAGAAGTTGCTTTTGCTATTGTAAAACACTTGAAATTCCTGTTTATTTACAATTGGAATGAGGGTTCAAGCATCGGCTCCTGGTTGTTACAAACGTAATTTGGAAGAGAGTCACAAGTTGAGCAGCCCATTGCTTACCTCACCCTTGCTACTACAGTTGCACACCCGACAGCAGTTTGAGTGTCCGAAACAATTTCGTGGCACATGTATGGGATTCACTTATGGTCTCTCTTCAAGACAAGTCATGGTAATAGTTACAATGTCAAGACTGTATTTTATGTAGCCCATGTAGTGTCTTATATTATTAAAAAGGTAAATTTTTACAATTTTAAGTCCATATTTTGGTGAAAATAACTAAATATGTATTTACTAGGGCTAAACCAATACTCATACTGATGTGACTAATACCAGTGGTATTGGTAAGTATTGGTTGAAATTTTCCCACTGATACCATTGTTTTTGAGTCACTAGAACCAAAGCCAAGAGCAACATTTGTCCTTTTGAACAGTTTGTTCACCCTTCCTTGTAGCAGATTGAAAGAAGTTCTGCATGTAGTATTTCAGAGAAGCAGAAGGCATGGGTAAAGAAAAAGCTGTGACCAAATTTCTCGAAGGCATGTAACTAAATGGTCAAGGCTGTGTGGAAATAAAATAAATCATTCATTTCCAATTCCTGCTTGCAAACTCATGTGGTAACAAAGATGGACATTTTTAAAACCAGCATTACTACCATGCTAGGCTGTTTCCAGGTCAGATGATTGTGGAGTTTTTGGGAAAGATGAGTAAAAGTCACTGTGGAATTTGTTTTGTTTTATCTACATTCAAACAGGGAGGGAGGGATGGTTGTGGATACCACCATTTCTTCTTGTACTCTTCCCTTCTGTGTAAGTCTCTTATGTGACTGTTGGTATTGGTCGATACTGCAGCGACTTGACTTTTTTTTTTCAAATGACAGACAATGGTGGACAGCATAACATAAAAAGGTGTTATAATAACTGTATCTGCATATATTTTTACATCTGTTTTATCCCTCTCCAGATCTACCCAAACAACAAGAATGAATCCAGTTTACATGGAACAGAAAAAAACACAATCCACAGTTTATTTTCTTTTTTTTTCTTTTTTTAAAACTGCAACATGTTAAAAGTCTTGCAACATTTCAAAAATCTCTTCTTTTGCATCCTCTGGGTTTACATAGAAGTTTACATAAAAAGAAATTACCAAATGTCAAGACTTTTGAAGTGTTATAATGCTACATGCCAATAATTTGAGTTATTTAATGCCATTAAAGGAATGTGATGTGATGAGTTAGTATAACTCTGTACCAAGCCCTTGTTATTTTAAAATCGAATTTTACAAGTATCGGCATCAGTATCGATGAGAGTATCGATTCAACCCTAGTATTTACATATTTAGCACATTTTTACTGTATACAAGTCCGTTCTGTGCTGATAACCAAAGTTCTACCACACTAATTATTTCAAAATTATAAGCTCTGTTTAATCATATTGTGGAAATATGTACTTATCTTATCTGTCAAATATCAATTTCTAGCATGATTTGAGAAAAATGGCCTGATAGAACCCAATGCAAGTTCTACTGTATTAATTATCTGGAGTGTTTTAAGTTCTGCTGAGCCAATTTTTACAAGCTCAAAATTTTCTGATATTTTTCACTGGGTTTTTGGTGAACTTTTAAAAAAAATGCATGCAGAGAAAAACTGAACTGGGCCCATGTGGGCCAACCCATAAAATGCTGCATATGACTCACATTGGTTGGAAATAACAGATTAAAATGGCATCACGCATCGAATTATTACCCTTACATATTTCTCTCACCCAAAAGTGGCATTCTGGAAAAACAAATAATGCAGACTTCTGCCATTCATTAATTTGCACAATTTCCTGTATGGAGTAAAATGATAATGTTAAGCATAAAAAAATATCTTAACAGATGAGGAATCATAATGCAGAAAACTCAAGTGTAAATCTCTCTTATGGTTCTTTATAATCAATTAAAAGTTGGGTTGAGTGACTTTTGAAACACACCGTAGAAAGTACACAATTCCCCTCTAGGATATTTTGGAAATAACAATCTTCCATTGCAACAAAAAATTGCTGTTATATACACTTTCCTGTATTAAGCACTGCCAAAACTACAGGTGGTGGACAAATTAACATGAACACCCATATGAAAGTGGGTCGAAATTCGTCATTGCAGTAGAGTTACACCACTTGGCACAGAAGTCTGCCACCTAGTGAGTGTAAAGGTAGAGGTATTAGTTAATCAGCAGCAGTCATGTGGGCATCGTGCTATTAATCAAACGTTGATATGCAGCCAACCTGGTGAGGGTTGGAAGGAGCATGGCGTCAACTGTGATGACAGCCTACTGTTAAGAAGGTCAGCTTACAAACAGAACAGTGGGTGAAAGTCAAAACTCACCGATAGAGATAGACAGTGTTGAAGTGGTTAGTGGCCCAAAAGCACAAGACAACAGTGTCACAGATAACTTCCAAGATGAACTCATGCCTCCAGGACTCTGTATCAACCAAAATTATCCAACGGGAACTGCATACTGCAATCATTCATGGCAAAGCAGATATTCCAAAACCATTGGTGACATCATGTAATCCTACAAGGCATCGAAAATGGTGCCGAGAGTACAGAGGCTGGACATGTCATCTGGTCTGATGGATCTGCATTCTCATTATTCCGCACCACCGGGCATGTTAGGGTGTTCGGAACACCTGCCGAAGTCTTTCATGTTGTCTGCCTCCTTCCCACAGTTAAGCATGGAAGGGGTTCTGTGATGGTGTGGGGTGAGATGTCTCAGTGTGGCCTTGATCCACTTGCAGCCCTCCATGGGAGGATCACAGGATTCTGAACAAACATATCCATATTATGATCCAGACTGTGTTCCCTGGTGAACAACCTATGGTCCAAGATGGCAATGCCACATTCACACTGTTCATTGCATCAGCATGATTTAATGAGCACGACAATCTCTCTGGCCTCCTCAGTCACCAGATCTTAACATAATTGAACATTAGTGGAGTATTTTGGAGGTCAAAGTGCATGCTAGGTTTCCACCTCTAGTCACATTTTCTGAACTAGAGACCACCTTGCATGGGGAATGGATACATATTCACTTGAAACATTGTGCATGGCCTGCATTTGTCCACCATGCTTCAGATACAGGCTGCAATTCCTGCCATGGGTGGGCCAACTTCCTACAAATAAAGATTTTTGTGTTGTATCACAGTGTTCATAAAGGACTGTTCACCACCTGTATATCAATACACCACCTATGATCAAAATTTTAAAATTAAGGAACTGAATATCAGAAATTTACTGATTCAGATATCTTCAGTATATAAAATAAGATTCATCACAGCCTTGGGATCTACAAATATCTTAGCCAAATTGAACTACTGCATGCTGAATTTAAATCCCAAAATTTGATTCATTGCAGATATCCTAGAAGTGATTTATACCAAAAAATTAATGTAAATTCTCTTTAAGAGCAAGCCTTGCGAGAGTGAAAATCATAGTATTATATTTGCTTATGCAGAGTGTATAAGATGTGTTAGTGCAAACTGAAATGGTGAAAAGTACACAATATTAGAAGCAAAAAAAGTCTGAGTAAACATGGGGTTGCAAACGAACCATTTGTGAGATATTGCAAAATGTTTGCGAGATGATTGCAAATTTATGGTTACGATCCACCACTGACTTGATTGTTTCTACACATCATATGTTTGTCTCCTTGAGCACTCTTGACATTTCTTTGTTTGAAACTGAACACTGCTGAAAGGGGACATATAAACAAACCATCTGTCCTGTACAGGACGCAAGGCATAACTGGCACATCAGTAAAGTGACAAGCATACAATGTGTACAAACAATCAAGTCAGTGGCGGATCATAACCATACATTAGCTATTATTTCACAAATTATGTGTACAAACAATGGGGTGACATAATGTTTTGACTCATAAATGGGACATCCTAAGGAGATCAGTTTATTCACTTTCCTCCCGAAAAATTGATTAGGACTAATTATAAAAATATTAACATATTACAGTGAAACCCCGATATTACATTCCCACATTATACGTTTTCCCGCTTAATACGTTCATCCATTCAGGCCCAGGTAAAGGCTGTGTTAAATAATAGGATGTTCACCTCGATTTTACGTTCGCTCTAACTCTCGTTTCCCGCTTTATATGTTTTCAGAGCCATGGCGATGTTTTAAAATTTGGCAGAAACCTGTTCTGTTGACTACATGACTTCTCTCTCCTATTTCTTACTTTTGCAGCTGTTTCATTCACGACGCAACGTTGAACTTCCAGATGTTAGGCTTTTGTGCGAGGAGAGGAGGAAGCGAAGAGGCATGGTCAGTGGAAGGCTTTCTCATACCCCCTATGGTATCATCATTAGTAGTGTTGGGCAATATATCGTCGAGACGATATATCGCGATATTGAAAAAATATCATCCAGGCGATATCAACTAGACGATATATTGTCACGATATTTTGGTGATATATATCGTGTTGGTGATACATCGTCACGATATTTTAGCAATATATATATAGTGTTAGCAATATACTGTCATGATATTTTAGCGATATACGAGGTGCATCCAGAAAGTAAGTTTCCCTATTTTTTTTAAAAAAAAACAAGGTACAGCAAAGGTTCAGCTATTTTTCAACATAGCAACCACCAGAATTGAGACACTTGTCGTATCGTGGTATTAACTTTTGGATCCCACTGTCGTAGAACTCTGCCGCCTGTGAATGGAACCAGCGTGTGACAGACGTCTTCAGCTCTTCGTCGTTGCCAAAACGCTCACGGGCGGACAGGAATTTCTTGAGGTGCAAGAAAACGTGAAAATCACTGGGAGCCAGATCAGGACTGTAAGGTCGATGATCAAACAACTCCCAGCCAAATTCCGTCAAAACAGCTGCTGTGCACCGAGCCGTATGTGGACGAGCATTGTCATGGAGGAGCACAACACCTGCAGTAAGCATGCCACACCTCTTGTTTTGAATGGCACGTCGCAATTTCCTTAGTGTTTCACAGTAATGGTCAGCGTTCACCGTTTCACCTTTGGGAAGGAAGTCAATGAGCAAAATGCCCTTCCTGTCCCAAAACACGGTGCACATCAATTTCTGTACCGACAGCGTCTGTTTGAATTTCTTCTTGACCGGAGATCCACTATGCCGCCAATGCATTGACTGCTGCTTGGTTTCCGGGGTGAAGTGCGAAATCCACGTCTCATCGCCCGTGATGATCCTGTCGAGGAAATCATCACCGTCATCATGGTACCGTTGCAGGAATGTCAGTGCTGCTCCTGAACGTTTCACTTTGTGTTCGGGTGTCAGGTTTTTTGGCACCCACCTGGCACACAATTTTTTTAATAGCAGGTGCTGCGTGACAATCTCATGTAACACAGATTGCGATATCTGCAGAAAAAGGCTATTCAACTCTGTAATCGTGAAGCGATGGTTCTCTACGATGCGCTGCCGCACCAGCTCAACCAGATCATCAGTGATGAGGGACGGACGCCCACTGCGCTCTTCATCATTGGACACTTTGACGACCTTCCGAAAACTGTCGACACCAGCGACGCACCATCTGCTTACTCATAATGTTTGGCCCATAGACCTCACAGAGCTGACGATGAATGTCAATTGGCGCAATGCTTTGTGCATTCAGGAACTTTATCACCGACCGAACCTCGCATGCAGCGGGAGAAGGAATACGAGCTTCCACTTCGGACCACTGCTGCCTTGCTACTGGCGCCGGGTGGGATCTGTCCGCCTGGCATATGATTGATACATCTTAGCTCTGCTGCGCATGCGCAATTTACACGGCTCATTATGTTTACTTTCACGGGAAAAAAATAGGGAAACTTACTTTCTGGATGTGCCTCATATATCGTGTTGGCAATATATCGTCACAATATTTTAGCAATATATATCATGTCAGCGATATACGAGGTTTGGCTAGAAAAAAAACGGATTGATGTTGCTATTGGCAAACAACGAATGCGTGAAGGTTGAGCAATGCATGATTCTATACTACCATACCCTGCCTACAGAATGACTAATTGTCCTGGGTGCAGGCCTCTCAGTTTCGCTGTGGCACTTGGACAAAGCGGAATGTGCATCTGTGCTCCGTCGGAAAAATGCTGAGTATTAAAATGGAACAGCGTGTCAATATGAAGTTCCTTTACAAACTGGGGAAATCCGCAACAGAAGCGTACGACATGTTAAAATCTGTGTACGGGGATGAGTGTTTATCACGCACACAAGTGTTTGAGTGGTTTAAATGGTTTAAAGAAGGACAGGAAATGATCCAAGACAACCCACGTTCAGGACGACAATGCACGTCGAAAAAGGAAACAAACATTGAAAAAGTGAGTGATGTGATTCAAAAAGATCGTCGATTGACCATTACAGCAGTTGCTGAAATCACAGGAATAGACAAAGAAAGTGTTCGACAAATTTTACACGAGAATTTGAACATGAGTAAAGTGTGTTCAAAACTCGTGCCAAGGAACCTGACATTGGAACAGAAGGAAGCTCGAGTGAACATTTGTACGGACACTTTGAAGAACATTGAAACAGACCCTACATTCTTAGAGAGAGTGATAACCTGTGATGAATCGTGGTTTTTCATGTACGACCCTGCCACAAAGCACCAATCAATGCATTGGAAGACCCCGAGTTCGCCACGTCACAAGAAAGCTCGCAAGAGCAAGTCCAAATTCAAAGCCATGATGATTTGTCTTTTTCGACATTCGAGGCATTGTGTATGTTCATTGGGTACCCGAGGGTCGAACTGTAAACCAACATCATTACATTTATGTGCTGAAAACCCTTCGTGAGCGAGTAAGAAGACGACGACCTGATTTGTGGCAACGGAAGTCATGGATTCTGCACCAAGACAATGCTCCTGTCCATACGGCCCTGTCAGTGAAGACATTTTTGGCTAAATATGGCATCCCAGTGTTAGAACATCTGCTGTATTCGCCGGACCTTGCTCCCTGTGACTTCTTTTTATTCCCCAGAGTGAAGTCCGCCCTAAAAGGAACCAGATTTGAGACAGTAGAAGCTGTGCAAAGAAAAGCAACGGATGTAATGAACATGATCTCCGAAAATGACTGGCAACACTGCTTCCAGCAATGGAAAATTCATATGGAGCGGTGTACAGATCGTGCAGGGGAGTACTTTGAAGGAGATAAAGTTCCTGTTGTACAAAATGCCGAATAAAAGATTTCATAGCATCAGTCCGTTTTTTTTCTAGCCAAACCTTGTGTCATCACGATATTTGGCGATATATATCGATCATCACGATATGGAAAAAATATAGTATCCTATTGTCTGTGACAATATTTTCATGACGATATATCGTGATATCAAATTTCCGATATCATCCATCCCAAATCACTAGTCTTGTTATTACTGAAAAATGCCAAGTATTTCTGCCTTGATTTTCTTGCTCATGTGGAAGTGAGCACCCTTACACGAGACATCTTAACCAATTAACATAAAGGAGAAGAGACTTTCCTCTGGCATCTAAAATTACGCAGTTGCTCTTCAACCTGAATACGCGCATTCAACGAACATAGCGTACTGCAAATGAAAAATAAAAGATGCCTATCTTCCCCCCACATGAGCTCATTACTCTGGCACTGTGCAGAGCTATGCAGTAATTGAAGGATTCAGCCCCTTTATCATTCTTTAATGGCCTGCATCAGAAATCTTGCTCATATGTCTGGAAGCTTTGACATGACAACATGGGAGAACTTCAAGCAGTGATCCTTCTCCCTCCCCCCCTCCTTCTTTCTTTCTTCCTGCAACTTAAAGAGAATAAGCACACCCACCACCTGTTTGTTGGGTCTCCCCCTTCCCCTCCCTTCAAATACAAACCGGTGGGAGAGGTTTCTGCAAGCAACGGGCAGCTGCAACCGGCACCAAATGTTTTGTCAGAGGTATGACTCATCCACTCTGAAGGGAAGAAAACGGCATTGTTTTGAATCTCCTCTCCGAAGGTTCTTTTGTTTTGATGATTAGGAAACACTAGTATGACACAAAGTGAGGAGTCAGAAAAAGAAAAGCTATTTTCTTTTTTTACAGAGCAGTGCAGGAAGGGAATGCACATGATGCTGAGAATAATATAATCACCGCTTTTCTTCGGAACCATTCTCGTGCTGAAAATAAATCATGCAATATTAAATGTTGACGGAAAACAAAAAAATGAAACTCATTATTTATGGGGAAACTATTGGCGGAAGGGGTGTTTGCCCTCTGCAAGACTTCCTAATCCAATAATAAATCGTTAATTAACATGGATGTAAATAACAATCAGTGGTGTGCCCAAAGGGGGGTGATAGGGGTTATAAGCCAGTATTTCTAAAAAAAAGCAGAAGAAACGTCAAAGGTAGGAAAAGATGGCAAAGTGAGAGCCGATTATTATAAAAAGTATAGGTAATCCCATTCCCCCCTTCTGAAAATCCTGCGCACCTCAGTGATAATTTATTGTGACTTCTAAAACTGAGTAAGTTTGACAAAGCTTGTTTTGTTCACTTCATGCTGTTGGGCTGATTGGGACTGGATACATATGCAGCTCAAAGTGGAATCTGAACCATTCTGCACATCTTTAGGACACTTTGATTACAGTATATAAAGATGCTTGGTGTCCAGCTATAAATGATCATTCCCCTCCAATTAGCCAGGACTTCTAAAAATAGCAACTAATTACCAATTTACAGAGTAAACTGAGATCTCACAGGATCAGATGCATAAACTGAACCTAATAGGTGGCAGTTAGAAGCAGTCATCCACCATTCCTACCTTTGAAAGTGGATCCCGTTAATCCGTCATTGACTTTCACAGCACATCTTGCTTTTGTCCTTAGACATTCATTATCATACTTATTTCCCATTGTTAAATAATTTTTGACACAATATACCCCCTAAAAAGTCGACTGTGTAGTCTATTCTTACTGACACTTGAGTTTTACCCATCCCTTATGCTTTCCTGCTTTTTAAGTTTCCTAGATTTTACGTTTTTATTTACGAGCCCCTGACAAACATAAAATCGGGGTTTGACTATTATTTATTAAAGAATGGGTCACATAAATGATACATAATAAACAATAAATTAAATATGATCTGTTGTTGTCAAAAGGCTTTCATTATTATAAGCTCGGTGCAACTTACATTGTGTTTTTGGTTCCTTCTGATCAACCTTTCATGTTAGTCCTACGCTAAAGTTGGGGAATGCCAGAAGTATTTATCAGAAGAATCAAATCATCACCTTCATCAACCATTCATAAAACTCCGCACATATCTTACACACAATGCGAGATTTGTTTTTTGAGTTTGATCAAGATGCAGGAATTGACGTTCTAGTTGCAGGTCCATATTGAAACTAAATATACCCTTCATGGCCATTCTTATTCATTGCTCTAGAAATAACGGAATAAACAAACAAAGCAATACAACTCAGGGAGAAAGCTAACTTAAACAGTAATCTGCTGTCTGCTTGAACATTCTTGACTACAATGGAAAATTTTGATTGTTATGAAGTGCTTGAAATGCAGACCAGCTGTATTGCCATGCTGTTGCCATGATGCTAGTTTAACATATTTTTGTTCAAAAGAATGAAATGTGTCTGAAAATTAGATTGGGTTTCCAAGATAACTCCTAGACTTTGATAAAACGGGAAAAGCAGTTGTTTAAATAATATCGACGGGATGACCAGGACATGCCTCTGAAATGGGACAGTACCAGTCAAAACAGGATGCATTGTCACCCTAACAAAAAATCAAGTCCGTGGTGGATTGTAGCCATACATTTGCAATTATCTCTTAAATGGTTCATTTGTGACTGCATGTTTATGGAGACTTTTTTGCTTCTACAATCATGTACTTTTGACAGTTTCAGATTGTGCTATAACTTCTATATGCCTAAATTAACAGTTAATGAAATAAACTTACCTTAGACTGTGGAGTACTTTTTTCAGGGTTGTTCTTTAATTTGTCCACTATCCACTGTAATCCATTCTCAAAATTCACTCTTACAGAAGCTGATTGTTCCAGATTATACTTCAATCCACCAGTGATCCACACACACCAAAACCTGTGTTCTTTGATAGGATTGAAATTAAGTTTGTGGCACAATAAGTCAAACTTTGTCTTCCGCACCACATACGCTGCCTTTTCTTTAGGATTCAACACTTTCGGTTTCCTCACTCTCTTTGTCTTATCACTCTTCATTTGTCCTTTATTTGTTTCACTTTGGTTTTTCATAAGTTTATCAGGTTCATCTGCACACTGTTCAACCATTCTGTCACTCTGCTCAGAATCACTACACAAGGAATTTCCCAACCCATCCCTTACTTCACTCTTATTCTCTGTCAATTTGTCACGTTCACCTTGTTCATGTATTTTTCCACTTTGCTCCTGATCACTACAAGATGGACTATCAGGAACATCCCTAGTTTCACTACCGTCACTAAACATGTGAGGGTACCGTGCAACTTCACCATGAATCTTGGAGGTTTTACGCCTTTTTCTTGATCTTACCTCAGGACTGAAAGGCAGACTGAACACAAAATCAACGTGTTTCCTTTTTTTTCTTCTGCTACGATCTTCTGTAGGGCCACTGCTCTCAGAGTCTGCAACATATTCTAAAGATACTGATTTTGTAGGTGAAATGCTTTCTGATTCTGAAGATTCAGACTTGGATATAGGTGATATGTTTTCAGACTCTGAGGATCTAGATTTTCGAGTAGGTGATGCATTTTGTGATTCCGAAGGTGAAGATACTTGACCAGATGCTACATCTTCAACTTCATTTGGTTGTTCCTTTGATTCTTTGTCACCACTATTGTCCTCAGGTAATCTTACATCCTCTCCCATACTTGCCACTGCCCTTTGCTTCTTTTTGTAGTGTTGGTATTCTTCCAAGAGATCTTCCTCATCTGACTGATCATCACCCGATGGATCATCATCATCTTGAAATTCCCTATCTGGTAATTCTGTAGCCTTTTCCTTCCTAACCACAGCCCTCTGCTTCTCTTCATAAGTTTCTTCTTCCTCCACTAGTTCTCTGTCATCAGACAGATCACAATCATCATCTGAAACATCTTCATCCTCATCTTGTAACTCTTCATCCTCCTCTTGTAACTCTTCATTGTCCTCTTCCAACTCTTCGTCATCCTCTTGCAACTCTTCGTTGTCCTCATGCAACTCTTCGTCGTCCTCTTGCAACTCTTCGTCATCCTCTTGCAACTCATCCTCCTCCTCTTGTAACTCTTCATCTGTTAATCTCATGTTATTTTCCTTACTAACAACAGCCCTCGGTTTCTTTTCACAGTTTTGTTCCTCCTCCAATACATCATCTTCATCTGACTGATAATCATCATCAGATACATCATCCTCCTCCTCTTGTAACTCCCCATCTGACAATCTTATATTCTTTCCCTTACCAACCACTGCCCGTGGCTTCATTTCATATTTTGCACTTGTCTCCTCAATACATTCATCCTTATACTCCTCATTTTCCTCTGACAAATCAGAATAATTTGTTCCATTCCCCTTTCTATCATTACAGACTTTATTATAATCAGTATATCTTTCAATTCTTCTATAATTTGGGATTTCTCCTTCCTCAAGTTCACTGTCATCATCATATACCTCATAATGATGCATTTGACCTTGAGAATTATCATTTTCATATCCATCTTCATCTTCTTCCTCAGAGTAATCTTCGTCATTGTACTCCTCACTGTCTGAATACACACGACCCTGGGAGGAGTACATATGTAAATTAGTGAAGTGTTTCTTTGGTGGATGTTTTTGGTTGTTATAGTTATGAGTAGCATTATCATCATCGTCGTCATCATCATCAATGATAATGCAATCACTGCTGTCATCCAAGTTATCAGCTATTTCTTTATTGCAGTTTGGAGAAGAATTTTCCCTGCTATCGTCTGGTGCTTGATTACTTGAGCCTCCTTCACCATTCATGTGAACGGCATATGTATCAGACTCACTTTTATTTACTACCTCTTCATTACTTGTTCCATGCACATCTGCAGCACTGCTACTCTGGTCAGATAATTCTTCCTCTTCTGTATCTTCAGGTTCATTAGACTTATTGGCCTCTAAGTGATTGGAAGTACTGTTGTCTAATTTCACATTGCAAACACTGTGGGAGTTGGTCAAAGATTCACTCACAATTTCTATGTCTGATTCATTCAAATTTATTTCACTGCCTAATACCTGGTTGGAAACATTTCCATTTGATTCTCCATGAATCGAGCTGCATTGCATGTTCTCCACTTCTGTAGAAGCTTGAATCTCACCATCTCTAGGAATTACCTGATCTACTTCAGTCTCACCTGTATTTACATGGGGAGTATCTTCCTCTGCATAGCTTTGTTCATTGTAAACCACTTGTTGCAGAAGATGCTTGAGCACACTGAATGTATCTGTTACAATCTCTTCATCTGCTTCCTGAGGAACTCCTTGCTTGTTGCCTTCATCATTTGACTCCAAGGTATCTATAACCATACAGTCACTACTCTGGCCTTCAGCATCACCTGTATCTATATTCTCGTTTCCACTCTCAATTGGTTGCACAAAAGATTCCTGCTCTACTTCCAAATGGTGAAGGGTTTCCAATCCAGAAACAAGCTTCGGTTTTTTCAAATTTGTGTGAAGTTCATCAGCTTCATCAAGATTTGTAAGAGCTCTTTTATTTGCTTCATCAGAAAATTCACCATTTTGTACTTCACTAACATGAGGGCTGTCTTGTTCATCAAGACGTTTGCGTTTCCTCGGAAGTAACTGAAGGGTTCCAGCTTCTTCTTTACTCATTTGCTGATTGTCATCTTCAGAAGATTTCTCATCCTCTACTTCACTAAGATGAGGGGTATCTGGAAGCTGACTACACTCAGTTCCTTTAGATGGTGCTGAACCCTCATCTCCAATTTTAAGTACAGTGTCATTTGTATCCGTGTCTGTGCTTGGAATCCATTTGGTGCCAAATATGTTATCAATTTGTCGTTGAAATGACGCGTCACTCTCTGATTTTCCCTCAATATCTGTACTTTGTGAATTTTCAATACATTTTCCAGTGGAAAGATGAGGGGTATCTGGAAGCTGACTACACTCAGTTCCTTTAGATGGTGCAGAACCCTCATCTCCAGTTTTAAGTACAGTGTCATTTGTATCCGTGTCTGTGCTTGGAATCCATTTGGTGCCAAATATGTTATCAATTTGTCGTTGAAATGACGCGTCACTCTCTGATTTTCCCTCAATATCTGTACTTTGTGAATTTTCAATACATTTTCCAATGGAAAGATGAGGGGTATCTGGAAGCTGACTACACTCAGTTCCTTTAGATGGTGCTGAACCCTCATCTCCAGTTTTAAGTACAGTGTCATTTGTATCCGTGTCTGTGCTTGGAATCCATTTGGTGCCAAATATGTTATCAATTTGTCGTTGAAATGAAGCATCACTCTCTGATTTTCCCTCAATATCTGTACTTTGTGAATTTTCAATACATTTTCCAGTGGAAAGTTCTTCTATTTTATTGTCCAGGTCTGTTGAAAACCTATTTGAGGGCTCATTACTTTCTAGTTTTTGCATTCCTACTTCATCTATCACACTGTCTTTTAATTCCACATCACCTCTCTGCTCTGATATTTGATCACTTGAAATCTGAAACTCAGTACTGTCCACTATATCATCACCACATCTTTTTGAACTACCACTCTCATTATCGAATTCAGATGCATTTGGAGCAGCACACTCATTGCTCTGGTTTTCAACATGAAGTTCTTTAGTTTCACCTATAGGCACATTCTTATTTTCTTTTTCAGCTCCCATTTCAGAAGATTCCTCATCTTCTTCTTCACTCTGATGGAGGGTATCTGGAAGTTGATTACAATCAACTACTTTGGATGGGGATTGGCCTCCAGTTTCAGAATTATTTATTGAATTCAGCTTTATTTCATCTGATGTTTGAGACAGTTCACTGGTTATCATTTTTTTCTCTGAAGTTTCACTTTCTGAATTCACACCATGTTTCTCAGGAACCACTTCTGCTGTTTTATCATCACTATCAGTACTTGCAGAAAATATATTTTCACATTCATTGCTCTCTAGACGTGGCAGATTATTATCAAGTATTCTTTCTGCATCTTCCATGACATCAGTTTTGGATTCAGTTTGCTCCAATACATGATCACTTGAATTATGAAACTTGCTATAACTATCCTGTGTCACTCTATCATCTTTCTCTGGACTTCTGCTTTCATCATCAGAATCTGATGAATCTACAACAACACAGTCATTACTCTGGCTATCAGTATGACATGCTTCTTCTTCTTCCATTTTGTTATTCTCATTTCTATCACTACTCTGGTTATCAGTATGAAATGCTGCTTCTTCTTCCATGTTGATATTCTCATTTCTATCTCCAGCTTTGCAAGACTCCTCATCTTCTAGTTCACTAAGAGGAGGGGTATCTAGAAGCTGACTAGATGTTTCTTTTGATGGTGCTTGACTTTCGTTTTCAGAATTAGCAATTGTTTCTACATTTCTGGATGAATCGCTGCTTAGTCTTTCATCTCTCTCCACATCTGGTCTTTCTAGTTGGCCTTGCATGGTAAGAGATTCATTTTCTACATTGGCAACGTGTAAATTCCGATAAGTTACATTTTGTTTGGCTTTAACCACATCTGAATCCATATTATCACTATCACTTGAACAAAAATCTGGAACTTTATCTTCCAATTTTTGCAAAGGTCTGTTATGGCTTCTCTCAGTATCAGTACAAACATTTGAGTTTCCTTGCACAGACTCTCTTTCAGTGGAGATGCTATTACCCGAGTTCTGAAAGTTACAATCATCTGGTGTTAGTGTCACTTGATTCGCTTCCTTTGAACTTTTACTTACACCATCCGATCCTGATGTATCTACAACAGTGTGGTCACTGCACTGGTCTTCGGTCTTTCCGCTACCACTTGAAACACTTTCTGAGACATCAGTTTTAGATTTTATGTCTTGCTCAGAATTGTCACTACAATTTACACTGCATTTGTTATCGTTGTCACTTTCCTGCAGAGAATTCTCTACAGGAGAGATTCGATCAACTTCATTAATATGGGAAGGAATTTCATCACCTTCATCATCCTCTCTACTCCCCTGATGTCCCTCAATACACTCAGTTTGGACAATGTCATTATCTGTTAATTTATTACTTTTATCTTCTTCTTCCCTTGGATTTTCATTTTCAATAACATCCATTTCTTCTATGGATTGCACTGAATTATCTTCTTCTTCCCTCGGATTTTCATTTTCAATAACATCCATTTCTTCTATGGATTGCACTGAATCTACACTTTCTGAATCACTTGCGTCACTCAGCAAATATTCCAATTCACTATCCACACTATTATCATAATTTGCCAATGGATTGGAAATAGTTTTAAAATTATCAAGTTTAACTTCTCTATCACAGTACCTACAATTTAATTCTGGTTTGTCACTTGAGTAAACCCATCCACAGAGTCCCAATGTAAGGGCAGCAATTCCCTCTTCTGTTTGAGGAACTCCCATCTCTTTGCACAGTGCTTCGAAGAACTCATCTTCAACATCCTACAAAAAAATACATGCATGTTAAAAGTGTACGAAAAATACCACACATGACATATCTTTTAAATATGTATTTTAATATAGGAATGAAAACACTTCCCACTAGCTGAATCATGCCAAATTACACCCCTTCCAATCTGACCCTCTCCAAAATTTTATTAACTTCGGTGAGAAATGTTAGGTATAGGAGGGGTAGATAAACTAAAAATAATTCAGGTACCAACTTTGGGGGGGGGGGGCAGCTGCTAAAAAGATCATGAATCCAACTAAGATAATGGTTCACATTTGTAAGTGACCTTAAAACAACTAATTTATTTTATTTTTAAAAAAAAATTGGAACTGGATTTGAAATTTCCGGTTATGTGTGAGTTTGAGTTTATTTTTAAGTCACTTTATGCACAGAAAATTTAACCAGGCTGGACCTACAGTTTAAAGTGGGATACAAACCACTATGTACATCCAGAAAATTTAGGCACTGTGCCAACTGGGCACCCTGTATTTGTCTACCCTATGAGGAATATTGTATGTGCAAATTCTCAAAGCTTGGTGACAGATAAACCTCAAGCAACAAGGTTGCCAACTTAGGAGAAAATGGCATATTTCAGCAAGCAGTAAAAAAACAAAAATCATAAACTTTGTTCTGTTAGGCAGGAGAAGAAATGTAAAGATGTGCTGATTTCGAAAGTAAGGTGCTGAACTTTTCACAAAAATTGTCAATATATGATCATATCAAAATTTTTCCATGGTCACATAATGTGACCTTTGACCATGGATGTTACATAAAATTGATTAATTGATTTGTTAAAATTATGGGAACATCAGTAAAATGGCTATTTTCACTCACCCCTTAATGTGAGGAAAAGTCGACTTACAAAAAAGGTGGTGGTCTAAAAAAGGTAATAAACAGGGTAATTCAAAATAATTGAATTATCCTTGCTATTTAACACACCACCCTTGGCAGGCTGCTTCTGGCAGGAAAAAACAAACGACTAAATTGGCTTGTTAGTCCTGGGTTCCCATCCTGTTCCTGACCAGAGTGCTCAGAACAAAAGAATCAATTTACAGGCAAGAACTTATTGAATTTATGTTGCAGGGTGATAGCCGAAAACTTGCAGAAATGAGCTTTATACATTTATTTACAAACAAACAAGGTTCAGATTCTTCCATTAAGTGCTCTATTTTACATTATATCCACAGAGACAGAGACAATTTTTGCAAGCAACTCCACAGCTGCCATTTTTCCATGTTTGGTTTTACTTCATACAAAAACCTTTTTTACACCTTAATAGCTTTTCCTGCATACTGTACATTCATATAGAGCCTGATTTTCTTGTTAAGTGTTTAATTATATACACATAAACAAAGTCATTTTAATTTCCTTTCATGCAAGACACTGCAAACTACAGATAGGTAAAAATATCAGGAATTTGGATTCCAAAAAATCTAAAACCAGAATTCACAAATTTTACTATCCAGGTTTTGGAGGCAATCCAAGTTTCAGTGGGAAATGTTTAAAATAATTTTTCCACTTTAAAGTTAGAATTTATTAACGAAGTTCTTAATGTGCTACATTTTAATTTTTGTCTTTCTCATTCCACGATCAGGCAACCCAAGGCCTGTTCAGAATGCTAGGTTTTGGTTGAACCCCAAATTCAAACCCAGACAAAAACCAGACCTTTCCATTTAACATTGCATGTGATGCTTCTCTTTCAATTTAAATAAATCTTTTGCCAGTAGAAACACTAACAACATTCACACTCATTGTGTTAGTGCAATTCAAGTCGAGAGAGTTGGATGAAGATTTTGATGCCACGAGTTCACTGCGATATTGTCTGGTGTCTGGCAAATACAGGGAGCAATGCACACAAGTAAGAGACCTCATCACCAAGTCATGGTGTTAGTTTTCAGAAGTCAAGCAAATTTTATTGCTCTGACAAATTATATTTTACGTTGCATACATTGTTGTTTTACAATGAATGTATAGACTGACATGGAAAGACTATTTCCAGTAAGCATGCATGATGCATGTCGGTTTTGAACAGGTAAACACATGTTTAGCATGGATGATATTCACATCCCCGAAATCTGGATTCCCTCTGAAATCTGGGTTACCTCTAAAATCCAGATTTTTGCATCCCCACTGCAAACATATTGTTTTATTTTATACTCTTCAAAAATCACTGTGGAAGTAATCTGAGGCTGCTATGAAAGATCATACAGGGTAAGTCAAAATGATGGACCCGATTACAGAAATTTATTCTGTGAAATCTAATAAACATATGTTATTGTGAGACATGCGCTTCGAAAGATTAACTTTCAAAGTTTAGTTTCCATGCAGTGTTTCCACTTTCTACTGCTAGGAGTCAACAGCGAGCAGCGAGCAGGAAAATGGCGTTGACCGGAGAACAGAGATCTTTCGGTGTGCTTCATTATCATGTGAACAAGTCTGTGATTAGTGTGCAACGGCATTTCCGTACCAAATATCAGAGAGAACCACCTATGGGGAAGGCCATTCGTAAGTGGTATGAACATTTCAAAGATTCGGGCTGCATCTGTAAACGAAAATCGACTGGCCGTCTGTCGACTGAGGAAGAGACAGTTGAACGAGTGTGCACATATTTCATGCGAAGTCCACGGAAGTCCACCTACCGGGCAGCGAGAGAACTTCAACTTCCACAGAAAACTGTCTGGCAGGTTCTGCGAAAACGTTTACAAATGAAACCCTACTGCTTGCAACTAGTTCAAGCCTTAAAAGACACTGATTATGCTTTGCGCGCGTCCTTCTGTGCTGATTTCCTCGCATTAATGGAAACGGATGGGTTCTCTGAGAGGTTAATTTACAGTGATGAAGCAACTTTTCACCTTTCAGGGAAAGTGAATAGACACAACGTAAGGATTTGGGGAACTGCTAACCCCCATGAATTTGTGGAACATGAACGCGATTCTCCCAAAGTGAATGCCTTTTGTGCCATTTCCCATGAAAAAATTTATGGGCCCTTTTTCTTCCATGAACGTACTGTGACAGGACTTGTTTTCCTTGATATGCTGCAACTATGGCTCCTTCCACAGCTTGCAGAGGATAGCGCAGATTTCATTCTCCAATTGGATGGTGCCCCTGCGCATTACCATGGCAGCGTTCGGGACCATCTCAATGGGGCATTGGAACAACGTTGGATAGGCCGTGCATCTCCGGAGGATCGACCTCTCCTTCATTGGCCACCTCGTTCCCCCGACTTGACCCCATGTGATTTCTTCATGTAGCGTTTTGTCAAGGATCATGTTTACGTACCACCACTTTCAACAACATTGGATGACCTGCGTGCCCGCATCACAGCAGCCATTCCTGATATTGACCGCAACATGATACACAAGGTTTGGCAGGAGATAGACTATCGGCTTGATGTGTGCCGTATTACGCGAGGTGCTCACATAGAACACTTGTGATTTGTTTGAAAAAAACTTTGACAGTTTACCTATCTTAGCACATGTCTCACATTAACATTTGTTTATTATATTTCACAGAATAAATGTCTGAAATCGGGTCCATCATTTTGACTTACTGTACAATGATTCCAATGTGACTGTCCACAGAAAAAAGAAGGTTAAGTTGGGAGTGTGGACCAGAGTTTGTAAAGGAGGGATGGACATGTAGCCTTCCCTTTCCCCAAGTCAAACACCCCATCCCCTTAGCACTTTCCCTACAAAGAAAATATAGATAATTCAGTGAACTTTTTCATCCTGATTATGGATTATAAGCGTTATATTTAAAAGTATATTAAAAATGACTTGCTCCCCTCCCCACTGCCCCATCTGCCCATGCATTGATACTAGGGCTGAGCCGACACTGCTTTCGGTATCAGAAACAATTGGTCGGAATTCATCTACCGATACCAGCAGATCCTTTTCCGGCATATTGGTTTCTCATGGGATTCGCAAAAATGCGAGCAACATGTTCGCCGAGTTTGATTATCCTGGAAATTATGCAAAATTCAAATTTGCTTTTCATTGAGCACCAATTTTGCACAAAAAGCTGTATTTTTGTGATTGAAGCATAAAATTGGAGAAGAATATTTACACACCATTACTGATCAATATTTTGAACAAATTTTAATTATTGTAATTTTCAAGTATCGGTATCAGTAGGAATCTGAACGAATATCACCATCGGTATTGGTTCAGCCCTAATCGATACTGAAGGTTTGTCTTGCACATTTTTTAAAAACAAATTCATAGTCAACAATGGGAGTGTGATGAGTTTGAAGAGAATGGCACAATCCGTTGATATCAGAACATGGGAGAAACAGAAAATTCTCTAAGCTCCATGGGACAATGGCATTTTAAGATTTTATTTTGGCGTTATTATCTTTGTAGCACCTACCAGCATTTCATTGCTGTTTATATCATTCACGATTGCACTGCGTTGACATTCAAAGTATAAATACATTACGAAAAAAAAGACTTCCTCCAAGTTATAGATTGGGAATGGATTATTTTCTCATATTTCTCTTTTTCACAGTACAAGAACAGTCACTAGAACATGATTTACTGTGGCAAAAACTTAGGAAAACACTTGCTCATAAATTGTCATGTCACATCATTGATTGTGAAAATGGTAATAAAAGAAAATTTGATTACAAGTTCATGTCAGTTGCTTATAATGCCTGTTCAGATGCCTATTTCCATAACTTTTGGTGCCTGTTTGCCAGCCCATTTTAGAGATTTTTGGTGCTTATATTCTTTCGTATTTCTAAAAATTAAAAATACAAAATTATTTTTTACTTACATAAAATGAGTATATATTTTGTACACCGACAATGTTACGGGAACCACTGTTCCCTTCTTCAGGTCCTATATTTCAGCTATCCGAAAATTGCCATAGCCTCGTCAATTCATACACTCCTCAGGAAAAGGAATTGGTACATTATGGTAAAGGTAAAATATTTGGAAAACACTAAAACCTTTGCTTGACCCATGCTCACTGCTATTTATTACAAATAATCTATAAAACCTTCCACTTCAAAACCAGTGAGAGTTAAAACTTTTAAAAAAAGAAAAGATGCCCCCTATCACACTATTCCCATGCGGACTGCCTATGCTTTCCTTATCGTATGTGTGAGGTTGCGGGCGTGTCGACCCTCCCCTACTTTGCCCCTACATTTCTCCTCCTCATTACGTCATTTCAAGCTCAAAATATAGAAGTGAGTAAGTCGCACAATCCTGAAGTATGAATTTTGGTGCTTATAAATCCACCCCCTGGTTATATCAATGCTTTTTCAGTATCAGCTAAAATTTTGCATCCCTAATGGTAATACAAAGAACTGTAAAAACATTCTCATAACTAAGTATAAACTTATCAAGACAATATTTCATACATTTAAATATTACATATTTTCATGTGATTATGTAAACCACATTTCATAAATTTCATGAAGAATTATTATAACTAACACCATCGATAAAAAAAATAAAGAAAACTTACTAAGTCTTTATGTATGTCTGGTAAGATGACTGGCAAATCTGACTTGAGTGAATAATTCCTTAAAGTCCGTAACTGAACACCATGTCTGAGGCGAATTTCTGATTCTGGAATGTTGACAAACTCATCTGGGGAAGAAGCGAGAGCCCATTTACAAAGCCGATAGTGAGCGTCCATTAAGTCCAGTTTAGGAACAATTTCATGCTTGGCTGAAAAGGGAAAAAAAGCAGGTAAATGACTATACATGTCTGCATCACTATTTTCAAACAGGGTACAGTACACAAATCTTATGTTCTATATTAGAAATGTAAAATTTCATCAAGCTAACATAAGCCAATATATGGCAAGCATACCACCTCCACAAGGCAACAATTATCATGCATTTTTTTCCAAAACTACACATGATATTTCAGTTCTGCCTTTTTTGTATACATATAAATATGCTAGAATGACGAAATAATATATTTATTATTACTATTATTAACAATTGCAATTTGAAAATGTTGATTTTGGTCCCAATAACATTATAGGATAGAACTCATAAATTGGGTGATGATATATTTTAGTTTTACAGATAATAATGAGAACTAAAGAACTTGTTCACAGCTTGTAGCAATTGAGCATTGCATGTCCTCAAAAAGTGGTATTTTGTCATACTTCCCTGCAAATTTAGTCCATTTGGTGTACATAGGGGTAATGCTAGAAACAATTTTCTGGATTTTTTCTGTTAGGGCAGCAACACTGCTTTCTTATACATTGTTGTTATTTTTTCCTCAAGGAGTATTAGCCTATTTTCAGCACAACTTTGCATGGTTGCACTTCTACATACTACATTTTTTTTGGTTTACTTTGGTCTATTGGGGTGGCCATGGGGACATGCAGGATATGAATTTTTAGGTAAAATTTCAATTATCATCTTCTTGTTCCTTTAAGTTTCATTATTGAAAGGTACAATGCATAAATTTCAGATCTGCTGAAAGCCCTGTCATTAAAAAAAAATAACAACAATTTCTCTATAACATTTAGCTCCCTTGTTATGATTTTTTTTGTATGTCATGGTAAGTTTGAAAGGTGTGTGCCTGGAAAGTTCTCGTACATAGAGGCTAACACGTGGTAGTGGTTTCAGTCCACTAAAGGTTCAATTGCCTCATTTCTCTCAATGATTTATGTGAACAATATCAGTTAAGTTTCCACTACAACAACAGTGTTTTTGACTACCATTTTATAAAGTTTCAAGAGGTTAAATGTTGAGTAATTTGGCAAGTTTATAGCAGTGCCTCAGGAAAGAAATTAAATATTACAATTTATTATAGTTTTAATATTGAGTGTAGCTTGCCTCTGAAACTGAGAATTTTGAGAAAAATAAAACTAAAAGTTTGAATATAACACTGATTTTTGCAAAAATTAAATGCGAAAAATTCAGATCCCTAGCCATAACTATGGGGAACATTGAGCTGAATCGCATACAGTACAATACAATGGTCCATTGTTTACTGGAACAGATAAATTGCAATGCTGATTCAAAAAAATGAATAATGAATCAAGTGATTTCAACTCATCAAATTTCATATGTACAGCTCAAATGGTTTCAGAGATACACCAGTATTAAAAATCTATTGATTGTCAACTTTCAATTGTTTGCCGCAATAGACAAATAATTAATATCATGTTAAACTTACATTTGCTATGTTGTAGAAAATTTTACATCTTCATATATGTTGGTTTCTACGATTTTGAGAGGTCAATTCTGATTTTTGTTTTAGCCAGACAGGGCGAATGAGATAACTTACAATGCATGAAACTACTATTTGGCACACAAAAAAAATTGTCTTTGTAGCTAGTTTCTGATACTGATAGTTGACAACAGACAGATGGACAAGGTAGATAAAGGCAGAGGTACGCAAAAATATAAATTATTCAGGAGGCAGCTTTTCTTTTCAAATACAGGCTAAGAAAACCATGAATTCAACAAAGACAAAGCTGTGTGTTTTGAAATGTAACCTTAAATCACTTAATTTATTAACACTTAACTGGGCAACCAGTGTCTATCAGACACTATAGCTTATATTTTTTTGTCACATACTCCAAAATATTTTCCACCTCACTTATGTTAACGGGCAAGCATTTTCTGTCTGACACAGTGTGCAATTAACATGTAAAGATGCCTTCCTGACTTATTCTTTGGTGTTTTCTTTTTATCAAATTTGCTTTATTGTTTCAGAGCAGACACCAAGCTCCCCTGCTTCTAATACTACTGGTTCATATAATAGAAGATGTCACTTGTGCCCTGATGGGAAAAGTCATACACAGAAACAGTGTTGCAGCAAATGCAAATGATAAGATACGTCCAGATACGTCACTAAAATAGCTTGCCCAGACAAGGGTTAATTCATACAAAATTGAATGAAAAGTAATTAATTATTGTGCCAGAGTGGCCTTCCTAAAGATCTTTATGTACATGGCTCCACCTTTAACAGTGTGAACAACTATTCTAATATATAGCAGTCTCGACCACATCACTGCAGATTTCAAATTTCAGTTAGCAACAGTGGAAACAAATTATGATGACATGTTTATTAATCTGATACAGAATAACACACTCAACAACTAAAACATAAACTGTACTCATTAGTTTTATAAAAGGTAATTGAATTACTTATAAATAAAATACTAGCATATTCAGACATAAAAGTTAAAGCAAATCCACCAGCACAATATTCAACATTACATCCTGAAATCATTCCAGATTCCCCCTCTGCAAAATCAAATAGGGACCAATTGGTTTCAGCTAAACGAGATCCTAATCAAGCCATAAAAATGAGTAAGTTAACTTGAAAAACAAAATCAAAATATGAAACTTAAAATACTAAAAAAGTATATTTTTTTACAACTGAGCTTGAAGATTCAGGCACCATGAGTGCCTTATATACGATTGATTGATTTGCTCTATTTTACCTCGCCTTTTGTGCCACTTTTGGCTAATTTGTGAAGATGAGGATGAGTGAAGACATGATGAAATTGATGAATGAACACCCACAAACATCCATTGCCAGGCCAGGATTTGAACCCAGGACCCCTGGCTTCGTAGCATTATGTGCTAACAACTCCACCACGGGGGCCGGCGATGCCTTGTATTTGTCAACTCCTGCATAAGGGTATTTTTTCTTCAGTTTTTGGTGATTACTGCTCTAAAAGATTCAAGGAAGCATTTAGAAGAGTGAGTCTCTTTACAATTTTTCTGTAGCTAATTCACTAAATTCAAGGTGGAAATGGCAACCTATCCCAGAACCAAATATACTTTGAACAACTATTTCCTTACTATTATAATTTTTTAAAAAAAAAATCTCCATGACTATTTGGAAACTTACAGTACTTGGAAATGTCAAATGAGGTCTTGCATGAATCACAAGTTAGAATATTCTCCTCTTGCAGCCTCCATCCATGCTGTGCCAACATTACTGCTTTCACAGGACTTGCACCCCATTGCAATGGGTCAAACGATTCAACCCTCTTCACAAAGGCTCGGAAACTTAATGGCTGAGATGCATCTTGATCCTGCCTATCATCATCTTTTTCAGTGATCCCATCCACAAACCTAAGTGAATATTAGTCAGACAATTAGACACAAAGACATGTTTGACATGCAAAATACATTAAAAAAATATTTACAGATCTGAAGGTGCTGCCTCAGAAAATATATATAATGTCAAATTTCACAATCTTTTAATCCTATTTACTGATGTAAATAGATATTATAGCCACATCCAGTTCGCTACTCTCTTTGACACTCGGCGTAGTGCAGGTATATCCCAGTGTAAGGCTGTGCAAGAATAGGACATTCAACCAAGTAGATGATAAGTGGTGTTCTTCAAGTTTAGAAGATTCAAGAAATGCCTGTCTGCTGCTTCAATGATTATTAGTTAGCATGCACCATATGCTGCACTGCTCCAGAACATAGTGCGGTGTAGACACCAAATACACTACTCGACACCAAATGAACAAAGTAGATGAGTTGGATTTGTAGCATGCAGAGACTCAAAAAGTGCAGTGAACTAGACAGGGCTTATGATTACCATCTACTTGCCATTAACGAAAAAAACAGCTAGGTGAAGTTTTGTGGGTTAGGGTTTTGGTGCTCGAGACCAGATATTATGTGACCAGGTGTTTAAAGCATTTAGAGGCATTACATTAATGCTAAGAGCTAAACCTGTCACACCTAACAAAAAAAAAGTTTTAGGTACATTTTATGCAAGTAAAGAGCCCCAAACCTGATTTGCCTAAGATAACAATGAAAGAATTTAGTGGTGAAATATACCTTCGTACAGCATGCACATGAAAGTATATGGCAGCAACACTGTATCCAAGACAACAGTAAACAAATGGGTGCTCACAAACATAGAATCGTAGAAGCGTATATGGGAGTGAAAAATAATTCTCCAGGAAGCACGCAGTAAGTAATCACTAAAACACTGAAGTATGTGTTAAAATACATAATTAGAAATTGAAAAATGCCTGTGCATCATCATAGATTCCAAATTAAAAAATTGGAACCTATTTTTATTATCGTTATTATTATTGTATATTAATCAGTGAGTGATTAAAAAATCTACCTTGTTATCATGGGTACTTCTGATGATATGATGAAATTGACGAAGGGACACCCATAAATAAACCACCCATTGCCAGGCTGAGATTTCAACCTGGGTAGGACCCATAGCGTCATACTGCACTGAGCTAACCACTCTGCCATGGATGTCGCTACTTCCCCATTGGTGTACTGGTAACTTTGTCACCATGTAATCAAGGTGTGTTCGCTTCAATACTCAGTGGTCAAATATATTTTAAATTGACAGATTTTGATGTTTTACACAATGTAAAAGTGGTTCCAATGTTAAGAAAACACAAATAATGGAGATATTTGAACCCAAAGTATCACCTGCATAAGGAAAACAAACTTCTACTCTTTCACTTTCACTCCTATTCTCCATAAAAATTCCAAAACAGCAGCCAAAGTAACACTCCTGGCATAACAAAGTCAAATCACTATCGTCACCAAAGCTAACCCTCCAAACCTAAGAAAACAACTATTTCCAATATGAACAAAAATATATAATTTTTGAAAGTACTTAATGGAGATGGGACAAAGGGAAACTCCGTAAGATCACAAAAATATAATTTTAAAAATACACGAGAGAGTTTTAGTTTCAAAAAATGTTACCGTGAGAGCGGAGCAATCCAATGTACATTTGGATTCACCTAAAAAGAAATTCCACCAACTCACTCTCTCCTTGCTGACATATTTTCAATCTCATCCTGGCATTCCTATATCATCATCTGCTGCACTTGAAGCATCTTATTCCTGGTCACTAAACCATCCTCTTGCAAACTACCGGAAATAAATCTCCTGCTCCCAGCCAAAAAATACTAATCAGAACACTGAATTACATTCACAATCACTTGGCACCTTCCAAACAAAAACCAAGTACCATGTGACATTTGCTGATCTCACTTATTGCACCGAACTCAAATACTCCCTCTGTCCCATGATTATTGTCCGGTAAACTTTTGTTTGTTGTCCCATAATACTTGTCCGATATTCAAACTGTGACATTGGTGTATACAGAAGAAGAAAATGAAACACGGGAATGAGTCATACAACGTTATTACTCAAGGATCAGTACAAATTGGCCGATCAAGTATCCAAAATAACATAAATAAAAAGTTACCATTTTGGCATACCGGACTATAATTATGGGACAGAGGGAGTACTTCTAGTACCGTATTTCATCTTTTGACGTCAGGCTAAATGCTTTCATTGTTTGGCTAAATGTAGTGTATTTATGCTAAGACACTTTAACCTAACAACCATGAAAGCATTCCACACTTACATGAGATGATGAAATACGGCACTTGATAACAAGGTGTTTGTGTTTCGTGTGATGGGTCATACCCATGGCATGCACTGCAACAGTCTGCAGTAAACCTCACATCCCCTGACGTCACACAATGATTGCCAACATGCTTACAATACCACTTGAAGATAAAAACATAAAAATAACAACATGCCAAATTCCGTTCACATCCATCTGCCATTCTTCCATTAAGTTATGACTTTCAAAACCAATACCCTTATATAAAGACACTACAAAATAATGCATAATGCACATAATATCAAACAACAGGGAAATGGCGACGATGAAAATGACGTAATAAATAGTACCAAACAACTCTCATTCTTCCACTATAATACAACCCTGTGAGCTAAAAATAACAGAAATCGTTCACATGGAACATAATCTTCACATATCATGCAAAAATGTTTACTTTCTCATGAGTAGAGACCGGATGTTAGGCAAAATGCCTATTCTTTCCTGTTAGAGATATGATGAAAACGAATGTTGCGAAGGCCAGGGGGGAGGGATTAGCTTCATTTAAAGGCAATTTAATTTTGCCTATTTCGTACGATATTGCCTATATTATTTCATAAATGCCAGATATTGCCTATTTTAGGCATTTTCTTTAAAATTGGGACATGACTGAACTCTGTGCATACAATTACCTGTTCCCCGGATTAGTTTCCAATGCTTCCAAGGAATTTAAAAAATAACAATTAGCGAGTTATTGCAGCTAACAAGGACGTGGACAAATTAAGGGCAATTCAACAAGTTCTGAAAGGTGAAAATGTACAAACTGAGTTAGATCCACATGTTCTCGCGTACTTTAAGTATGCTCCAGTAGCATCTGTGGAGGTTGAAAGATCTTTTTCAATTCTAAAAAAAATGTGTTGTCCGATCGCAGACATAACTTGTCGGTTGATCACCTTAAGAAATACCTTGTTGTGATGTGTAACCGCAATTAGTGCTTCTTATTCAGAGACTGCCAAACCATACAGTACAAACTTGAAATGCATTTAAACAGTTTCTTAGTTTGAACTGCTGTGTATATATACACTATAGTGTATTTTTTTTAACTGAAATAACCCTGTGTGCAGTGATAAAGTGTGTATTTAAATAATTTGCGTACTGGTTGGAAGTAGCCAACAATTTCTTTTGTCAGACTATTGTGTGTAGCCATTATACAATGGAAAATTTTGGGCTGACGTGACTCCTGTTTGCAGTGATTTATTAAGTACAATATTGGACTGCTGTCTCTAATGATGAGCTCCTGGTTTTTTTAAGCAACTATAAAGAATGTACAGGTATGTTTCTATATTATTGAAACACCTATTTCTTTTTGTATGTCTATCTTCATTATTTTGAGTTAAATTTCATAGCCTTTTTTATTGCCTATTTGTATTTTAATGCCTATTTTGCTGCCTATTTTGAAAATTATAAGTGCTTATTTGCCTGCCTATTTTATATGTTTTTAGTGCCTAAACATCCAGTCTCTACTCATGAGGCTTCAGAGGGTTAAGGTACCAAAATTTTTAGATGATGGGGTGTCTGCTCAAGCTTTGGAACTGGCTGTGGGATGCTCCTATGTTTCAAAATAGAAACAATGGGACAAGTGGGGGATGCCTTGCATAAATATTCATAGCTGGGACATACCCACCACATCACTCTCCACTTAAGAACACATGGTGGTTCATATCCCACTTCACCCTGCACAGCCAGTCCTGATTAGTCTACCTTTGTACAAAGCAGACTACAAACAAGCACATCTATAAAACACTTTGTTGCACAAGAAAGGAAAAGGTGCATTGTTAATGCTGCTAAGTTCTGGAGAATCAGTGGCGTATGCTGAGTCGAAGACCTGGACTATCTCACTATGACACCTGGTCCGAAGTGAGAAGACCAGGCTCATTCTTGACGTCTTCAAGGAAACCACGTTGCCATCCCAATGGTAGTGAAGTTGCAAACTTATAGAAATTCAGGTTGCCAACTTATAAAAATTCAGGTTGCCAACTTATAAAAATTCAGGTTGCCAACTTATAAAAATTCAGGTTGCCAACTTATAAAAATTGAGGTTGCCAACTTATAAAAATTCAGGTTGCCAACTTATAGAAATTCAGGTTGCCAACTCCTAAGAATTCAGGTTGTCAAATTCAGAATCATCATCTACTTATTTTTTTAATCAGGTTAATTCACAGTACCTAATCGATTTTTCTTCAGTATTTTACTTTCTAGGCTTCAGGGTTCGCAGATAGCCTAGCTAGCCTGGAATATACGCTCCTGTGGAGAATATCCCCTGAACGCTTTCCAATAGATGTTCATTTTAACTAGGGTCAGTGACGGTATGTTTGTCAGATGATGACAACCTGACATCTGGTTTAGAATTATAAAACAATTTGTTGTGACTGAAAAGCAAATAGTTCTGAAAAATCTTTGGTAATGATTCCAATTGTTTTAAGATTTTTTTCAAATTGTCGTAGCAGAAATACTAATTATCGTAGAATTGTGCCACATAAAATTTGAACCTACCTTAAAGTACTGCGCAGTGCTTGGATTTTGGGGAAACAAAAGGTTAATTATGTTGGAAAAAATTAAAAATAACCTTGCACAAGCATGTGCACTTCCCATGGACATGGGATTCTGTTAATAGAAGTGATAGTAAGTATCGTAGACTGGTGGGAATGAATGTAGAAGTAACTTAGAACCTTCCTGAAACTAATCAGCACTGTTATCATGTCGTAAAAGTCCAATTTATGGGCAAAAATAAGATGTTAGAGGAACCTTGCGAAAAACTCCCCGTTTCGACCACATGAAGTATTCCACAGACTACTACCACTATTCCCCTCTTCCTGAATGTCCGCAGAAGGCTGAAAGGGGTTTTGTGTTTGAGATCACTGGTAGCACGATCAGTAGTAGAAAGCATTTAGGGATCTTATGGTAACACTGTTAAGCCTTGTTTCCATGTTAATAAAACATTAAAATGCTGACCAAGGCAAAAATGTTTGTATAAAAAATATACACTAAAAACATAACGTTTCCACCATCTAACAGGGTCTTTCTTCTTCAGACGAAGATTCACAATAAAGTGGAAAACAGTAAGTTACATATTTAGTGTAAATTTTTTATACAATAAATATTTTAATGTTTTATTAGGGATCTTATTTTAATGCTAAGAGAACCAAACCTGACCCACCTAACCTAACCAAAAAATAACTAGGATTACTATTAAAATGCAAAGAGAACTACACCTGACCTGGCTAACCTAACTATAAGAGCATGTAGGGGTAGAAAGCATCAAGGGATATTATTTTAATGCTAAGAGAACGAACCTGACTTGCCTAACCTAACTACGAAAGCATTTATTGAACGAACTCTTCAAACATTTTGGCGGCAAGAAGAAAGTACACATCTGAACACCGCATGGTAAACAAACAGATTCTGTGACCCGATACTGGAAACACCTTCGTACCTCACATGTGACCTAGGTAGAAGGGACAGTTTTGTAACTAAGATGATGATAAACAAATGGCTGTTGGTAAGTAACGAATTATGTAGAAGTATATGGAAATGAAACACCAGTGGAAACATGCAGTAAGTAATCGATAAAACTCCGAAGTATGTGTTAACAAATGGAAATCAAAATCGAACTTCGTAAAAATTGTATACGTAGCATGATGAAATCGCAATAAAACAAAAGGAACTTGGGCCAATCTTTGTTAGATATCACTATCATCACAGACAAGATGAAGGCAACAGAATATGTTGTTTAACTTCCACCCCACTTGATTGTAGCATGTGTGATGAGCACTTTGCAATGGAGCTTGGTGTTTATGATGCAAGGACAAATAAAATGAATTAGAAATGTATCTTAATGACTGAAGCAAAATATTATGTTCCTTCTGTTATTTGTGCACTTATAAGATAAGCACATCTTCGGCATCTTGTGGTCCCTTCGTAAACATTCAACGTTTGACCTCCTAGAATGTTTTGGTAATTGTTCCTAAGGTTTAATAATTTTTTACAAGTTTTATGGAAAAATTAGGAAGTGCTTTACAATACTGGAAACAATTGTGGGAGTAAGTTAGAAGCTTGGAGAAACTAATTTAAAAGCTTTACTAAGTATTAGGTACCACAGAAATTATTATTTGAAATGTAGCTTGCATTAGTAGGCATTCTTGGCTTCTGGTCAACTCTGACATGAGTTTTTCATGAGAGGCTTGAAGGAGGTTTCATGCTTGACAGAAGATATTATGTGGTTATTCTAATGCTAAAAGTCAGGTAGCCAGTGTAGGACCATGATAAAATTCAAGCACAATTCCTGGTTTTCAAGGCGAACTTTCCAAAAATTCAAGGCTACAAGCAGATGTTTTCTCTATTTAAACCTTATGTATTACCACCTCTCAACACCCACACACACACATATAGCATTAACACTATAAAGGATCTGTGTGATTCAAACATATTCAAAAATTCAAATTTAATTCGATTAACGGTATATACCTATATACATATTAAAAACACAAGTCACAATGTTATAGGATACACTAATCTTCAAAAAATTGTTATTTTGTATAAGAATTTAAAAACTCAAATTTACCTAATCCACTTCCAGATATCTTGCAATAATATCCGTCAATCAGATAAATTGTTCAGCCCAAGTTCTGATTGTCTAATTCCATTTTCACCATGGTAGACAGGCATTTTTTAATGGTTTCACTCTATTTATGTTTGATAACACATACATCAGAGGTTTAGTGATTACTTACTACATTCATGGTGGTTGCAGTAAACGCGGTTTAAAATTACTTACGTGAAATTTAAAAGATTTCGCGGAATTACGAAATCTTTTAAATTTCACGTAAGTAATACTTACTACATGTTTGCCTGAGAATGTTTTTTTACTTCTGTATACTCCTATGATTCTCATACAACCAGCCATTCGTATACTGTTGTCTTGGATACAGACTGCTGCTGCCATAGAGGTCACATATGTAGTACGAAGGTATTTAACTTAGGAAAGTCAGGTTTAGAGCTCTTAGTATTCAAATAACATCTCTAAGGGCTAATTGTTCAATTTTTCTGTTAGCTATCTGCCAGTTGGAGATAATCGCCAGTCTTAACAAGCACCAGGTTTTTCAATGTGAAAGTAAGCGGCAGTTAACTAATCCCAAGATTGCAAATCAAAATGGCAACCAAGCAACGCTTAAGCATGGAAATAGAGGGAATCGGTCTGCATGCCATCTCTTAGTACAGTTTCAAACTGCATCGACTAGAACACAGTCTGACGTGTAAATGTAGAACGACAAGTGCATATGCACAGGCCACTCTCAGCAGCACATTTATGCATTGAGTACGATTGGAACAATGGCTGCATATCCATTCTGCATGATTACAAAATATATTTAACAGAAGCAAGCACTGCAGATTTGCCTCTTCTAATAATCATCAATCCCACATGTGTCAAATGCTGTTGTGGAACATAAGCATATGTACTTTATTACAGAAGAGTGAAGAACTCGAAAGTCAAAACATTACTAATTCCTGTCTGTTGATGTAAACACTAATAATATGTACCATGCAAGCTTTGTACCACCTCCAAGCAGGTTTGTTGAAAGAAAAAAAAACATTTTTGTGAGCATGTTTTGAAGCCTAAGATCAAAAAATGAAGATACAAAGAGTAAAAATAATCTTAAAATAACTGTAATATTTCTCTGAGGTAAGAACATTCAACAATAAAGCCTGAAGTGAAGAGAACACATGTAATACATAACTGACAAGAAGAAAAACCGGGATCAAAACTCGAACTTGTGTTATAAAATGTAACATGCTCCACAAGCTAGTGCCTCTGACAAATGCACTAAATCACAGCTCGGAGATCACAGTGTCTGGTAGTCGGATATCCTTAGTCACAAATTGTTATCATCAAAAAAATTCTAGCAACCATGCTGCTTAACTTCCCTGTTTGCATGGACATTGGTATGCTCTGTCGAACAAAACAAGTCTTCCTCTATACCACTTTACCTTTATGAATCATATCACAATCATTTCCACTATTCTGCAATACTTTCTCTTCTATGAATGATAACTGCATTGTAGATGGGAAGCTTGGATGCTTGCATAAGTAGGGTGACCAGACACATACATTAAATAAAGAGGACCCTGCAAAAAATGGCAATACATTTGCCATTACTCATAATGTAATCAATATAACAAAAACTGTTTGCCATTACTCATAATGTAATCAATATAACAAAAAAAGTTAGTAACACTTTGCTCACCGATTCTACATAGTACATCTCCTGTGTGTTATTAATCTTCAATTCTCAGATAACTTTTTTCAATAGTTTAGTCTTACCTTTAAGCAAATAAAGCATTCCACTAATCTATTCTTGAACACTTGACAATAATCATAACTAACAATATCTATAATTTGAAGCACAGAATTTTGCTACTCTGCCAATTTTTTGATATTAGAAGGAAATATCCCCACAATTGAATGCAAATGTAACAAGTAAGCTTTGCTTATTTCAATTTTTAAAAAAATATGAATTAAGATTTTAGGTAGTTTAGATTGGGACAAGAAATAAGATAGCAGCCCCATCTAGTTGGCTGCACTTTTTGATACACTGTGCAGTGCAGGTGTATCCAGTGTCAGAATGGTGCAAGGAAATTACATTCAACCAACTAGATGGAAAGCGGTGTTCAAGTTCAGAAGATTCAACAAATGCCTGTCTGCTGCTTTAAACAGTCATTTGATTAGTTAGCACGCACCACGTGACCGTACACCAAACATACACCGGTAGTGCAGACACCAAATACACTACTTGACTCCAAATCAACGAACTAGACGACTTGGTGTTGCGCCGTGCAACCAACTAGACGCTTCGATGCAAAGAGAGTCAAATCGAGTCAAAAAGTGCAGCCAACTAGACGGGGCTTTTAATGCCGCGAACATGTCTAGTGTTCTTTCAACACCAAGGAAAAGTGACAGCCACAGACCAGCCAGTGTGTGTCTCACACTTTACCTCATAGCTGGATATTTTCTTTAAAGATAATTTTTGAATTTACACTTTCGCCCAGTTATTTCATGGAAGTAAATACAGTACTTAATAATCAAAATCCTCATTACACCAGTAGTGGCTCGTGCCTAAAATAACAGGTTAAGAAGTACATTTGTAGGCAATGAAAAAACTTTGAATTGTAACTTATACTTTAAATGTTCCACCAAATCATTGTGATTATGCAGAGAATGCATTATATTCATGGCGCGTCCGGAAGAGGGGCAAGGGGGGGCCATGGCCCCCCTGAAAGATGAAAGTCAACCAAAAATTATGTATTTCACACATATAATTTCATTTCAGCCACAATAATATGTGTTAATTATTGCATGATCACCATAAATTCAAATTTAAGCAATGTTTTTTTTTTAGGGAACAGCACTATTTTTTGAGAAAATGCGAGTTGTTTGCCCCCCTGGAAAATAATACCTTCCTTGTCCCTCCCTGGAAAAATTCCTGTGGACGTCCATGGTTATATTGACAAAATCGTTATACCCTTCTTTATTCCACACATTGTATTTGTTCCTAAACAGTAAACAAGGCCAGCCGAACAATGACTGCAAATATCGAGTACTACACAACCAAGGAATTTCGACAAACCAGGAACTTTTAAATTTAATGTTGTACGATTTCCCTGCCTTTTTGTTCTTTCGCTTAACTGATATTTGAAGAATGTCAGTGGGCCGCCCACAATTTAAAACGTCTTTTTTGTCTTCATCCGTCCATCTGGAAAATGGTGTCTGTAACAAATTACACACTACGTCATTTTCTGGGTTCATTGTACAAACCACAGCTCAACACATGAACACAACACACGATAGGAATCGCGAAACACACACGTGGAACAAGATCTCGTGAGAACGCAACGATTTTGCCACAACCACTGGATGCAATGTTTTCTGTCGACGAGAGAACTGCTGCTCCTACAAGGCGGCACCCATCCAAGGCCAACGCTAGGTGATGTCACCATTGCCATGACAACTGGCTAAAGTCTTCCGCAACCTGGCGATGTCTGCCCTTGGTTTCTTTATGCTACGACGAACTCTTACGTGCATAGCGCCGAGCGGCGTATTATTTGAGTATTATCGTGTGCGTTCTGCTGGAAAATAGTTTAATTTAACAACCAAATGAAAAATGCCAATATTAATTTGAAAATTAATTTAAAACATCTGCACTTGTTGCACTTGGCCAGCTTCCACTGCATTACACATTTTTGTATTGTGTATGCATGACTCGAAAAGGAACTGGCAGGCCTCCATGTTGGAGCAGTTAGAACAGACTGCTTCAATGCAATAGAATCAGCAGCTAAAGAAAGTATAGGATACCATAAACCGAGAAAAAGTAAGCCATGGTTTGATAATGAATGTCATAATCTAATAGAAATAAGAAATCAGGCTAGACTTAGGTGGTTAAATAACTCTGATGATACAAATCTAAACAATTATAATAGAATAAAGCGAGAAGTTAACCGCACGTTTAGAAGTAAAAAAAGAGATGACTTGAAAAGCAAAATTAACGAAATTGAAACAAACAGCAAAAATAAAAATATCAGAGATTTATATAAAGGTGTAAATGAGTTTAGAAAGGGGTGGCAACCTAAAGTAAACTTGATAAAAGATAAAGACGGTGATTTTCTAGCTGACCCAAGCGATATTCTAAATAGATGGAAGAACTACTTTAATGAACTTTTAAATGTCCATGTAGGAGATAAATCAGAAGTAAATGAAGTCCACACAGCAGAACCTTTAGTTCCAGAACCTAACTTGACTGAAGTTAAAGATGCTATTAAAAGGCTAAAAATAACAAAGCACCTGGCATTGATTTAATACCAGCTGAGTTAATTAAATATGGTGGAAATTCATTAATATGTCAAATTCATAAATTAATTTGTTTAATATGGAATAAAGAAGAAATCCCTCAACAGTGGAAAGAATCCATAATTGTTCCTGTGTTTAAAAAAGGTGATAAAATGAACTGCAATAATTACCGTGGAATTTCTCTACTCTCAACAACATATAAAATATTATCTAACATTCTTTTAACAAGACTAACCCCATATGCTAATGAAATTATAGGTGATTATCAATGTGGATTTAAATGTAACAGATCAACTACAGATCAAATTTTTCACATCAGACAGACACTTGAAAAAAAGTGGGAATATAATCAAAATGTCCATTGATTTCAAAAAAGCATATGATTCGGTCAAAAGAGATAAATTATATAATACATAGGCAATTCAATAATTATTGTCCCCGGCATACTTAAAGTATATGAATTGCAATGAATGATGGGGATATTGTAGCCTAATGTCTTAGATGCCTATATGCAAAATTTCAGAACCGTAGGTGCTATAGTAAATTTGTTTTTCTCGTTTTATGTGTGAGAGGTGGCACTTAGTTTGAAAAATGGAGAAAACCGAACAACGAGCTGTCATCAAGTACCTCCAGAAAAAGGGGCTAAGCCCAAAGGAGATTCATGAGGACATGGTCAGTGTGTTGGGTGATGGGGCTCCTACCTACCAGGTGGTAAAAAACTGGTGCCGCGATTTCCGTTGCCGCAGGGAAAGCTGTCAAAAGGCCCCTGGTGCTGGTCCTCCAACAACAGCATCCACCCCAGAAAACATTGATGCTGTGCATGACATGATTATGGCTGACAGAAGAATCATGGTGCAACAGTTAGCAGACATCATGCACATCTCTGTAGGCTCAGTGGAAACCATTGTGCATGAACACTTGGGATTCAGAAAGGTGTCAGCGCGATGGGTCCCCAAAATGTTATCCCGTGAACAACAGAAAGACAGAGTTCAATGTTCAAGGGCTGGTTTGGAGCTGATGGGGGCAGACCTGAAGCAGTTCTGTGATAGATTTGTGACAGTGGATGAGACATGGCTCCACCACTATGATCCCGAGTCCAAACGACAGAGTATGGAGTGGCGGCACAGCAATTCACCTCCCCCCCGCAAATTCAGGGTGCAAGCATCAGCACGCAAGGTTATGGCCACAATTTTTTGGGATGCGAAGGGTGTGCTCCTTATTGACTACCTGGTGGGACACACTGTTACTGGGGACTATTATGCAGCCCTAATCCCTAAATTACGCGAAGCAATCAAGGAGAAACGGCGTGGGATGTTGCGGCGAAAAGTGCTGATTCACCACGATAATGCTCCAGCACACAGAAGCCATGTTACTGGTGCCGCAATCCATGCTGCTGGTTTCCATGTGTTGGAACACCCTCCCTACTCACCCGACCTCGCCCCTAGTGACTTTCATTTGTTCCCGAAGTTGAAGGAGCACCTCAAGGGGACGCATTTTCCCTCAAATGCTGCTGTTATGGACGCTGCGGAAGAATGGCTCACGGCTCAGCCACAGACATTCTTTGAAACTGGCATAGTGGCTTTACAGCATAGGTGGAAGAAGTGCATTACTGTGAAGGGGGACTTTGTGGAAAAATAATACTGCTTATATGTCAGGGACAATAATTATTGAACCACCCTCGTATATTAGTAGAGTTTGGAATACCTAAGAAGCTTGTTAGTATGATAAAAATATGCACCAGTGAAACAGAAAGTAAAATTTGTGTGGGTATTAATATGTCTGACAAATTTACAATTCATGATGGGTTAAAACAAGGAGATGCATTATCTCCATTGCTCTTTAATTTTGCCTTAGAATATGCTGTTAGGAAGGTAAAAGAAACTAAAGAAGGACTAAAATTAAATGGTGTGACTCAGTTGTTAGCATATGCAGATGATGTAGATTTACTGGGGGATGATGTGAATACAATTAAGAATAATGCTAAAATATTTTTCAAAACTGCTAAAGAGATAGGTTTGGAAGTTAACAAAGAGAAAACTAAATACTATATGCTTACAGGCCGAAACCAAGTGTTAGGTAATAATCAAAATCTAATTATTGATAACAACTCGTTTGAACCAGTTTCCAAATTCAAATACTTACGAGTAATATTAACAAATTAAAATTATATTAAAGAGGAAATAAAAAGTAGGCTTAATTCAGGAAATGCATGTTACTTCTCTCTTCATAAACTTTTGTCTTCTCGTTTAATATCTAAGAAACTAAAAGTTAAAATATACAAAACAGTAATTTTGCCTGTAGTATTATATGGATGTGAAACTTGGTCCCTTACATTGAAAGAGGAACATAAATTGAGAGTATTTGAAAATAAGATCCTTAGGAAAATCTTTGGACCTAAAAGGGATGAGGAGACAGGTGAGTGGAGAAGGTTACATAATTTAGAACAGGGCATGAAATTTCAAGTTTGAAATCAGTCGCCGGACTAAAATCTTTGGTCGCCACTATTTTATATTGATAAATAATAAAAATATGAGCAATTATTAAATATTAATGTTTGTGTAGCGCTGTCGTTCTGCACTGAAGTACCACTTATCAATCGCAGCTGCTGGGTCAAACTCTGACAGGGAGGATGGGGGGGGGGGGGTTCCGTTTACGGAAACTCTGAGCAAATCATCCAGTGTCTCAGTCTTCAGAGAGTTCCTGTAAGTAGTCTTGAGTCTGTTGTGACAGCTGAAACCTCCCTCACATGAGGCTGTGCTCACTGGTATAACAGCACAAAATGTCAAAATCTGGAGCAAATTGGGGAATCTTGCTGAACACTCCACACTGTGGATCTTCTCCAGCGTCTGATTCAAAGCTGGAGAAGGAAACAAAAGTTTGTATTCTGTCCACTCTGCTGACAGAACATCCGTTTTCTCATTATAAAGGATCGGGTTAAAGTATATGTAGATCTTCTTCATTTCTTCTATCCCAAACTGAAGAATATTTTCTTTGGGAGGCCAACCCAAGGTGTCGAAAACATGCAGAGATGCAATCGCATCTGTTGACATAGACGGCAATGTTTCTGTGATGTACACCTTCGCATTGTTAATTAAGTTTCCTCTAACAGTCTGAAACTCTTGCACATCCCTGATCTTCCCTGAAATGGATACATGGTCCAAGAAATCTTGTTCGCTTGGTCCAACATTAGATTCCAGGTGAGGTCAGCCAAAACTGAAATACAGTGTTCAATTCTTATTTTCAGAGATGAAATCAAAAGATTCTTATTTTGTAGTGCCACGCTTAAAGGGTTCAATTTCCGTAGAAATCCAAAAGGAAGTACAGAAGCTTAACAAATTTAAATTGCTTCAAACTTTTCAGCAAATCCTTAGCTTTAGCGCCATCATTGTCTTTTCATGGGCCACCTGTTCAAGATGGGTCACAACCAGTGGCGTAGCGTTATAGTACGTCCGGCGTTCCCAGATTTAAAATTTCAAAAATGCTTAAATGCTGTGATTATAAAGTAAAACGTGACTAATTTCATATATGTTTGACCTTCATGGCATTACAATGGCTATTTTTCGCGATCCGCTTGCAACGCTCCACTCTCAACACTCGTTCTAGCATCTCTTTTCAATGCCTTTCCCGGCCGGACGCCGAGCAGGTTCGGCGTACAGGACTCCTATATTCCTTGCTGCCTTTATGGAGGGAAAGCTTCCATTTCTACAGCACGCGCATAAATAGGCTCTCTTACGCCGGCGTACGAGAGGTCTACCGTGATTGGTTCATGTGACCCTTCCTGCCTTCTGAAGCAGACCACAGCGGCAGAATTCCTACCCGGTTCTTCGCTCTTCGCGCTCATGTATTTTTTCGTTATTATCTAACTACTTAATATTGTGTGAATGGAAATGTTTAGCATTCATTTGAAAACTCTTAACATCGAATGGTCTCTGGAGAAAATTATTTTAAAATGTTTATCAGCATTCTCTAGATGTAATAAACAGTGGTCTGAATTACTAATCGGCACTGTTACGTCAGTAGAGTGTACGATATTTGGATCATCCACTCTGCTTTTCACAGTGCGCCAAGACGACAGAGGTCCCTGGTTCGAATCCCGGCGTGAGCAGGGGTGTTCTTTGTCAGTATCCCTTCATCAATATCATCACTCATATTCATATTCGCAATTAACTAAAAGTGGTAGAAAAGCGAAGTAAAATAAACCAAATCAATCAGTAGTTGGATCGCCCACAACAATGACGTCTACTGTTGTGCAGAGGCGCTTGTGATTCAGGTAGGTTTTTAATGACTTGCGTCATGCAGAAAGATATAAAAAAAGGTATAGAACACCAGAGTTCAAAACATCTGTGGCATAGTGAGGCATCTAATTTTCTAGCTAAAACATGCAATGATGATGTTTTTATTGAAAACCCAGCTTACTTCAGGCAAATAATACCCGTGGCGACTAATACCATAAGTAAATTATTAAGTAAGAAAGGGCCGACTCTTCCTTCGGACTTGGCGTTCCCACCCGAAATGTCCATGCTACGCCACTGCTCACAACAGCTTTCCATGATTGCAAGAGAGCTATTTTTGCACGTTCTTTGCTGGCTAACCACCTAATAGTGTGGATGCCACTCAGTTTTAGAATTTATTCTATAACTTCTGCCGTTTCTCTCAAGAGGTGAAGTCTTGAGGCGTGTTTGACACACATTTGAAAGAACGAAATTTTAGTCGCCAGCCCAAAACTTTTGGTCGCCAATGGCGACCTGGCGACCGGAAATTTCGCGCCCTGCATTCTACATAATTTGTATTCATGTCCAGATATTATTAGAATAATTAAATCAAGAAGACTTAGGTGGGCAGGCCATGTGGCACGAATGGGAGAGGAAAGAGGAGTTTACAGGATTCTTGTTGGGAAACCTGATGGTAAGAGACCTGTAGGAAGGCCAAGAAGAAGATGGAGGGACAACGTTGAGATGGACCTAAGGGAAATCAGTAGGGATGGAAAAGAGTATATAGAACTTGCTCAAGATAGGGAAAGATGGAAGGCCTGTGTTGCTGCAGTCATGAACCTTCGGGTTTAAGAAGGCTAGGGAGTTAGTTAGTTATCTAACCCCTTTTCTCTCAATAAATTCGTTAGCTAGTTAGTTAAGCATGCACACTTCCCATGGACAAGGTATTCTCCATTGACAAGCGACACTAAGTATTGTAGACTAATGGGAATGAAGGTAGATATAAATCAGAACCTTAGTAGAATGCATTTAGGAACTACATTTTAATGATAAGAGAACCAAACCTGACCTGCCTAACCTAACCATGAAAGCATATACACTACAGTCCTGTTTAACCAAATCGCTAAAAAAGCCATCACTCGTGCGCGACCGTGTTTTATGCGGGAGTACCTTCGAAGCACATGTTACGATGCGTTATGCATTCTGTGCTGTACGCTCAAGGACAAGAGAGACCTGCCAGTTGAAATTTGTAATTCAGTTCGGTGCATCTGAAAACTTACTGTTAGTGAGTATTATACTGTACATAGTTTCGTGGCGTTGTGTTCAGTGAGTGATTTTTTTTTGGTGATTGGCAGTGATTATGGCAGAAAAGAGAAAGCAAGTTGTGACAATGCAAAAAAAAAAAAAAAACTGGAGGCAATTTATGGACAAGGGTGAGTCAGTGAAAAACATTTCCATTGAATATGGGGTAGAGGCTGCAACAGTACGTGACTGGAAAAAATAGCAGGAGTCAAATTGAATATTTTTGCATGTTAATGGTATCCAAAGAATCGGTCCACTGTTAAAAAACCTAGAAATGAATCCTTAGACGAGGCCCTTTTTATGTGGCTTGAAACCAAAAGTTGGGTAGGGATCCTACTTTCTCTGCCAGTATTGGATGGCTAAGTAGGTGAAAGATCAACATGGAGTGTGTCAAAGTCTCTCGGGTGCTATGGATGATTCGGAAGAGTATAAGAAGAAGTGCAATAACTTATTAATGATGAAAAATTACATACATTACATATGTACTGTATATCAAAAACCTTTATTCCAGTTTAACCGAAATTTCGATCAACCGAAGCACCATCGGTCCCATCAAATCCAGTTTAAGGGACTGTAGTGTATTGAACAAAATCTTAAGTAATTGCTAAAACTCCACAGTATGTGTTAACAGACGTAAATTGAAATCGAACCATGTAAAAATTGCATTCGTAGCATGATGAAATTGCAATAAAACAAAAGGAACTTGGGCATGAACCTTCCTTAAAGTTATGAGCACTGTTTGGATTTTGAAAGAAAAAAGAAGTTATTTATGTCGGAAATAAAACTTTAAAATTGCCTTAGTAAGCATGCATGCTTCCGATGGACAAGGCATTCTCAGTTGATGGAAGCAAGAGTAAACCTGACCCACCTAACCTAACAATGAAGCATTTATGGTTGTTATTAAAATGCTAAGGAAATTAAACATGACCTGCCTAACCTAACTACCAAAGTATTTATTGAACATAATCTTCAAACATTTTGATGGGAACAAGAATGTACACACCTGAACATCACATGGTAAATGAACAGATTCTGTGAACCAATACCAGAAACCCCTTCATACCTCACACATCTGACCTAGGTTGGAGGAGCAATTCGTAGCCAAGACAAAAGTAAACGAAGTAAAAGTGCAAGTACAGAGTTATGTAAGTATATGGAAATAAAAAAAAACAGTTTCAAGGAAACACGCAATAAGTAATCACTATAGCTCCACAGTATGTGTTAACAGACATAAATCAAAATTAAACCATGTAAAAAATGCATACAAAGCATGATGAAATCGCAATAAAACAAAAGGAACTTGGGCTGTATGTGTTAAAGGGCATACTTAGAAATTGAACCATGGAGAAAATGCCTGTGTGCATGGTCATATATATAGTTCATGTAAAAAGGGGGGGGGGGGGGGGTTCAACTTTTGGTTCAGTTAGGGTTCCTATATTTCATTGGTGAAAATCTTCGCCACTACTGACCGATAGCTTGTTAGGGAGCAGAGGGGGAGGGGCTAGACCCAATAAAGTTGTATGTACATGTATGTACAATATAATTGTCATTTACATCACACACTGTGTGGGAACTTTATTTGAGTTGGTGTTTTAAGTCCACTTCATGCACGGTAAGGCTAATCGGGACTGCACCTTCAGTTTAAAGTGGGATCTGAACCACTATGTGCCTCCGCCGGGTATTGAACCTGGGACCCCTTGATTACAAGATGACGACGCTACCACTGCACCATCGGGGAGGCCCGGGAAATTTTATTTGAAAACTGCGGACTGAACAGAAAGGTACCCAAGCACCAACTCTTTGTAATAAGCGGGTTATAATACAATGGAAGAGAATCGCAACTGAAATTCAGCACTGCTGATGAGCATTTTCGAATTACGTCCACGCATTTAAATATAAATAAAGTTCAGGAAAGTATAGTATTAATCATTTTTTCTTTCCCACCAGATTCCCGGATATTTGTGCATCGCGAAGAAACTATTCGGAACACCGGGACAAATTATACCACTCCGGGATTGTCCCTGAAAATCTGGGACGTATAACGTCCCAAGGTACGAGTATGATCTGGCTATCAAAATCCACTCTGCCACCACATGAAAGGTCACACATTTATTAAATTAAGACTGTGTACGAACTTCTAACTTTTCTACATAAAATGAGCAGAAAATGCTTTCGAAAAAGCTAATCCCAGCTTCTCTTTAAAAAAGAATTACAATGTTACAATTAGTCTTTTCCTCCTTGCTACAAAATTGAAAATAACATCATCGGTGTTATTTTAATATTCGTATGTATGTACACTTAACAGTACAGGGTCCATTAGTCGAGGATCTCTCATTGAATTGGGAGAACATTATTTCAATCTCCTTAATGTTAAACATATCATCTCGGGTGTTGAAGATGAAACTGTCAGTGTAGCCAAGATCACCAACAATTTGCTCATATTTGAGTATAAAGTTCTTGTCACAATTTTCTACTGCCTATAATGCAGACCCTGGACATGTCTTTTCATTATTGTTTGCCACATTTTTAATTCAGATCTAAAAATGTAAAAAAATGTCAACCAGGCCATCCAACATTTTAACACACTGTTCCAATGAATGAGGAAGAGGCATTTCATATTGGAATAAGCTGTTGCAATTTTTCAAGGTGTTGACTGTGTTCATTTCCACTACAAAATGGTCCAAAAATGGACAACAGTAAAGTTCCTACTATTAGTGTACACAATTTCACAAGTCACCCTACTGAGTATTGATACTATTGTGTCCATCTTGTCTCAAGCAACTTGAGAACGTTGCAGAGCTTCCCTAGCTTATCTTGCACTGCACTTTTTACAACCAAATTAATTTGAGAAGTTTGATTGATTTATTTGCATTATTTTACTTCACTTTTTCTGTCACTTTTGGCTAATTTCCGAAGATCGGATGAGTGATGAAATTGATGAATGGACACCCACAAAACCAGGGTTGGCCCAGGTGGGCCCAGTTCAGTATTCCCCAGAAAAGAAAAAGTTGTAAATTATTGCTTTAAATACTTGTGAGGTTCTACAATTGTCAATTTATTTTGGAAAACTTGTAAAGGAGAACTTATAATGATAAAAATAATGAATGTAGTACAAGTCATAATGGGTTTTTTCAGACTATTTTCCTCAAATCATGATAAAAATGGACTTTTAACACAAATAAAAATAATACATAGCCTATCCAAGGAACAAAAAAGAAAAGTATCAGAAATTTTTGCATAAAACATTTGATGCAGCATAGTTGAACAAAGCTTATAATTTTAAAATGTTTTAGCTTTTTCGTTAGCAGTCACGTCCTTATGTGGGGGAGTAATAGAGGCCTGCACAAGACCTGGAGCAGACCCGTTCGCGAGACATCGCTCCTGAAATGCCATGCAACCTGCGCAACACCCTCGCTTGAGCACCTGGCCTGACCATATGCCCAGATCGTTCTTGGCAGGTATTGAAAACCCGCCGGGTACCCGCAGTCGTAAGATACCTAGTAGGTCTCAGTGCGTTCATTCAATCAACTGCATGCCCCTCCCTCTGCATGACGTAGTTGCTTCGAGTAGAAACTGCACCGGGCTCACACCTGTCTGAAGTGTTGCCAACTGCAATAGATTTTCACTACTTAAAAAAGGGAACTCAAAGCTTCGTAAGCCACATCGCCAATGAAATGAGATTTACGAATGTTGCTACCCCCCCCCCCCACACACACATTGAAATAGGTTTTCCGTGGCACAGGATCCATAAGTATATGTCGTAAACAAGCAATATACGTATATATAGTGATACAGGGCAGGACTGAAACATGTCACGTTCGACGATGAGGTCGCGAGTCGAACAACACACTGTTCTACTGCGAACACCAGGGCCGTAGCCAGCCAGGGGCATTGCCGTTACCCTCGTTTGGGGGGCAAGTACTTGGATAAACGTGCCAACAATAACAATAATAAAGTAGCATGAAAGGCATTATTATCCTCATAAATCATGCCAAAAGGGGGTAGAAGTCGGTTCTGAAGCATTTGTGTTGAAACAGAGGATTAGAAATATTTTTTTCAACACGCCAATTTCACATTAGCTAATAATGAAAAACAAGCACACAAACTGTTTTTGAAAGAAAGGAAGTGCATGATAAATGCATTCCGAATGTACATACATATGTCATGTAAAATTTCCATCTACAATATGTTCTCTTCACATGGAGCGACGTAAAATAAGAAATACATATGCTAACACTAAATTGTGTACATATTCAAAATTTCATTAAATTATATATTATTTAAATACATTACATAATCAATTCATCCAACTCGTAACAAACCAACTTTAATAGCAAATAATATCACGGGCCGCCATGGCATTCTCTGTTTTAAAACTTTTCACACTTAGATCATTTGGCGCCCAGGGCTGACTCCCGCTACCCCCTTGCTACGGCATTGAACTTGATGAGACTGTATAATATTTTATAATATATTTCTACTTTCATAATATTTGAAATCAAGGTGTTGCAATTACCCCTTCATTCCCCCTCTGCAGGTGCCCTTGGCCGTCTGGAAGGAAAATGCAAGAGAAATATGAAAATTAATTCCATCTTGAGTACCTTTTAGCCCTGCTACTCTTAAATTCTGCTAGCCTGTTTTTTCTTGTACTTTAATGTTTGACCCCCACCCTGGCCCCTCCGCTAGACTTAATTTCCGTCCAAGGTTGGGGGCAATGCCCCCTGGTTGCGCCACTGCGTGCCTGGTTAAGGCACCATGCAATGAAAAACAATTAGTTTTCAGTGAGGAGATTTTTGTTTGCTCGATCATTCATTTAGATAAATGAAGCTGTAATATTACGTGCATTTCCTGGCAATAAGATAAAAACTGCTTACGCTGAACTGAAATCGTTAAGTATATAAATTCTCCTTGTAGGAGAGAGCTCCTCCTAGGACTTTGTAGGATTTAGGAGCTACGTAAGTAGGCAACACTGGCTGTAGCTGTCCATGTGGTGATGAAACACCTGGAGCGACACGCTGCCGGAGGGCTGTTTCCTTCCAGCAGGTTTTGCAGGCGCCCGGGTCTTGTTGAATGCCCAGTTACCTTGTAAGCGCAGAGCACCTTGAAGATCAAGAACCCGGGTAAAGACGCAAGTCGACTCATTGCTGTGGGCAGGCGAGCACGTATACCTGTCCTCGCGTGCAAGCGGGCAGCGGGTAGGTAAAAGGCAGACTATGCAGCCCTCTGGGGAGTAATAGTGACACATCATAGTTTCAACTGTGATGATCAATTGATACCATAAATTTTTTGCATGTTTAAGCATTACAATGGAGAATTGAGTACATTTTATTGAAATGTCGTTAATTGTGGCATCACAGAACATTCTTTAAACGATTTTTCTCATTTCTCATCAGAATGGGCTGCTTGCCTGTGCAAGATGAATGTTATTTATATCTGGTTAGGAACTTGTTACCCATGTAAGTCTTGTACCTTCATGATCTACCACAATTTCAGCTTTTTTTCTTTTCATCTTACTTTTCTTTAAGGATGTATAGGGTACTCAAGTAAATACAGTGTACATGTATACTTTCATATTTTGATCATTTTCAAACCCTTGAATAGGCTATATTTTTTAGCTTTGTGCATGAGACTTACAGGAGCATTATGTATGTACTTGCACTATAATTTGACAAATTTATCAAAATATGGTGCATGAGTTAGGGTGAATGGCCAGAAGGATCTCATCTGTTTAGTGCAGTAAATTTATAATCATTTAGGTAAAATTATTTCTGCAGCTAGAAAACTTGTGAGTAAAATTGGACAATGTGTTTCAAGATGGTGGATGAAAAATGGATTTTCTATGCTATGTTCTACACTTTTTTTTTGTTCAAAACTGTCTAGAATACATTTTCAGAGTATAAGGAATTAAACTGAGTCATTTTAGAGATTTCATCCAAAAACTTTATCATCATGTTTCAAGATAGTGGACGACAGACTGGTTTAACATGTCTTCCAAGAGCTTTAAATTATGCTGATATTTGACTAGGTTAAATTTTCATAGATTAAGAAAACAAGTTTCAGCAATGTTACAGCATCACTTGAGTTTTAAGCTTTTAATAAAAAAAAAACTGTAATATAATGTGTGCTTTACGAGGGGTGGGGAAAAGTCACCAATTTTGAGACCATGATAACTGCAGCAAATTTAGAGGTTTTTAGCTGAAATGAATCACAACTAGATACATACACCTTGGAAACATTTTTTTCTTTTCCCCCCCATTTGCATTTGTTCAAAGCATTTCAAGATCGTAAACAAAAAATGGATTTTTCATATGATGAAGTAGATTCCAAATTCTGGTGACTTTCAAATGCCTAAACTACATTTTTGTGAATTTTAGACAATAAATGTTTTTAAATATATTGCATGTTCGGGGACCAAATTGATGGTCACTGATGTTTTGACCATGGGAATTGCCATTTTCATAGCAGCCAGATATTTTGTAGGATGTACCGTATTCTCACGTCTATAAGCCGCACTTTTTTTCCCTGAAAAGTGGACCAAAAAATGGGGTGCGGCTTATACACGCGAATGATAAGAAAAGCATGTGCGGCTTATACACAAGAATGAGAAAACATTTGCGGCTTATACACGCAAATGATAAGAAAAGCATGTGCGGCTTATACACACAAATGAGAAAACATTTGAGTTTTATACACGCGAATGAAAGAAAGTGCAGCTACGGCTAGGATATCACATAACGGATTCATTAACAGCAAATTCAACAACAATGCATCTGTAGCAGGCTTTGCAACAATATGATATCTTTAAACTTTTTTTGCAACAATATGATAATATCTTATCTTTGAACACGAATCATCCTTACTGTCGTATTGATCTGGAAACCATTCAGTAAAGTGAAGTTGTTAAAGAAGGTTGTGGGCCTGAGGTCAAGGTTGGTACTATCAAAGGGAGGATGTCTGGCAGAAGAATCAGCTACGATGCTCATTTTAAACTTCAAGCGATACGATATGCTGAAGGAAACGGCAACAGATCTGCAGCGTGATATTACGATGTGGACGAGTCTAACATTCGTCGATGGAGAAATCAGAAGAAACAAGTTGCTGCAACAAGTGGCAAGACAAAGACATTTCGTGGAAAAGAAGCCAAATTTCCACAGGTAGAAGAATAAGTTTTGGCCTTTGTAAATGAGAGAAGAAGTGCCGGCTATGCTGTAACCGTAGACATGATACGTTTTCAAGCTCATGAAGTAGCTTCAAAGTTAGACATCAGTCATCAAGCTTTTCGAGCTAGTGCAGGATGGTGTTCACGTTTTATGCGTAGGAAAAGTTTATCGCTTCGCCGTAGGACAACAATTGCGCAATTACCTGCAGACTTTGATCACAAAATTGTTAAATTTCACAAATACGTGATTCGAATGCGAAAGTCCAATGATTATAGCTTGTCTCAGATCGGCAACGCGGATGGAACACCTATTTACTGGGACATGCCTATGTCTAGCACAGTTGCACAGAGATGCTCGCACACCATATCGATCAAGACCACGGGTGGAGAGAAACAATGATGCACTTTAATGTTGGGTGTTCTCTCAGATGGAAGGAAACTGCCACCGTATGTTGTGCTGAAGCATAAGAATGTGCCAAAGGAGGCATTTCCACTGGGTATTATCATACGTGCCGAGCAGAAAGGATGTATGGAAGAAGAACTGGTATTGGACTGGATAGACAAAGTGTGGAATAGAAGGTCTGGTGCAGTGCTGAAGCAAAAGAGTTTGCTGGTGTGGGACAGCTTTTGTTGTCACCTAACAGACAGAATACAGACAAAATTACAACAGTTGAAAACTGATGTAGCTGTGATTCCTGGGGGTCTAACGTCTGTACTGCAGCCCCTAGACATTTGTGTAATTCGTTCGTTTAAAGCTGCGTTCCGGCGTCTGTATAATGACTGGATTAATGCAGGAAACCACGAGCTTACAGCAACAGGAAAGATCAAACGTCCGACTATCAAACAAGTGTGTGAATGGATTCTGGCAGCATGGGAAAGTGTAAAGTCGGAGACAATTGTGATGGGTTTTCTGAAGTGCGGCATATCCAATGCCCTAGATGGTACCCAGGATGAAATGTTGTGGGATGATGATGCTAGTGATGAAGATGACAATACCTCTTGTGCAGAAAATATTTCAACGAGTAGCAGCAACGACAGTGAATAAGGGCTTTGAGGACTCAAACTGAATGATACGGTATTAATATATAGATCATTGCGCTAAAATAAAGGTTAAAATACTTTTAAAATACTTGCTTGAAATTGGCTACCTACGACAAAAAAATGTCAATCGTGCGGCGTATACACGACAAATTTTATTTTCCTGAAATCTAAGGCCAAAAAAGGGGGTGCGGCTTATACACGCGTGCGGCTAATAGACGCGAGAATACGGTATAAGGTATTCCAATTTGGAAGAAATCAGCCAGACAATTAAATGTGGCAAAACTGTAATTGAAACATCCAGAAAAATAATGGGGAAACACAACTGTGATAAGCTGTGAAATAACTGTATTCAAGCAGATTGAAAACATTGTGTTGCATAGTACAGTGCGTTTCACAGTTGTTTTCCACAGAGCAGCGGTCGTTACATTGGGGCAGCAAGAGCGTGTCTGCCGGCAAACTGGATGCAACATCTGCGTAACTGGAACTGCTAGCTATGTAATGAAATATGCTCGTACACTCGTACAATTACATGCACAGTTAAAATTAAAATGAGCATGTACCATACTACAAGAAGTGTTGGAAATTATGTCCTCCAGCTTCCAAAAATTTACGGCATTTTTTAAGGAAATTTTCACTAACACGTATCAGTTCCTCTTCTGAAATTGCTTCAATTACACTCCTGATATTTTCTTTCAATTCTTCTAATGTATGGTTTCAGGTTTAAAAGCTTGGTAGCTTGCCATGCAGATGTTATGCAAATGTCTGTTTCTTGTGCAAGGCACCAGAGGGGTTTTTGAAAAGTGTGTACTGATCGTGCTCCAGCATCGTCTAGTTTCTCACCAGTAAGCACACAATATTTTACCCTTCACTGCTTCTTATCAAGAACAGACCCTGTTTCCCTAAATTTGCTTATAAGTTCTCGAACATTGTCTCTATGTGGAACAGGAACATCTGGGGATTCTGCTGCCAAACACCTTCTGACTTCCCTACAAGGATTCATAGCATTATTTGGACAGCAGAAAAGTACCAGTAATACCAAAACTAAAACAAAACAATCTAAAACACTTCACAAACAAGTGCAAACTGGACACCAGCCATCTGGATACTGAAGCACTGACACATTCCGTGCCAAGGTCAGCATACAGCTGTGGGTCTAAATGCTGGCAGAAGCCCTCCCACCACCCAGCATGTTAGTTGCGACTTCACAGAAGACTCGACAGAGAAAGGCACTGTATTTTTGGATTATTTAATGGTCTATGGCACATGAAATAAATGAGATAAAAAATGTGTTTGTAGCTGTACCATTATTCATTCCAACACAGGCACAACAGTGGATTTACAAAATAATTTGTTTCATAAACTGAAGTTCAGAATGGAATATTCACTAATGCTATTTATTAAAAATGTGCTGCATCTTGAAAGGCATATACTTTAACATGCTTAAATTTGAATACCATTGCAGGGGGAAGAAAGTAACAAACCTGATTAATAAAATTTAAAAGTGTCACTTTAAAAAAAAATATAGTTGGTACTACTTCCGTATAGTGGAAACACCTGAAAATCATTTCTTTTGCACTTTTTTACATTGCTAACGTACAATTCTACATTGTGGAAAATTTGTTTAGGTGTAATAATGAATTTCTAACAAAAATAATGTCTTATTTTTTAAATATACGTGTACTAGACTGTTTTTCTCCGGTTCTGTAACACACAATGTGGCGATAGCGTACTGGTTCATCGCGCATTGTGGCAGTGTTTTGTTCATTTGGAGTGTGTATGCAGTGTTTCCAACCTTCTTCACCGAAAATACCTAATTTCGTGGCCGGATTTGAAATCATGCTAATATCATGCTACCTCGTTAGCCCCACAAACGATCGACGTTAGCCCCATGAACCATTGACATTAGCCCCACAAACCATTGGTGTTAGCCCAACAAACCATTTCCGGTAAGGTTAGGAAAGCATAGTTTGAATTTTCGAAAAATAAAAAATCTTGCAACAAAAAGGCATGTTTGGAAACATAGACAGGGTGTTACGTCATGAAACGCACGGACCATCCTTGACATATAGAAGCAAATGGAAGCAACAGGAATTGCGTGTCGGAGAGATATTTTAATAGAAAAAAAAAAGATTTCACGGTTAAAATAAAATGTTATTAGTCCTCACCTAAAAGGTGCCAGTATGGAGTACCATTCTTGACTGCAGGATAAAAAAGCACTGGTTATAATTAGGGCTGAGCCGATAACGATACTCTTGCCGATTCCCAGATACTGATAATTGAAAATTGCAACAATTAAAATTTGTTCAAAGTACTGACAAAATAAATATTCTTTCCAATTATATGCATCAATTTACAAAGAAATTTGCATGATTTCCACAATAATTAGACTCTGCGAAAGCACTTTTGCGGGCCCCGTGAAAGATCAAGAAGCCGGAAAAGTATCGGCAGATGAATTCTAATGGATAGGCTACACTGGCATCGATATTGGCTCAGCCCTAGTTATAACATATTTTCTACCTCCCCCCTCTCTCCGGTAGCCTGATTGTTGGATACACCAAAGTATGTTCCTCCTCAGTAAATATAACACTGAAAACTGATACAGCATTACCTATTACACCCTCCAGAAAGAGTAGAATCAAAATGTTGGACAATATTTTGGAACAGAAAATGTCAACACAAGGAAGAAATTGAGTGGGCAGAGCAAAGCAGTACACACTGCTGTGAAAGTTGGTAACTGCAGTCACTCCCCCTCCCCTCCACGCAATCCAGTTCCCTTTCACGTGCTCATTGGTGGAGCAGTCTAGCAATACAAATTGAATGTTACGATACACGGTAAAAATTTACTATCCTTCGGACACCTCTAATTTTTTCGTTTCGTCAATTTTTGACATTCGTACTTACGTATCTGCTTCGCGGAACATTCCTGAAGGTGTATCAACGTTGTTTTGATGAAATTAATCGCAATTTTTCACATTACCAGTACATCTTTCTGGTAGGCCTCCTACCTAATTTTAACTATGTTTCCTAACCTAACAGAACTAACCTAACCACGTGCCAATGGTTTGTGGGGTTAGTGCCAATGGTTCGCAATTATTTCCAATTTCTAGATCCTGATACTAACACGACACCAAATTTTAACTATGTTTCCTAACCTAACAGAACTAACCTATCCACGTGCCAATGGTTCGTGGGGCTAGCGCAATGGTTCGTAATTATTTCCAATTTCTAGATCCTGATACTAACACGACACCAAATTTTAACTATGTTTCCTAACCTAACAGAACTAACCTATCCACGTGCCAATGGTTCGTGGGGCTAGCGCCAATGGTTTCCTTTCTTCACGACCCCATGTTCAATTAGAAAATCCACTGGATCCTCCACACCTGGTACAAACTTCACCACGCATCCAGGACACGTCATCCTTCTAACTCTCGTTGCAAACGCAGACAGTTCGAAACACTGGATACCCAATGAACATGAACAAAACACAACCACGACGCGTCATGATACAGTCACGATGTGTGATGGTGTATGAAGGTTACGTGCCAAATGCTATTCTCCGTCGGAGAATTAATTTTCAACGAACAACATGAATTTCAGCTATGAAACATTCCCACATCACACAAAACACCTTCCCGATGTTCGACAATGCTACAGGAACTTATTACGGTAAGTAGTTTGTTCTGTAAAAATAAATAAATGTGTCCGAAGGATAGTAAACAAGTACCGTTACACTACTAGCAGGGGAAAAATGTATTTGATAATTAAAAGATATATTTTTAAACATAACCTGAAAACCCAATAAAACCCAGTTTTGCCGGGGTTTAATAAGGTTTTATCTGAAAAAAAAAATCACCAAGGTTGGGTTTTTCAAAGGAAAAAAAACAGGCAAAATGCCAACCCTGCCACAAACGCCCAAGCAGAGTTTCGAACCCGGGACCCACGATGTGCTAACCACTGGGGGCTGCTCCTTTGAGAAGACGTGGGGGGAAAAAAATTATAACTGATTTAACAGTCTCAATATTGCAGAAATTCCACAGAAATGGGCAATAGCCAGGGTTCAAATATATGCTGAACAATGTACAAAAATTGCTATTGTACACTTCTCTGAAATTATCTATCTATCTCACCCCTTAATTCTATCACCCATTACATCAGCACCATCATAATCTTCACCAACTATTTTTTTTCTAAATCCACATTCACTCAACCCAGAAAGAGAGTAGATGTGCTAATAGCTGAAGCTAGCCCCAATGCAGTTACAATCTCCAATAGGGACAAGTTTCCTATTCCGATCTACAGTTTGGAAAATGGTTTATCGACTTTCGGGATTATCAAACAGTTGGGAAATTTCAAATTATCAAAAAATTAGAACCTGAGGAATACTTAAATCTTGAATGGTAAGAAACCATATTGGGAACCTCTATGAAATTATAATGTTTGTGCTACAAGTTCACAAGCAGCTGCTTCAGGGAAGAAATTAAATGTGGCATTATAGAACTTGTGAAATGTCAGGAGCTTTCGGAGTATTTTCCAGAGAAATTCCGAAAATATCAGGAAATTGCAGACATTTGCTTTCCAGTCCCATCTGGTGTGTGGAATTAATTTATTTCCCATTCGTATCCCGTTCTATACACTTGTAATTTATGAGAACAAAATAAGTTTGAAGAAATTTTTACGAACAAGTCTCTGTGCATAGCGGATAGAACAGGTAATCTGGTAATTTTACTGAACTAAAGGGGAGGAGGTTGGACCCATTGAACCTCCCCCTTAAATATGCCCATACCTGTGCACCACGATAAAATCTGAATTAAACATTCTAAACTTGGGCCAATGCTTCTAACGAGTCTTCAAATATTCCCCACTTGACGGCGCTAGTGTCAACATGAAAACTGGATTTGAGTTACTCGTGTTTCTATCTATAGATCGTTCACTACAACACGTTGACACTCCCATAGCACATTCAACAAAGTCAATGGAAACCATGCAATTTCGTACTATAACTTATGTATTGTTTTGAACCAAAACAATTTTTTTTTTTTACCCAAAAGACAACTTCCAAAAATTCAAATGCAAAACATGAGTTAAATTTTCTTTAAAAAACTACAAAACCTATAGATCACTCTGGCATATGAAATTCTCGAATGATGCTACTATAGTGGAACCACAAGCAAAGAAACCTGCGCATACCCGCGACTCCTGTGCACCATACTCCTGCGAGGAGGGAAGGAGGAGGGTGGACTATGCTTCCTTATGGGCCGAGTGAAACGGAAGAAGGGAAAGCTGCGCGGGGACTTTTTGTCCGAGATTTTTTTCCTTGTGGTTGCTCTATACAGGTTGACAGAAGTTCAAAATTGCACGTCCAATTTCGTCGTTGTCTTCCTGCTGTAGACAGAATACATACACCAGATATTATACATATGTAGCGTAATTGATACTGTTATCTATATGTAAAAAATTTGGAGTGAATGTAGACTATAGAGAATGTCACTAATTTCGTTAATATTTGGTATACTAACTAAATCTGGCCTTCTAATCGCGAATCTGTTGTTAAAATGCCGCGAATACGTCTGGAAATCGTGAAAAAAGCCGGTTTTTTTTAAAAAAAAAAGTTTTTTTCGCATTGTTTTACGAACAAAATTTTAACTATGCTTGCCTAACCAAACCTAACCTTGCCGGAAACGGTTCGTGCTGCTATCCGTGAATGATTTTTGGGGTTATCCGTCAATGATTTGTGGGACTATCCGTCAATGGTTTGTGGGGCTACCCGTGCATAGTTCTTGGGGTTACCCGTGAATTTTTACACGCGTCCGCGGGATTTTAACAACAGATTCGTGATTAGAAGGCTAAATTTAATTAGTATACCAAATATTAACGTAATTAGAGACATTCTCTATATTCTTCATTCATACCAAAATTTATAATACATCCTATTTTAATGGTTGAACACAATATATATCAACATTATGTTGTTTCGTGTTTTCAGGCGGTCTCATGCTGCTGTGTTACCTGGTATCTTCATCAAATGGTGTGTAGTAAGGAATACCAAGACTGCTAAGAAAACATAGATCAGATATAGCTGTGCGATAAATACTTTCTCGACGATTAAATGCAGTCATACTTATTCTCAAAGATTTACTACAGCCGCTAACATCACTATTTGCAGCAAACAAACTGACATAACGTCTACCCAAACAATCGACAACCGAGAAGTTTGCCAATATGGCAACCATAAATGTTGCCAAGCCAGACCAAGTTAACAACGTCTACGATTTTCTTCTATGCCACCATTCCATATATCGGATTTTATTTTGGTAGTGTCTGCTGCCACGTTCTTTTTCTGCTGGAACATCAAAAGAAATGCGCTTGGCAGTAGACTCGGTCTTTGTTTTATCGTGATTTCATCATGCTATGTATGCAATTACGTCTGTAACACATACTGTGAAGTTGTAGCGATTACTTTCACAAAAATGTTTTAAGATTAGGTCCCTTAGCATTAGTAGTTAGGTTAGGTTCTGTTAGCATTAAAATAATATCGCTAAATGCTTTCTAAAGAAAAAAGTTCTAAATTACCTGTACATTCATTCCCACTAATCATGAACTTGCATTTTTCTCGTCTTCATCTGTTCTTAAGACTGTAACATCCTCTTAGCAGACGAATTACGGGTAAGACTCTAGTTTACGTCCTTTTCCTAAGGAATACGTGTCATATATCGTTGGAAAGGTTATTTTATAAGGAATTCAACAAAGTAAATCCCAAGGCGAGGAAAAAATTCCTGGAGGAGAAAATCGAGAAAAACCGATGTTGTCCGGATATGCGTGATTGAACGTACTGAGGACATTTTTCGATGATCAAGAACATATTTAGGGGTGAAATGAGTGCTAATGGAACCTAACCTAACAGCCCTAACCTAACATCGTAGGCAATCCTCGTTCCCGTGAATGGTTAGTAACAGAAGGTGTAAAAATAAAAACTTACTTACCCTACGGAAGCCGGAGCGCCGGCTGTCTGCTAGCACGGTTTTGTAAACGGGCAACAAGGACAAGGAATGCGCAAGAAAGACGTAAACGGGTAAGAAGGAGTGGGCAAGAAGGACGTAAACTAGAGTCTAGCAGAATTACGTGACAGGAGCAAATTTGACGCTTATTCTTACAGTTGACACGTGCGTGGCAGCAGACTCGGTCTTTTATTTTTCACAAATATAAAAAATCAATATTTTGAACACGTTACATTCTAAAACTGAAATATGAATATTATTTGGTTGCAGAAATATTACCCAGAAAATGGGGCTGTTCAGTCTCAAACTTCTCCGGTGACAGTGCCAGCATAGTTGTGTGCTTAATTAATTTAGTTTGTCATTTGGTTGTCCTAAATTTCATAATAATAATAAAAACATAATAATGATTTATTTCCGCAGGCCTATTGTACAGTCACGGACACTTTTGGTTTTAATGATCCCATATTGTTACAAACAACCCAGAAATGTCGGAATCCATAACTGTGGGTTCCAAAACCGGAGTGGCAAGGTGCCTAAACTGGGGTACAGCGCCTTGAATAACGTAGTGTAGAAAACGGCACGGTTCTATGCCCCGCGACAAGTTAAGTTTGCAGCAACTTTTCGCATATGAAGACCCAAACAGGAGCGCAGAATGTAGTTCCACTGCAATACTGCTGATTTTCTCGCTGTCTGTGATATGAGCAGCTCGGCGGTTAAAGCAAGACTCGCACGGGAGATGCTGAGCGCCGTTCTCGAGTGGATTAATACATTAAACTTGCTGCAAACTTAACCTGTCGCGGGGCTTACGCTCTCTGACTGGTTCCACTCGAATAGGATACCGCTAGAGGCGCTGGTGTTGCACCCGGTGCTTGGTATTCGTCTGCTTATAATGGAAGTAAATGGAGTTTTCGCTGCAACGTCTGATTCTTTTACATGAAGCGTTTCTATGAATGTGATAATTGCTATGGTATTTTGTACAGTGGTCGCGAAGATACTAACGAACATTCTAAACAGTCGACCACGTCCTGTTATCGTCATACTTTCGTTAATAATACGGGAGAAAAAATACGCGTGGAATGCTCTTGGCAACTAAATTTTTGTGTATGAATTAGGTTCATTATTATTATCATCATCATCATTTCTTTTAAAGATATACACACTGAAGCATTTGTATTTTTTATATTATTGTCTCTTTTCTTCCGCTTTAAACTAATCGCGGCGATGATGATAATGATGATTGCATGAAACGACCAGGGGAACCCTACAAAACTTTCTTAGTTCCATCGACATGAGTGTAAGGAAACTTTCAAACCAATGGGACAAGCGACACGGGATGTTCACACTGTCACACTAGTGACACACACTTCCAGACTGTAAAATAGCATTCATTGCCCATGAGGGTCCAAACAGCAAACGACACGTTCATATGGCGTATTTGCGTGCTACTTGTTACTTCCGTCGGAAAGCTCCTTAAAGGATAGGTGCTGAGACCGAAGCGACGCGCTACAGGGGGAGTTCCCAACTAAGTGACAAGCGACATGATGCCTTCAGTCTATTAGCAAGCGTTGCTTGCGAACAACAGATACGCGACACGATAAACCGCACATTACAACAACAGATCTAGTGAGATTGCGCACCAAAGCGACAAGCGGCACGCGACACTTATCGTTTGAGGATTTCACCAACCGAACGCTTTCCTGTCCTTCCCGTCATGCCGCTACGATGTGAAATGTTGCTCTTGATTGGCTCCTTTCCAAGCAACATGTGTCGCTTCGGTATGAAAGTTGCCTTGGACCAAAGGACCCGTGTCGCATTGGTGTGAAATCCTCGTATCGTTTGTCGCGTGTCGCTTTTGTCTAAAATCTCCTTGAGGAAACAGTGCAGTCAGACTTGTGTCCCTACGGTTCGAAAGGCTGCATTGATTACCGACTGCTCGCTTTCAAGCAATACTTGTGGTTTGTCGCCTCGGTATGAAATATCTCTCAGGATACTATTTATATTCTAATAACATAGAAAAATAAACTCTAATACACAGTCCAAGACCTGACGTCCGGAATCACATTGCGATGTTTCTTCTTGTGTTACGCACGCATGCTATTTATTTATTTATTAATTTTATTTTACTTTTCTTTCCAAATTAATGCCATTTCGTGACTGCAAATCACTCTACAAATATAACTGTTTCCATCAATTCACGTACCGCCTTTTAAGACAAACAAATCTACATAATATATTCCAAAAACTAACAAAGCCGCATTACTTTCATAAGAAAATTAGCACCGATTCTGATCGCACTGCCATCTATGTTCTCATCAGTTGCGGGAACCAGTTTCTTGGGTCGTTTTCACACTACGTTATTCAAGGCGCTGTAACTGGGGTGCAGAGCGGGACCTCCGAGAGATACTTGGACCTCCGAGAGATACTTATACTTATGTACGGGTCTCACACCAGCTTTCGGGACGTCACAGGATTAGTCAAGTATAGTCCATTTACAACATAATAATAATAATAATAATTTATTTCCGTAAACCTGCAATACATAGGTATGGAAAACGTCAAGGATTACATGTGTATTATTGAGAGTTTTTCTACAAATAGTTTAAGATACATGATCGTTAAGAATATGATATATCCTTAAAAAGTTACATAAAAATTATACACAAAAGGAGATATTACTGAACAGAATTTCATACATGAGGGCATATATGTTACAACTATACGGCGTACGCTTTTAGAAGGAACATGAGTTCAGCCAATACGCAGCCAGTGCTGTCGCGCTGCTGCCAAACCAAGTGCTAGCGGAAAGGAAACGCAGAGATTTCGCAGTGTCTAATATTCAGCTTTTTATATATAATGCATGCACGTGATATTTGAGTAGAATGAAATATATATATAGTAAAGAATTCTACAGGATTATATCATATCACTGCAGCATATAAGAGAAACTCGTACCTGAAAGAAGTTTGAAGGTACGTATTTATTATAGAGGAACTGCAAGGCCATCATCATCGCTCTCGTATCTGTTTTCTGGCATGTTTACCAGAAGATCAGAAGATCACCGATTTCTGTGTAGATACGTTACCCTGTTTTATAATAAGCAACACAGTATGCACACAGACAGCACACGCTTTAGCCGTAAGTTCTCGACTCGGAGAAAACAATGTTTCAGCACGCACTTCTTCCGACGCCAATTCCTTGAAGCAAGAATACTCTAGATTTCTGTCTTGTGAACGTAATATTTTACCCTTGGTGCCTGTCAGTGATTTATCCACACACCCCTAACACCCCCCCAACACCCTCCCAAATTTTGGTGAACACCCCTAAGCAGAAAAGGGGAACACCCCCCCTGTAGGGGGGTGTAAATATGGATGTTTATATCAACAATAGAATGACAATACTTCAACATTAACAGAAAGGAATCATTTGTAGCTGAAGAAGCGTAGTCCAATGGACCTCTCGATCAACTAAAACCAAAGTAACAAGGAAGGAGGGTGGAATGTGCAGCATGACGATTTCCTGGAAACACCAGCTTCCTTGACAAGGCTTTGGAAGGAAGACTGCCATCTGGCAGTGACGTGCGGTGACGTCGACACTTGGGGTAGCAGTCAGTGGCGTGCTCAAGGGGGGGGATTGGTGTGAGTCACACCCCTCCTCCCTTTAGGGTCAGTATTCCTTCAAAAAAGAAGAATGTCAATAACAGGAAAAGATTGCAAAATTATGAATGAGTACTAGAAAAAAGTACACGTAACCCCCACCCACATTCGAAAATAAAAAACTATTTGATTTGACTCTAAGCCAGAGATCCTGGGTTCGAATCTCGGATTGGCCATTTGTGTTCTTTGTGTGTGTTCCTTCATCTATTTTGTTGTACCAAAGGTGGCGGAAAAGCGAAGTAAAATAAACCAATTTGAGCAATCAATCAATGATTTGATTTCATTTTTGTTACTTAGCGTCGCTTTTTTGTCACATTTGGTTAATTGTGAAGATGATACGATGAAACTGATGAAGGGACGAGCACAGGGAACGCCCATGCCCGGGTCGGGGTTCGAACCCGGAACTCCTGGTGTCGTAGCGCGCTGTGATAACCACTCCCCCGCGCTTGGTTGATTTGGTGACAGGTAACAAAACACAACACACTTTTTTGTAGTTTCTTCAATGATATTCATTTGACTTTTTGAGTTCTGAGATACATTTTTCATTCCAAATTATTTCATTATTCACTGCAACACATAGGACAAGAATGCGCACTCATCACGGGTTCGAATCCTGGCCTGGATTGTTCATATGAGGTCCCTTCACCAATTTCATCATATCATCACTCAATCCTCATTTTTGCGATAACCAAATGTGGCAGAAAAGCGAAGTAAAATAAACCAATTTGAGCAATCAATCAATGATTTGATTTCATTTTTGTTACTTAGCGTCGCTTTTTTGTCACATTTGGTTAATTGTGAAGATGATACGATGAAACTGATGAAGGGACGAGCACAGGGAACGCCCATGCCCGGGTCGGGGTTCGAACCCGGAACTCCTGGTGTCGTAGCGCGCTGTGATAACCACTCCCCCGCGCTTGGTTGATTTGGTGACAGGTAACAAAACACAACACACTTTTTTGTAGTTTCTTCAATGATATTCATTTGACTTTTTGAGTTCTGAGATACATTTTTCATTCCAAATTATTTCATTATTCACTGCAACACATAGGACAAGAATGCGCGCTCATCACGGGTTCGAATCCCGGCCTGGATTTTTCGAGGTCCCTTCATCAATTTCATCATGTCATCACTCATCCTCATTTTCGCGATAACCAAATGTGTCAGAAAAGCGAAGTAAAATAAACCAAACCAACAACAATATGAACACGCGTTCTCTTGCCCAAATAAATACATCCGTATTTATGACTGTTACAGGCCAATATATTAGTATATTTAAATAAAACACTACTAAAACGAGAGTCAGAGAGAGCCTGAGCACATATTTGTAATTTAATCATTATATATTCCATATTTGAAAAAGAAAAAAAGAAAGAAAGCATAACATTATTGTCTGCACATAACACGTTCCCATTTTATAAATAATAAAACTACATCCCATATTATACATACACACATATTGTACAACGTGTAAAAGGTTGTGTAAATACGGAGAACATAAGTACTGCAGAAAATTTTACCCTGTGTTCTTTAGAGGATTTACAAAAAAATTATGAGAAACCAATCCCCTATCTGTCCTATAGGAGATAGACTGGAGGACCTGAAAGCCTGGGCTTTCAACCATTGCAGCGGGGGGCGTGGGGGCAAGGGAAGTAGAGGTAGAAATATTCCTTTTCCTTGGGCCGGCCGTTTCTACCTGGAAACTGGCCTGGCTGAAGAAGAGCGAGCTAGGGTATCCAGCCTGCTTTGCCCGCGGAGAACACCGATGGACGAGAAGTGCGTGGAAAAGAAGGTGTTGCATATGAGCTGTGGTGGCTTTAACAAGACAATAAATATTGTGATTTGAATATAATTCGAGATGTGAGATTGATTGATCTATCTCTGCTAGACTAGCTACTCCTCAGTGCACGTCACTGCCATCTGGAAATTGTCAAACTGACCTCTCGCCCTCCTTCCAGGGAGCACATTCCGCGCACAGTGTTGACAGTTCAGCGTTTGAATACCTTATATATTTCTTAAATACCTTACAGAGTCGTAAATTCAATTATTCAACCCCTGAGACAATGAAATTTACATTTTGTTGAATTTTACTTTCGATTCTTTCATGTGAAAAATGTACGATAAAAGTAAGGGAAGAAATTCAAAGATACAGGTTTGATTCCTTGTAGTGAATTCTGTTACTATGGTTAGCAACACTATTTTCTGTAACTTGGCGAGATGAGTGATTTTGGAGTGGTAGAGAAAAGAACAGTCCAATGCGTTTGGCCTTACGTCAGTCTCAGTGTAGCATTTCCGTTCGTGTGTTGTCGTTATGTTTAGTGCATAACAATGTCTGAAACTTTACTGCAAATCTGCCTGAAGAAGATAGAGAAAATGAAAAACCAGATAGAAAGAAACGGAAAATGGTGAGTAGAAAATCAGTGACACTATATGTAGGTATAATTTCTTCCAACCGATATTCATAAAGTACCAATATAAAATTTACTGACCGAGTATTCGATATAAAATGGCAAGTATTTCATGAAGAACCTAAGTGATTCATTCACGTCTATAGTTGGTTGGTTGGTTGATATGGTGTTTTAAGTGCACTTTATGCACAGTAAGGCTAATCGGGACTGGACCTACAGTTTAAAGTGGGATCCGAACCACTATGTGCCTCCACCGGGTATCGAACCCGGGACCCCTTGATTACAAGGCGATGACGCTACCACTGCGCCATCGGGGAGGCCTTACGTCTATAGTTGATGACCATTTTTGTGGCTCCAAGAGTTCTTACCTTTGCAAAAGAAATTATATACTATTAGAAAGAGAGTTGTAAAAGGGGGAGGGTCCACGTGGGGTGCTTGCCTGGGCGCTAAGTACAAATGGGGTGCCGAACAAGCAAAACATAAAAATTGAAAAGCGTTAACGTCGTGGTGCCCTGTGAAATTACTGTCACCCTATTAAATTAAAGTTATTGTCAGTTTGCAAAGTTATAGCTTTAGTAAAAATTGTCTATCTCTTTGTATCTAGTCGGTTCCCTGACATAATGACATGTTTAATTTTATTCAAGAAGTGTAAGCAGGCCCGTAGCTAGAGGGGGCCAGGGGGCAACTGCCCCCCCCCCCCTGAGAGCCTGCTTTGTTGCCCCCCTGTGAAAAATACAGAACACTTGGAATTCTCACTAATCCTTAGAATTACTCTAGCAAGATAACAAATACACTTATTGATTTTGTGATTTATGAAGGTGTGTGGGATTCAGTATAATGTCGTATCAGGATTGGGGGGGGGGGGATTTCCCTTTTTGGTAATAGTGATTCATGTGGTAGAGAGAGGGAGTGGATATTTGATATTTGTTACTTAGCGTTGCTTTTCTGCCACTTATAGCTAATCGCAACAATGAATGATGACGTGAAATTGATGAAGAGACACTCATAAACAGTGCCGCAACCACAGGACGGCAGGGGGCATTGTCCTCCACCCACCCTCCCGACCTTCGTCAGGGAGTCGATTCTAGGGGAAGCAAACATTGAAGTAAAAAAAAAAACAAGACTAGGATAATCTAAGAATAGCAGAACAATTTTATACTCATGATGGAATTAGTTTTTACGAGTACCTTGCCTTTTTCTTCGAGACGGCCAAGGGCACTTGCAAGGGGCAATTGTCCCCCTCTCGATTTCAAATTTTATACAAATAAAAATACATTTCGTAAAATTTTCTTGCTCGCTTCGCTCGCAATATTTTCTATTCTTATAGTCCAAGTTCAGAGCTATAGCTATGGGGCGGTGGGAGTCGGCTCTGGGAGCCAAACGATCTATATGAAAAAAAAATAATGTTAAAGAGAATGCCATGGCACCCCGTAAAATTATTTACACCCTATTAAAACAATTTCTTTCTATGAAACTTAATATCAAATATTAATGATGACACTGTAATCCAAGAAGTCATTGATCAATCAAGGGATTCCTATTTGTTTGTCAGGTGTCAAAACATGTATTTCAACTATAATATAATACAATTCAGACAATATTTTGCAAAATGGTTAACGTAACCAGTAGGCAAACATTATCAGTAGTGATGCAAGAGTCTCCCCTTTGAAGGAAATATCGTGGACTAAGGGACTCATGTTAGCAAGTACAAAAAAAAAATGTATTACAAATTTTTACACAATTCATCAAAGTGTAGATAATATGTAACCATTATTATTTAATTAATTTGATTTTTCTTGCATAACACAACACAATGGTGTTATTGGATTCTCGTGAGATTCCTTTGTGAGGAAAAATCTTGCATACGGGAAACTAGAGGGAATCATTATGAAGCATGATTTATAAAGGGCTCCCTTAATCAGTTCTGCAGATAGGCCCATTAATCGTCTATTAACATTATCAACCTGTAAATATCAAGTAGGTACAGTCCTTATTAGCCTATTTATGTTAAACTTTATATTCTTTGGCAATCTGGAAAGGTCATTATCGAAAAAATGCCATTTGATGTTGCTCGAAGTTTTTTTTGTCCGTTGCAGTTTCAAGATATCATCCTTTTTCTGTTACTTATCTCTTTTGGGGGAGATGTCAAGTGCCTCTGTGTACCCTGCTATATCTGCCAATGCGACACAATATATTAAAAATTTCCCTCCCCCCCCCCCTACAAAGAATTCCTGGCTATGGGCCTGACTGTGTAAGGAATTAAACATAAAATAAATTTAATTTACATTAAGTCCTAAATTTATATCTGACCATAGGCGCACCAGTGATGGCACGACGGCGCTTGCCACTGCCTGCTGGAAAACGTGGAGGGAGAAAATTTGTTTGATACATTGTGCTCTTTGTGTTGGACAGTGAAATAAAAGCTATTCAATTTTCAAATAATTGAAAATAAAGCATTGCCCCAATTTAGAAGTGAAAATTCCTTGCCTTCCTTTTGCAGTTAACATGCCATGCGTTTATTTGTACATGTTATTTCGTTTCCTTTTAAGGCAAAGAGGTACGTGACTCCTAATTCCCTAGAGTCTCTCATTTAGTATTTGAAAGATAAACTCTCAAAAGATCCAAGCGTATTTTCCAAAGTTTTGTAAGCGTATAATTCATATGCATATTATTAATTAAACATAGCGACAGTATCCCATGATGTTTACTCTTTACAATCTTGCTTTGCTCGTTCGGCGTCCTCTTTACCTCACCACATGCCCCCTGCCCCCTCCTGTTCTAACAGTTAGAAAATATGCATGCATAATTTTAATAGTTCTAACTATTCTATGGTTCTATGTAGCGAGTGAGTTCCAAATTCTGCTGTTTAAACGATGATTCACAAACTGAAGTAAAGTAATGAAACTCGAAGAGCATGGCCATGAAGACGTTAAATATAGTGGGAAGTTGGGATGAACGTTTGATATGTACTTGATATTGCTTTTGAACGAAATCGGTCAAGGATTTTCATATTGAAGTCTTCAACGAACAAGCAAAGCAAGATTGCAAAGAGTAAACATCATGGGATACTGTCGCTATGTTTAACTAATAGTATGCATAACCATTTTGCAAAGAAATAGTTCTAAAAATTTTCTTGCTCGCTTCGCTGGCAGTGTCATAATTTATTTAAGTCATATTATATCTGCATTTATTACTACTGCTTCAGACAGGCAAGTGCGCTCACACCCATGCAATGCATTCTCACTGATATTTCAATTGGACACCCCCAAGTTGAACTCCGAGTTACACCTACGGCAAGAACGATACAAATACAGTTAAAATATTGCGCAAGTGTTCCTAATTTCTTTATAACTAGCTTAAGAATTGCATGAAATGATTCCTGGTAATAATATGTTAACATTTTGTGTTTTTTTAATGTCATCCCTTGTGTTTTGTCTAACGATTGATTACATCTAGTACTGAACATTATCGGAATGAAAGCAATACTCGAAACGTTAAACTGCAATGCCAACATTAATCTATTTTCCATCTTTTCCTGTATTTGACATCTTTTTTCTTCTGAAATGTTACATGAAGGGAAGGGAGGGGGGTTAATCTCTAGAAACATCCATGAACAAATTGAATTAGGGCGAACATTTTTAAAACGATCCAAAATATGCACCTAACTTGCCCAAACTTACACCCCCCAAAATTTTCCAACACCCCCCCAAGGGAAAAATCCTGGATAAACCCCTGGTGCCTGTACTACTTGTAATAGGTTCCGAGAGCGACATTATTAATTTGATTTGATTTACTTAATTTTATTTGACTTTTCTGTCACTTTTGGCTAATTGCGAAGATGGGAATGAGTGATGATATGATGAAATTGATGGATAGACATTCGCAAAATCCATGTCCAGGCCGGGATTTGAACCCGGGTTCCCTGGCGTCGTAGCGCGATATGCTAACCACTCCACAATGGGAGCCGGCGCGAAATTTTTAAGTAACACTCGCGGAACACACTATTGCATAACTATCAAACATAAGGGCTGGACTTCACAGCGCGCTACGACGCCAGGGGTCCCGGGTTCGAATCCCGGCCCGGGCATAGGTGTTTGTAAGTGTCCCTTCATCAATTTCATCATATCATCATCCATCCACATCTTTGCGATTAGCCAAAGGTAGCAGAAAAGCGAAGTAAAATAAACCAACATTTAATCAATCAATAAGGGTCATATTGAATCGTCTCACAACTGTTCTTCGTGGCGTACGAGTACAATTATCTTACACCGCCCTTGTTACGAAAACGCTGAATTGAAAGTGACTCAGACTCGCAATATTCGTAAACGCTCATGACAATGAAGAGCCATTGTTCATATTCAGCCAAATTTGACACCCATAGCTTAACAAGACCCAACTCAGCGGCGTTCAAAACAAGTTGGCAAATAAAAAAGCAGACGGAACACTGAAGGAAAAAGAAGGGTCATGGTGTGTGTGTGTAGAGACACGCTGTTTCCCTTGTTTCTTCGAGAAACGATATCTCCGGCTGTAGGCGACGGAAATGCATGGGACTTGGACAGTCAGGTTCATAATGTCGTGTCCCATGCAATCATGGACCTTAAAGTGGTGAGTTTTATAAAGAACTTCTTGCGCGCAAAAAAAATTACAGAACACGGCGCTTAACTTGCTCGCCGCAGTTTTCTAACTGTACAACGTTGCACTCCTGCTATTGGCTGGTCGCCAAGGACACGCTCTCCGTAACTCCGCCCGATATCGCTTGTAAAACCGTGCGTCGTATAGTACAAAATAAAGTATATATATATATATATATATATATATATATATATATATATAATGAGTAAATATGGTGTAATTACATATGATAAAATTAGAGAAATCATTAGTTAATTTCTAGACCTGGATTTTCTAAAAATTCAGTTAGACTATACAGTGCTTTGTTTAGCAAATAGTCTTTTATAGCTTTGTCTGTTTAATTTGGGGTGTGAGTATTTTAATATTGTTTGGGAGATTATTATAATACCATATTCCAGAATTCAGTGGTGTGTTTTTTGATAACTGCAGTCTGTTTTGTTTTAGGTGGTAGTCATTTTTGCTTCTACTGTTATGGTCATGTATTTGGTAATTTTTGGTCACTAGACCAGTATTTAAAACAAATAAGATGACTTTATATATGTATAGAGAGAAAACAATCATTATTCGTTGGTCTTTAATAGTTTCTTTACAGGAAGTTCTATAACCTAATTTAAACATAATTCTCAATGCCCTATTCTGGAGATTTTAATATGAGAAGCTCTCCCCCATGCTACAATACCATATTCAATATCAGGGTAAATAAGTATATAATAGATAGTTTTATTGATTTCAGTTACGTTATAATGTGCTAGCTGTTTCAAAAGATAAAGATTTGTGGCTAGTTTACGACATATATTGTCAATCTGCTCGTCCCATGTTCCCAGATAGCACGTAAGTTAACTGCAAGTTAAATCAAATGTCGATTTAACTTGCAGTTAACTTACATGCTATCTGGGTTAAATCATTGTCTATGATAACACCCAATACTTTGGTAGAATATTCTCCTATTTCTATATTATCAATGAAGGTAGTTTGTGGGACATTTTTGTTGTTTTTACTTGGATTAAAGGTCATAAATTATTTGGTTAATTTTTACAAAAGTATTAATTTCAAGATTGGCAATATCTTTGTCATCAATCAAAACTGTTGTATCATCTGCATTAGTAATTACTCTCGTATCTTGATATTCAGGGATGTCATTAATGTATAAGATAATAGCAATGGTCCTAAAATTGATCCCTGAGGAACACCACTAATAATACTTCTCGTATTAGAGGTGTAATCAGTGAGAGTTCCAAGTATATTAAAACGTATTTGTGTATATTGCATTCTTTCCTGTAGATATGTTTGTATTAATAAATGTGGAATCCCTCTTATTCCATAGCTATAGAGTTTGTCCATCAGAATTTTATGGAATACTGCATTAACAATTTCATGATTTTCCAACGATTCAGATATGTAATTAATGATTTGAGCAAGAGCTGTATTTATAGATTTACCTGAGAGAAATCCATGCTGGCTGGCATTTAGTTAATACATTGAATTTGTTGCAAAAATTGAGTATATTTTTAAATATAATTGTTTCAAGAATCTTTGAGAATGTTGAAGTAAGTGAAATAGGTCTGTAGTTCACAATATTATTTTTATTTCCCTTTTTATGAATAGGTACAACTTTGTTAGTTTTCAATATTCTAGGAAAGATTCCAGTTCTGATTGAGGAATTCACTGCATGAAGCAATGGTTTCTCAAAAAATTGTGAACAGGTCTTTAAAAAATCATGTGACCATTCATCTGGACCATAAGTCCTCTTATTTTTTATTCCTCTTACGACTTCATTAAGTTCGCTTATTGTTAACTCAGATATAAGTATACTATTTAACATTTAACAAAGTGCATTGTAAGAGTATAATATTTAGTTTTCTGAGTAAATAGTCCTCAATTATTCGTTCAGAACGTTGCTTTCACCTGAAGAACGTTTCAAATGTTATATGACATTGGAAAATACGTAAATAATATTGATTAAAGTAAAATCCAATCTTTACCGTTCTGCATAAAGTACCTTTATTTTTCAAATTACCAAGGGAAAAAGGCGATATAGATAAAATGTCATCCTACATTTGGAACTTACTGTAAGTTCGTAAAGAATTATCGTCGTTAGTATATAGGGCCTCCCCGATGGCGCAGTGGTAGCGTCGCTGCCTTGTAATCAAGGGGTCCCAGATTTGGTGCTTTAAGTCCACTTTGTGCACAGTAAGGCTAATCTTGACTGGACCTACAGTTTAAAGTGGGATCCAAACCACTATGCGCCTCCACCGGGTATCGAACCCGAGACCCCTTCATTACAAGGCAATGACGCTACCACTGCGCCATCGGGGAGGTCCTGTAAGCAAAGAGCGAAAGTGTACAAATACTAATGCAACAAACGTCTACCCTAACCTATTCGCAATACCTAAATGCTAGGAATACCAATCTTAAATAACCTAACAGTAATTCAATCCTATGAAAAGGGATTTTCGATCACACGGAAAATGAAACTCGTTGAGAATGAAACTCGTTGAGAATATTAATGCAACATGCAAGCAACTTACTTCAATTAAGAAGCCCAAAGCAAAAAGCGAGAGAATACAATAAACCTCATGCTCTATCAGGAGATTATTTTTAAAAGAATATCAAGTACTAGTGTACTATCCTTCGGACAGATTTCTTCATTTCTACAGAAGAAACTACTTACCGTAATAAGTTCCTGTAGTATTGTCTAACATCGGGAAGGTGTTTTGTGTAAAATTCAGGTAAGTTTTCTGTATCCTGGAAACGGATTTCTTCAAATTTAAAAGTTTGGGGCGCATTTGGGGGCAGGCAGTGGCGTAGGAACGTATTTCATTTGGGGAGGTACAAAATTCAGCCTCCCATATATACTATAAACACACATACTACTGCACCTAGAAATACATTTCGGGGGGTCCAACCAAGTGTTGCAATAATAATAATAAATAATAATAATGATGATAATAATTATATTTAATTACATTAAAATATTAATTAAATATGTAAGTTAATTAATATTGTATTGTTGTTATTACGTGAATAGGTAAAAGATAGTAAAATAATAGAGATATAACAGCATCTAGCTTGCATGTAGTTAAGATCGCCAAGATTTGCATAAAAACAACTGCCCTGGCAAGGAATTTAATGTCAAATAGAAAAATAGGGTAGACCAGGGCATTACGGATCACAGGGCATTATGGATCAATGTAAGGTTCACGTGACCTGCAAAGAAAACTGTTGCAGGCACGAACTTCAAAAATATAGCCGATCATGCTGCCATCTGTCCGCTTACTCGCTGCCTGTCTTTGTTCGCTGTGGCAGTTGGCGCGCGTCTGTGACAAGTGATTGTTGTAAGCAAGTTGGTGGAGACGGTGCAGGAAAAGTACCCATTGTAAGTTTTGTTCGACGTTTGGTAAGGTTGCATTGTAGAATGTAGGGGTTTAAGTGCTCTATAATTTAACATGTGATAAGGTAGGGTGTGTTTTTGCGATGTGCCAGTATTTGATACGACTAACCCTATTTGTTATTATTTAAATGGACATATGTCGAGAATATGCAAATCAGGGCATTACGGATTGGGCAAAACGGATCTCCCACTTTCAGTACATTTTACGTACTTTTACTTAACAGTATCTCTTCTAACACGACGCTTTCAATTTCCAGATGGTTCGCGATTATCAAAAGATGTCCACCAGAAATTCGTGGTCTGTAGTAGGAATGTGTGAAGCTGTGCGTTTGGTGACATCCGGAGAAAAGACTATTTGGCAAGCTGCGGAACTTTGTAGTGTGCCATAGGACTTCATTGCAACGAAGAACATCTGGTGGATCAGATGACGTTGGTCGTCCTGGTGTAAAGCAAGTGTTTAGTGATGAGTTTGAGCAGTCTCTTTCTTCGAGATTGTGTGATTTAGCTCGAAGAGGATTTGGGCTAACACCCAAAGCTGTGCGAAGATACGTTTTCAAGTTTGCAGAGAAAGAGAACATACCGCATCTTTAATAATGAAAAAGGACTAGCAGGTGAAGACTGGTTCCATGGATTTAAGCAACGCCACCCAGAACTCAGCATACGCAAACCACAAGGTCTCTTGCAGGCAAGAGGTATGGCTATGACAGATGCTAATGTTCAACAATTCTACGAGACATTACAGCAGATAATGACAGACTGTAACCTACAAAATCGTCCTGAATGCATCTACAACCAAGATGAAACAGGATTTCCTTTGAACAATCGCCCCCCGCTAGTAGTAGCACAGAAAGGCACTGGAATCTTTCCACTAATCCGGCGTGCAATTCCAGCACACAAGTTAAATTTAATTGCTAATAGGGACAATTCAGATACAGCAACCAAGGATCAGTTTGATCGGTCATCGAGCAACACAGCAAGTTGCAGTAGGGAAAGCCGCGATGGCACACAAGAACAAGTTCGACAATTATTGCCATCTCCAGAGAAAGTGATGTCTACGCGAGTACAAAGACAGCGCCGAACAACATTGCACATTACATCTCCACAACACATTTCAACAATGAAGGCAAAACACAAGCACGGCAACCACTTCCAAAGGCAACCAGAAAGCAGGGCGTTTCAAAAGTCAGGGCGTACGAAGAAATCTCATGTCGAATGTAGACATGATTGCTAGCAATTCTTGTAGTTTTTGTAACATTTCATATTATCCAAGATGTGCACAGATGGGAAATTGGATTCAATGTCAGTCCTGTCGTAAATGGTATCATGAGCGTTGCGTAAATGCTGTCGGAAGAAAACAATTTGTGTGCGGTATATGTCAGATCCCAAAACTGTAATACAGTATACGGTACTTGTTTTATGTTTTTTGTGTTTTTAATCTTATGTTATATACATAAAATTAAACTGATCCATATTGCCCCGTTAGTGATCAGTTTTACCCCTGCTATCAGGGCAATACGGATCAATTGCAGTGTCTCACAAAATATTTTTTTCTGACTTGTATTTTCAACTTCTGGTTCTTTCAATGCTATGCACATGTAGTAGAAACTAATTATTTTTTAGGTAGAGTTTTGTGTTGCTAGTATAATTCCTTGGCCAATAAAAACTGTTGTAAAGAAAAATTGATCCGTAATGCCCTGGTCTACCCTAATTGAATATTTATTGAATAATAAAAAAAAGTTAGATCCAATTAACGAAAAGTAAAGTTTCTGATTAATATCTTATGGATATTATCATTAGTTGTGTGCATAAATCTTTGGAACCTTTCAAAGCCGTTTGAGCCAAATTCCTTAACTTCCAATAAGTTCAGCGGAAATAACCATCGATTATATAACAAATGCTAAACAATTATATTTTGATTATTTACTTTTACTTCTTGGTAAGTCTTTGGACCCCCTCCTAAATAAGTCCTTGATACTTAGGTATAATGTGAAGGCATGGGAAATATTCTATTTTAGAACAGCACACACGAATGTCCTGTTATATAATGCAAAATTTGCATAACTATTTTCTTCCTTTATTTTTCTTAGAATTTATGTTTCTTTAAACAGATTTTAAAACCAGATAACAATTCTGAAACATTAATAGCTCTGGACTTTGTTCTGGGCTTATTTGAATTTAACGGAACGGAAAAACGGGAGTTCGAAATGTGAAAATTGCGAACAAAGATACATCTATTCATTATAATGCAGGTTGAGATTAAAAGGGGGGGGGGGGTGAGGAGGATCTTGAGCCACCCCAACCAGGAATAATCATCTGGATATAGAAACCACATTATGAATATATCATACTTATAGAGTTCCACTTCAGTTCATTCTAATTTTAAATTCCCATAGCTACGCATAAAAATATCTTTAAACAATTTATGGCAGATGTGTACCACATCCAATGTCTTTTAGAAGCCATGTATTTGGTATTTACTCAGACATCTGTAGGGCGTTGTATTAAAAAAAGAAAAAGACTGACTTGAGATGGTTCCCGATCAACTCGTAAGAAGTCTAACTTTCATTTTTTTGTGAAACATTTGACAAAGCATTTATTTGTTATATAATTAGCTGTACCTAATGACACTCTTCAAGCACTGAAAGTACTATTATTATATATACTAAAACCGAAATTCTTCAGATCTCGGAGGGAGCAAGGAAAGACATATGCTCAAAAGTTTTGTTTTCTTTTCAATCTTTGGTGGACCATATGAAGAACCAGCCAAGGTTTCTTTTTGTATGTAGTGATATTAAATGCAGATACATGCGTGTATTTTAGAGTGACATGTCAATTTCTCGTTTATGTGAAAAGGTAAACTTCAATATAAGCAAAAGCATGTGTGCGTCACAGTTAAAGATTTTCGCATCTACAAAGAAAATCCAAAACACATTCCCACCTCGCCGGCCTCCGTGGCGGAGGCGTTATCTTAGCGTGCTACGACGCCAGAGATCCCAGGTTCGAATCCTGGCCTGGGCATGGGTGTTATTTGTGAGTATTCATCAATTTCATCATATCATCACTCATCCTCAACTTCGCGATTAGCCAAAAGTGGCAGAAATTAGAAGTAAAATAAATCAATCAAACATTCCCATCTCACTCAAAAACCTTGCGAATCCAATCCAAAATCTACCAATAGAACCTGCAGTGGGATTAATTTATCTCGTGCATTCATCTGACTAATGCAATTTTCTTACAGTTTAAATTTAGGGTATAACTTAAAATGGCGTTGTCTTTGTATTCGATATCAAAATTTGATTTAAAGTAATTAATGTCCAATTATAGATAAAGGTAAAGTGCTCCCCTGTGCATAGCACCATGCAAATAAGGTGCATAGGGGGTGTGGGGGTAATGCCCCACACTTTCTTGATCCAGTCGTGAGTGGGGGTGATGTTATCAGCATCACGCCCCTGACCGCCTTTACCCCCCAGGGTTTCCCTCACGTACCCATGTTATTCGACGCTGGGTGGGTGCTGGGGTCGCTTCCAATGTTAGAAAAATTCCCGGGTATGAACAGTCTCAATAATGCAGAAACAGGTGGCAAGGTGATGTCTAACAGATTACAAAGAATGAAAGTATGATTATTAAAATACAGTCCTAATGTAATGTATCTTCAAGGTAAAAACATCCATATAGCATATTTATTGTCAAGGTCATATTTAAAGGGGAATAGCCAGAGTGATCCATTTTTGCCTGAAGTTGTACATACTGTAACTAAACACTTACAAATAAGTGATTCAATAAAGGAAGAATTTGTTGAGTTCAGACAAAGTGATCCAGTGTTATGTAAATTAATAGACTATCATGTAAATGGATGGCCTGATGACAAGAAAAATGTACCTGAAGAGTTGAAGTAGTGAAATTCATCTGCTGGAAAGATTGGTGTTTTTAGGGCATAAGGTAATTGTTCCGCTGAGTTTAAGAAGCAAAATATTGTCATTGTTGCATGAAGGTCACTTTGGAGTAGTCAAAAAACTAAATTGAAAGCCAGAAAAATAGTCTACTGGCCAGGATTGACATCAGACATTGAAAACTTAATTTTAAAATGTAAGGTATGTGAAAAGTTTCAAAGAGCAAATAGTAAAGAATCGTTGATATCACATTTAATTCCAGACGTACCTTTTGAGAAAGTTGTTATAGATATTTTTGAGTTTGCAGGTACATCTTATGAAGTGCTTATGGACTATTATTCTTATTCTAAGTGGTTGGAAGTAGTGAAACTCCGAAATAAAACTGAAGTCTAGGTAATTGATAAGCTGAAAGTTATATTCATAACACACGGAATCCCACAGTTAACATGCCATTCCACTCATATGAATGCAAAAAGTTTGCAAGGAGTTGGTATTTAAATTTTGTAACTAGTAGTCCAAGGTATCCCAGTTCCAATGGGTTGGCGGAGAAGGCAGTTGGAATAGCAAAGGGTATGTTAAGGAGACGTCATGAGAAGGGATCAGACATTCTGTTGGCTATAATGGAATATAGAAATTCTCCTGTTTTAGGGTTAGATGTAACACCAGCTCAATTGTTAATGAGCAGGAGAGTAAGAACATGTTTACCAATTAGCAAGGAGCTACTTAAGCCTGAGGTACAATCAAATGTTACAAAATTACTGGCACAAAAACAAAGTAAAGCTAAATTTTATTATGATCAGTCTACACATGACAGACCTAACTTTCATTCAAATGAAAATTGTTTGATTTGCAAAGATAAGATATGGGTGCCAGGACAAGTAGTAGAAAGTCATGTATCTCCTAGGTCCTATGTAGTCAAGGATGAAAATAACCAGCTTCTTCGAAGGAACAAGTTACATTTAAGAAAATCATGTAATCCACCCACATTTAGTAGTAATATGTTCAATGGTGAATTGGAAGGTACCAACACTGAAACAAATGCAGATACACAGAGAAATTCTGAATCTCACAACTCAGTTCACAATAGAATAATTAATGTACAAAGTGAGTCTTTTACAACAAGATCTGGTAGAAGAATAAATGAACCAGAAAAAATTTAAGGACTATATCACATAAAATCTATAATGATATATTGTATGTTTAGTCAGTATTGTAAAAGAGAAAAAGGGAGATGTAACATATGTATACCAGTCGCTGGCAACAGTGCAGTGTGCACAAGATGGCCACCCACAGTAAGCTGTGTTGCTGTACGCACTTCGTTAATAAATAGGTTATTCAATGAACCTTGTTTGTGTATGGAATACAATATAAAACACATTTTTTATTACAAATATTGCCTTGGTTATTATCTTATTAGCATATCAACACAGAAGTCATAAGCGTAACTCGGAGTATATGTCCAGGGGGATCAAAGTTCATCATGATGAAATGTCAATGAGAATTCATGGAATGAATGAGCGAGAGAGAGGGGGGAGGATTACCCTGTATTGTTTTCTTATAACTTGAATATTTATATCACTAGTTTAATCTCAAGAGAGAGGATGAATTATGAAATATTATATAAGAGGGGAAAACTATTTTAGATAATTTTCCACTTGTCTCTCAATAATGAAAAAGGCCACTAGAAACAACATAACTTAGGGCAGTTTTCATGAATAATAAGCCTTTATTAAAACTAATCGTATGGAGATGAATGATGGGTGCACTCTGTTTGTTCTATATATGGTGTCCCACATTCACAGGGTATGCGGAACTCTCCTGGAATACAGGGTTCGAGGTCATCTTTCACTGAGCAGTGTAGGGCCTTGGTCAGGAGTGGTAGTCTGTAGATGGTCTTCACCCCGTGCTTGGTGAGAATTCTACTTAACTTCCCAGAGGTGTAAAACTGTTATAGTGGGATGTTCCTCTCCTGTGTTGCTACAAGCAAAGAGGCTGTGCAGTAAAGGATCAGTAATGGTAAGGGCCATGCCCTATGTTCGACTGTTTTGGGTTCTAAGGACCACACTGTTTTCCGTGGCGAGTCTCCGCTGAGATGGCTTGGTGAGTGGGGGGGAGGGGGGGCTCAATTAATAAAATACTTATAACTATTCTCATTCTAATCTAATAGAATCTAAATCAACAGCAGCTCTCCATATTTTTTCTAATTGCTGTGAAACTGCAAAACTCACTATCTCACAGGAGAAAACCTAAGACATCATACTAAAGAGAAGATTAAGTAAAAATTAGAAACCCCCAAATCAAATTAAAAGGGAAAAACATATCTTGCACACCAGAAGCTAAATAAAATATTTGGGAATCACCCTCACAGACAATATGTTCCTAAGAAGACACATTGAAATTGTGATTTCAAAGGTAGGAGTGATCATCAATAAATTCTCAACAATTGGCGCCACTAACTATAGATCGATCACAAGGCAAAAAACCTTGGGACGAGAAGTCCCCACGCAGCTTTCCCTTCTTCCCTTCACCTCGGGCCATAAGGAAGCATGGTCCACTCTCCCCCTCTCCTACTCGCGGGGGTACGGTGCACAGGAGTCGTGGGTCTGCGCAGGTTGTTTTGCTCGTGGTTCCACTATATAACCTGTTTTCTCGCATCCAAACCTACATTTTAACCACATACAACACTATAGGTTCCTACAGTGCATCTTTCCTAACAAACAGTACACTCAAGGAAGCAATTGTAAACAAACCTTGCTCCTCACAAAGAAAAGCTATTTTAAGAATTTCAGGTGCATTTCGTACCACATCCACATTAGCACTTCTTGTCGTCATGGTCCTGTGGCCTATACACAAAATTATAAAATTGAAGGCCTGCAAATATTGGTTTCGGAAAGGACATGACGATAACATACTGGAAACCTTAGGGACACATGCACCCACAATATTAGTCAATCGAACAATTATACAAGAATGGCAGTGGGAATGGATCTTGGCACCACAAGGAAGAAGAGTGTTAACCTCATACCAAACATCCAAGAAAGACTCGACATGACATATTTTCAACCAACAAAGGGGCTGATACATTTCATTACAGGTCATGGACCACACGGGATTCACTTACATAGGTTCAACCTGAGACCAAGCGAGATGTGTCCATCATGCAACCACATCAACAACTCTCCAGAACACAAAATATTTCAATGTTCTTCTACCAGCCCCCTCATCGATCAATTGAGAAATTCCTTACAAACCTTTGACACCTATCAGTTGATAAGATCCGACAATTTCCACCACCTTAATCAACTAGCACACACAATGTCAAAAGAGGAACTGTTACCTTTCAGAACCCAAATCCTTATACCCCTCCCTCCCTCAACAACTGAGATGATCTGAATGCTTAAGAACACAGAGAGAAGCAGAAGTAAACCCTCCAGTGAGATCCCATTGAGGAAGACATAGATGCATCAGAGTGAGCAATGTGCAGAAGATTATTCATTTCATTTGGCAGGAAAGAAGATGGACATAGATGACAATGAAATGAGATCAGCCAGGCTCCCTGATAAAAGCCATCAAATTATCACTGCAAGGATTCGACCCAGAGCATAGGATAATGTCACTACCACAAACATAACTCCCCCACCCCACAACACCATGTCAAGACACCCTCCTGACATATCCAGGATTTCTCATTCCTCTGGCCTCCAGGTGGTCCTTATCGTACTAATGTTCCCCAGTACCCAATTCTCCTAATGTGATTAAAGTAAGACACTCCCTCCCCCGTTAATAATCTCAAATTTACTAATCTCCCCACTTCTTACTAGACTAATTCATAGTGATCAAGAACTTTTAACGATAAAAATTATCAAGTAGAGTCTTTTAAACTTCCTACTACTCCCAATTAATAACACTGGTATGAATTTTTGCCTATCTGCCTTCTTTATTCCTTTGTAGTAAATCATAGGCTTTAATGTTTAAAGTTAATTTCATGGTGTTTCTAGTCCAAAAATGCATTTTTATTGTGGATATAAATGCCTATTTTGAGGGTTAGTGTGTATTTTGTGTAATCATGCCTAAAAATGCCTATTCTGCCATTTTTGCTTACTTGCAACCTTGGCTCACCCTACATTGAGAAGGTAAGCTTTTGTTTATGTTGAACTGACTAAAATCTGGTATTCGTGAGATTTGTGTCTCTCAAGGAATGTCAGATCTTTGGAAATACCAAATATCTTTGAATCAGGGTAATCAAACTTAACATTAGGTAGGTGACACATACTTGGACAAAATGACTCCAACCCCACCTGAAAGTTTGTAGGAGTCAATGAGTACTTATTTGCTTTATTGTGTGTGTGTGAAAGGAAGTAAGTAAGTAGGTAGTTAGCTGTGGAGATGTGTTTCAAAATGCCAAAGCACAAGGCAGCCAGAAGTGTATCAATAAAAAATGGATTGCTACAGAAGCTTCTTTTACCACTGATGGGGATTTTTTAATTTTTTTTGTTATTTAGCATCGCTTTTCTCTACGTTAGGCTAATTGAACGATAAGGATGAGTGATGATGAAATTGATGAAGGTACACTCACAAAGAACACCCATGCCTAGGCCGGGATTCGAACCAGAGGCATCAGTGGCGGCGATTGGAAGATGTGGGGGGGGGGTACTTGCCCCCCAACTTTTTGCCACTTTACCACCATGGTCTACCAAGAAAAGCAAACTTTCCTCCTCCTTCCCAGTTTTAGCAGCCAATCCCATCTACTACCTGGCATTGTAGCCGTGCTGAACTAACCACTCTGCCACGGAGGTTGGCCCTACTGACTTTGACAGAACAGTAATTTTCTGTCAAGCTTATACGAAGTAGATAGGTTTAACTGTTAATTTACTTTACAAATATATGTCTTTCCCACATGAAACATACTAAAATGTACATGTATAATTTTACATAATGGCCTTGTTCAAAACCCTGAGCTGCTGATGTAATTTGAAACTCGTTTGATTCCTGGTGCAGGTACATAGTAGTTCATATCCCACTTTAAACTGTAGGTCCAGTCTCAATTACCCTTTCTGTGCATAAAGTGGCTTTAAAATAATTTCCAGCTTCTCTGAAAATACATCTTGTGTTATTCGAAACAACGATAAATGGTGAACAATGCACAGTGTGTCAAGCCCTGATTTTACATTACCTCAGTTCATGAATACAATAATGCTAAATTATGTGAAAAACTTAGTTTGGTGGCCTTGTGTTGCATTAGAGAATTGCACTATTAAGCAACGCTTGAAGTGGAATATGTAAGCAATGCTCCTATTTGGTTTAACATGGTGACAATGAGAGAGCTGCGCATCTCCTCTCACTTCGAGCACTTCAAGCAATATTATTTATTCTAAAATTTCATGTACATAGAGATAAACAGCTCATATACTCGTGAAAAAAAATATGCAATTGGTTTAAACTGTTCGATTTGTTGTTTTAAATCCACTTTATACACAGAAGACTAATTGAGACTGGACCTACAGTTTAAAGTAGGATCCAAACCACTGTGCCATGTGCCTCCGGTGGGTATCAAACCAGGGAGCACTTGATTAAAATGCAAAAGTGCTTCAAATTAACCAGTTTGTGTTATCCTAGCTTTTTTGCAAATGAGGATATGATGAGAAACTATTGTCAATTGTTTGTGAAACATTTGTGCGTAATTAGTACAATGGTAACACAATTTCTTAAGAGAAATTTCAATGGTGCAAATTGCTTTTTCATTACTTGTTAACAATTATGCATGCAACAGACGTTAGCACACTTTTATGAATAAACTCTAATGCTAATACAGTATAACTGTGAATTACAAGAAAATTTAAATAAGTTCATGTTCAATGCCTATTTTAATGTATTTTAAAATTTATGGTGCCTTTTAAGTGCCTATAAATCCGCACCCTATTAATAACTTTGTGAACACTTTCATATGTAAACCAATGATTATTCTGGTCTCCGAATAATCATTAGTCCTGTTTCTGGTATGATATTAAATCATACGATCATGTAAAAAAAATAATGGAAATAACAAATAAAGGATAAATAAAAAAGGTAAATGGGAGAATCCGGTCAATATATCTTGTAACTGATGTTCCGGTATGATGTAAGCCACCAGGACAATGGGGTTCTCGATTATAGTTGTCTCATTCTGTTGTAGCATGTTTCTAATATGCGTGTGAATTCTGATTGTAAATTTTCCTTGTCCAAAATGGTTACTGTTCTGTGGGCTGTTGTGTCCAGAAAGGCGAGACGTTGTGCCGTATAATGGAGATTATGGACACTTAGGCACAGGTTGGTGTGTGGGGGTTTTCTATACACATTATGTCCAAGGATGCCATCCGGTTTGTGGCGGATTAAGGTGCCCAGAATGGGAGGCAGTCATCTTCTATCTCCATGGTAAATTTGATTTTAGAATGGAGGTTGTTAAGGAATTCCAGGAAGCTATGTTAGGTTGCCCATGTGGCCAAATGATGAATGTGTCATCCACATATCTGTAGAAACAGGATGGCGGGGCACCTTTCAGGGCTTCATGTACAAAATGTTCTATGTAGAAATTCACAATGGCCGGGGAGAGTAGTGAACCCTTGGCAACTCAAGTCACTTTGTTCATAATGTTACTGTTGTAGAAGAAATATATATATGTGGAAATGATAAAGTATGACTAGTGGAAAGTGCTTCCCAGAAGTTCCGATGTGTCTTTTACTGGCGCAATGGTGAACAGGGAAACTACGTCAAAACTGATGGGGAGGGGGAGACCTTGAGTCTCTTTAGTTGAGTTCTTGACATGATGTTCACATTGTCTGACTAGAGGTTGAAGCAGTGATGTGAAATATTTGGCAAGGAGGTACGTTGGATTGGCTGTAGCACTAAGAATGGGTCTCAGGAGGACCCCCACTTTGTGTATTTTTGGCAGGTGATACAATCTGGGCAGCTGGCAAATATATTGATTAAAAACTGGATTTCTTGAGAAGGCTCCACTGATGAGGTGGAGCCCCTAGATAGTTATCTGTACCTGCTCACCCAGTTCTGCGATCTTCTCTAGGTTGGCTGGCATGGGTAATAACACTGTCGTGTTCACTTTGTCTGCTGGTACATACAATGGTGATGTCCGAGTCTGAACAGAGTGATTTCAGGGCTGTTCGTTTGGTTCTGGTGATGTTGGATTTGGGTAAGGCTGCTCTCCTGAAGAAAGTGTCAATCTCAGTGTTTTGTTCATAGAAATTTTCTAATGATGTCCAGATGAAGACACGTCCTTCTGGAAGAAATAAACTGTTGCGGACTTTCGTGTTCATTTTAATAATCTTTTAAGAACAGTTAAGGGACACACATTGTGCTTGTTGCTTCATATCACACTCTGTTCAAATTATATTGTACTTGCCAAACTAGTTGTTTGAAAGTTATCATGCATGCACATTGTCTGTGAGTAGCAGACGATTTTCACTGCCCAAACCAGCCTCCCAGTCCGTGAAACAATGAACTTCATGAATTGCACAAAGATCGACTTGGAAGGCAATAACAAACTTAACACGAGGACTTATGGAACAGCCGATGGCCATTACTCATTTAACGTGATAAGATCTGAGATTTTCAGAACGCGCCCTTACAATCATTCCTAATTGACCATATTAGTGTGACGTCACTGAGCATGATTGAGTCCAAACGAACCCATTATGTGGATTATCCCCATGCGACAACATTGGAAAATCCATCTCAACTTTTAAAATGGTGACAGTAGTCCTGAAACAAAATTGTGATGTGTTGAATTGTAATTTTAAGCCTACTATAAACAGATAGGCTAATCAGGACTGGACCTACAGCTTAATATGAGATTTGAACCACTGTGAATCAAACCCAGGACCCCTTAATTAGAAGGCGACAATATTACCATGCCTTCAGGGAGGTCCAAAATTGTGATGTGAATCATGCATCAATGTAAAGATGAGATTTAGAAGAATACGTCTATACATTACACATACCTTACAGAGGATAAGGTAAAGAATAACTGAAGTACAAAATTGAATAAAGTGACTGCTCCTAACTGACATCAGATCTGACTGAATAATGCTTTCTAAAAAATTTCCTTAAAAAATTATTTTAAAAAACATCTAAAATCTGTTTACTTACGTATTGGTGAGTATTTTGTTGTTTGAGCAACGTTTTGGGGTTCCTACAGCCCACTTCTTCAGGCTTCACTTGGCACTAGTTTATCCTACATGCCACGTCACTTATTTAAAAACAAGGATTAGGTTAAAAGGTACATTTGGAAAATATAAATATTTTAAAAAACATGCCTAAGCCTTGGTAAAAAGCTTCTCAAAACCAGTATTACTCCTGTTAAGAATCCCCGAGGACGGTAAAAAATCAAAACCTAAAACTGTTAAAAACGACCCGCACACAGTCGCCCATGCTGGTATCTGATCCAGAACCACAGTCAATATGTGGTGCAGCTGCAATCATGTGGGATTGCAAGAAGTTCACTTATTCAGCACATACTCCAGTAATTTTTATTATTATGATTCAGCATCTCACATATAGCGATTTTGGGAGTTCATGTACATCTAGAGGCAGAACTCGAAATATTTACACTATGCTCAGGTTAGGCAAGATAGCATTGATAACTTGAGTATTTATCTATTTACCTCATGCAACTACAATCTCTTCAATCAGTATGTTATATTTTGCTGTGCTTAAATTTCAGCCCTTCTACACCATGCAGGTAAACTAATCAAACAAAGCATGGTTCCTATAATGCAATCCATTGAAGTGTAGACGGCCACGTTGGAGTTTGCGCTATTGGCAAGCAAGGCACTCGCAGTCGTCGTCTGTCGGCATCATAGTGTGTTGAAGCAAGCACACAACAGTTTCTGTAATTATTTTTAAAAAGTGATTTACATACCAGATGTATAAAAGGAGGTGTTCAAACAAGTTGCCTGTCATGCACACACATTTTTGATACACCTTTATTGAGACATCCACTAATGTAAACTGGTGAGGAGGCTAGAAACCGGTTTTTTATGGTGGTCTTGAAAGTAGACAGGAGACTGTGAAGTGATGAGGGTCCTCGTTTTTGTATTGCATGGCCTGTTTATTAGTCTGGCAACTGTGAAGTGACAGGGTGCTTATGTATTGCATTTTTTCTAGTGTATTCAACTGCAAAGTGTATTATGGCTCAGCAAATGTCTTCTACTGCATTCATTATTTATTTATGATTCATGTGTGTTAACTAAATTGGTTTTTGAATTTGAATTTAAAATTTTGGGAGCGTCAGCACTTAGGCTATTTTGCTCCCGTCACATTATACGAGGGCCAGCCCCTTACCATTACAAATAACAACTCTAACGTTGCATAACTAAAAATCTTCTGACTCCTGTTAGAAGCTGAGGCTGTAAACGGGCACTCAGCACACACAAGGACAAAAAACAGGACAACACACACAAAATTATACTGGCCATAGTGCCAGTCGCCAGAGCCTCGTTAGTCTTTAGTCCAGGGTGCACTACGTGTAAGTGAGGTTGACTTTTGGGTGCCTACGTCGAAGGTACCCCTTAACTCAATCGGTACCTGAGGTTCAAAGACGATATGAAAACATTCCCAGTGGGAAAGGTTCCATGCAATTTTCATCTCTGAGATAGATTAAATAATCCTGTATACAAGTCAGATCCACACACCCTGGAAGAACTGAAATGTAACATCCACAAAGAAATTACCAACATTAATCAATGGAAACTGCAGTGAGTTATGGGTAACTTCATCAAGAGGTGTCGAAAATATGTGGACCATGAAGGCAGTCAGTTTCAGCACCTTCATTCATAAAATGGTAAGTAAAGAAATCATTTATTAAACTAGTTACAGAGACGTGCATGCTTGATTCACAGACAGTCTACAGTGCCAACATATGGCCACGAGCGCCTTGCTTGAGGATAGCGCAAATACTGACATGGCAGTCTACACTTCAATTGATCATTCTGTATCCTTAGGTATTTGCCATTCGAATGTCACATTATGAATGTTTTTCTCTCATACAAGAGCAAAAAATTATATAGCATGCTATTTTCAAATGGAAAATTCAAATTAAAACATATGCAACATAACCAGATGTTCATCGTTCTTTGATATAATTCAAACACTTAAAGCACAAATGTTAATGTACAGAACACATATTCTTGTTTTTAAGCAGAAACACAGAACATTTTCATTATCTTTATTGTTAGAAACACTATTTAAAAAATAATACAATTGATAATGTAATGGATACCTTACATGGCTCACTTTATGATTTAATGGATCAATCAGTCTTTAGATTTAACCTAAATAGGTTTTAAACAATGTAATGTGTTAAGTCAACAAAAATAAAGGGCACTACACAATGCAATTAATCACAAATATACAAATATTTTATGTGCAACACAATAAAAGTTCCTTGTTGTTTTCTTTAAACTATAAGCATATTCATGCAGCTTTTGCTATTTAGCTTATTCTGTATTGAAGAAAAAAATACACTATAATTAATTAGCAGTGCTTGAACACATTGAACAACATGCAAACATTATAAGTAAATCTCCATGTTCATCAGGACAGGATCATTACCCAGCAACGCAATGTTTTCACTGCTTGTATCAGATCAGTGTATCTATTTTACCAATAAAAAAATAACAATCTTAACTTAGTAATAACACACAGCTTCAGAAAAATTATAATAACTGTAAATATAAATGATCATTAGCTCTATATACTTGGACAGTGTAATTAATTTTTTCTTAGCATAATAGAAGCAATTTTCATTTTATTGTGGCTTTAATGTGTCCAATTTAATACAAACCAATCCACTGGATTTCTTTTTACAAGTAACTGTTAGAAAACTGAGTTTGCTTTTTTTAAAAAAAATCCTACTTTTAGGCAACCTGATTCTAAACCCACCACCAAGGCCTACTAATGCTAAATAATATTTGGACGGAATGTGATAAGGCCACAGTTGGTGCAGTTCTGCTGCCTTCTTTTGCAATGTTAGGTGAATTAATTGAATCAAATCATACACAGCAATAATATATTAAGTTCTATTTTGCATGGTGCAGAAAATATGTAAACATATATAACACATAAAAGTTAGTAAAAACATATATCACAGTATATTAATTATATGTTAAGTTAATAAACAGTCCTAAAAATAATCTCTGAAATATCCAAGTCTGTTGAGAATATAAAAATCTAACTGCCGACAGAAATAACATAATGAAAAAAGAAGATGCTGTCATTTGTGTGTGTGTGTGTTCTACTAAAATGCTACATGAAGATGTTAGTGCATTTTGTAGTGAGATCACTCGTCAGTTAAATCATGGCTCACCAACATATTGAGAACAAAAAAACATGAATTCTAACACGTCAGCTATTTTGAGCACTGTTACATGAAAAAAATCTCTCTCTCAGATATGACATAAATACTTAACTAATGTTACCTAAGAATTTCTACCAAATGGCAGAAAGTCATGCAACAATATCAGACTTTCCTTGATATAAGCATCATAATCATATTCCTTAAACTTAATGGAAGATACAATTTATGGTCAGAAAGACTCATTTGATATCTGGAAGCCCTTGCACATCTGTAATTAGCCATATTTATCATTATTTATGTAAAGTCACTGTTTTTAAGATAACATTCTCAAATCCTGTCTCACAACCCCATAAGTATGTAAACTATCAAAAAGTCTTAATTCTTATAGCAGATACATAAAAAAATAGTTCAGATATATGCTGGAGAAGCACAAAATGTTAAATGAAATGCTACATGGTAAATTTTAATGTCAAATGCATGATGATATTTTACAGGACTTACCAAACAAAATATGAATATGAAAGTATGAAATATAGATAGTTGAGCTTATTAAAAAAGATATAGAAGCATGAAATTCTCTCTCATTGTTCCTCTGCAAAGAAAAATAACTACATGATTTGCCCTTTTATTAGTCCTGTATTGTATGACCTCAAAAAGGGTGCATCAATTTAAGCATTTCAAGGTTAAAAAATAAAATAGAAAAATAATAAATGCAGAATAAGATATAGATGCAGTTGTAGTTTTCAAAAAATGGAATGTTCTGAACACACACAGTAAAATGATATGTATAATGAATGAAATAGGATAAGAAAATTTTATATTTTTTCACGTGGATGCATCATCATCAAATCTTCATGTCTGGAGAGTGAACCTATTTCCTTCACTTTTTAGGTTTACTGTTGGCTGCCTTGTTTCAACAAAGATGTCCTTTACAATTAAACCCTGCATCAAAATGAATCTCTCTCATATGATTGCAAAGGAAACAACATTAAATTTACAACTGTCTGAGCACATATTCACAGGAACAATAAAATTCATCACTCCAATTAATTGTTTAGTCTTCTGATAAAATAAGGAGTAGTTTTCAGACCCAAGGATTCAAATTCCATTATGTTATATTATAATTTTGCCTGTATTATGCAATGGAAACAAATTAAATGTGTGTGAAATTGGATTTTCTTTACTTGAAGTACTCATATCAATTGCACAATATGTTATCTTTTGTCACAATGGTCTCTACTTTGGTATAAGTGCAAGTATAAATTTTAATGCAATGTTAGATTTCCTTCAGTGTACAAAGTGTACTGAAGACATTGGAAGGAACTGTACAGACGTGTTGAATTTCACATACTTGGTACTGAACACATGAAAATACACACCTACAACATATGAGCACCTTGAAAATTATGCACCATGCTTTACCTGAAAAATTCTAAATATTCTATAAGTTATTGAGAAACAAATTGTATAAAGTTTAAAGTTTCTTGAAAAATATTCATATGGATGATCTATCACAGTCATAAAGCATAAGATTTTTTTTCAGAATATACTACATTAACGCAAGTCAAATATAATCCTTCAGGCTAAATCCTGACTGTTGATCCATTAGTTGTAATCTTAAGAAAAAAATATAACTAGCTTAAAGATCAAACTAAACTTAACACAGTTTCCAACATGTTACAACTCTTTACAGAAACTTGTTACATGCAACTTTCACTAGAACTTGGAATGTAACAGGTCTTGGATTTATTTTACATGATCTTTTAAAAAAACTTATATTTACTTTAAAACTTGATAGCTTTTCTAGGTATGAAACATGGGAAGTCATGTTGTACTAATTGTCACAAATGTTCATTATGTGCTCAATATTATCACACAACCTACTTCAAAACTGTTAAATTATTTCAATACCATATCAATTTATTAATTCATTTAAATAACTTTATGATTTTAAAGTGCAAAAATATTTACTAAAACTACAAAAAAAGTTAGAAATTTAAACTTTCAAATACCAGAAACATGCTCAAAAGCATACAAGATAAAATGATGAAATTTGTAGTAAAATTTCCTCAGAAACCTTCAGACATATATTTGTATGTAATCAGTAACTGACATGTTTATTCAGATCAATCACACAGCAAAAATAACCAAATATTTTGCCTCTGACAAATAAAAAACCATATGTAACACAAAGGTTCATGCACATATACGTGTATTTGTGAAATGATATATGTATGCACTTAATTTTTAATTACATTTTTGATAATTTGCATGAATTGATGAAGTACCACGCTTCACCAGCAGAGAACATCTCTAAGAAATAATTATATATTCTTCATTTTCTTTTCAAAGAATAAATGCCAGTTCCTTTATGAGTAACAACAAATGTCACAGCTACATTGAATAATAAAAGTATTATTCACATTGTTTACTATGGAATTCAATGCTCTGTTAGGAACTGTGATGCCTTCCACCAAAAGATTCAAACATATATATAAGTATCTTCTATGATCAGTTTTTCTTATGCCAAATGAGATGCTGTTTCTTAAAGTTTCTTTTATGCCAGGTCAGTTATGTGGCTTAAATATCAAATAATATTATCATATTCAAGTTAGCACAAAGATTTTTGGCAATTCTACTTTTGAAAATATCTCCCTTGCTTACAAATCCATTTTTCTCTGTTTATATTTATGAATTTACTGTGCTTCTAATTCCCCTCACCCCCACCTTTCCTGATAAACCACATTTCTGCATCCTAAACATGATTTAGAACAACATCTGGGCACTCATATCATCATAAATATGAAACAAAAATAGAAATAAAGGAAATATATTGGGCAGAATTCCTGTCTTGTGGGCCTGAAATATTCCATTGAAATGACTAAGCAAAACCAGTACATCATTCAACTTAAAAATGATAGAGCAATGTAACAATTGGACATATTATGTCGATTCCTGGTCTATTGTAAAAAATTGAAAATAACCATAACATTGAAAAAGTATTTAAAAAATGTAAAAATTCTATCTACAAGATGGGAATTCCCTAAGTTGATTACAAAAGTTAACGACTACGATAAAAGAAATGGTTCTTCCGTTAAGACCCATCTGCATATGTATGCATGTATAAATGAACAAAAATTTTACAACACTAAAAGGCTGGTTTTGTCAACACTATTTTACTTCAGTGGATATGTGTCATCTTGTTTATCAAGTTTTACATTTCTCATGAGCTCATAACTTTTGGTACGCTCATAGTACAATCATTTGAAACATTTCGAAGGAATAGAAATATAAAGGTAAGAAAGAGAAGAGGAAAGAACTTGATTGCCTTTTCTGTGCATACGAGATTCAAAGAATATTATCAAGTGGAAGATTCATAGGGGATCCATGTTTGTAAGAAAACCTATTTCATCAGTGTCAACAATCTGGTTTTCACTTTTGTGACTGTTGGGAGGGCAAAATATGTCTAAAGGTAAGCTGCCAATGCCCTTCTGCACCCAAAAAGAGACTTTGCAGACATAAGCCAGTCTCTATCTCTGATTCACTAACCAAAACTTACAAATTCTATATAATATCCATGCTATGAGATGTTTCTTTTATAAAATTTTGTTTTCCCAATCAACTAACAATTATTAAGTTGTGTAATGAAGTTCCAATCATTTCGATATCAGTGTCTGGATGCACTATACAATCTGATGTGAAAACAATGTACCCTTCAATTCCTTTCTTTCTTTCTACATTTTCCAGGTTTTATGAATCAAATTTAATACATAAACTACATATTTCTTAAAAAATGAAAGTAAACTCTCTTGCATCTGGTCTGAGTTGAACACATCATGCATATGAGGGATTTTGAATAGAAATTATTTATATCAGTAAAAAGAATAATTGAAAAACTTATTCTCATCACATATTTTTGCATGGTAAAATACACATTCACATAAACTGGCCATAAGCTTAAGGAAAATACATGAAATATGTAATGTTTGGAAAGTCATACTCCCCGCACACATTATTTCTTTACATTATAAACACTTAATTGGAGCATCATTCTCATACAATAATTACAACAGTATAGTCTCAAACAGTGATACGTTTTCCTTAGCTCTCATAACACGAGATCATTATACCAACTAGTAACAAGGCCACTGGTCCCACGTTGTATTCACCTGAACAATCCTAACTTACCCATTTAATTAAAAAAGATGTTGAAGTAAGTATGTCCATATTCTCCAATGAGATTTCTATCCCAACAATCGACACTAACTACCCCTACTTCATGAAATTTTTTATATACAAATACATTGCATAGAATTATACTGACATATCTTCTTAAGCAGATGTAACAACAAACAACAATGTTTGTAAAGTTAATTATCTATACTGATATCATGAAAATACTTCTGGTACTATCACCACTACTTTTTGTATTTACTTAAGAATAATTCTTATATATTATGCATTCAGTTCATGCATTCTTCTGATATCAATTATTTCTTTTAACATTGCTTAGATTTTGAATGTAATAGCTTTCCGACCATTCGTTTCTACGATAGATGGAAACACTGAAACTAGTACGAACACATTACTGTTGAAATAAAAAAATGTTATTAGTATAATGTTCATAGCTTCTGTCACTTGCAAATATTTTTAAAACAAGTTTGTAATGATGTACAACAAATAGCTGTCTATATGGAAGTCATTTAGATGGAGGGATTTTCACCAACAACAGTTACCATCATTCTTACCCAGTCTACGAAATATAACGCTCATACATGCATTTCCTTGTGGTATAACTGCACCACACTTCCAGTAAAATAAGTCAAGATGTCAACAATCCATATCCAACTGTAAGAACACTTGAGGTGATGAGCACTAAGGTACTTCTGCCATGTCAAATTTCTTTTACTAATGTGAAAAGAATCCATAAACCACACATGAGGAATAACTGTGGCCCAATCCTTTCTGCATGACTTCTCAGCTCTGCTGTGTCGCCTGAAATGAACACGTAACTTCCATGTAAAAATAAAATAACATAAGGGCACATGAAAATACTATCACGTTTAACAACGTTATACCACTGATAAATGAAGAGTTGGTATTTAATTATGTGCATACGAAGTTAGACTTCAAAAAGAGGGATTTTGAATAGAAATTATTTATATCAGTAAATTGCAAAGGGTTGAATGCTAATGGGGAGGGAGTGTCTTCATAATTAGCAAAGTTATATGTACCATTGACTAGTGGCCTCCAAATCAACATTACACCAGGCCCCTGCAATGCCCTGGGCATAATCTGACCTAAATGTTATAACTGAAATTGTCTATGAGTAGTTCATGATAATGTTAGCCCCAGGCCTTCATATATCTCCAACAAAATCGATGTGGTAGATAGGGAACAATTTGCAGATAATTTCTTCCTTTTTGCGGGAGGTGCATTTACATTTGAAATAATTAGAATTTATCAAAATTCACCACATTTCTACAAAATTTTGATTGTTTGCAGAAATTTCTGCAGGCATGCAGGTAGAGCCATGTGATCTCCTTTTTGGTTACACCTCTAATGATGGTATCAGAAAATAATTTATTATTTCCTGCTGTATTTGTGTATGGAGGTAGGAACAAATGCTCCAAATTCTTTTCCACTCAATGTGTAGACAATAGGAAGAAACAATTCAGTCTTCTAGAATTTGGCATATTTTGGTGTTAATGTTAGTGGTCTAACCTGAATTGATGTACTTCCAATTCCCAAGTGGAGATTTTTGAAGGCAGTTCAGTATGAAGTTCTAAAACAAATTCCCTCCACAATGGAAACAAGCTTCCCTCAATTTTACCCACTCAACTTGTGATACCCTAAAACTACTCTTGGAGAAGCCTCTGTGTAACAAACATATGTGGAGTGTCTGTGGAGGCTCATAGAGTGTGGCATGTTTCTCACCTTCAGCCTGGCTTTACTAAATATCCTAGTATACATTCTATCAAAAGATATATGTTTGGCAGTTACACAAATACAAATAAACTTAGTTTATTTTTCTGCACAGTTTTTTGTTTGTGATCGATTTCACTATGTACATGCATAATGAAGCTACTAAACAGATGACAAAATCGTTCGCAAATCAAAAACTGCATCAGGGTGCTCACTCTAGGACCATGATAAAATTCAAGTATAATTCCCAGTTTTCAAGGTAAACTTTCCAAAAATTCAAGGTTACTTGCAGATATTTTCTCTATTTCAACCTTACGTATTACAGTCTCTCACCACCCACCTACACGAATATATCAACAATATAAAGGGTCTGTGTGATTCCAAGGTATCCGAAAATTGTAATTCAATTTAAATAAATGGTATATATACATATTTAAAAGAATTAATTTAAGGTACAGAGTGTACCTTTGCCATTTCACATACTCAGGCTCGAAATACATCTACAAACACAAATACCAAAAGTTACATAATATGCCAATATACAAAGAATTGTTAATTGTATAAAAAATTCAAACTCAAATTGACCTAATTAACATCAAAATATCTCATCTTGCAATAATCTTTCATCTGTTAGACGGTGTCTTGCAAGGGACACTAACAAATAAACGGATTGAGAGAATTCCGTTTTATATTCTACACAGCTTTCTTTTCCTTCCTCGATAAAAATAAAAGCTTGCAGAATTCATGCAGTTCCGGGAGCCAATAATTTATGCATAATTCCCGGAATTCAAGGAAATCACGGAAAGTAGCCACCCTGTGCATGGAAAAATGAACCGTAAGTTTATTAGAGTGAATAAATATCCTGGTTTCATTTGTAAATGGGAAAGATGGGTAAAAATCCAAACGCTGGACCACGATGACTTGCAAGATCAAAACTGGGGATCCGTGGTCACATCCTACACCCTCGATTTCGCAAGGAATTTTTATTTTTTTATGAAGGTTGTGTGTTGCAAATTCTGAAGAACAAAATTTTAGAGCGCGGAAACAAGTATTTACGACTGTACAATCGTTTGAAGTTGAGATGTAGCCGTTTGAAGTGGCGAGGTGGAACTGCACTTGTGGCCACGTTAGTTTGGTTGGTTGGTTAATTTGATGTTTTAAGTCCACTTTATGCACAGGAAGTCTAATCGGGACTGGACCTACAGTTTAAAGTGGGATCTGAACCACTATGTGCCTCCACCGGGTATCGAACCTGGGACCCCTTGATTACAAGGCAATGACGCTACCACTGCTCAATCGGGGAGGCCCAAGTTAGTTTCGTTGCACCCGTACCGATGGATATATATATAAAAGTCAATTTTTCATAAAAATTGCTGGCTCCAAATTTCCCGCCGATTCCGGGCTCTGCCCCAGGGGTAGCTACTGCCTTCTGCCGCTATCGCAGCCTCGCCTTTCTCTATTGAGTCCCTTTGGAAGGCATGTTAGGAACTGGCCAGAGCCACCTGTTGAACACTATTTTCACCAAGAAATTAAACCTCAGAAGGTAACTTGCCTCTTTATCCCAAGGCCAAGCACTGAATTGCAGGTCGAAGTTAAGTCTTTGTTGTCCATTTCCACAGAATACTACCCTCCGCTTCCATTCCTAACAAGTTGCAAATTATCCCATCCCACAAGTCATTCAGAAAATACAACCCTTTACGGCCTGCAGTTGCCAAAAAAAAAATGTGCACCATAGTCCTTTGTTTGTGAATTGTATGTCACACAAATCAATTCCAATGTCTGAAATCTCCAACCCGCCAATACATCATACAATAACATATTGCAAATTATTCCAATCCAGAAGTCGATCATAAGAAGAAAAAGAAAATGTGTAGAGGTGCGCCTGTGACATGAATCCATGATGGAAGCCCTCAAAAACCATGTTGACGTTACGTACGCAAGGAATTTTAATATTACAAAAACGTAAGTTTAGTAGCATGTGTAGATCTAAAAAATTACCTTCCATGCTATTTTGTTACACCCTTTGTTATAAGAAACTAATTTTTTTATCAAAATATTTGAAATGTGCACCAAATCGGGGGTGTAGAATGTGACCACGGAGCCAAAACTGGAACCTGACCAGAAATATGTTGCACATGAACCAGTCGTTCCCTGAGATAAAGTACTGTCACTGCTTCTCCAAATCAAACTAGGCATGAGGAAGTAATTTGTGTTGTTCTTATTCTTTAATGGTAGAGTTGGCATTTTGCTCGAAAAAATCCAACGGGCAAAACTGGTTTTTTTCAGGTTATGTTTAAAAATGTATATTTTAAAAATGAAATACATTTTCCCCCTGGTAGTAATATATCGTAATATTCAATTTGAATTGCTTTATACCCTGTCCCAACTATCTCTGGAGCAGGCAAACGAAAACTAGTCTCTGCACAAGCAGTGAGGTGAGACTGCTCTACCGATGAACATGAGAGGGAACTGGATTGCATGGAGAAGGGGTAAGCGACTGCAGTTACCAGCCTTTGCAACAGCATGTACTGCTTCACTCTGCACACTCTATTTCCTCCCCTTTTCTGATGCTATGCATGGTCTTGTTCCAGAGATAACTGAGACAGGGTATAGTTGACTGAGGGCCGGTTAACCTTTCTGTTAAAATGATCTCTTCTAAAGCATTTGTCTAACAGTTTGATTCTTCTCTTCCTGGATTGTGTAATACTTAATGCTGTTGCTATGTGATCAGTTTTCAGGGTTGCATTCCCTGAAGAGGCACATACTTTAGTGCATCCAACAATCAGACTACCGGTAAGTTGGGGGGGTTACAAAATATGTTATAAGCTGTGTTTGGGGGGGGGGGGCAGCCAACAACAATACTCCGTACTGGCATCTTACTATAGGTGAGGACTTATTTTAACAAGAGAAATGCCTATGACGCCAGAGGTCCCGGGTTCAAATCCCAGCCTGGCATGGATATTATTTCTACATTCTTTCATCAATTTCATCACATCACTCATTCTCATTTTTGTGATCAAACAAATCTGGCAGAAAATAATAATAAAAATACACCAAATCAATCAATCCCTTCCTCCCTTCTATTTTTCTAATTTTGCCCTCTCACTATGCCAAACCTTATGTATAAAGGGAAATTAACTGTCCTCGACCCCCCCCCCCTCCAGATTTGGAACCCAATCGCCGCCACTGCTTGGATGCATCATTGTTTATGAACGTAACATAATTTTGAGTAGTTGTTATGACGAACACATTAACAAGCAACACAGTTAAATAACAAATCAACTTGAATAGTGCCAGAACCATTCTTCCCAGAAAAAAAAACAATAACTGTAACTTTTTTACAGTGGGACTTTCAATTTTATCAATCAGATTTGTTACTTCTTCCCCCTGCAAAGATACTCAAATTTAGGCATGTTATAGTATATGTTTTTCAACATGCAGCACATTTTTAATAAATACTATTAATGAATATTACATTCTGAACTTCAGTTTATGAAACAAATTAGTTTGTGAATGCAGTGGTGTGTGGAATGCATTATATATGCTACAGCTACACACACATTTTTTATCTCATTTACAGTAAAACCTCATTAATAAGGACTAATGGGGGGGGATAAGTTGACTGGTTTAACGAAAGTCCGGATTAACTGAAATTACCTAAAATAACAGTAGAAAGTGCATTAAAATTCCATTTATAGCAACAAAACACGTTTATTATGGTGTATTTAAAGGACATAGGCCTAAATACACTGTACAGTACAGTAAAATGTAAAGCAATATGACAATACAGTGCTTCTAGCTACATTTAAAACCTTGCATTCTGCTTTTTTATTATTATTATTTTTTGCCTTTTGCCTGTCTTGATTAAGTGAAGTCTGGCTTATCAGGGTCTGGATTAATGAGGTTTTACTGTATTTCATTTCCATACAAGCTGCCATAGACCATTAGATAATCCAAATATACAATGCAACACAATGTTTTAAATCTGCTTCAGTACAGCTTGTTTGCAGTTTATCACAGTTGTTTTTTCCCATTATCTTCCTGGATGTTTCAAGCATAAATAATGCCAAATTACAAGTTTGCCATATTTCTTTGTCTGACTGATTTGGTCCAAACATGCACTGTATTTCAAAACATTTGTTGTCAGACTATAGCTTAAGTGTTGCCCTAAAATTCTCAAAAGAGCCTACTGTCTTTTCTTATCTCCAAAAATGTAGTTTAGGCAGAGATGGTGTCAGAATTTGGAATTTACCTCAGCATATGAAAAACTCATTTTTAGTTTACAATCTTGCAATGCTTTGAACAAATGCAAATGCAAAACAAAAATCATTCTCAAGTTGCATCTAGTTTTGATTAATTTCAGCTCCTCTAAATATGCTGCAGTTATCATGGTCTCACAATTGGTGACTTACCCCTACATTCCCTGAAACACACACTATATTACAGTGTTTTTATAAAACTCAAGTGATGCCGTAACATTGCTGAGACCTGTATTTGTTAATCTACGGAAATGTAACCCAGTGCTCTCCCAAGACATGTTAAACCTGTACTATCTTTAAACATGGTGACCAATTTTTCTCAAATGACATTTGTGATTTTACCACCTCTCCTCTCCTAAACTATGAAATATTATTTTAAAAGTTTTACTGCAAAACTGTTGACCAATGAAATCTATAAAATCACTCAGTTTAATTTAGGGATGGGACCGATTAATCGGTACTCTATCGGTATCGGCCGATATAGGCATATCGGTGTATCGGTTTATTGCTAAAATTACCGATTATTTTACCGATCCGATATATGATAAATAGAGCCTGGAAGTTCAGGCATTTATTTTCGTTAAAATAGGTAGGCAAAAATACATTTATAATGTGGTAAATAGCCACTAAAAATGACAAAAAAGGCAAAATAAACCGAAAAAAGGCACATTTAGAAGTCGCTTACTTTTATCTATAATTTCTGGCAAAATGTTAAAATCTAAATTGGGAAGAGCATTTCTATTTTCTCCGTCTTGATTGCACATAACTACAAGGTGCTTTTTAAGTTCTAAACATTCACTGATAGTCGTCTGTCAGAGAGAATGTTTTTCATAATAGAAAATGATCTTTCTACTTCGACAGAAGTTATTGGAGCATACATATAACAAGCTAATGTAGCTGGACTCATTTTGGTAACAGCATTTTCACCTTTTAGAATATCACAAATTGTTTTCAATTGTTTCAAGTCGTCATTTGCACTCACTACCCGTTAGCACTTTTCCGCAACAGCTCACCCCTTTTCTCCTGGCACTTCCATCATCTGCTGCATAGATTCCTCGAAGATTTTCATGGATGCTATAATTGTAATTGTCTCTGGCAATGCACCATAATGAGCAAAAGTAAACTTGAATAGCACAGGAGTTTTTTCACTTCACGAATTGAAGCCGCTTCATTTTCTGGAAGAGCATCGATCACCTCACTGATTTTTTGAAGGTTGTTAGCATAATATATAGCTGCTGATATCCAGGTTCCCTATCTCGTCAAGACTGGTTACTGAGGTAAACTAAGCTCAATCGCAACTTCTTGAAATTTTCGGGTTCGAGAGGGAGATTTCAGAAATATTTTCTTTGTGTTCGAAATCAACCTGTCCACTTCAGCAGTCAATTATGCACAAGAAATGTTAACCGAAAGGCAATATCCTGACTCAGCATGAAATACTTTTTTCTCACACTTTTCTCCTTCAGCAATGTTGAAACATGCGTGAGTTCAATATTACTTAAATAAGGCGAAAAATATTCACATAATAAACGGAAGAAAAATAAATGTCAACAACGTTTTTTGGGAGAAAAATAATTTATATACACATTTTTTTTAAAAAAAATGGTCCAATTTAATTGAAAAAGGCAAAGGCATTATAATTAAAAATAGGCAGTGGGGTCCCAAATAGGCAAAATGAAAAGGCTTCTAAAACATTCGAAACAACATAAGAAACGTATATCCGGAAAAATTTTATCAATATATGCAGTAGATAAAAAGAAGCATTTTGCCAAACTTCCGGGCTCTAATGATAAATATCTTATAATTCAGTGCAAAATTCTGCCATTTTGTTGTAATTTTTATGGACAATCTCGATGCCCTACTTTCTAAAAAAGTAATTGTCTAAATATTCAACTTCTTTTGCACTGCAGTCACCTCGAAATACACATTTGTTAAGGAGATCAAGGAACATTTCATGTTCTTCAAGTACCATATCTAATTTTATATCGGATCGGTAGAATATAGGTTATCGGTATCGGTAAACTTTATATCGGTACTTTATCGGTATCGGCCAAAATTTCATATCGGCCCATCCCTAGTTTAATTCCTTATACTCCGAAAGTTTTGAAAAAACATTAGAGCATAGCATAGAGGGAAAACATGGTGCAAAATCAGTTTTTCATCCAACATCTTTGAAACACATTGCCCAATTTTGCTCAAGTTTTCTACCTGCAGAAATAATTTTACCTAAATGATTCTAAATTTACAGTGGTTATCATGGCCACTAAATAGATGACTTATACCTCTCTGCTCACCCACCCTAACTCATGCATAATATTTTGATAATTTTATTGTCTTATTATTGTGCAAGTACATAATTTTCGTGTTAAGTTTCATGCACAAAACTCAAAACTGTAGTCTATTCAAAGATTTGAAAATGTCAAAAATGATCAAAATATGAAAGTATACATATACACTGTATTTACTTGAGTAACCTTACCCCTTAAAAAAAAGGGGAGAAAAAGAAAAACTGAAATTGTGGTAGATCATGAAGGTGCACAACTTACAAGGGTATACAGCTCCTGACCAGACATGAATAACATTTTATCTTCCATAGGCAAGCAACCCATTATGATGAGAAAAATAATTTATAGTGTTCAGATTTAATTATGCCACAATTAACAGCATTTCAATAAAATGTACTAAATTCTCCCTTGTAATGCTTTAAACATGCAAAAGTTGATTGATCATCATCACAGTTGAAACTACGATGTGCCACTATGACTTCCCCCACATAAGGAAGTGACTGATGGTCAAAGTGCTACCACATTTCAAAAGTATAAGCTTTTGTTCAAGTACGCAATGCAAATGTTTTATGTAAAAATTTCTGGTACTTTCTTCTTTTTTGTTTCTTGGATAAATATTCTTTATATTTCTATTGAAAGTCCATTTCTGGCACGATTTGAGGAAAATAGCCCGACAAAACCCACTATGACTTGTGCTGGCATCATTATTTTTAGTATTATAAGCTCTGCTAAGCCTTTTCAGTACAAGTTTTACAAAATATTTTTACAATTGTAGAACCTCACAAGTATTTAAAGCAATATTTCACAACATTTTCTGAAAGAAAAAAAAAAGAAAAAAAAAGCTTTTTGACTGGTTTTTTTCATGGTGGGTTTTTCTGAAAAAACCTGCATGGGGAAAACTGGGCTGGGCCCAACCGGGCCAACCCTGTTTGATGGTGATGCATTTCTGTACCTGCAGGAATGTTTTCCGACAAGAGTGAAAGGGCAGAGAACAAAAATACCCAAGTAACATTCTTTATGCTCAAAACTCAGGAAAAGTCTCACTTTAGCATATGACAAAATCCAGTGGCTCTCAGTTTGATTACAGGGTGCTTGCTCTCCAATCATTTATACTTGATGGGGGCTCCCCTCTCCCCCACTAGGGCCTCCCCCATGGCGCAGTGGTAGCGTCATTGCCTTGCAATCACGGGGTCCCGGGTTCGATACCTGGTGGAGGCACAAGTGGTTCGGATTCCACTTTAAACTGTAGGTCCAGTCCTGATTAGCCTTACTGTGCATAAAGTGGACTTAAAACGGCAACTCAAACCTCTCCCCCACTAACTATGCCTCTTCATGTTGGATGTAAACAATTGTCTCATTGAAGAATTTTCTTTTGCCTTCAATGTGGTAGAGAAAGCAGAAAATCTAGTAAAAGCTTTGCCACTCATCTCTAAATTGATGGTCAATTACTTTTAGAGCAGATTTTATTTCTCTTTAACCCTTAAATGCTGGAGGTGATTTTCCATAAGTAGGTGCCAACACCAGGCATGTTCTCAGCAGGAAATTTAATTTAAATCAGAAACTACAAATGCTAGAGTTACAAATCTTAGCTCACTTTGTTCAGTTAAGATTAGGCTATAAGTACATGGTAGGAAAAAAAATATCAAATAGAAGAAGAAAATGATTTTTTTTAAAAATAAATGTTAACCTCAGTGGGCCCCCAAGTGTGTAATGCTGGAATATGAGGACTCAAAATTCCCGTGGCAAAAATTGCAAACTTGCTGCTGATACTTCTGTAGAAAAAACAAAATTCTAATGTAAAGACCGTGCTTGTTTTCGGAAGGAATTTAAAATTCCACAAGGTTTTCAATAAAATTTTATATCTTGGAAACTACGAATGCTAGAGTTACAAACTATGCCTCATTTTGTTCAGTACAAAACTAGACTAGGTGGGTTTTCTTTAATGAAATTTGTCACTTTCAGAGGGGAGGGGGTTTTAATGTAATTTTTTTCTGAGACTTCCTTCATGGTGAGATTTTATGCCAGTGAGTCAGCATAATTGATGCTTTATTTGAATTGGATTTACCTCTCTAGGTAGACTACCTATTAATCAATTTTTGTAGAATGAACACAGAGTTTAGTACAGTCAACTCTCGATACAACGACCTTTCACAATTCCTGGGAAAAGGGTCGTTGTTTCGAAGGGGTCGTTATTGGAATTTGCACCAATTTTCAGCTTAAACGGAGCTCAAACGGACATAAAGATGCATAGGAGATGGTAACACCATGTATCCTGGTAGTTATACAACCTGTTATGCACATGACGCGTGTTGTGAAAAGGAAAATGGAACATGAAAACGTTTTCATAAAAAAGGATTTAAAATAATGTTACTTTCTTTCAATTGTGCACAGTTGTTGCTCTCCCAGGAAATTCTTACCATTCTAGTTCATGAGAAACCCATTTGCAGTGAGACCTATGGAAAGGAAAATAAATCTCTCGCTTATTGCGAGCGAAACTCAAAGAATCTTGACACCAGTCAGACTGGCGCCAGCAAAAGTCAGAAGATATCTGGCAGAATGAAGGTTGGATTTTATACGGGTCTACTGGAGCATTGTCTGTTACAAGATTAACTGGTAAGCTTAGATCTCTCGGGAGAAACAACACAACCTTTCCAGGCGCACAAAAAAAAAAGGCGGGGCTGTAAATTTCGTTCTGGTTCCGCAGTGTAAAATACATCGTAAAAAAAGGTCACGTTTTCTTTGCTTCAACCAACTTCATTCACCCCTTCCCCCTTTCAAGGGAGCAGTCCAAACTCCTTCCTTGACTTGCATTGTAATCCAGCGTGAAAAAGAAAACGCGCAACTTGCGATCTGTTTTCACTCAGTGCGTATTCTAGGACACCTCATTAAACAGCGTTGCAGTCGATAATCATTCGGGTTTGGAATTGGATTTCACTGCGCATGCACGTATGAAAATGGTAGATCGTTATTTACTCTCAGGTTAATCGACTATTTAATGTTTGATTTAGGACTATTCTTGATGTCAAACACCCACTCCTCCAAAAGTTTTCCCCTTGAATATGAATAATGTCTTTTTAATCGGTCTCAGCGAACATTCCTACATTTAACTTTTTTTTTCTTGAATGGTTCTGAAGAAAAGGCTGATGCGGATTAAATTTACAGTTTTGCTTATCAGAACAGAAGGCGCAGAACATGAAGTTATTTTAACTCTTGTTTTCCTTTCAGGAGATCGAATTTCGTTATCGTCAAATCAAAACAGCTTTGCGAGATTCAAAACAATAACCTTTTCCTCCGGGCTGCATGAGTCATTGCTGTTATCAGCAAGCAAGAGCTTTGCAGACGCTAGACAAAACACTGGCGCCAGGTGCAGCGTAAAAACAAGGAGACCGGCTGGAAGTTCGAGCAACAGGTGGCAGAACAGAAAAATAAGACGGAACTTTTAACAGCAGTGTAAAGAAAAAAAATGACCCTTGCTTTACGTTTTACCATGCAACAGACAATAATACGGGCAATATTTCCTATGCAGACAACAGCATTAAAAAAATAGGACCTGAATTCTGCAATTATCAACATTGCCGTGCACACCAGTGGCGGAGAATGAGCTGGGGAAAGGGGGCACTTTTTTTTTTTACTTGTTCTATGATTTTTGTCCGTTTTCAAGAATATATCCAGAACTGGTTGTCCCATTTCAGACGTCAAAGGAAAGGAATAGGGGTGGATCCTCTTCCACCCTCGCCTGTAATCCACCCGTGTGCACACACGAGCAAGAAAATCGTGGCTGAAACAATCGGCATCGCCCCTCCCCCCACGTTTGCTGACTGGAAAAGAGGGAGAAGTCAGTCAGCCAACGAAACATTTTTTTGGCAGATATTATGACATCGACACAATTAGGAAAACGTATGTAGTGGGATTATGATGCACGTAAGATCGAAGTAAACTTTCATGGAAACCTGGATGACAACGCATTAAGCGGGTTGACGATCTTTAGTTGGCCTATGTGGTTTTGATTATCTCTAACAATTTCGCTTTTTTTTTTATGACATGTTACAGGAAAAAAAAGAACACGTTTTGAATAAAAGTGGTTACTGGAAGTTGTCGGAACCTTCTGAACTCTAGGTCAGAGCTGGACAGACTTCCAGGTGCCACACGTCTGTTTTTTGGAACCTTCCTGCGACCTTATCTCTCAAGCTGGTGTATTTATCGATGAGATCTCCCATACACATAGCAAAGACTGCAAATCCAGCGGTCATTTCTGTCTGCTCACCCCCCCCCCCCCCCAAGTTTCCGGCAGCTCTTAGGACAAGGAAACAAGTCAAGGTCGATTTAAAATAACATCGAAGCACATTCGATCTTCTCTTCTCCCCTATCCAAGTGCAAGAGTGGCAAAACAAGCCTGGCTTGGGTAGCGACCGTCGGGTGCGGAATAACATTGGTGCACTTGAGGGAGGGAGGGCAGGAGTTAAGTGCTATTGGATATCACTCAAAATGGTGTAGTGATGTCTATTTTTAGTTCAGACCCAATTGTGAGCGGTAGAGCGCTCGTGAAGGGAATGAGTGAAAAAAAAACAACGCATTTTTCGGCCGATTTCCTTCAATTTTTTAAAACTTTTTTCCCAAATTTTTCAACTTTTTTCTACATTTTTCACGGTTCCCGGGAAAAGGGTCGTTACTTCGAGAGGGTCGTTCTACCCGGGGTCGTAGAATCGAGAGTTGACTGTATATGGAACTAGTATCAGATTATGACTGTGACTAAACAGTGTAAACAATAAATACAATAATAACTAAATAAAAACAACAAATAATCCACAGTACTATAACTCTCACAGTATGTAATAAGGATGGTTCAGTCAGGTATTTTTGGGGTGATGGATTATGTGTTTAGAATAACAATACATACCCATCTGGAATTTCCATGTTGGAGATGACATACGTCCATCACCACCATTGGAAAAGGCCAATACTCTCAAATTGTACATTTTCCCAGGAGCAAGTCCTCGAATGTAAGCTTCCAGTTTTCCACCAAGCAGAACAATTGTATCATTAGCTGTGCTCATATCTTGATCAACTTCCCATACTCGAACCTATTTCAAAGAAACAGCTTTAGTCATACATATATAGTTTTAATATTCCCTTTTCAAATTAATTCAGATTCTGGTTTACATAATTTACAGCTGTATATTAGAAATTTATATAATAAAATTAAGGTACATGATAAGTTTTTCATTATATTCATAAAAACAATAATTTCATTATAATCACAAAACAATAAAATAGCAGAATTCTGCTCTCATCTATGTAACATTTATTAGGGGTGAAAGAGATTAATCTGTACTCTACTAATATCAGCCAATACAGGCATAATCTGTATATTGGTTTATTCAGTTCCAACATATCTATAAATATCTATAAATTTAGTGCAATATTCTGTTATAATTCTTATGGTTATAAACATGTAATCTAAATGCCCTAGTTACTTAAAATAATGTCTAAATATACAGCTTTGTTTGCATTGCAGTCGCTTGGTTAACATACATTTATTAAAAAGGTCAATGAACCATTCTGATTCTACAAGAACCATATGGAATTTCTATGTCAGATCGGTAGAATATCATTTGTTGAGAACATTCACCAGATACTATGAACCATATTAATTTCATCTTACATCCTTTTTAAGGCATAATAGCTTAACTATAAGTAGCAGAAAAAAAATATTGCAGACACAGCGTGTGTAAAATAAAATAACTTCCATTACAAAATAAAAAAAATATCAACAAAAACACAATGTAGAGCTAAAAGTAATATATGAATTATCAATAATTAATCATTAAATTTTAAAGAACAAATATTATGAGTAATGACAATTTTTATATCAATTTTTGGAATTATCTTAGTCCAACCAAATATTATTTCTTTTTAAGGCAAGTTAATTTCAAACTAAAGAGATTGATTGATTGATTTGGTTTATTTTATTCGCTTTTCTGACACTTTTGGCTACTCATAAAGATGAAGATGAGTAATGATATGTTGAAATTGATGAGGAGATACTCACAAAAGAAAATGCATGCCTAGATCGGGGTTTGAATGAGGGACCCCTGGCATCTTGCTGTGCTAACCACTGCACCACAGAAGTTGGCACAATGTAGAGAGAAACAGTTAGTGAATAATTGAACGGCTCTGGAATAAAACTTGATAACTCTCACGCCATTCAAACTTGAGATAACATTAGGTGTAGTTGCTGCACAGTCTCCTGTTGTTCACACATTAGTGAACAAGGTCTATCCATTAGCCAGGTAATTGGCAAAACATACAGGAACATCAGGGTAATATAATACATAAGCCACAATGCAATGGATGAACTTTCACTGCTGTTTTCCTCAGTTCCATACTTTTGTGGGTTCTTAAGCTTCAATCCCGAACTGCACGATTGACACTTGAAACTTTTTGCAGCTCACAGGTTATACTCTATTGAGTTAATACATATGGTAATATCGTATTTCCTCATGTCTAATGCACATTATTTTTCCAAAATTTTTGCCCCCCAAAACTGTGGTGTGTATTATGTACTGAATAATTTGGACAGCCAACATTAAATACATGCATGTTTTCATTATGTCACTGCGTATAACACAAATATATAAACTGGTGAAAATATAAATTACCAGGTTGGATTTCTTTAGTAATAATAATTCTTTAAAACACTATAAAAATGAAATTGCCATTTCCCAATGATTTTTCACTTAGTAACGGAACGTTCTGCCGAGAAAAGCGGCACTGTATCATTCTGGCAGAATTCGAGCATGCAACTCCTGTAACATGGGATGTGTATCAGCAGTATTTGTTGGGCAAGAAATAACTTCCTGAGCACTGCAAATCCATAACAAAATTTTGATCTCGCTATCTTCTACTACAGAATGAACAACGGGGATACAGAAGGGATGCTAAACACAGTGGAGGGAGAGGGGGTCATTGTATACACAAGACGATATTCTCCTCTTGGTCCACATAGCAACAGGTGACTCATTGAAAAGGTATGGTGTCATTTGCTCTTGATTGGCATAGCAACAGCTTTACAACCTAAAACTAAGAAAGCAATTGTTTGAACTTGAATTATATTGTGCATTATATATGAGATATAATTGTTTGTTGCTTTTCCCCATCAAAAACCAATGTGTGCATTATACACATGTAAATATGATAATATCTTGTGTATGGAAAAAACTGAAAATATTGAAACATTTGTTTACCTTGTAACCAGTAAGAGGTTCTTCATCTGGACTTGGTGCAACATATCTCCAGGTAACACTGACAGTAGTTGGATCAACAAAATTGACATGTACATTTGTGGGCTGCTTCTGAGGTGGTTTTCTGAATGTACGCTCTAAACGAACAATAATAATATATGTTAGTATTCATGTTTAGGGAAAAGAAAGACTGGTAGCAAATTAATATACTGAAATGAAATACTCACTTATCCATGGAACCGTTTATGATGTTCTATTAATTTTGGTGGTCACTTCTGATCTAAGGTCAGAATTTTTCTGGCCTCATCCCTGCATAAAGCAGTTCTGGGGGCTCACCCAGCCTCAAATCAAAGGGTACCTGGGGGATAAAGGCTGGTTCTGATCACATCACCTCCAAAAGTGGCTGAGATCAAGAATGTGTGGGGCCCTACCCCCACATACCCCAAATGTCCCTTCATAACATGGTGCTATATGCACGGAGAACTTTACCTTACACCATACTCTCAAGAACACCCATCTATTCCTTCTCAAAAATTCGGGTGGCAGACCAAAAGAAAAGATTACTGGTATTAGAAAATTATGTTCATGAATAAGTAAATACTTCATTTCAGTACATAAATAAGTTAGTATATAAAGAGAGAATTGTCTTTATGCATTTTATGATATTCCAATTAATAATATCTCGTAGAAACTCATATTTTAGCATGAATACATTTAAGGAATTTAACTGTCACAAAACTTGCATGATAACTTTGGTTTTTCAGTTGAGTTTTCTTACATGGACAAAATACTGATGTCATCCCATTCCCCATAGTTGAAATAAAAGTCACTAGGTTCAACTCCAAATGAGACAACACTGATTAAATTAAGTTGTACAACAAAATCATGTACCCATATACTACATCCTCACCCAATCCACAAAACAAACTCTAGTTGACATGGTAACCACAGAATATAAACTTCATTGCTCTTTCTTCATATTCTGAACCTATCAAACTTGCTCTTTTCTTTAAATCCATGCTGTGTGACAAGCATATGTTCAGGCAGACATGACCACATTCTCCACCACCTCCCTTCTGACATCTACCAATAAGGGTAACATGTGTGGCAATGTTTTCGATAGTAACCAACAGTTATGGTAAATAAAAATTGACAAACGTAGTAAAACAGTATATGAGCGGTATATAGTGGCAAACATTTTTTGACTAAACAAAAATGGCTGTAAATTGATAAGCTTCTTGAATTGTGTATGTAGATAGTTTGGAAGGATTTGATTATGCAAATAAATATGTGCCGATTCATTCTGCTACCTTTTTGCTGTGCTGCAAAAAAAAACAGAGGTGATCTATTATTGTGCTGAAGCTCTTGCTAGTTCAATGTGACTGACAACGATAGAGATTGGAGGGGTGGTGAAGGAAATTCTACTTGACAGTCATATCTTTGTCACAGATGCAAGTAGAGTGGAACCCCGATTTTACAATTTCCAGCATTATATATTTAATCTACATGCTCCCAACATAGCAAAATGCTATAGAATTTTCCTCAAGGTTACATTTTCCTACATTTGAAGTATTCTCAGCTTACTACCTTGAAAACCATAAAATCAAGGTTCCACTGTATGCAGCCTCAATTGCAGTGTTTTGTGTGTTTCTGATATAATTTGGCAATATTTTCCAAAAAGCTGTTAACTTTACATAAAAAATAAAAAATAAAAAAAAAAAAGCATTTAATATTATTTCATGAATAAAATTTATGCATAATTTATCATTGGGGATGCTGGTCTTTGCAGGATCCTAAAAATGACATTAGTTTTTCACAATTCAAATTTTTGCAATTGTAAAAATTAATATCCCTATCTACAGAGTTTGCCTTTGTATTTTCACCAATTTACATTAGTTTTCTGCCACTTTGGCATAATCATGAGGATGAGGATGAGTGACGATTAGAAGTGATGAAGAAATACTCACAAAAAAACATACATATGCAAGCCAGGATTCAACCCTGGGAACTTCGGTGGCAAAATAGAAAGTTGAACACTTAATGTGCTGTTACCAAGCCAAGTAATCCTATAGTGTGTACCACTTTATCTGAAGAGGGTTGTACAAAGTAATGCGATGACATATTAAACACTGTTTACATGCTTGGAGACTGTTAAGATACAGGGTCCTTCATTCAGCCTTGAACGCCTTGACGGCGGCATGCTTAATGGCCGCCCGGATGCCAACTCCCATCAAATCGTGTGCGATATCTCCGCTATGAAAGCTACTAGCTTCGAAATGATTTCAAGTTCTCAGAATTATAGTTACAATTACATTCAAAGTAAGCATGTTAATTGTCCCGGGGGATGTTGGAAATGTTGTCTTCGTGCATCCACTCATTTTTGGCATGTTTTTAGGAAATTTCACGTAGCTTTGGTAGCAAGACACGCTAAAAGGGAATTTAAGTTTCCTAACAGCTCATGGCACCAGAGTGCCAACTGAAATACATGGCTTTGAGCATAACTTGTAGATTTCTTTCTTAACCTCTTAACCTTATTCCATTTCAGTAACTTTGCGATCTCAGTTCAGTCGTATTTTGAAAGTGGGTATGTGTTACAAGTGTTCTTGCGATTTTCTATTGTTTTATACAGTGTTTATTAAGTGTATAGTGTTCCAAGTGTTATTTTGTGTTTTGCTATAGTTTTAATAATGGCACACACGCACACATTACAACAAAACATAGGGCCTCCTCGATGGAGGCCCATACTGGTTCAGATACCACTTTAAGCTGTAGGTCCAGTCCCGATTAGCCTTTAAGTGGACGTAAAACACCAACTTAATCAATCAATACAACGAAACGTTTTTATGTATAATTTGTATCCGATTACAAATTCTGGAAGGATTGTTCGTAGACGATTTTCAACAGAATTCCCAGGTGTGCCTGTTCCACACAGAAATACCGTGCGAAACCTTGTGAACAAATTGAGAACGAGAGTCAGTTAAATTTTTGTAAATGAATTATGGGGAATGTTAGTGGTGGGGTAATTGATCCACGATTAATATTCTTCTCTAACAAAGCAAGGTTACATTTACAGGGAACAATGGAACCTTACTTCCATTGTGAAATCATTTTGAATAAGAATATCTAGCCTATCTTTCTAAATTTAATTTTACTTGAAAAGAAACTATTCTTTTATCACATTTTGATAAAAAATTGTGACTTTATCTCTCCTTTTCGAGCAGAAATGGGACCTATCATCCATTGTTGAACTCGTTTTGAAAAAAGGATATCTAGTCTTTTCTAAATTTAATTTTCTTTGAAAAAACTCACTATCCTGCAATATTTTTATCACGTTTTGATCACACACTGTGACTTCAATTCTCCTTTCCCATCAAAAATGGGACCTTTCGTTCATTGTTGAACTCGTTATGAAAAGGGATATCTAGCCTTTTCCAAATTTAATTTTCTTTGAAAATAACTCACTGGCCTACAATACTTTTATCACATTTTGATCACAAAAAGTGTCTTCCTTCACCTGTTGTTTTTCATCAATGAGAGAGAGCTTTTGTTCCATTGTTGTACTTTCTAAGTTTCAGATTTGCAGCCTTGTTTAAATTTAACTTTCTTTAACAATCTCGCATTTCTGCAATGTTTCTCTCACATTTTTATCGCATGTTGTGCCATTTCCCAGTTTCCTGCCAAATTTAGCGAAATCAACCGATTCAGTGTACATGGACATAAGTGTTTCGTGCTCATCTCGTAACACGAACCCGTGACATCTCAATCCCTAAACTAATGTGGCTTCTTCTCCCATTCTTTTTTTGTCACTCTGACTTATCGGTTAGCATCAGTAACGTGTTTATCTATGGGGAAAATTGTAAAATAAAGTCAATGCAACACGCCTTCAGACATTAGAACTGAAGAAGAATATCAGGAGAGAAACTGTAGCAATTTCAGAAGCTGAACTGTTGCGTGTCAATGGATATTTCCGAAAAACATGCCAAAACTGTGTGGATGCATCAGGACAACATTTCCAGCATCTGTTGTGACAAGGTACTTGCTTCTTTTGATTATAATTGTAATTGACACTTTAATGATTGTAACTGTATTTGTTGCAGGAATGAATTTGCAATAATTATCATAACATAGTAGGTCATTACAGTAAAAATTGGCATCTCTGAGATTCCTGGGCTGGGCATGGATGTTTGTGAGTGTTCATTCATCAATTTCATCATATCACTCATGTCCATCTTCACAAATTAGCAAAAAGTGGCACAAAACGCGAAGTAAAATAAATGAAATCAAACTAAACGTGCTAAACATTTTTCATTATTTTTATGGATTAGACACTGAAAAAGCTATTATCTTCTAAATAAGCACTTGCGACTAAAACAGTCACAAAAGAACACTATACCTGTGAAACATGAATACCACTCTCTCAGGTACATAGTTGTTCTGGTAATTTACAATGCATCACATAGAACAATGACGGGAGCAAGAAAATTTTTGGATCCAATTTTTTTGCAGGCTGTAATCAATACTGATTTAATAAGGCGCAAATAATTTCACGGGACGCCAATGCATTCTTTCTTTTACAACTTTAGTGCCTCCTCATTGGTTTTTTATTGATTGATTTGTTGTTTTAAGTCCACTTTATGCACAATAAGGCTAATCGGGACTGGACCTACAGTTTTTAGAGTGGGATCCGAACCACTGTGCCATGTGCCTCCACCGGGTATTGAACCTGGGACCCCTTGGTCACAAGGTGATCACATTACCTCTACGCTCCTCCTCAATGGTATAGTGGTATCATTGTCGCCTTGTGATCAAGGGGTCCCAGGTTCCATACCGAGTGGAGGCACAGTGGTTTGGATCACACTTTAAAACACTAACTCAATCAATCAATCAATGAATACCACTCAGAAATGTCACAACACAATTTTTAAACATAAACGCCTACATTATCTGGCCAAGGAACAAGAAAAGGCATTTTATGGCAAATCGTTAGCCTATTATTGCATGAAATTTAAAACAAATCTCTGGGATCAGCCCACAAATTTCCTAAAACAGTGCCAAAAACGAGTGGATGCACGAGGACATTTCCAACATCCCCCGTGACAATTAACGTGCTTATTTAGAATGTAATTGTAACTATAATTCTGAGAACTTGAAATAATTTCGAAGCTAGCGGCTTTCGTAGCAGATATATCGCACGGGATTTGACAGGGGTTGGCATCCGGTCAGTCGTTAAGCGTGCCGCCGTCAAGGTGCTCAAGGCTGAATGGAGGACCCTGTATAATGTACCATTAATTACATTACGCTTTAACTCACCAAGAAATCTTTCACTCTCAGGACCTTCTCCAGCCGAATTATATGCCATCGCCTTCACAAAATAGTAAGTATCAGGCTGCAGACCCACAATTAGAGCCCATGGTTTTCTGCTTCGACTTAAATAATACACAGAATCTTCCTCCCGTCCTTCTTTCTTCCAATATTTTAACTGTGAAATGGAAAAATTACTGGTTATCAAATAAAATTTTGGAACTAAAAATACAAATCTATAAACAAAGAATATTATATTCATTAAATTCAAACAATTTTCATTTTAAAATTGTTATTTACACTTACCTGGCCACAGAGGTAGCCTAACATTCTTACAACAAAATTGAACAGAAAGATAAACACAAAAGAGTCCGTACTCGTCAATAAATTACGGCAAAAATACTGGTCAAACAAACTATCACAAGCAACACTTTTTGGGCTAACCAATTTTGATTGTAAACAAAACTGTTTAGAAGTTTATAAGGAACAAAAAGCACTAAACTCAGTAGCACAACAGTTCTTTTAGGGCAAAAGAGTTTCTAATCAGCTGTTCTTTGTGCTCATAACTTCAAGTCCCATTGCCACTCTTACCTGGCTTCCTGGATCAAGAAAACGTGGACATTAAAATTGTCTGAAAAGTGTTCTGCTTCCACCTCTTATTTCAACTTTCAGTTGTACCTCAATTATTATTCCAGGTGACTGTCTTAAAAGAACAGGAAAATGTATAAATGAAATTTTTACATTTATTGGGACCAGGGGGGTAAAAGGCAGAAAGCAGAAAAGTCAAATTTCAATGCATGCACAGTCACAGACACTTATGGGTTGTTGATTTTTAACTGCCAAGTATTATGAGGGCAAACGAAAATCTTTGCCCCAATTTTTTTCAGCCGAAATAATAAACATGCAGGGAAATCAAAATATAGGAATTGTTCTATGTACCTTGCATTATTTTTCCACATAGCCACCACAGCAGTTCAGGCATTTGTCCCATCGCACTGCTAGTTTGGAGATGTCGCTGTTGTGAAATTTGGCCGGTTGATCGTGGAACCACCGCAGGACAGCAGTCTTCTCTTCGTCTTTGCAAATGAACCTCTGTCCTGCCACGAATTTCTCCAGTGGACCGAACATGTGGAAATCACTGGGGCAAGGTCTGGACTATACGGTTCATGCTCCAGAATCTCCCATTCGAATGACTGAAGTCTATCGATGGTCCTGTTTGCCACATGAGGCCTGGCATTATCGTGGAGGATAACCACATTGTGCACATCGTGAATCCCTTGGTGCTTTTACCTGCTGGCAGCTCGTAGATGTCAGAGTGTGCCACAATAGCTGTCAGCGTTGATGATGGCACCTTATGGCATGAAATCCAGCAGGAGTGGTCCTCGGCGATCCCAGAAGACTGTCAGCATCAACTTCCTGACTGATGGCATTCTGCGGAATTTCTTCATGACAGGCGAATGTGGATGTTTCCACATCATGCTCTGCTGCTTTGATTCTGGAGTGAAATGAAATACCTACATTTCATCTCCAGTGACAATGAAATCCAGGAATCTTTCAGCCTCCTCGGCATAATGCTCACATGTTTCAGTGCAGCCATCATTCGCTTGCCCTTGCTCAGGTCATCCAAAAGCTAAGGAACACACCGACATGAAACCTTGCAATACCCCAAGGATTTGTGAATGATATCATAAACACTGACATAAGAAATGCCAAACTCCTTGGAAATATCCTTCAGATGCACATGCAGATCTGCTTTCACCATTGCATCCACGCAAGCAATGATTTCCGTTGTAAGCGAGAAGTAAGGACGGCTCGACTGCTCATTGTCATGAAGGTCTTCTCGGCCATTTTCGAACTCACAACACCACCACCGCACACTTTGTTCCGCAACACTCCACCCTTACCGGGCCGCTTCTGGCAGGAAAACCCCAAATAAACAACTAAATAGGGTTCCCATCCCGTTCCTCACCAGAGCGCTCGGAACCAAAGAATCAATCACAGGCAAGAACTTACTGAATTAATGTTGCAGGGTGATTGCTGAAACTCGCAGAAATGGGCTTTATACATTTATTTACAATTAAACAAAACAAGGCTCGGATTCTTCCAATAATTCTCTAAAGTTACATTATTTACATTCCTCTAACGTGAGCCCCACGGCAGAACTGCCAAGTGGAAAGCTGAGCATCGGCAGAACTGCCTCGGGATGCTTTTTCTCAAGGGAGGCCACTGGAGCCCGAAGATCGCTCTCCCTTCTGCTATCCAGTTCAAAAACACACTCTCCCTGTCCTCTGACACAGGCCATATTTATACTTCCTCCCGCGTCGCATGTGGGAGGGCTGAAAGTTCAAACCTTATTGGCTCTTATAAGCTACACAGAACCATGGAAGAAACCCAAGCATACAAATTCATACACAATCACAAAAAGAAACAAAACAACAAATACTGTTTGTAACAGTATTATACTCCCCTCACCGAAAAAAAAAAGGCTTACCCCAGGTAAGTCTGAGTGTCCAATGTCGTGGTGAGGTTTGCCTGAAAGAAAAAAAAACACTAACACCGTCCACTTCACTTCACTTCACTGACTTTACACTTCCCGGAATAAGTCTCTCCGAATGTTCCTCACTGCATCCTGTGATCTCTGGAACCGGTGACATCCTAATTCATCGTCGTGAAGTCCATTTCCAGGTGTGGGCTGTTTGACATCCATGGCAAGGACGTCCTCTTCCAGGCGGCTTCCTTCTTGTGAGGTTCTGGGATCGAACCTCTTCCCATCCACTCCTAGGGTAGGAGTACTGTCCAGCACGTGAAATCGCGGCACTTTTCTGCTTAATTACTACAGAAAGTGCAAACACTCGCGAGTAATATGCCTCCGAATAAAAATAAACTTTTAACTAATGGAGATTTCAATTAGAACTGTCCCTTTAAAGAAACTATTTTCTAAGGGATGCGGCAAAGGAGAGAAGAATGGTTTGTTATGATCTACCCAGCTGTTTCCCCCGAAACTCCATGGGGTGACTCTGGGTCAGCTGACCGTTCTTCCCGGCGCCTTTCGTTTCCACCAGAAACCGTACGTCACGCTTCGGGCATCTTTTCACCTGGTTGTTCACTGCTAATGCGATCGAATCCAAGTTTTCTGACCACTTGCTGTGCTCCGTGCAAAACTTGGATATCACTCTCTTTACTGTCATAATTGCTGCTTCAGCGAGATCTGCTTGTGGGCGGTATGGAGTAATGTAAACGGGTTTGCAGTTGATGGTTTTCAGTACTTGACGAAAAAGACGGCTACGAAACACACTTTGGTTGTCACTGGTAAATATCGATGGAAAACCGTAAAGGTAACAATATTTCAGTAATGCATTGGAAATTGTCCTAGCTGTCACTGTTGTCAAGGGTTCCATGAATATGTGTCTCGTAAAAGAATCTTCAATGAGAAATACGTAGCGATAACGCCCCTTAGAACTGGTCGGAAATGGTCCAAACAAATCTCCGTACAATTTCACTCCTGGGCGTGGCTGATTGCGACTTCTCATGAATCCCATCTTTTTACAAGAATCTGAATTTTATCTCAAACAGGTGAGGCATGATCTGCAGTAATCTCTAACATCAGAGTAGACATTTTTCCACGTAAACTGTTCCAAAATCTTGAACAGAGTCTTAGCTGCTCCTGGATGTGCGGTGTGAACTTCGTCATGGGATATTCGCAGCACTTCCGGTTTCAACGAATCCGGTGTCCAAATCTTTTGCTGCTGTCCAAACACGGGAAACATCCCCTTCCCTTCTTCTATGTGTCTGTAGAGAATCCCATCTCCATCCAGATAAGAAGTGCTCAGGTGAAAATCGAAAACTTTCCTGTTCAATTTCTCATCCAATTGAACTTCCTCTCCCTTAAGGCACGCAATTAACAAAGACAAATATGGGTCCTTCCGTTGCTCTCTTGCCCATAATCGCTTATCTTCCAAGTTTATATTGCTGGTTGTTATTTCATTTACTTCCAACTTCTTTGCATTAGGTTCTATTGCTGATTGAGTGAAATTGTTGATTTCGCCACGAGGCTCAGGTGTTACATCACCAATGAGTTCAACAGAAGCGGTGTCAGGGTTGTCTCTCAAAAGACGTTTAAAGAAAACAGAGCAATACAATTCTTCATCTTCGCTGTTCCGTCCATCATCATCCGAATTAGCTCGTGCCATTACATCTTCCTTAATGTCCACTAAGGTTACTTTCTCTTGTTCCGTTTCCCGCGCAGCCGAAGTACCGGGACTCGAACCAGAGTCCTCTCTCCCCAGGCAAGTAGGCTTCTTTCTCTTCCTTTTTTCCTGGAACTCATTCACATCCTTCAGATCGCTAATCGGAATATGATCCTCTTTTTCTTTCCTCGCCGATAACCTTTTCTTTTTCCTGACTTTTTCGGCTCTGGGGGTTTGCAACACTTCTTTGTCGCGGTTCTCTTCTACATGAATGACAGTGGAAGACAGGAGGTTACTAGTTTTCTTCTCTTTCTTCCCAATTGTGTCAAAAGGAATAATATTAATATCGTCCCTTTCATTCAGAAAAGCCCAACCGTTCAACGCGGGTGAAATTAAAATCTTCGCCCTGGCCATAAAACTTCTACCGGCGATCAGGTCATTCTGGGAATTCTCCAATACAAAGAATTTCTCTCGGACCCGTTGACCATAGAAAGTAACATTAAAAAAGACATGTCCCACAGTTGTTGTTTTCCCCTCAGCTAACTGTACATTCAGCTTGCTATGACGTAATTTGGCTCCCTTTCCTTCCAATTTCCGAAATAAAGACAAACTCAAGCAGGATATATTAGCCCCGGTATCCATATACATAGGGATCTGAATGCCATTTATTTCTCCAAAAACGAAAGGTTCCTGAATTTTACTATTTGACATCTTTACTTTTGTCGCATTACAGGCGCGTCCCACTGTCACGCCCTGTCCATGACGTTCTCTTGACTCTGAAACATTATCTTTCTTTGCAGCTCGGTGAAAACTTGCCAGATGTGCAGTTGATTGACAAACGTAACACTTGCGTTCTTTGCCAGACATTCTTGGGTGGTCAGTAGTCGCTTTTGTCTCCCTCGAAACAGCAGGGGGTTCCTTCCCTAACCTCGAATATTTCGCAGGATCGAGAACATGTAATAGATCCTCCCCCGCGGCGCTTCTCGCCCCTCTAACGGCCACCAGTCCCTCGGACTGAGGAGGTGTGGCGCCTCTCAAGGCAAAGTTAATGATTTCCTGTTCTGTCTCATAGTGACGAAACGTAGCGTTTTCCAACATCTCTCCCTGCAGATTCAAAGCATACGCGTGAAGCTCTTTCATGCTGTTGAAATTCTGACATCTTAATCTCTCACGATACACAGGGTTACATTTACGCCGAATAAAATTAACCTTCTCTTCGACTGTAGCGGTGGATCTTGCCCTCTCGAACCATCTATCTATCTTGCGAATATAGACTGCCAATGACTCGCTTTTTAGCTGAAAGCGAGAATCCAAGAATCGCTCTAATTCTCGTTCGTGATCCAACCCATGAAAATTCTTGAGCAACAAATCCCTGAATTGCACATATCCTTCAAACGGCCTTGCAAAATGAAAGAATTCCTTCGCCTCTCCTTTCAACGCTAACGGAAGGTGATAGAGCAATAATTCCTCTTCATTTATGCCCAAAAGATCCCTGTATGCATCCAGTTCATCCAAAAAGCTATAAACTTCCATCCCTTTTGTTTCCCCATTAAAAGTTGGTAACTGTACTCTAATGTCGTCTGGAAGAATCCTCGGCCTGTTTGTTACTGTAGCATTATTTTCTGTACCCATTGTTGGCGTCGAACTCGTATCCCCATTAACGGACGACAACGCAAACTGAGCCCTTGTCAACATTTCGACCCTTTTTCAGCAACCGTTTTCCTTTCTTTGCCTGTGTCCTTTCACACAAAAATCCAAGGACGAGACCCCAATAATTCTCTGTTCCGCAACACTCCACCCTTACCGGGCCGCTTCTGGCAGGAAAACCCCAAATAAACAACTAAATAGGCTCGTTAGTCCTGGGTTCCCATCCCGTTCCTCACCAGAGCGCTCGGAACCAAAGAATCAATCACAGGCAAGAACTTACTGAATTAATGTTGCAGGGTGATTGCTGAAACTCGCAGAAATGGGCTTTATACATTTATTTACAATTAAACAAAACAAGGCTCGGATTCTTCCAATAATTCTCTAAAGTTACATTATTTACATTCCTCTAACGTGAGCCCCACGGCAGAACTGCCAAGTGGAAAGCTGAGCATCGGCAGAACTGCCTCGGGATGCTTTTTCTCAAGGGAGGCCACTGGAGCCCGAAGATCGCTCTCCCTTCTGCTATCCAGTTCAAAAACACACTCTCCCTGTCCTCTGACACAGGCCATATTTATACTTCCTCCTGCGTCGCATGGGGGAGGGCTGAAAGTTCAAACCTTATTGGCTCTTATAAGCTACACAGAACCATGGAAGAAACCCAAGCATACAAATTCATACACAATCACAAAAAGAAACAAAACAACAAATACGGTTTGTAACAACTTCTCAAAGTGAGACACTTGTCCCCAGTTTAAAGTGGGATCCGAACCACTATGTGCCTCCACCGGGTATCGAACATGGGACCCCTTGATGACAAGGCAACGACGTCTCCAATGTGCCATCAGGGAGACACTGATATGAAAGAAATGCAGTGGAACTCCTAGTGGTTCCGTCGCAGTCTTGTTTATATTGTAGGCAGTCTTGAGAAGCAGATAGGATCTTTTATTGAGCCAGATCGCTTATTGAGCTGTCAATGGACAATGTACAGCAATCAAGGTGCCCTCGATTCAGTTTTCAATAGCCAATAGCAGCATGTAGAATAGTCTTGATTCCACTTCAAACTGTATATTTAGTCCTGATTAGGCCATCAGCAAAAAAAGAACTCCAAACAAGATTTATGAAAGCTGCACATTTTTAGATATCAAAATGGAGGGGAACGTTATTTACTCTCATGTTAATTGATGATTTATTCCTGGATTTAGGAGTATTCTGGAGGTCAAACAACCTCGCTCTGTAAAAAGTTTTCCCTTGATTAACTTTTTTTTCTCTTTCTTTTGTTTGTTGCAGTTTTGCTCATCAGAAGGCATAGAATATCAAGTCCTTTTAACTTTTGTTTTTCTTTCTGGAGATAGAATTTCATTATCACCAAATCAAAACAGCTTTGAGACATTCAAAACAATGACTTTTTCCTTCCTGCTGGATGAGTCATTGCTCTTGTCGGCAAGCGACAGATTCGCAGAGGCTAGAAAAAACACTGGCACCAGCTGCAACCTAAAAACAATGAGACTGGAGGGAAGTTAGAGCAACAGATGGCTGAAGAGAAAATCCTTGGCATTTTAAAGATAACGCAATTGTTAAAGACAGAACTTTTATTGGCAGTGTGAAGAAGAAAAAATGAACCTTGCATTGTGTTTTACAATGCAACAAGCGTACGGGCGAAACTTCCTATTCAGACAGCTGCATTCAAACAAAAAACTGTGAGCTGAATTCTGCAATTATTTCATTGTCCTGCACACCAGTAGAGGAGAATGAGCTGTTGTAGGGGTACCAAATTAAACTGTCAAATAGATTTGATGTTTTGCAGGATTTAAATGATGATGAAAATATAAATGAAACAGGAGAGATAAACTTCCACCCTTGGCCGTAATCAGCCCATGAGAAAGAAAATCAGGGCTGAAACACTGCATCAATACCCCCCCAATTGCTGATGAAAAGAGGGATAAGTCACTCGGCCAACAGAACAAGTTTTTGGCAAATTTTATGACATCTGCACAGTTGGGAAAACATATGAAGCAGGACACGGGAGTTATGATATAGGTAAGACCAAGGTAAACTTTTGCCGGAACCTGGATGACAACACATTAAACAGGTTGATCTTTAGTTGGTCTATGTGGATTTAATTATCTGTAACAGTTTCCCCTTGTTATGAAGTGTTACAGAGAATGAAGAACATGTTTTGTATGAAAGCATTTATCTGAAGTTGTTGGCTACCACGCCAAGAGTTGTTCACACACAGGGAAACTGCTGAAACTCGAGTTCAGAGCTAGACAGATCGGGGAAATTTGCAGGTGCTGCATGTCAGTATCTTGGAACATTCTTGCAATTTTTATCTCACATTTCTTTTGTGGCACTGGTGAATATTTCCAAGGTGGTGCATTCAGTGATTAAAGAGCTTGACCTGCCATGCATGTTACAAAGAATGCAAGCCCTTAAGGACCTTTCACATTTCGAGCTGCTTCCTCAGAGTTGTCAGCAGATCTTAGGACAAAGAAACAAGTCAAAGTCAATTTTAAAATAACACCCAAGCTATCTCCACATTCTATCTTCTCTTTTTTACTTATTAGTAGGGTGCAATTAGCTAAAATTTTGCTTAATTCAGAATTAAATACTACAGAAAAAAATTTTCAAGGAATGTTCCCCAATGTTAGGATAACTCAAGTTCAAAATGTCAAATGATGGAAGCTTGGCTGAATCATTCTACATATGAGGGTTGGTCAATAATAATCTGCACTCTTGCTGTAATTTTCTATAGATTGGCCACACTGCTTTCTGCATGGGCATGTCAATGGAGTGTGAATTTGTCATTGATTTAGTGCATTTGTGAGCTTCACAGTTATTTTTCTTTTCTTGTAGTGTATACAGGGTAAAAATGGCCGCACCACCCACCATTTATACCAAAGAAGAACAGCAATCAGTAATCCCTCTCTTGAGGTCTGAAGATCAGGGACAGAAATCTACCGAAGACTTGCATCACAATATAGGGGACTAATGTGCAGATGACTTGTCACTTCATCGATAGTTACTCATGGGTCAGAATCATGGCATGGATTTGCTCAATGTTGTCGTCAGTAGTGGATGTGAATGGCCATTCCGCTGCTCCTTCGTGCTCAACACTTGTCCAACTGTTTTTGAACTTCTCCATCCATTCAAACACACTTTGTCGTAGTTAGCACTTCCCTCAAGCTTTCGGAAGATTTTGGATCCTGGCAATCTCATCTCTGCCATCTGAAATAATATTAACTACGAGTTTTTAACCTTCTCTACTTGTTAAGTCACACATCTTGGGGTGCTGATTGTATTGTTCCCTTTCGACTTTATTGTTCTCATTAGGACGAAGCTCGATTGTGGATGTTGTAGCCTTGTGTGATTTTTATCTATACTTGCACAAACAATAAATAACATACTATATATACAAATTCTTCTTCTTCTTCCTGTCATGTGTCTATCATCTCCTCCTAGTTTTCTTTTTTTGTTGTTTTAAGCGTTTGTCTGCCCATATCTATCTGGAGGTATTCTAAGTCTATGCAATCTTCTGAGTGGTGTGTTGCCAGTGTCTGCATTTGGATGGTTTTCGCTATCCCTTCCTTCTGCATCTTCAGTATGTCCAGTCACACCATGGTTACCTGTAAATGGTAGGGGAGTAAACTGTTGGTGCTGTCCAGTTGGTTTTTGCCAGGTCGAGTCATCAGGAGGAGAGTCACTTTCGTCGCCCGAAGATCCATCCTGAGTCCCTTCGTCGTCACTGGAATCACTCCCCAAAGTCATCAGGTCGGCGATGTCTTCATCTCCCCCTTCCGAATCCGTACCTAATAACTCATTGTCAATTTCACTCAGTGTCAAATTCTTGCCATCTTATATGCCTTTTACTTTTGTTGGAGGAGAAAAAAGCCTGAATGCCACAGTTCACCGCTGGTCACACACCACAAGCTGGTGAACACACACACTGAACGAAAGTTCAAACTTGAATAATTTCATTTCGTTTGTTAGTTTGTCATACTCTCAATGGCAACTTACCTAAGTAAACACGTGATGCAAGAAGCTAAAAATAGCATGATCGACAGAAACACAGCAAATAATTCAACAATACTTCCTTTGTAATACTACAGCGCAGTTTTGTGAAACAGCAAAGAGCAGTCAGCTGTTTTCCAACCCTTTGTTGGCAGCTGGAGACTTTTGACTTTCTTTCCCTGCTGCCTCCCCCTTCCCCCTCCTGCCGGCCCCACCCATGCTTTTGGCACAAAGAATGTCAAAAGGTCATATGTCTATTGCCAAAAATGTGTTTTGAAACACGAAAATTGAAAAAGAAGCAATGTTTTCAAAACCAATGAAAATAAATTGCAAAAAAAAAAAAAAATCACAATTTTTCAGATATCACCCCCCCCCCAAAGTAACAATGAAATTAAACTTTACTAATTGTTAATTACATACCTCTAGACTCATGCAGAACTCAAAACATGTATCTCTGATCATTATCCAAGTTACAGTATGTTAAAAAAAATAACATACTATGCGAAAAAGCAGCTTGAGACACCGGTGTCACAAGCCGTCCTTAAGGGAAATACCTGATGTGACACCTGTAACATAGCCCATCCTTTTAGGGTTAACTAACGAGATTTTCCTGTACATGAATTCACTTCACACAATGCAACATAAGATTGAAAATAAAACTTCAGTTAAATAAGTGTCTATACAAACACTAGAAAATCCATCACGTACAAAAACACAGACTACAAGCAAATACTTACTCTATGTCCAATAAGTTTACCACGCATTGTTTCACGACTCTGGTCCACAGGAATCCAGGAAACATTGATGGCTGTAGAATTGTACCCTCTAGCTTTAACTTGTACTGGTGATACTTGTGGCATGTCCTCAGCACTGTATATTTCTACCTCTTTGGATTCAGGACCAAAACCAATATCGTTTATTGCCTGTAACAATAAAAAAGGAGGCAATAAATTTCAGAGTAAGCAAATTTTATTATTAATTAGGGATGGTAGATTAACTGGAACTCTATCGTTATCAGTTTACTGGTAAAATTACTGATTGTGATCCAATATACGTATGCCCATATAGAGTCTGTAATTTAGTGCAAAATTCCACCTATTTTTATTATTTGTATGAATATAAACAGATAATTTATATGCCCTGGTTTTGTGCAGTAAATGACTAAATAAGCAGTTTATTTTTCAAAGACAAAACCTATTGCAGTTAAAAGAAATGGGATGTAGATGAAATAACTGCATTGTAACAAGGCAACAGAAAAATATCTAATGTTTACAATTTGTATAGAAAATTTGCATTCTGAGCCAAAGATATTCTGAAGTATCAAAGATCAACTATCAGTATTGGTGGAAATCAGTACAGGTTGATTGATTGGTTTTATTTTACTTCGCATTAGGCTAATTGCGAAGATGAGGATGAGTGATGACATGAGGAAATTGATCAAGGGACACTTGCAACGAACACTCATGCCCAGGCCACGATTCAAAACCGGGACCTCTGGGATCATATGGCACTGTGCTAACCACTCTGCAAATTGGTACAGGTATCAGCATTGTTACTAGTATCAGTTCAAAGTGGTATTGGCTATTAGAAAGATGAAATATCTTGGGTATTTATTATATGTGGGTTTTCACTTTTTGTGCTCATAGATTTTAATCTCATAATTCTGGTAATTATGAGCATATCTGTGTATACATTTTCCAAACTGCTAGACAACTTGACACGAGTGAGTTTCACAAATTTCTATGACTGACACACGGCATTGTCAAATGGATGAAGAAGTAATATATAAATATAGTCACAATATTCCAGGATGTTTCATTAGCATCACATTCAGTAAACCTTTGATTATGGTGCAGCTAAAAAAAATAAGCATCACTACCTGGGCATGTTAGTACATAAACATAATACATATGATAACACTGGTAAACACACTTCTTATTGTTTTAGGCTATCTTTGCTATTATTTCGAATATGACATCAGAATTCTACATTAGCTCTAGTTTTTGAGTAATGGCTCTCTCATTCAAAAACATAAAAGACATGAAATCTCATTGTTAATCATGCTTAATGATGAGAAAAACGTAGTTTCTGAGATTTTCTTGCATGTAGGGTATCGGAACAATCATGTTGAAGATCCATCCCAGCAATAATCTGCCACACTAGTGGTGATTAGGTACCAAAAGTGGGGGTGGGGCAGGTGCAAGGACGGTTTAGTTTCCCTTAGTAGACAAGGCTTAGCATTAAGAGTGCAAGAGGCAAAAAGTGGGTGGGAAATGTCCTCCACACCCCACCTAATCACCACCACTGACCTGCCATCTTGTGTCTGTCCCATCTGATTAGAAATATATCCTCCATCACCTCTTTTACATCTTGTTGGGACCTATCCCCTTGTTTTTCATTAAAATCACCAAGATTATCTGGAAATCTGTCTAAGTGGATTTGGAGGAAATTTATATTTATGCTCATATTAATACCAAACGTTTTGAAGTTTGTGAGCATGTTTTACACTGGTTCTTCATACAGGGTTATTATAAATGATGGACCCATTTTCAAAACATCATATTTATTGAGGTACAAATCCAAAGTGAACAAGCTATATACCAATGGAAAGAGGAAGGTTCAAAGTTTGTTACCACAATGTTTGTAACTGTTATAAATGTTCAATGTGGCCACCATTGGCTGCACGGCAAACATCGACGCGGTAGCCAAACTCGTTCCACACACGCGTAAGCATATCTGCTGTTACCGAGTGCACGGCAGCAGTGATCCGGTTACGCAGATCGTTAAGTTGGTGGTTTGCTACCGAATTTGGTGCGGAATGCCCGCTGCACTGCAATTTGCGACTCACTTTTCGCGAACTCAAGGCATCTCGCTCACAACTGACAGAGACGGTCCTCTCGCGAACTCTACCGGCCGCTTCCGCAACCACCACAGCCCGCCGGCCGCTGCCCGCCAGAAACTTTGAACCTTCCTCTTTCCATTGGTATATAGCTTCTTCAATTTGGATCTGTACTTCCCTACCTATGACGTTTTGAAAATGGGTCCATCATTTATAATAACCCTGTATATTTTGGCTTTGTGGTTGCCCAAGATGTTCTTGATAACTGAGACATAACTGAACCATGCAGAAGCTTCAATATCATTCTTAAAATTTGAGAGATTTGAATCATTAATGAGTTTACAAATTTGAGGCCCATCAAAGATCTCTGTTTTTAGTTTCTCAATACTCAGTCCAGGAAAGGATCTGTAGTTGTAATGAAACACTTGCCACCTTTATCCAAGGCTTTAAAAAACTGCTTCATCCATACAGACATTCACCATCTTTTTGATTCTACACAAATAGACCACTGGTGCTCATGATAATACATCTTTTTTAAAACCATTTTGATATTTAATATTCTTCTTCAAGTTTTGTTGAGTGACACATTGGAATAGATGTGTAGAGATTCACATTGTGCAATGGGAGGTCAGGCAATGTGGTAAATAAGCACTGGTACAGGAATGCCTTTGCAATGAGGCACAGGATGTCACGCAAATTCCAAATCAGGATACTCCATTAACAATTGAAGATCTCACACTCTCGAAGTTAAGACTTCTTCTTCCTCTAGGTTTTGCAAACTTTCTGGGGAGCCTAGACTTATCTTGGTCTCCAAGCTACATTCCAAAATATGCAAGATATGTTTCCGTTACAAAGTCAGTGATGTTTTTCTTTGTTTCTGCAGAGAATATTCACCATAGAGGCAGCAGAATGCATCAGGATCATTTACACAGCCAGTTCGTGAAGAGCTCACGTTTCATTCCCCTCAACAATAGAAATAAAACTTAAAAATAAAACAAACTTTTAATAAATATGGATGGAGTAGAGAAATATTCTTATCTTCTAAAATAAAAGACATGCCCTATTGCATGTCGACACCTACAGCTCTTATTGAGATAAACTTAAAATTTAAAGATATCAAGTATTTCAAGAACTAGAGCCAACTTGGCAAAACTAACATTCATTCTAAATTCAGCACAACCAAAATACCCTAAATTCATTCAAAAATCCTTGACAACTAAAAAAAAAATATTTTTTTGTAGACCTGTGTAATAAATATACCTTACCTGAACTTTCACAAAATACTTTGTATAGAAATATTCTTGAGATATGCTCACAACATGCATATTTGTATTTCCGAAGTTCTTCAGCACATCAGATTGGAATTCAATATCATCATGTTTCCGCCAAAAAACTTTGTAGTGTATTCCAGGCCCATTTTGATCTTGTGCTGGAAGCGTCTGGTAAGCAAAAAGAGAATCAGTTAGAATAATGAGAAAGGAAAAACTACATACCTACAGAAACACTACCTACAGAAACACAACCGTAAGAAGTTTTCTACAGTCCTAAAATTATAATCCTTCACAGGCAAAATTTTGTGATATCAGCACTTCTGTGCATACATCTTTCAAACTCCTAGACAATTTGAAATGAGTAAGTTTTGCAAATTTCCAATAACTGACACAATGTATTGCAAAATGGATGAAGAATTAATACAGAAATATAGTCAGGATGTCTGGTCTAGCAACACAAAACTAATTCCAAAAAAAAAAAATCCGAAATTAGAAGACAAAATTCAGTAGGCAACTACTGAAACTAAATTTTACAACACAATTTGTATTGTTTTGTATTAATTAGTATTTGAATATAGTAGATTGCCACAATGATAATCATATATGTGATATATTGCCTGACATCCATGGGATATGTCACTTATTATTATTATTTATTACTTGAAGTAGTGTTGCACTTAAGCTTACAGTATACTTTACACTGAATTCTCTAACTATAAAAAGAACATTTTCCCTATGAGTGTAGCATGACATGCTGCACATGTTGCTTGTCACTTGCAGCTCATTTGGACTGGATCGTATCTACATTATACACATCATGCTGCCTCAATCTGTTGACTTCACGCTAATTACAGACAGGAGAGAAAAACTAAGGTAAATTAACACCAAAATGACATGCAACAGGTAACACATGTTGATTGAGGATTCACCAATCGAATGCAGGCTTGTGGGGCCTGTCATGCCACTATGGTCTGAAACTTTGTCCTTGGTTGGCTCATTCCCTGTGTTGCCTGTCACTTTGGTGTGAAATTTTCTTGCCACATGTTACCTGTCACTTGTCACTTTGGTGTGAAATCTTCCTAATAGATGCACTTTTTCATCTTTGTGCAGCCATCATGGGTGTCTTAGTATTCAATTTATCTTTATTGAGGACGAGGTTCAGCCTGCGGCTGTTCTGCCACCTAACCCCAATGGATACATACGAACTACATACTAAATACAAATAATGAACATACTAAATACAAATAACAAACAAACAAATATAAAAAAGAAAAAAGAAGACACACACAAAAAAGAGCAAATACAAAAGTGAGAACAAAGGCTCGCTTACACACACAGGAAAGGAAAAAAATGCACAAAGGATATACAAATTAATAGACACGATTGTGCTTCGTGTCACATAGGTAAGACTAATACAAATTAAGATGACATAAAAATATAAATATTTTTAATACACGAGAAAGGACAAAATATAGTCAAGGGTTGGCAACATGTAAGGGTAAAGCAAAGAAACAAAATGAGAATACTTGTTCTTAGGAAGTTGGTTCAGAAGTAAGAGCTACTATTTGTGAGTGCTGGAATGCAGATATTGTTCATTTAACAGGCAGGAGGAAGTTCATTCCATGCTCTTGCAGCTGAATATGTAAAAGATGATTCAAAAAGCACTAGTGTGTGCATTGGAAGTTCAAGTTTTGATTTTTCCCTTGTTTTATAAACATGAATTTCACTTCTGAATTTTAAATTCTGGAATAGGTTTTTACGTGTTTCTGTTTATAAAAGATTAAGATTAATTGATTGATTTATTTTATTTTACTTCACTTTTTGTGCCACTTTTGGCTAATTTGCGAAGATGCGGATGAGTGATGATGTGATAAAATTGATGAATGGACACTCACAAACATCCATGCCCAGGCCGGGATTTGAACCTGGGACCCCTGGCATCGTAGCTCGATGTGCTAACCACTCCACCACGGGGGCCGGCATAAAAGATTATGAATAAAGCAACACAGATGTAAATAATTTTTAGAATATTCTTCTAAAACTTTATGGCCATGTTCAACATTTTGTTTGCATTTAGTGTTGGGTTGGGAGGATATGATCATATTTTCTTATGTGGTACACACCATAAATTATGTCGCAGTAGTCTAGTATAGGAAATATCAGTGATTGTATTAGTCTCATATTAATATCTGTTTTTAGGTATTCTTTGGAAACAGTATAGCGATCTTAGCACAGAAAAAGCTTTTTCTAGTTTGTTCTTGGACATGAATGTCCCAGTTAAGGTGTTCATCGAAAATGAAGCCTAGATTTCTGACACTTGTTGAATAAGGGATTATAGATGTGTTCACTTTGATGCATATCTCCTTAGGATTTATCAGAGAGAGACTATTTCAGGAACCAAGTATATATGCTGGATAAATCATCATTGAGCAAAGCTAAGGTTGCATCCAGTGATTTTGGAGGAAAAGGAATTGTAGTTGAGTGTCATCTGCTTCAAAATTAACTTTACTTTGTTTGATTATGGTAGCTAAGTCAGCTGTAAAAATGGTACAGAGGAGAGAGGCTAGAACGGATCCCTGTGGGACACCAGTTGCCAGTGGCAGGGTGCGAGAGAGAGGGGATGTGGCAGCGTTTATGTATACTCTCTGTTGTCTGTTGTTCAGATACGATCTAAACCATCAGAGAGAGGGAGGTGAAAAATTGTAGTACAGTGAAATCTTAGTTATACGTTTTATGGGGGACAACTGAATTATCCTACCAGTTATGCAATTCACCAAAAATTGATTAATTCTCCAGTAAATATTTGAGAAGAAAAAAATGGCATTACATGGGACAGATGAGATGCTTCGGACCCATGAAGAAGATGGATGCAGAAAGACTACCACTGAGAGCTTACAATGCAAGATGAGTGGGAGTAAGGCCAAAAGGGAGACCAAGATGTCGGTGGAAAGAGCAGATAATGGAGAATGTTAGGAGAAGAGGAAAAAATTGGAACACCATGGAGAGAGAGGAGTTGTGGAAGACCAGGATAAATTCGAGAGGTTTGACTTCTATGCCGACCCAGCCAAAGGAAGGAAATGGCGAAGGATGATATATATACACATGGGACCCATTTTAATGCTCTGATAACTACACAAATATGCTGTTAAAAGGGAAATGTTTATTTTGTGTAATAAGTGTAGTTTTTAAATCAAGTTTAGGGTTATATTCAACATTTTAACACTGAAATGCCATTTTATATACCACTTTTGATCCCGAAATGTGCCCAGTTTTTGTACCGAAATCCCAATCTTTTATTCACCATAAATATGTGGCTCTACACATGATATAAAGTTGACAAAACCTTAAAATAATAATAATAACTTTTCTATAAAGCATTAAAATAACATTTATACTTACATCCCATGTAATCGTTAAATCACCTTTCTTTCCACCTCCGCCACCAACATTAGCAGGTGGTTTGTATGGAATATCTGGTGAGGTACTGTGTAGAGGTGATGGGGCTGAAGGCAGTCCATAACCTAACTCATTGGCAGCAGACACACGGAATTCATAGGATGACCATGGAGAGAGAACACTTTCGATGGCTGTTTCTTTTCGACCATTGTATCTGTCCACTTCTTTGGCAGTAATATCTACAAAATAGCAAAAGCAGTTACCAAATTATATAAAAATGAACTTACATACAATGAACAAAAATTGTATATTGGTAATATCACTACAGTGAATACATTCTTGAACTTTCAGGTTTCCAACTTTGAAATGTATCAAATTAAGAAAAAAGTTTAACATCACTTCTTAGTGGGCACTTGTGTTACAATATATCTGTGTTGTTCTTAAAGGTTCGCATAACCACTTTTTGTAGATGCAAAATAATTTAACACAGTTATTTTTAGTGGCTAGTCACTCTACACCTGTGAGGTTGTGTGTTGTATGTTTATCTTGGTGTAATCTTGAAAAAGTTCTGGGAAACCAAGACGAAATGTCGCAGATAAAATAAAAACCACTAAAAATAACTGTGTTAGATTATTTTCCAGCTTGCATTACAAGTTACCCCTAAACTTTCAGGTTTCTAGGTCCATACGTTTTAGGCTGTGTGTCGATGAGTCATGAATGAGGCTAAACTCTTATATACAGGGTAAGTCAAAATGATGGACCCGATTACAGAAATTTATTCTCTGAAATCTAATAAACATATGTTATTGTGAGACATGCGCTTCAAAAGATTAACTTTCAAAGTTTAGTTTCCATGTAGTGTTTCCACTTTCTACCACTAGGAGTCAGCAGCTAAAAGGAAAATGGCGTGGACTGGAGAACAGAGATCTTTTTGTGTGCTTGATTATCATGTGAACAATTGGATTGGATTGATTTGTTGTTTTAAGTCCACTTTATGCACAGTAAGGCTAATCGGGACTGGACCTACAGTTTAAAGTGGGATCCAAACCACTATGTGCCTCAACCGGGAATCGAACCTGGGACCCCTTGATTACAAGTCGACGATGCTACCACTGCGCCATCGGGGAGGCCTCGTGTGAACAAGTCTGTGATTAGTATGCAATTGCATTTCCGTACAAAATATCGGAGAGAACCACCTATGGGGAAGGACATTCGTAAGTGGTATGAACATTTCAGACATTCGAGCTGCATCTGTAAACGAAAATCGTCTGGCTGTCTGTTGACTGGGGAAGAGACAGTAGAACGAGTGCGCACATGTTTCGTGTGGAGTCCACAGAAGTGCATCTACCGGGCAGTGAGAGAACTTCAACTTCCACAGAAAACAATCTGGCTGGTTCTGCAGAAACGTTTACAAATGAAACCCTACCACTTGCAACTAGTTCAAGCCTTAAAAGACACTGATTATGCTTTGCGCACATCCTTCTGTGCTGATTTCCTCGAATTAATGGAAACAGATGGGTTCTCTGAGAGGTTAATTTACTGTGATGAAGCAACTTTTCACCTTTCAGGGAAAGTGAATAGACACAACGTAAGGATTTGGGGAACTGCTAACCCCCTTGAATTTGTGGAACACGAACGCAATTTTCCCAAAGTGAATGCCTTTTGTGCCATTTTCCATGAAAAGATTTATGGGCCCTTTTTCTTCCATGAACGTACTGTGACAGGACTTGCTTTCCTTGATATGCTGCAACTTTGGCTCCTTCCACAGCTTGCAGAGGATAGCGCAGATTTCATTCTCCAATTGGATGGTGCCCCTGCGCATTACCATGGCAGCGTTTGGGACCATCTCAATGGGACATTGGAACAACGTTGGATAGGCCGTGCATCTCTGAAGGATCGACCTCTCCTTCATTGGCCACCTCGTTCCCCCGACTTGACCCATGTGATTTCTTCATGTGGGGTTTTGTCAAGGATCATGTTTATGTACCACCACTTCCAACAACATTGGATGACCTGCGTGCCTGCATCACAGCAGCCATTGCTGATATTGACCGCAACATGCTACACAAGGTTTGGCAGGAGATACACTATTAGCTTGATGTGTGCCGTGTTACGCGAGGTGCTCACATAGAACACTTGTGATTTGTTTGAAAAAAACTTTGACAGTTTACCTTTCTTAGCACATGTCTCACAATAACATTTGTTTATTATATTTCACAGAATAAATGTCTGAAATCAGGTTAATCATTTTGACTTACCCTGTATTTTAGATATTAAGGTCGACAATTTTTTCCATAATGCTGCTGTATCGATATTTCGGTATTGCCATCGGCGAGTACTGGTTGAAATTTATTTACTGACACCAGTCAATACTTTTCTGGCATTTAGGTCTTTTGTGTGGTCTGCAAAAATGTTGTGCAATGCTTTCACAGTGTCTAATTATCTGGAAATTATGAAAATTTGAACTTTCTCTTTATTTTGCACAGTTTTGTTTAAAAAATTGGATTTAATGATTACATAACATATAATTTAATATTCTGATGTAATTCTTAAAAAAAAAAAACTCTCCCTGGTTTTGTCATTTTATTGTGGGGAACTTATGGAACATGTGAGTGTACATTCACAAGTGTTTATTAAAATAGACCCGCACAGCAGTGGTTACACACTTCACTGTTACACGTATGTATTGCAACATGGTGGCATCTGGAGAGGAGGAAGCACTCTGGGTCCTGCAATTCCATGAAGCAATTGAAAGTGACATACATGGCTTCATTCATAGATGCTTTTGGACAATTCTCCAGACAGTTAAAGCTCTCAACTTGCCCGATTTGTTGATTCCCATAAGCTTCATGTGAAAGCTTCACTGACCTGGGCCACAGTCTCCTCCGACACTGATGGTTGGCCACAGGACTTACCTTTGAACAGACAACCCGTAGCCATGAATTGCTTCTACCTCTTATGAATAAGAATGCTTTTCTGTTGATGGCTCTTTCTGAAATTTCATCCTATGTGGTTGTAAAGCCAGCCACACACCGGATCCGACATGACAAGGTGCAACACAAAGAGAGAACGAGAGACGAGTCATGACATGATGCAACAGAATGCAATGATATACAAAGTGACACGACGAGGCAAGACGAGTCTTGTTGTGTTCTTCTTACAAGAACGAGAGGGCAAAAGAGGTGTTGATTACTTTAATTCCATGCATGGTAGTGTTCCATGACAACATAATATTACAAATTGCTAACAAAAATTAAGTTGGGAAGGGCGTAACATGACAGGGATCAGGAATGCCCCCATAGGAGCCAATTATTCCTGGCAATGAAAGTTAATTTTCATTACTACCAGGGATGTTTCTATCCTCCTGCAATTTTGGAACGTTATATGTAAATATGATAATTTAATTTTGATATTTTGTTTGTACAAAACCCAAATATGTTGCACAACAAAAAAATCACTAACATATAGCCTACGTGAAAACATGAAAGCCACTGAAGGTTTGGAAACACATTTTTTGGGTGAGGAAATGAGTAATCATTTAAGTAGCTTTGTTTCATACTGTATTTCTAATTATTTTTCAATATAATGTTATATTATATCCTCTCAAAAGAAAGTAGATTTCCTTGTAAATATATTTCCTGTTTACACATGAATCCACCAATAGATTAACCCCTGGCAAAAAAGATAAAAGTTTATTTTGCGAACTGCAAACACATAGTTATTCAAGCAGTAAATATCAAACTGGCCAGAAGATTGATTTCCTGTACAATTTACAATACATTTTGCACACTACATTCTCCGTCCAAATACAAGATAATTTCCAATAGACCTATTTTTCTTTCAGGTAATGTAATTATGCCACTTCATTCCATAGCACATCAATTTTGTCCTTATTATGGCAACCAGTCAAGGAATAATTGTACAACGGAGGCCTCACTTGGACAAGAATGATTAGCTTCTATGGATGAAACTCCATTTTTAAACTTGACTGCACTGTCAAATCTACATATAATATGTCAAAATGATACAGTGATAAGTCACATGCACGTGGTGCACTGAGGAGAAAGGATTCACACATGCGCAGAGCATTTTGTCGCATCATGCTCCTGCGAGTCTAAATTCCACAGACGTTCACTGTTTTGTCGCAAACAGTTGCAATGTGACTCAAGCATATAGCAAATGATTTAGAAATAGATAACACTCGCCAGACTCTGGAAAAGTTCAAATTTTCATGGCCATAATGTGTGGTCCAAAACATTATTACCTTCAGTTGATAGATAAAATATAGCAGAAACGGAAATGAGTGTTTGACCCACAAAGTTGCCAGGTCCAAAGACAATTCTATCTTCACTCTGGACCTTGCAAATTTACAGGTCAAGCACTCACTTGCATTTTCACCATATTTTATCTACAACTGAAAATGCAGCCTGTGGCCATGAAAATTTGAATTTTTCCAGTGTCTGGTGTGTTTCCTATTTCTTCTCATTTACTTTGCACATATACATATATAATATCATGGAAAAAAAACAATTCTGAAGAAAGCATGTTTAACAGGTATAATAAATGTAGTGAAGGTAAAAACTTACCAGCATGCCTTGGCCTTCAATATGATGTAGCACTACAGATTTTAGACAAATATTTTTAGCACAGAAAGATAAAAATTTTTACAACTTACTTTCTGCCAGAATGCCCCATGTATGGTTCCACTGAGTGCGACCATAAATTGTGTAATGACGGATACGTCGCCCATGGGTGGCACCATCAGTCCATTGAATTATGGCTGAAGTTTTTGTAATATCCGCAGCCTGTACACCACCTGGAAATGCAAAACAGAGAGCACTGTAATAAACTGTTGCTTTCAAATTGTGTAAATAACTCCAACAATCATGTTTTAATTGATTGATTGATTTGCTTTATTTTACTTCCCTGTTGTGCCACTTTTGGCTAATTTGCAAAGATGGGGATGAGTGATGATATAATGAAATTGATGAATGGACACTCACAAATATCCATGCCCAGACTGGGATTCGAACCCAGGACTCCTGGTGTCGTAGCTTGATGTGCTAACATTATACTTACAGTAGAATCATAACCACTTGTTAGGACTGATCTGACAGCACTTTGAACCAATAATGATGATTCAAATCTTAACAAAAGTTGTTCAAAATAATTAACCCTTCGTTGGTATACGTGTGAGCATGGCGCTCACCCTGGAATATAATTGTAAGATTTTCAGGCCCGGCTGTATTTTCGAATGTCTATGACTAGATGATGCCAGTTATACTTTGTGGCTTTGTTCTCTGTCTGCACAGACATGTCATTATCATGACAGTCCATATTTTGTGAGTGCCACGCTCACATGTATACCAACCGCGAAATTTCTGTGTGCACTGAATTCGTGTTGTATCACTGTTTTCTGTTTTGATTCTTCGGTAATTATTTTTTTCAACTTATTACTGTCATTATTTCTGGCTAAATGAACTTTGAAACTGGATTTTCGTTACAAATGAACAATAGCAGTTCCGTGCATTGCTTGGTGAATCAAGTGATGACAAAAAGAGATGACCTGGGCAGGGTGTTTGATTCTCAGGGTGCAGATGATAATGTTGTTGAGGAGTTATTGAAAAGCGAAAATGAGGATCAAACTCCTTGTGACGATGAGTCTATTTTTACGTGTTCTTTTACCTCACTATATTGGGTGGGATGAAACTATGAAGTAGAATGTACATCTCTCTTGTCAGCACATAATAAATTATTGAATTTATTACTTATGTTATGCAAATTAGTTATCAAAAGTAAATTCCAAATAAAATTATAAAAATTGTGTTTTCCATGACAAATTGCCTCTCACATTAGGTAATCAGTTACTGATTACCTAATGCAGTAATACTGCAATACAACAATATAATTTTGTTATTATGTAATAAATAAGATAAATGTTAACATGTAAGTGATATATGTTAGGCAATATATATTTATAAATTACAGTTAATGTGATAAATGTAAAACGATATTTGAAAAAGTGCCAAAAAAAATGAAATTCATATGTGAGTGCCATGTTCATACATACATCAACTGCGTTTACATCAACTGCGTTACTCTGAAACATGTATACCAACGGAGGGTTAATATTAGTTGGTGAGACTCCAACTATCGGCCTCTGTGACAGAGTGGTTAGCACATCGCACTATGATGCCAGAGGTCCCAAGTTCAAATTCCAACCTGGGCATGGGTGTTAGTTGTGTCTCTTCATCAATTTAATCATATCATCGCTAATCCTCATCTTTGCGATTAGCCAAAAGAGGCAGAAAAAAAAGGTAAAGTATTCCCCTGTGCTTAGCACCACGCCATGAAGGCGTATAGGGGGTGTGGGGGTAACGCCCCACACTTTCTTGATCCGGTCGTGAGTGGGGGTGATGTGATCAGCATCACGCCCCTGACCACCTTTACCCCCCAGGGTTTCCCCCAGGTACCCATGTTATTCGACGCTGGGTGGGCACCGGGGCCGCTTCCATCGTTAGAAAAGTTCCCGGATTTGAACCGGCCGGGGATCGAACCCGGTACCTTTAGCATGGTAGTCAGACGCGTTACCGACTGAGCCACCGCGGAAAAGTGAAGTTAAATAAACCAAATCAATCAATCCATTCCAACTATAAGCATCAATTTACCAGTTTTTCTTTATAATAATAAAAAATTACACCAGAATATTAAAATACTTGTTACGTGATCATAAAATAGTTTCTTTCACATAACACTGCAGCATGATGCAGCGTGCTACTGACATGTTTTTTCCCCACTAAAGTGAAGAGTTTCTGGTCTAAATCAATAATGATAATATGTTCTTTAAACCCTTTAGATAATGTTGAGGTTTTTGAAAATGATGTTCTTGTGAAGCTAAGAATTAATATATTAAAAATGCAATGGCAGGGTAGTTCAAATGGACTAAATAGTGTAGGTTTATGCATGAAGAGTACTAAACTTGATGTCCCTTGGGTCATTCCCAGCTGTCATAGATTGATAATACAAAAATGTAGATGCTACACAATGTTTACGTTCTTTCTGGATGTGAGTGTCTGTAATTTGACAGATAATTTCTATTGAACACAACAATGAAAGCAAACTACATGAAGATTCATGTGAATACTCTAGAAGGAATTCTAAGCAAATGTAATTTATCAGAATTTGGAATATCATAGCAGTTTTTCAAAAGGAGAAGAAATTTCAAAAACAGCTTCACTGGCGTCAGCCAAAGATCCAGCCGAACCTTAAGGAGGTGGGTGAACCATTCGGGTTCTGCACGCAGCATTTGCTTCATTTTCTTTTCCGTTGTGACCCTCACTGCCAGTAATATGGCAGTCTTGGTCAGATCTGAAGGTATAGATCACTGGGAAATAGGAAGCACAATAAAATCGAAGCTGGAGCATTATTTGTGATTGTAGAAATATCACATCATTGATAGAAAAGGTAAAAGGTAAAGTGTTCCCCTGTGCATAGCACCATGCCATGAAGGTAACGCCCCACACTTTCTTGATCCGGTCGTAAGTGGGGGTGATGTGATCAGCATCACGCCCCTGACCGCCTTTACCCCCCAGGGTTTCCCCCAGGTACCCATGTTATTCGACGCTGGGTGGGTGCCGGGGCCGCTTCCACCGTTAGAAAAGTTCCCGGATTTGAACCGGCCGGGGATCGAACCCGGGACCTTTAGCATGGTAGTCAGATGCATTACCGACTGAGCCACCGTGGCCAAGAAAGAGAAATTTCAAAATTGAATATCACTCTGGGAGGCAAAACTATATAACATCCACATTGTGCATGGGGAAGAGGATGATATGAAGGCAGGGATATAGGAAACGGTATTGTGGCTGTGCAGAGTCTGTAAAAAATGGCATGTCTATGCTTGTAGAGAGCAGTGGAAGAAGAGGTGATCTGGCATTTGTTTATTTACTCCATAATCACAGGTAGGGAAGGGAGTTTGATGTAGTCTTGCAAGGCGGTCGTTCATGTAGAAGTGACCCATTCAAAGGCAAAGTATGAAGGTTATCACTTTGCGAGGGAGTTTGAGGTAATGAAATCAAGGTCGTTTGAGTAGTTTCTCTGGATACCATTTGTAAGTGGTTGCATTTGCGGCTTGATTGACTGCCCAAGCTTCCCATTGGGAATTAAGTTTGATTTTAACTTTGGGGTAAAAGGTCAGTATAGGATAAACAAATAGGAGAATGAGGAGGAGTGCCCTTTGCATTTTTTGCATATTGATCCACTAAGTCCTAATATAGATTAAGGTTGCTATGAGTTTTATGTATGTGAAGTGTACTCCTTGATCATTCTTGGGGAGATGTGATGTTGCCTGTAAAATCAGGGATGAGAAAATGGGCAAGCGGTATGCATCGAGTGTAAACAAAACACTCAAGGCATCCATTAGAATTAGCATTTTCATGTATCCCGCTTCAAAGGCATAGAGCAAAGCCTGTTAGATCTGCCAAAAATATGGGCGTGTCCTGCTGTAAAGATAATTAACTGTCTGACATTTCAGCAGGGTGCACAGAAAGCACAGCCTACATGCTCATCATCTTTACAGCCATCGGTATGCATAAAGACAAAGTATGGCCAAATTTCTTTATAATATTTGTGTTGACTGAAGTCAACATAACTAACATTGAGAGGTGTCTCGGTGGGGATTGTTAAGGTGAAAATCAAGGGAGCTTGAATGGTGTAACTCAGGTGATATTCAAGATTGTAACAAAAAAGAAAGTAAAATCTAGTACATGATCTATCCAATTGTAAAGTGTTGCCCAATTGTTGTTGCATGACAAATACTTTATTGAAAAGGTGAGTGTGTCTCTCCCATGTTTTAAAGAGAAATTTCATGGTAGAATATTGGTGTCTAAATGAAAGGGCCTGTTCTGCACTTTCGCCGCAGACACTAACATTTGGACTAGATTTCATTAGTCCTAGACAAATGCGAAGTGCCTGTCACTGTAAAATATCTATTTTGTTTGCCCAATTACTGGTCGCCCCACTGTACATGGCCAAATACTCAAATAAAGATCGGAAGCAATTTTCGTAGAACAGAATCATAATGAAGGGGTATTGACAAGACCTTTTGAAATATTTATTATTTGTTTTCCTTTTGCTAGCAGGTTGGTAATGTGAAGTTTCCAGTTTAATTTTCTATCAAAAGAAACCCCCAAATATGTACATGAAGTGACCACTGGAATCTGTTGTTTATGAGTCAGTGTTTTAGGATAGCAGTTAAATGTATAAAGGTTCAATATTATGATTTTAGATTTCTTGGGAAAAAATTATAAACCACGAGTCAGTAATTGATCCTGTACATTAGTAATAAGGTTTCGTTAAGTCAGATTCCTAGAGTGGCATCTGATGTGGTTCGATAAAAACAAAAATCATTGTCATATTAGATGATATTGTGAGTATCCCTGGGTAATTGATGTAGGTATTTAGTATAAATGTTAAAATGGAGGGGACTCAGAGGAGAACTCTGTGCTACCCCACTTCGAACTATTCTCGGGCCCTTGACATTATTGTGACACAAGAAAAACAAGATGCATTCCTGTTATAGATTCTATGTCAGTTTAGCCACTATTGAATTGAGAAGAAAGCATAAGATTGGAATGTGGACAGAGTCATACACTTCGGCGATATCAACAAACAAGCTGAAACAATATTGTCTCAAAGAGCCAATATCCAACTGCCAGGACTGACAAAAAACAGTTAGGAAGGTGGAAAAAATTAGCAATGTGTTGGGTCCAACCGAACAGTATTTTCTCCCTGTGATATATATAATTATGTATCGCAGCGAGACTTCTGAACCCTTGAACTGGCAAGTGTTTTAGTATATCATATGTAATATCATTGTAACTGGGTGTCGTGGATTTAATTTTGTCAAGCATGTCTCAAAGTTCCTGGACTGAAATGGCTGGAAAGTCATCCGTAAAGTCTGCATATACATGGTCATGAAAGGGGGGAGGCATATGAATGGATGGGGGAGTGAGGAGGTCCATAAAATCGGATTTCCAGGAAGTGTTAATCAGATGTGAATGGAAGACAGGGATGGCAGAGGGAACTGAACTTTTGCCAAACATAATAAAATGAGCCGTGGTGATCTAGTTGGTAGGACATCTGACTGCCATGCAGGTTGTCCCTGCATAAAGTGGCTCTGGGGCTCACCCAGCCTCAAATCAATAGTTAACTGGGGAGTAAAGGTGGCTGGTGCATGGTGCTGATCACATCACCTCCAAAATAATCAAAATTGAGAATGTGTGGGGCCCTACCCCCACATAACCTAAACGTGCCTTCATGGCATGGAGAACTTAACCTTCACCAAATAATGCTAATAGACACATTGAGATCGAATGACTGGCAAAAGAATTTCCAAAACAGACACCTGGCCTTGGGATATATCTGGGGAGACCAAAGTAAGGCCTATACCTGTCAAGTTGAAACTGTTATGAGGGTAATGTGTGGGTAATCCATCATTCATAAGAATAAGGGGCTTGCTCAGTGACCAAATTCTCACTTGTGGTTCCCAACCTATCGGTCAGAAAGTTACCCCACAGGTGATTATGTTCATTAAAATCTGCTGTTACCTGGGAGCAGAGCAAGAAGGTCATTAAAATCAGAGAGGAGGATGCTCTTGGAACGGAGATGTGGTGGCAAGTACATAGATATGAGTGTGAATAGGCAATGATTATGGTAACTATTTCAACGTGGCAATGTCGGAGTACATTGAGGGACTGTGGGACGTCAATAACTGAGTGAGGTATATTTTCATGTACATATATAGCAACTCCTCATTGGGTTTGGGGAAAGAAGGACCGCACAGTTCGTAGTAGGGCAAGTGGTAAGTCTCATAACAAGTACCTTTCACCTCCTGTAAGCAGAGAAGTTGTTGGGGAAAGTAGTCCACCAGAAGTCGTTGGAAGTTTGCACTTATGTACCGAAAAACTGCGCACATTTCACTGTGGAATAACAGGAAAGGACATGGTTGGAGAATAAGGGGGAAAAGGGGAGAGGTGAGAGGAATAAAGATGCATATATCACAATGAAAGAAACATACAAATGTCTATCTCAGCAAAACCAAAGGAAAAAAATAAGTGTTTTCACAGAGCAAGGTTACCTGTCCATTCACTCATAAGAGCACACAATCAGAGCACTAGATAAGCACACTTCGTTATGTACTTTTGCGAGCACAACTTGTCATGTCAGTGTTCAGCGAGCGAATGTCAACATTTTGTTCACAGATTATATTCTAATGTAATTCTGATGCAGCATTTGCAATTTTTTATTGGGTTAGTAGAGCATTGGTTATCAGTTTCAGTAAATGTTACATTGTTATCAAAGAAAATTCCATATTGACCGATCACTATGTTCAGATTCATATGCATTTAAATTTTATCTCAAAGAGTCATGAATGTAAACTATCAATCAAACTAGATTGTATCCAGATTAGATATTTTTCTTTACTTATACTCAGTGTGGTATTTAAGAAATTTCCAGTGTGGGGGGGGGGGATTCTACTGACTGTCTAGGGACAGTATGAGATAATGACTTTATGCCATATACCATTTCCCCCATGAATAAAATTTATCCAGCATAGGAAGGACACAAGTACCCAGAGGGGAGTGAATCCCCCATCCCCCCTACAAATACCATTATACTCAATGAAAATAAAAGAGCATCAGAATAAGCCAGCTTTCAACTATGCTTCAAGACATTCCAAAACATCAGGCAGAATGTACTGATAACATGAAGATAAAAGATTTACTCAGAACTACATTACCATCTCATTTGTCTTTGATATAATACCAATGTCTATATATGTGAGAAGCCTTAACTCTTGACTAAAATATGCTATTTTACATCCACACATTTAAAATTAAAACATACAACTTTATTTACCTGGGGGTCCAGGAGGTCCCTCAACAGTAATGGTTGTAATACTAGTAATTCTGCCAACTGCACTCTCAACAATACACTCATAATCTCCAGCTTCAGCAAAAGTTGCATTCACTATCCTGAGAAATCCACCCTCTGCTTTCTGGAATACAAATTAAAGTTCTAAAATAGACTTTGAATTTTATCTATCCTAGTTAAAAAAACAAATATCCAATTATCATAACTATCGACATGATAAAGTTGCCTATAAAAAATTATACACTGCAAACTCAAAATATTATGGGTGCATCAGCATATTGACTATTTGAACACATCACTTAATATGGGTACAAGACCATTAATGAAAATAAATTGAAGACAGGCAATTACCAAGGAAATATAACATATTAGGGATGGGCCAATACCGATAAAGTACCGATATTCTACCGATCTGATATAAAATTCCAAATGGCCCTTGAAGAAGCTGAATGGATCATTGACCTTCTTAATAAATGTGTGTTTCCAGGTGTCTGAAATGTAAAAGAAGTTGCATATTTATAAATTTACTTTTTAAGATAGTAGGGCATGGAGATTATCCATAAAAATATATAACAAAATGGCAGAATTTTGCACTAAATCATAGGATATTTATACACACATCAGATTGGTAAAATAATCGGGAATTTTAGTGATACACCAATATGCCTATATCGGCCGATACCAATAGAGTACTGATTAATCTGTCCCATCCCATCCCCATGCTCTGAAAATTAACTCAACGTATTATACTGAGATCAACTCAAGAACCAAACCATGCCCAAATAAAAGCTGAGACTGTAAACAGGCACTCAGCACACATAAGAACAAATATAGGACAAAACACAGCTCCACAGAGGATTATACTGGCTGTGGTTCCAAGTACCAAAACCTTGCTTGCCAGCAATAATATAGTTCAGGGTGTACTATGTGGGAATGAGGTTCTGTCTTAATGTAGCAGTAAGTTTTATTCCTTCCCTATAGTTGAAGAAGGGTCGAACTGGACAGAAAATTTGGTGTAATCTTAATATTTTCAATCACATTAATGACATGTGGTACAAGATGTGTGTTCTTTTAAATGAAAAATTGAACATAAGATCACCAAGTTGTACAAGCAGTCATGTTGCATTAAATGGGTGTACACATTAATAAAAAAATGTGCTAATTCTGTGCAAAAAAATATGACAACAAATTCACTTCCATCTAGGGTCGAGTCAATACCTCATTGAACCCAATACACAAACCGATACTCATATTCTTACAGATTCTCACAGAGAATTTTCTGTAACTGTAATAATTAAAAGTTGTTCAAAATAATGATTAATATTACTGTGGAATAATATTATAACATGGATGATACCTACCACATGAAAATATCTATCATCCCTGTCATGAATCCTTAAACCATTATGAGTCCAAATATATGCAATATCTAATATTTCCTCAGCTTCAGCTACACAGTTCAAGTAAACGTCTGCCCCTACAGCTATTCTAATTTTTCCTGAAGGAGATGAAATAAATGTGGGGCCACCTACAATGAATAGAAAAAAAAACTTCATTAGTATTTGAATTTCATATTGTTACACTGTCAAAAGTGGATTTTTAAGAAATAATACTTGTTTTGAAGCAGATGATAATATTTGGGAACAGTTAATAGTGTGCCATCAATACACAACAAATTAATGATATATGAGAATGAACAATGCGAGCATAACAAAAATGCAGGTTAACAAGTATACAGTCAATTAAATTGTAAATATCTTGTAAATTACACTGTTCTACAAATTTTCACTTTTTTCTGTTACAGTAAGGAAAGTAGCTGTTCCTTACTGAAACTGACCTCCTGAACATGCACTTCATTTTTTAGATTGGCTCTTAATTTGAAGTTATGGCATAATTCATGTTATGCAACAATTAATCATAAGCAATGTGGACATAACTTGATGAATTTATCAAGGGCACCCTTGAACAGTAAAAACAACAACAACAACAACAACAACCACCACCGCCACTGCCACCACCACCACCACCACGACCATACTTTGATGGATTTCAATAACTCTGTTATGTAGCACAATTATCTTAAACAGTTACAACGAACGATTCACAATTTCATGTAGGACAATCGATTACAATATATACTTACGAAGAACAATCAATCTGCCCCTGCTTTCATCTGATCCATGCAAGTTCTGGGCTGTGCATGTATAAACACCTTCATCTTCCCTAGACACCCGGTTAATTATAAGATTTCCATTGGTTAATATATGACGCCTCCCTCCATCTCCTAATAAGAAAAACAAGACATTTAAATTACATAGTAATTTTAAAGAAAAAAATGATACGAAGATCTTATCCCATGATAAGTTTTAAATTTACAATTAAAATTTGTGTAGGGACATGTATTCTGTTTGGGTAGTTTTAAACTGCTGTAAACTATTTGCAACATGGACTATATTCTGCATATATCCACTAAGTATTATGTAGTAACACAGAAACCTTGAGCAAATAACTTCTTGTCAACATTTTCATTATCAAAATTTATCACCATAACTGTGAAAAATGACTAATTCCTTTTTCAAACCAATTCCTACATATGTTCCTCTACAGTGCTCTGATGATAAACCTAACCTAAACATAATTGCAAAGCTAGACAAGAAAAACAACCTGTCCCTACATTACAAACATCTTGGTGAAAAGTTCGTGAATTATAATGCAAAAGTCATACACTGTAATTTATTGACAATAAAATTATACATCTCGGTTAAGGAAGCTGATAATATAATTCTTACATATACACAATACAATACAAAATGCACTGAAGGGTTTCTCAACTACATCTATGTTAATTATCTATTTTCAAAGTACATAAGAAAATAGTTGATTTTTAAGTATCTGAGAAATTTGTTATGCTTATATTACAGCATCTTAAACACATAGTGTGGAAAACGGGATGGTTCTGGCCTCTGGCAGGTTCCACTCGAATATGATACCACTAGAGGCGCTGGTGTCGGTACAGCTGCATGGCATTCATCTGCTTATAATGGAAGTAAATGGAGTTTTCGCTGCAATGTCTGATTCTTTTACATGAAGCATTTCTATGAATGTGATAATTGCTATGATATTTTGGTACAGTGGTCGCAAAGATATTAATGAACATTCTAGATAGTCGACCACGTCCTGTTATAGTCATACTTTCATTAATAATACGGGAGAAAAAATATGTGTGGAATGCTCTTGGTAACTAAATTTTTGTGTATCGATTAGGTTCATTATTATTATCATCATCATTTCTTTTAAAGATATACACATTGAAGCATTTGTATTTTTTATATTTACTGTATCTTTTCTTCTGCTTTAAACTAATCGCAGCGATGATGATGATGATGATTGCATGAAACGACAAGGGAAAACACGCAAAACTTCCTTAGTGCCATCGACATGAGTCATGTATGAAAGTTGCCTTGGTGTGAAATCCCCGTATCGTTTGTCGCATGTCACTTTGGTCTAAAATCTCCTTGACCAAAGGGTGCAGCCAGAGCTTATGTCCCTATGATTCGAAAGGCTGCATTGCTTACCGACTGCTCGCTTCCAAGCGACACGTGTGGTTTGTTGCCTCAGTATGAAATATCTCTCAGAATATTATTTATATTCTAATAACATAGAAAAATAAACTCTAGTACACAATCCAGCACCTAATGTCTGGAATTACAATGCGATGTTTCTTCTTGTGTTATGCATGTTATTTATTTATAATTTTATTTTAATTTTCTTTCCAAATTAATGCCACTTCGTGACTTTCCATCAATTCATGTACCGACTTTCAAGACAAACAAATCTACACAATATATTCCAAAAACTAACTAAGCCGCATTACTTTCAAAAGAAAATTAGCAACCGTACTGATTGCACTGCCATCTATATTGTCATCTGTCTCGGGAACAAGTTTCTTGGGTCGTTTTCCACACTACGTTATTCAAGGCACTGTAGCTTATATCAAGCTTACATAAAATGTTTGTATACACCATAATATACTGACCTAAAACATTACCATCCTTCTTCCAAATGAACTTAGGCCTTGGGGCTGCTTCTGGGTTGCACATAATAGTGACATTCCCTAATACAGCAGCATAAGTTTCAGATTCCAGAGGTTGCTTTTTGAAAGAAGGCTTCTTAGCTGAAATAGAAATTTACTCAATTACCTACACTAAACCAAGACGAGAACACAATATTAGAAATGTAACTAGTCATTTTACGTTACTGATTTGTCAATAAAACTTGGGGTCAATATGAAACATTCCATGTTCTATAACCTGGAACCACTTCCACCAAAAGGGTTAACCCTACACTTGGCTATGTGAAACCTAGAGAAAAGATTAGGAAAGTGTATCAGCACTGTGATGTGCTGGTCCATTTGAAGGTCAAAGTCTAAAAGATGATTTCTCATTACAATTTTTTTAAAATTTTACCTAATTGAGACGGCCCTAACAGTTTAACCAACCATTGTGTATTGTGCCCCACTGGCAATCAAAGCTGCGGGCCATTGATCACAGGTGATACCATTGGGTTTCATATTGTATCATAGCTTTTACATAGGTAAAAAAGGTAAAGTTCTACATGCATGCCATGAAGACACATTCAGGGGATGTGGGGAAAGGGCCTCACACATTCTCGATCTTGGCCATTTTGAAGGTGGTGTGATCAGTACCATGATCCGGCCACCTTTAACCCCAAGGGTTGCCCCCCGGTTCCCATTAATTTGAGGCTGGGTGATCCCCAGAGCCACTTTATGTGGGGACAAGGCTGGAATAATTCTGACCTTAGATCAAACACACACTGTGAATTGAACCCAGGTCTCTCATGTGGCAGTCAGATGCTCTACCAACAAGACCATTGCAGCTTTCATTATTGTACACAATGATTCATACTAAATAAAATTAGCAATTCTGAAGTTGTATTCATGTGTTTCATTGTGTAAGTAACTGACAAAAAAAAAATAACTTATGACTAACCACAAGGAACTTATGCATTGCAGTACCAGAATATGGTCCGAATATGGTAAAGTTTGGTCAATCTCATTGCTTTATTAGCATATATGAATAAATTTAACATCAGGATAATTCAAAATCCGGTCTCAAATGCCAGTGTTGCAAAAACTTTAGAACAAAATTTCAAAACCCACCACCCACATTCAAAACAAGAATAACTTAGAAATGAATTTACAAATACAAAAGAAAGCTAATCTAGAACTTACACAAAACACGCAGCTGGCCAGACGAGTATTTGGTTTTCAATTGATTTGAAGCACGGCATTGATACATGGCCTGATCCCTCTCTGGATTTAAGTACTTAATGGTCAGCACATTGTCCTGAATAAAGTAGCGGTCTTTGTCCTCATCATGGAGTCTTTCTGGATCCAGCAGCTCTCCATTACGAAGCCAATGGTAAGTAACATCAGGAATTCCAAAAGCTTCACAAGTCCACGTAAGGTCACTTTTGCTATCCATGTGCTTGTCTCCAATCGGGATTGTGAAATTTGGTTCAGCTGGAGATAAAAAAAATGAAAATTAAAACAATCATAGGGCAACTCTATTTTAAACAGTTAGCATTGTTTTTGTTTTTTAAAAGAGGACCAAAAATTCTAAAATATATTATTGTTGTGGTCCTACTGCCATACCAAGTTGTGTTGATAATTGCTCAATAATTCATCACAAAAATATTTAATTGAATTATGCAAAACAAAAAAGCAGGATTGGTGGTGGTAATTACTTTGGTTTAGCAGTGCACAAGGTAGGAATCAAACGGGCAGACAAAAGTTTTAGAAATATATCTTTTTTCAGGAAATTTGTTTTTCTATTTTTCTTTTAGCTTGTTCCAGATAAATTCTAACGAAAAGTAATATTTTCTCAAAGAGTGGTATGTTTGTGCCATGTAAATTTAAATACCTAAGTTACATAGTCCATTGCTAAAACCAGTAGCCTACTTGGGAATAGTTGGCAACACTACTTCTCTTACCAGCGTGCAATATATTTAAATCAAACTGTTATGATAAATTACGAGCCAATTTTGAACTACAACTTTGCACAATGGCAGGCACTGCTACATTTTGGATTTTTTAATTTCATTTGGTTTATTATGTGGCTACAGTGCAAAGGGATATCTTGAATAAATTACCCTTTTTCTTCTAAATACACCTGTATCATGCATCCGACCGAAATCCACTTGTTGACATAATATGATTACACTGAACACAGCATATTAAATAAGTAAAGGCAAAGCTACTCCCTGAGCTGAGGTGATCAGCACCATGCTCCAGCTGCTTTTACTACCCAGGCACCCATTTTTAGAGGCTGGATCAACCTCCGAGGGACATTGCTAGAAAAATTCTCATCTGAAATCAACATCCCTTCAACCTAAAACCCAGATCTCCCATGTGGCACTCAGATAACTACTGACTGGACCATTACTGATCTACTATTGGCATATTGAATAATGAAAATGAAAAGTTGAAAAGTCAAACTTACCCTGTATGCTTAGTGTCACAGAATTTTCAATTGAATGTTTATCGTTGTGTATCCTGCAAACATATTCTCCTTGATCTTCAACTTGGACATGTGGTAAAATCAGAACTCTATTATAACTTGTAGTATAGGCTCCACGAGGTAGGCTAGATCCTTTTCTGGTCCAATTATAAGATGGAACAGGGCTGTGAAATACAATTGAATAGTTTGCATATTTGGTATTTGATAAAAGTAACATACATATCTAGTGCTGAGCCAATACCGATGCCGATACTCTTACTCATTCCCAGCAATACCAATATCGATATTTAAAAATTGCAATAATTAAAATTTGTTCAAAATATTTATCAATATTGGTGTGTAAATATTCTTCTCCAATAAAATAATACGCATCAATTTACTGTATCACACCGAAGGTGTGACATGAACCCAGGACCCCAGGCATCATAACCCAACAGTCAAATCACTTCATAAAAAGGGTCCGGTGAAGAAGCTGGAAAGAGCTTCCTTCAAGCAAATTACAGCGATCTTCAGCGGATGTAAAAAACAGCTGATACGAATTCTTCCCGAAATCATAGGAAAGAGAATGCAAGTGCAGCCTTATGCTAAAAACACCATTGGCGGCAGGACGTGGCTCGCCAACAGTTCTAACAACTGAAAGTTCGAATTCCACATAAATAGTTCAAGAGAACATTTCTCAACTCCAGTTGTAATCAGAAATTTATTGTGTAAACAATTGTTGCCTCCGAGTTATACCAGCAGTTGTACTAAGAAAGTTATGGCAAGAATAGTTGTTGCCTCAGACTTAAAAGTCGGATTATCGATCGATACAAAAGGAGTTACAGCAAAGGAGTAGTTCATTATCAAAGTTTATTTCAGGAGTGTTTTATCTACGAATCAGTGAGATGATCTTCACATCGAGTTCTACAGGTAAACGAACGTTCCTATATCCTTTTCTATCTTTCTCACAACCCTGCCAGACCTGTCAATCGGAGTGTTAAAATCTAATGGTTAAGTGTTGTTCTTATTTCACAGGGGCAAGGCTCCTTTTGCTTGTTTGAGTGTTACCATTGAGTCCCTGGGGTAGTACCCCCTACTTACAAGCGCACCTCTCACAGCCAATATCCCCTAGCACCAGGCTCTCACATAGCCCGAGGTTTGATCCCCTAAATCTACTTTAGATTTAGACGTTACCAAGAAATTTGCTTTAGAACATTCTAGAATTACATCAGAATATTAAAATAGATGTTATGTAATCACAAAATAGTTTTTCATCCAAATTTGTGCAAATAAAAATAAAGTTTGAATTTTCCATAATTTCCAGGATAATTAGACTCGGCGAAAGTGTCACGCACCATTTTTGCGTACCCCATGAGAGACCAAAATTCCTGAAAGTATCAGCTAGTATCGGGAGATGAATTCCAACTGATACTTTCTGATACTGATACCACTGGTATCAGCCGATACTGATACATTGGCATTGGTTCAGCACTATACATATTTCATATGTGTAAATTTTGATGTTTGTATATCATGAATATTGATTCGACACTTTCCATACAAAAGAATTAAAACACTGAAAAAGTAATAAGATCTTTCCAAATGTTATCACTTGGTTTGAGTTTTGAGTTTGAAGACCAATTTATGCTCAGATAGACTAATCAGTACTGGGCCTACTGTCTATGGTGAGATATTAACCACTATGTGCTTCCACTGGCATATCAAACCCAGACCTATTGATTACAAGTTGAACAAATTACCACTACACTATTGGGGAGGTCCCTTGATCACATGGTAAATGCAAATATGGTCTTCAAATATTGCAAGAACTGAATGAAGAGTATTTTTAAAAATGCTCCTTGTTACTTGACAATTTTGTAAAAGAAGGTAAAAAAAAAAGGTAAAGTGTTCCCCTGTGCATAGCACCACGCCATGAAGGCATATAGGGGTGTGCCATAAATAACTTTATATTTTTAATTTTCTGTATTATGATAATCTGATAGTACCTGTTGAAGAGTTGGCATAAATTATGACCACAGTTAGCATAACAATCCCACAATTTCATGTCAGATAGAGCCAGACCCTGTGTCCGAGTGGTTAGCACATCGCGCTGTGACACCAAGGGTCCCGTTCGAATCCCACTCGGGCTTGGTTGTTTGTGAATGTCCATTCATCAATTTCATAATTTCATCACTCATCCCCATCTTCACAAATTAGCCAAGAGGTACAAAACGCAAAGTAAAATAAACTACATCAATCAATCATGTCAGATAGACAGTAAATCTTTCCAATATTTAATAATACACAATGCAAATAGACTACACTTTGTAAGTAGTATCAAAAAAGCATGTTGATGAAATAATGTAATACAAGTCCTTCAGCCTCCAGTGTGTATGCTTACACTTCAAAATAAAGAGAAGAGAACATCACAGCAAGTACACTATTTGGCTGTAATACTCTGGGGCCATTCCATGTCAAATCAGCAAGGTCCTCAACCTAACATTTTTTTATTCATTTGAAATTTGGTACACTGAAAGGTAGGGCCACCTGAGGTAAGAAAATATGTAAAGTTGCAGATCCATATCTTTTGTATTTCCGATATAACAGTGTAATTTTGACCACTTTTTTCAACATCTTGTTAACTTTAAATTGCAATAATTAGGCAATCAAGGCTCCTATAGAAGTGATTAAGAGCGCGTTTGAAAGGTCTTAAAGGGCTCTTTCACATGAGATAGTGCATGTCTATATTGGGATAAAAAACAACTGAAGCTGGTGAAAAGAAAATTTTGGTAGCCATTTTCTAAAAAAACTGGTCTTGGCAATTTTTTCAAACAATTATGTCATGCATACACTATTTTTTAATAAGTGTACAAAATTTAAAAATGGGATGCCAATGGGATCTGGAGTTATGTTAGGTTAGGGTAGGTTAGGTAATGCATGATAACATGATAAGACAAATTACTATAATTTAAAAGTTAAAGTATAACTGAAATGAAATACAATATTGTTTGAATTAACATACATGAAGCTGATATTTACATTCCCTGTTCTTAGAAATATAGGGTGATTCAAAAGTCTGGTCCATATCCAACTCTGTTGTTAGTGCACAGAGCAAAAACTGGAAAGAGGGGAAAGTTGTTGGAAATAGATGAGTTTCAATCTAAAGTGTATGAATTTTCCACATAGCATGGTTTTTACCCTGACATAAGCATGTAATATCTCATGTGAAAGAGCCCTTCAAGATCTATCCAATGCCATCTGAATCACTTCTATAGGTGCCCTGGATTGCCGAAATATTGCAATTTAAAATTAACAAGATGTTGAAAAAATGGTCAAAATAGAACATTTTGCACCTCTGTAATTTTGGAACTACAAAAGATATGGACATACAACTTTGCATATTTTCCTACTTCAGGTGACTCTTCCAGTATGCCAAAATTCAAATTAATCGAAATATGTGAGGTTTATTTCACACGGAATGACCCTATGTTTGTACAATGAAAGAGTGAGAAAAAAAGTAAAGTAAAGTGCTCCCTTGAGCTCTGCACCATGCCATGAAGGCATATAGGGGGTGTGGGGTTAGGGCCCCACACTTTCTTCATATCGCCCGAGCTGGGGGTGATGTGATTAGCACCACCCCCCTGGTCACCTTTACCCCCCCCCAGAGTTTCCTCCAGGTACCCACTTTATATGATGCTGGGTGGGCGCTGGAGCCGCTTGAACAGGTTGAAAATGTCCCAGTTCTCCCCTGCTGGGGATCGAACCGGGATCTCTCGCATGGTAGTCAGATGCCCTAACGAGTGAGCTACCGTGGCTTATAATTTGAAATTACAATGAAAGAGTAGAGAACTTATACTTACTAGCCAAATGCAACACATTCCAATCTTACTTCCTGACCAGCTACTGGAGCCTCTGGAAATGCCTTGGGAAAATTATTTGGAAACTTCAGCTGTTGGTAGTTTGCTGGAAAACACACAAACTAATTACCAGGCAAGCAAAACATAATAAATTTAGCATAATTATAATATACATACATAGTTAGTATGAAAATACATGACTATAACAAATTATTAATCCATGAAAATATTACTCACAGTGTGGTAGGACTTTTAATGCAAAAAACGGTCCATTTCGGCCAGTGTCAGACACGCTGCTTTGAACGTTGCAACTGTAGTTTCCTCGGTCAATATTTTCTAGTGCAGAGAAGTACAAATATCCATCAAATGAAACAAACGTCCTCTTATCCTCTTCTACAAAATTTGGGAAATAATCCCGAGCCCAGTAGTAACTTACTCCTGGAAGAAAAAAGCACATAGGGATATTATTCTCATGACTGAAATATGCTAATGGTAAGAAACTATTTATTTTTTAATACAAGGGCGGCTGATAAGAATAACTTATACTAATATTAGAACTGAGCCAGTACTCGTGAATCAGCATTTGAAGTTTAAATTTGGATCATTGATGAAGTAAAAAAAAGTGCTCCCCTGTGCATAGCACCACGCCATGAAGGCATATAGGGGGTGTGGGGTAATGCCCCACACTTTCTTGATCCGGTCATGAGTGGGGGTGATGTGATCAGCATCATGCCCCTGACCGCCTTTACCCCCCAGGGTTTCCCCCCAGGTACCCATGTTATTCGACGCTGGGTGGGCGCCGGGGCCGCTTCCAACCTTAGAAAAGTTCCCGGATTTGAACCGGCCGGGGATCGAACCCGGGACCTTGAGCATGGTAGTCAGATGCATTACCGACTGAGCCACAAGCTTATAATTTTTTTGTAGTCCAGGTGCTTCACGGACTCTGTAACCCTAACCCTTTTACAGTCAAAATAGCCTGGAAATTAGGCAAATTTGCAATTTACACTGAATGTGTGGAAAAACCTGGCAGACTGATACAGTAGTTCCAATGGAATAGTTATACCTAGTTATACAGTGTAACCTCGATTTTATATTTTTCAGGGAACCAAGGTGAAAAAACTTAAAATGCAGGAAAATGTAACAGCAAAGGAAACATTTATAACATTTTGCTATCTTGGGACAATGAGGATTAAATGTATAATGCACAAAAATGTAAAATCCAGGAACGTACCATTATTATTCAAGAATCCGTATCAGCCATTAGCATCAGCTTAAAGTGGCAACAGCTCAGTCTTAACTAATAGTAACCACAGTAAACTGATAGGCCTTTAGAACAGAAAATGAATATACAGTTAACACTGCTTTGTAAACTCAGTTCTGTGTAATTCTGTTTTCTTAAATAAAACATTACAATGCTGAACAAGGCAAACTTTTATAGTATAAAAATATACATAAAAACATAATGTTTCCACCCTATAAACACTTCACAATAAATTGATCAAAAAGATCAATTAATTGTGAAGTTTCGTCTGAAGAGGACCCTGTTAGAGGGAGGAAATGTTACGTTTTTATGTATATATATAAAAGTTTGCCTTGGTCAGCATTTTAATGTTTTATTAACATGGAAACAAGGCTTATCTGTTTTTATGTAAATTACTGTAGGCTCCAACAAAATATAATTTAAAAACATGTTAATTAAACCTTATTTGTATGTAATGCGTTTACACGTAATTCAGGGTTATACATACTAATTTTCACAAAATACAGTTGATTTGTATGTAACCACGCTACAAAAGTATACATTCTTGTGGTTACAAACACAGAATACACAACAAGATAGGAGGGCATGGCAGCGGTTGGTATCAAGTTGCGAGAAAGATGAGTGTGGCACAGCGGTGTCAGAAAGAACGCGAGGAAAGGAGGCAAGAAAGTTTTACCGCAGTTGTTCAGAACATGAGGCTCATTTTCTTTTGTAAGTACGTGATACAAAACTACACATGTTGAAAAGATGTCGATAGCTGATGTTTGCAGTGTTCCATAACAAAAACAGAACAGTGGTTCCTTCAGTGAACGTTTTCAGTTGCTACTGGTCGGCTATGGAAAACAGAAAGAGGAAATGCTACACTCTTGACCACAAACTAAAATTTGCATGGGAAGTGGATGCTAATCCACATAAAACTAAGAATCTAACTTTTAGATTCGTTAATTTACTACTTTATGACAGAAATATGGATATCTTGTTCCTCAAAATATATACAATTACAGTATTTTAATAATATATGGAATGGTATCTGAATCTGATTTGTAAGTAATTCTCAGTTATACATATTATTTTCTCTTCACCTTGACATACGTATAACTCAGGTTCAACTGTATTCAGTACTTTAATGAGTGGAACTACACACAAAAATTACTTAATAGCTTTATTTTGAGTGAAAAAAATTTGAGTTCTCAAAAATAAGATTCTTTCATGATTGGGAAAAGAGAGACGCGGTAGTATATAAATACGGAGAAACTAGTACTCACTTTTATCCGCGAAGCTGTTTTTTCTTCTTTTTCGATTAATTTCAGACGCACAGCGCACCTAACGGCAGCCAGAGAACTACGAACAAAAGACGCACGCCAAGCAACAGCGCAGCAAGTTCCAACGAGGATGGTGGCAGTGGCCACTGAAATTAATCGAAAAAGAAGAAAAAACAGCTTCGCGGATAAAAGTGAGTACTAGTTTCTCCGTATTTATAAGATTCTTGTTTAATATTTTAATGATATATTCTTTCGTATTTCTAAAAATTAAAAATACAAAATTATTATTTACTTACGTAAAATGAGTGTCTATTTTGTACACTGACAACATTTCAGGAACCACTGTTCCCTTCTTCAGGTCCTATATTTCAGATTTCCGAAAATTGCCATAGCCTCGTCAGGAAAAGGAATTGGTACATTATGGTAAAGGTAAAATATTTGGAAAACAATAAAACCATTGCTTGACCCATGCTCACAGCTATTTGTTAAAAATAATCACTATAAAACCTTCCACTTAAAAACCAGTGCTAGTTAAAACTTTTAAAAAAGAAAAGATGCTCCCTTTCACACTATTCCCATGCGGTCTACCTGTGCTTTCCTTATCGTATGTGAGAGGCTGCAGGCCTGTTGACTCTCCCCTCCCCTACTTTGTCCCTGCATTTCTTCTCCTCGTTACATCATTTCAAGATCAAAATATTTTACCTTTACCATAATGTACCAATTCCTTTTCCTGACGAGTGTATGAATTGACGAGGCTAAGGCGATTTATGGATAGCTGAAATATAGGACCTGAAGAAGGGAACAGTGGTTCCCGAAATGTTGTCAGTGTACAAAATAGATACTCATTTTATGTAAGTAAAAAATAATTTTGTATTTTTAATTTTTACAAATACGAAATAATATATATATATATACCGCGTGAGGCACCTAAAAGTACCACCTGAAATAGCGAAGAAACCAGAAACAGTAGCGATGTGAGGTTTGCGGGAAACAATAATATCAAATGGGGCTCGTAAATCGGAGGTATGGGGTGTGTCGAAAAATGGGGCATCTGGAGCAAAGTCATATTTTTTTAAATGGAACGATATACAATAACATGCATAATATAAAAGAGCACACGCAGAGAAACACAACGCTGTTGGTCTCATGCATCTACTGCACATAGGAACAAAGATATGGCCATGTGAAAATATGTAAACAAACTAACAAGTGGCCCACTTGACCGTCAGTACCACGGCATGTACAAGTATGAGACGTCGGAAGCCATTGGAGAAGATGAAGACAGAACGTGTTAAAGGAAGAAAAAATACAGTAGACATCGTCAGCACCATGTATTTGACAGTGTTACAGCATAATGAAAATGACCATGACAGTATGTCGAAGAACCACTGCGTAAGAAGCGAAAACCTGTCAAAGTGTGTGTTCAAAGTGGTGGCCGTCAGCTGCGATACAGGCAACGAGGCGCCCACGCAAAGATCGTTGCACAGAATGTAGCATCTTGTAGGGAATGTCCCTACAGGCCGCAGTAATGCGGTGTTGCATATCCTCTGGATTTGTTGGCACATCCCCGTAGACAATGTCCTTCAGCTTTCCCCACAGGAAAAAGTCTAACGGTATCAAATCTGGGGAACGAGCCGGCCATTTGACAGGCCCTCGATGTCCAATCCAACGATTTGGAAATGTATTTTCCACACATGCTGTAGCGCGTCTTGCACTGTGAGCTGGGCACCCGTCATGTTGGTACCACATTTCCCTCCTTGTCTGAAGTGGTATGTCCTCCAATAGTACAGGCAGTTCATGTTGTAAAAACTGTATGTATCGGTCAGCATTCAGTGTCCCTTGTATAAAAAAAGGGCCAATGAGATGTTCACCCACTATACCACACCACACGTTCACACTCCATGGGCGCTGGCGTTCCACTTGGCGAAACCAATGTGGATTTGTCACCGACCAATAGTGCATGTTCCTTAGGTTGACATTTCCATGATTGGTAAAAGTTGCCTCGTCAGTGAAGAGGATACGTGACAAATCGGGTGTGTCGTGTCGTAACATCCATGTGCAAAACCGAACACTGTCCACAAAATCATTCCCGTGAAGTTCCTGATGGAGGAAGATATCGGCGAGAACATTTGTTGCACCTGCCTCACCTGTAGTTGGCTTGTTCCGCACACGTGCTCGTGGTGTTACACTTCCGGTGTCTCTTAATTTAATAAATAACTTACCAAACAGACGTCGAGATGGCTGTCCTCTGTCCGGATATCTCTCTGCGTACACACGGTACGCTTCTGAGGCATTCTTTCGGCATTCCCCATAAATCAGGATCATATCTGCTTTTTCTATGTTTGTGAACACCATAATCTTCGCTCTTACCACTACGACTGCTTGCTATGAACTAACACGATCTCGTGGACCTGCTATCAAAACTTGCTCTGCGTAAAGGCAGTTCTGTCAGGCACCTGAGAAGTCTTACATGCCGTGGTACTGACGGTCAAGTGGGCCACTTGTTAGTTTGTTTACATATTTTCACATGGCCATATCTTTGTTCCTATGTGCAGTAGATGCATGAGACCAACAGCGTTGTGTTTCTCTGCGTGTGCTCTTTTATATTATGCATGTTATTGTATATCGTTCCATTTAAAAAAATATGACTTTGCTCCAGATGCCCCATTTGTCGATATTTTTCGACACACCCCATACCTCCGATTTACGAGCCCCATTTGATATTATTGTTTCCCGCAAACCTCACATCGCTACTGTTTCTGGTTTCTTCGCTATTTCAGGTGGTACTTTTAGGTGCCTCACGGGCCAAGGTTAAAAAACTTAAAATGTGGGAAAATGTAATATCTGCGAAGATTTTATAGCATTTGACTCTACTAGGAAAATATAAAATACTAGAATGTAAAATCACAGTTCCCCTGTATATGCTGATTGTTATTTTTTTAACAAACACAGATGTCAGTAATCAATAGTGTACTCATCTGAAATGTTTCGTGAAGAATCTGAATGATTTATCCACCTCCCTAATTGAAATATCATAACTGATGGTTACTACCTGCTACTACTGCTAATTGAGAAATTTATTTAGAATGATATCTTCATGCAAGTAACAGCAGAATTGTATAATAACTAAATGATAGAGAACTGAACACTCTGTTATGGGCTATATACAGAAGTATCAGATCATTAAAGTTTTTGACTATTTCACTGATATACCAGTATCAGTCAATACCAATAGAATACAGATTAACTGGTTCTGTCCCAAATGACATCTATATTCTGAGAAAAAATACTACAGTAATGTTTCTGTTTCTTTAATATGTTGTTGAATAAAACAAATCATGGTCTGTTAAATTTAAACAAGTTTCTTCATAATAAGCCTGAAGTATTTCTCAAAGTAATGATGAGGTATAAGAAGAGAAACTTGCCAAGAAACATTTTATAGAAAAATGCCAAATTTAATTAAAACTGCTAAATTTTTCTTAAATTTTACATTCAACAACCATTTAAAATGACAATATTCATTATGAACTAACTGGTAAAATTCCTAAATCATTAATAAAACATTAAAATGCTGACCAAGGCAAAATTTGTTGCAAAATAAGACACTACAAATGTAACATTTTCAACCTCTAACAGGGTCTTCAGACAATGATTCAAAATAAATTCTCAAAAAAGTTATTTTGAATCTTTGTCTGAAGAAGACCCTGTTAGAGGATGGAAACATTAAGTTTATAGTATCTTATTTTACAAATAAATTTGCCTTTGTCAGCATATTCAACATGGAAACAAGGCTAATAGTGTTCCTTTTGTGTTATCCTAAATCATTACAATATTACAAACCTGGAAAATGCTGAGGTGGATCACAATAAACAGCTTTTCCCCAGTGTTCATTACCACTTTCTGGTGATCGTTTTAAATTGAATTCTGCAATGTAGCCAAAAGTAAGCTGAACACTTTCCGAAATAATTGAACCAAATTCATTTCTTGCCTTGCAGTGGTATGAACCTTTGTCATCTCTCTGTAGGAGAAAATAAACATATGAATAAAAACTGAATTTGCAAATTTCAATATTCATCAAAAAAGAAACACAACTAGGAGTGTGCGGGATCCCGAAAAGTAGGTACTGGAATGCATATTTCATAAATGCATGGGATTCGCAATTGGATAATTTTCAACCAGTCACAAGGAAGGAACATGCCGATGTCATTTGCTGCAAGTCCAAGGGCAGCAGGGGGTTCCTCAAGCTCACTTTCACCTCCTCAAAGCCACTCTTCTTTGGACAGAAATCATGTTACACATGCTACAGCTGCAAAATAGCTATCAAAAGTTTTTCAATGTGAATGAAGTCAAAACTTAGTTGATTACTGTAATTGGAGAAAACCTACAATATGTTACAAATTTCACTATAATACATATTCAGTCTTGGCAAGGAGTGGAAGAAAGTTGCTCCAGATGTCTGTAAAAAGATATTTAAAAATAATTGAACTGTGGAGAGAACATGATAGAGGAACAGTATGGATTTAGAAGAGGCAGATCAAAAGTAGACCTGATATTCACCATAAGGCAAATGCAGGAAAGGCATTACGAGTATGGAAATGATTTGATTATGGAATTCCTAAATATAGAAAAGGCATATGATAGCATGGACAGAACAAAGATTTGGAAGGCTCTAAGAGAGAAAGGAGTTGAGGAAGAGATAGTGTGTACAGTGCAGAGAACATACAAGACCAACCCAGAGCTGTGTGAAGACACCAGTGGGAAGAACGGAGTGGTTCAGTATAAGTAATGGACTAAAACAGTGAAGTGCTCTTTCCCCACTGCTCTTCATAAGTACAATGGATGCAATTAACAAAGAGGTGGGGAAGAAATTAGGAGAGGAAGAGATGAAGGGCCTGTTGTTTGCTGATGACTTAGTAATATGGGGGAACAGGGAAAAAGAAGTACAGAGACAGCTTGATAGTTGGAATGAGAAAATTAGAAGAGCAGGAATGAAATTCAGTGCAGAAAAGAGTGAGGTGCTAATAACAACAAGAAACAGAGCCAGAAATGAACCAAGAATAAAGATGGACATGGAAGAGTTGAGGGCAGTGGAGAGCTTCAAATATCTAGGAAGCATAAATGCGAGAAAGGGAAGAATAGATGAGGAGGTAAACAGAAGAGGACAAATGGGTGGTGGACTATATCAAAGCATTCAAAGATTAATATGAAACAAGGATGTACCTATGTAAGAAGGTAATATACAGGGTGGGGAAGTCAAACATGCTTTTTCTAAGGTGCACATGCGCTGTGGTAGGGTGAGTAGACTACGACCTTGACATTCTACACACTGGGAAGTTTAGTAACAATGCAGCATTGGACTGGTGAACATCGCGGTTTCGTTGTTAAAGCATTTTATGTAAATGGTGAAAGCTACGTATGTGCACAACGCACATTCCACAGACATTTTCGTCTGCCACGAGTGCCCGCTCGTGCTCCTGTCCAAGTCATTGCTGGTTGGATTCACAACTTTGAAACAACACAAAGAAGAGGTGGTAGTGCAAGAAGTGTGAGGACACCCGAGAATGTGGAGGCTGTACGAATTGAGATGACAAGAAGCCCTCAAAAATCTGCCCGGCGCCACAGTGTTGCTCTTAGAATCTGGAATCGAACGATGAGAAGAATTTTGCATGATGACTTGCACCTACACCCATACAAAATTCAAATTGTGCAAGGATTAAACCCTGGTGATTATGTGAACTGCGCTGATTTTTGTGAGTCCGTGTTACAGCTCATTGAAAGGGACACACCAGCTCAAACATATGGCTAAAGTTCTTCCAAAAAGCCATCTCCTACTGTTCCAGAGAAGAAGACTCGAGGGACGAGATAGCAACCATCACGGAACTGGCACTAAAACATGGATATACTGAATGTCAACTCTCCACATGGTGCAGCAAAGCTGAAATCCAAGTCAGACAACCTGCACCATCAACACAACCTGCTCCACCATCACAACCAGATCCCAATAGCAAAACCAAGTGGTTTGCCTTTCCCTACCATTCTACCACATCCAACCGCCTTACCAAAGCCCTCCGTCCCTACAACATCCAAATAGCGCACAAACCAACCTCCAAAATAGCTGACCAACTAAACAAAAATAAACGGTACTTCCTCTTCCCCTTCAACAATCCGGGTGTCTATGATGCTGAATGCGAGTGCAAGGCTCATTACATCGGCAAATCCATCAGGCCCATCAGTGAACTGAACATAGATAGTGGTCAGGCACACCACGCCTGGCTTCCGTTACTGCAGCAATTAACACCGGTGAACAACAGACGACATATACGCAGACATACAGGCAACAGCAGCACACCTAGCTGCGATTTAGGAAAAAACAACAGAAACGTGCCAAGCAACAACACAACAAATTCCAACGAGGATGGTGGCAGTGGCTACCGAAATTAATAGAAAATAATGTAAATCAGCTTCACGGAAAACGTGAGTACCTTAATTATGTATTACCATGTATCTCATTCCCATAGTAAGAAAAAAAAATATGGATGGACCAATGTGTAATTTTTGCAAATACCAATGTAGTGCAGATAAAAAAAATACTGATACAGACAATCGATATTCAATAGATCTTATGTAAAATTACAAAATGTGCATGAAGAACCAGAATGGTTCATTCATCTCCTTAATTTTCATATGTAACCATGTCACTGCAATATTTTGCATAAAAAAAAGAGGAAACTGTATTTAATTACAAAAACCAGGATACCTGAATTATATCTCAATATTCATTAAAACATAAAATGGCATGAATTATGGACTAAATTACAGGTTATTTATAGAAACACATATTGGATTATGTAGCCAAATAGTTAGGACTCTCTCCTTTGGTGCAGTGGCCTCAAGTTCTATCCCAGTGATAGCTCCAAAATTTCAGTGTTGAGCCAGCATTGTGAGGGCAATTGGTTAGCAATGTTCTTGAAAGTAACAGTAGTGGTCCCAGTCTTGAAAGATAGAAAGCAGCAGCAATGGGATAAGGCAGTTATCAGGAAACTTTATACCAGTACTTATCAGTAGACGTCGGATTTTAGGTTTTTAACCTATTTTTTCCTTTACAGGTATGTAAGAAATAATAAGTTATGTCAGCGTTTAGTTAGAAAATGCAACAACTGATGAAGTTTTATAGTGCCTAAAGGTTTTTATATATTTTTAAAGGTTTTACAGGATTTTTATGTCACACAGAGGCATTTGATTTGATTGGTCACGAAAAAATTCAATGACGAATGTGTTTGAAACGTACTCTCTGTCAATTTCTCTTCCTAAAAGTTAATGGTGATTTTTCGAAGCTCTAAACAAAGCAAAATGTCTGGTGCTACTGTTACCTGTACAGTCCAAAATGCAAACTTCTGATCTGTGTGGGTTTTCATCATATAAGATGATCCTCACAGACAAAATTGCAGAATTTGACTGTGGATAACATGAAAAACGATTGTTGCCTAGCTATGCGGTGAAGAGTGGATTTTTTCCAATGGTATTAAGTTCTGCCATTGCCGTAGGGTTAGGCAACACACATAACGTTATGCAAGATAGTGCATATTTCAGGATATAGATGTCCATTCATTCAGCATTTTCAGGAATTTTGAACTATTTAAAGTTTTTTTGAACCTACTTCAGGATTTTTCAAGCCCATCTTAAAATTTTTAGGACCTATTTTAGGATTTTTAGAACCTATTTTAGGGTTTCACGAACCTATTTTAGGATTTTTAGAGCTTATAAATCCGAGGTCTACTTATCAGTATCAGCAGAAGTTCCATAGTGGTCAATCCCTGGTATTGATATGGTTTTGTGGGGGAAGGGGAGGTAATAAAATTTCTATAACAAGGTAACTTCATTGACTGAAACAATTCACATGTGCTATCTTCACTCGGTACATGCTAATTTATCTATGAGCCATGTATAATTTGTTCACAGATTTTTGCCAGTTTTTGGGTATGTTTCTTATGAAAATCATGTACCATAGAACTTCTATACATGATTTCTGGTAGGAATAAACAGATAATTTGATACCACAAATGCACAAAGAGAAAAAATACTCTTTCTAGGTTGACACTAGAAATGGACGATATTGGAAAATTGATATCGAGATATATCATCAAGAAAATATCATCACAGACAATATGATACAATATTTTTTCTGTATCATATCGGCAATATATCATCTCCATGATATATATCGCCAAATATCGTGATGATATATCCCTGACACGATATATATTGCTAAAATATCATGATGATATACCAACATAATATATATTGCCAAATATCATATTGCAGACACAATATATTTTGCAAAAATATAGTGATGATATATGGCCGACATGATATATATCACTAAATATCATACAATATATCATCTAGTTGATACTGCCTGGATGATATTTTTTTCAATATCGCGATATATCATCTGGACGATATATCATCCAACACTTGTTAGCACCACTGAAGTATGGAAACTTATGCTCATCCACGAGACTTACTTTTAATGTCGTTATGTGTATTTAACATAATCATATGTTATGAACATCTGCAAAAAAAAACTTTTTTTTTTTTGGATATTTAGACTATTAAAATTTCCAGCAAACAACATTATTCATTATGGCCCTCATGATCATTACTTCCACCACACAGTATGTGTTTTATAGGATCTCTGTTACCTGCAAACTACAGTTACACTGATAAAAAATAAAGCACTGATAATTTCTGTATTGATCTTTTGGGAAAAAACACATGTAGACATTTCACATGAACGAAGTATGACTTTGGTAGAGTAAAATATTTTTTAAAAAAAATCAATGGGTGAGACTTTATAATAAAAAAACAATATCTGTGTTATTAACAATAAAAAACTGGGTTCTGAATCTTTAAAATTGTTTTTACAGTACATATTAATTAGTATGCTCTCACCTTTTGGGGATCATGAATAATTAGTGTACCTCCACTAATAGTGTAGCGGGCATCCAGCAAAGGATCAATTTTTTTGGACACTAGGCGGTCATTTTCGTAATCTTCATTGTACCATTCATATGTTGGTGTTGGGTATCCTCCAGCCAAGCAACTGAAATACACAAAACAGGTAAAATCAATTCCCATATTTCAAAGTAAATATTTAAACAAGCTGTCAGAATCATCAATTTTCTTGTAATATATCTGATGAAGTGGAAGAGGTGCCAATTACCTGCTGGTTTTTAAAATTTAAGCTTCTACAATTCTTTTGGGATACAACTTCAAATGTTTATGTCTCTTCATTGATAAAAATCATCATGATATGTGCTTTTAAAATAAACTACTTAATATTATATTCACTTGAAGACCAAGTTTACAAACATCCTTTGGTAATTAGGAAGTGCCATGTTAGAAAATTCTTACCCACGGTCTCAGGTTTGAACACTAACACGAAAATCAAAAACTTCAATATACCAGAAAAATAGTTAATTTTTCAATTTCTAACCACATTTTTTGGGAGATTAATTGGGAATTGGAAAGTGAAAGATAGAACTTTGCAGTGCATCTACTAACTGAATTTACTTAGCCCACAGTGTTTTTCAGGAGCCATGGTGGTCTAGTCAGTAGGTCATCTGACTGCCATGTGGGAGACCCAGGGTGGGTGATCTAAGGTTGGAATTGTCAGAAATTGTCCTTGCATAAAACAGCTCTGGGGTTCACCCAACCTCAGTTAGATGGGTACCTGGGGCAACCTTGGGGGATAAAGGCAGCCTGAGCAGGGTGCTCACCACATCATCTCCAAAATGGCCAAGACCGATAGAATGTGTCGGACCCTACTTCCACATCTCCCTATACATGCCTCATGGCATGGTGCAAAGTGCGCAGGGAACTTTAGCCTTTTCATAGTATTTTACAGATATTTTAGTGAAGTACTGACATACTAATTTTGAAAAGAGTGGATTCAAATTAAAGGATATTTACATCATACAAGAGAATACACTCACAAATGACAAATACGTTGCATACAATAACACACAAGCAAGCTGTGTAAGGTTAAAGAGGAGTATGCAAAATTTATGCAGACTAAATTACATATGCTAGTCTGAGTATTAGAAGAAATTCTATGTGCTAATTTGATTGAAGGCAGGAGCAGGACTCCTACCGTAGGCAGCAGAACAGAACCATTTGGGCTATAGCCCAGCCATGCTTTAGTCATCCTTCAATAAACTAGAACCATTCTCCATTTAAGATGCAACTAATTGAGTTTGAACCTTTTTTTAAATCCATTCTATGCACAGATAGGCTAATCAGAACTGGACCTACAGTTTAAAGTAGGATCTGGAGCACTATGTACCTCCCAACAGGTATTGAATCTGACAATGAAATACCGTATTTACACACGTATAATGCGTGAGCGTGTATAATACGCACCCTCGTTTTTGATGGGGAAAAGCAACAAAAAAATATATCTAGTATAATGCGCAGTACAATTCAGGTCCCAGAAATGGCTTTCTTAGTGTCGGACTAACATTTACGTATTTCATTTAAAATTAATCAGTAGATCATAAAAACTAGTTTTTCCTTGCTTTCGAAGCTGCTGCATTCACCACGCGACCTTGAACTTCCAGATGTTAGGCTTTCATAGGAGAGGAGGGAGCAAAGTTATCAACCACCCATTCAAGGTCACAGTGCGTGATGCTTACAATAGATGGATGACATCAACGCAGCATGAACTCGCACCAAGTGGGAGGGTGAAATGTGCATCGCTGCCGATTGTTTGTGAATAAGTTCGTGAGGTATGGTACTCCATCTCCCTGGAAATGGTGATCAAAAGTTTTAAGGTAACGGGAATATCAAACAAGATGGATGGAAGTTAGGACATTTCAGACAGCTTGTATTAGTAACTGGGAGTGAATGACGAAATTAAGTGTAAATGTTATTTATTTATTTACATGAGTCAAGCTGCAATAGTGCAGTAAATATACAGTAGTTATTTCTATTTGGTAAGTGTTGACGTAATTATTTTACCTTCATATTTGTTACAGTCAACTCCCGATACAACGACCTTTCACAGTTCCCGGGAAAAAGGTAGTTATTTCGAAGGTGTCGTTATTGGAATTTGCACCAAACAACGATTATCGGGAGATAATCAGGCAGAATGAATGTTGGATTTAATACGGGTCTACTAGAGCATTGTCTGTTACAAGATGAACTGGTAAGATAAGATCTCTCGGAAGATCTTACCTTTCTAGGCACAAAAAAAAAAGTGGGGCTGTAAATTTCCTTCTGGTTCAGCTGTGTAATATACATTGTAAAAAAGTCACGTTATCCTTCCTTCGACCAACTTCTAATTCACCCCCTCCCCCATTCCAGGGAACAGTCCATACTCTTCCTCGACTTGCATTGTAAGCCAGCCTGAAAAAGGAAACGCACAACTTGCGATCTGTTTGCACCCAATGCATATTCTAAGACACATTGAACAGTGTTGCACTCGATAATCATTTTGGTTTGGAATTGGATTTCACTAAAGTGAAACTGTATATTTAGTCCCGATTAGCCCAAAAGCATAAAATTAACTCAAAACAAGCTTTATGAACCCTGCACATTTTCAGATATCAAAATGGGAGATCATTATTTACTCTCACGTTAATCGGGTGTCAGCTTGTACATTGAGCACTTTTTTTTTAATCATTCTCAGCTTACACATTGTGCACCCCCCCCCCCCTCCCCATGAATGGTTCTGAAGATAAGCAGCCATTATATTGTGTGCATTTCCTTGCTGTTAGTGTTCAGGAAGTTTATCCTTGTGTCAGATGCAAAATAAAATTTACAGTTTTGTTTATCAGACGGTGCAGAACATGAAGTTGTTTTAACTCTTGTTTTTCTTTCTGAAGATTGAATTTCATTATCGTCAAATCGAAACATCTTTGCGAGATTCAAAACAATGACTTTTGCCTTCACACTGGATGAGTCATTGCTGTTACGGCAAGCTAGACAAAACACTGGCACCAGTTGCAGCGTAAAAACAAGGCGACCGGCTGACAGGTGGTCGAAGGGAAAATCCTCCTTATTTCAAAGATAATGCAAATGTCAAAGGCGGAACTTTTATCAGCTGTGTGAAGAAGAAAGAAATGACCCTTTCTTTACGTTTTACCTTGCAACAGACAATAATAAGGGCAATATTTCAATATCATTAAAAAAAGAAAAAAATAGGACCTGAATTCTGCAATTATTACATTGCCGTGCAGACCAGTGGCGGAGAATGAGCTGGGAAGGGGGGGCACTTCTTTTTTACTTGTCCTATGGTTTTTGTTCGTTTTCAAGAATGCATCCAGAACTGGTTGCCCATTTTAGAAGTCAAAGGAAAGGAAGAGCGGTCCACTTCCACCCTCGCCTGTAATCAGCCTGCGTGCACACACGAGCAAGAAAACAATATTAGGACATCGGCACAGTTATGAAAATGTATGAAGTGGTAAACGGGAGTTATTTAAAATAACATCCAAGCATATTTGATCTCTTCTCGCGTATCCAAGAGGAAACTAAATCACAATGGCAAAACAAGCCTGGCATGTTGGGTAGCGGCCGTCGGCTGCAGGGTAACATTGGTGCGCTTGGGAGAGGGGAGGGCAGAGGTCAAGTGCTATTGAATATCACTGAAGCGTGATCAGACCCACTTGCGAGCGGTAGAGTGCTTGTGAAGGGAATGAGTGCGAATAAAATGAGTGCGAATAAAATGAGTGCAAAAAACCTATTTTTCGCCCAATCTCTGTTCACGACAGTTTCTAAGGCGAAAACAATTTTTGTGTAAGTTATTTCTCCCACGAAAAATACCGCATGATACGCCTCCCGTGTGATGGGAGGCACGTGCTTGAATGCCACCAGAATGGTGCTGCTTTTCTCGATGTCGCAAAACTTTCCAATACTAAGTGAAAATTCATGGAAAACGGCCATTTCGCTTTTAAAAGTTATTTTTTTAAAATTATTATTGCTAAAGAAAGACAATCTGTAGATATATACATGTTATACGCAGTGACATAGTGAAAAAAAATGCATGATTTCATTTTGGCTGTCCAAATTATTCCGTGCATAATACGCACCACAGTTTTGGAGGGCAAAAATTTTGGAAAAAAGTGTGCATTATACATGTGTAAATACGGCAGTTGTGCCATTACTGAGACTGTGGCAATAAAAATAATGGAGATTCTTAGTGATTAACATGCAGATTCAAAGAAAGGTCTGCAACAGCAGCTTTGTATTTTTCTCACTTAAATAATATTGACTTTTGACATGTACCTGTATATTCCACCTCTAGCTTTCACCACATCAGGTGGCTCCATCAGGAGGAAACTGAAAAAGTAGTTGCAAAGCAGGTGTGGAGGAGTGATCATTTTGATAGGAAAAAAGCTTCTTGATTTTAACTTACCTAACCTTACTTTATTTTAACACTTTATGTTCCAACATGTTCTCAGTTTTCTTTTTAATGCTGATGAAGCCACATCATGTGAAAGCTAGAGGTGAAAATACAGGTACAGTAGAATGTTGTTTATCCGCATGCCAATTATCCGCAACGTCAGTTGGCACAGAAAGGCTAATCAGAACTTAACCTACAGTTTAAAGTGGGAATCAAACCACTATGTGTCTCCACCAGGTATCAAAGACTGCCCTAAAGGCTGAGGTTGCAGATGCACTCATGTGGACAAGACAACACAAAACCCCACAGAGAATTACAATGAACTGTAGGTCCAGACACCAGTCTCTCCATAGTCAGCAATGTTTTTTATAGTCTGGGCTAATATATATTCCTCATGCCAAATTAATTAATGAGTTTGAGTTTGTGTTTGAAGTCCACTTTATGCACAGTAATGCTAATTGGGACTGGACCTACAGTTTAAAGTGGGATCCAAACCACTATGTGCCTCCACCAGGTATCGAACCTGGAACCCCTTAATTACAAGGCGACGACGCAACCACTGCGCCATCGGGGAGGCCCTCCAAATTAATGAAAACTGCATTTCGCATACCCAGAGAGATGTTCAAGCTCAAGAAAAGTATTGCAGATATTAGTGGTGAATTTTATTGAGGAACTTTCTGGGAGAGATACCCCTGGCATTAGGTCAATACTGATAGTAAACCTTAGTTGTAATTGTGATACCATAATCTGTGCTTGAAGTGGAAAATACTATGGAGGGGGGTTGTTTGTTCAAACCTTGTGGTTAGCTGGGGGGGGGGGATGATCCTATGACATAACATGGTGGCACTGAGACAACAGGCAGGATGCTTGTTTTACCAGCTGGGTGATACAATCATCCCTCACTTTGAGCACTGACCCTAATAAATTTATGACCCTGAAAATTTTGGCAATGGAACAGGACTGTGGTCTAGTATTATGATTTTTTGCCTCAATAAAATGGCATGCATTTTAACATTTCTCAAACAAAAAGCCTAAAAAGTGTACTAAAACATAATACTCATAATTGTAACTCATGATTTTTTTCTGAAAAGTTATCTTACCTTAAAGACACATCATTCGTTGTTGTTCTTTTTGACATATCAAACACAGCATCTGTGGGTTGTTTTATAAAATATGGACCACGTGGTATTTTTTCTGGATCTATCACATCGACTCCATATTGATGAGTTCGGTCGTCTATCACCAAGTATTGTAATTTATCCACAGGCACTTCACATATGTACAAGAGATGTTCATCACCACTAACACGTTCAAATCCCCACTTCTTTAATTGGTCCGAAAAACTAGAAAATAATACAATACTTTAATAAGCAAACAATAATTACGCAAAATATTCACTTATGGTCAGAGAAACATAATGCTAGCAACTTTTAAATTCTAAATAAAAATGCACAAATTTTGGCACTTCCACTTGGTGGTTTATTTTAATTTTAATGGAAAAAATATCCCTCTGCTAAAACCTTACATTATCACAAGTCATTGAAGTATTAACTTCAGGCATTTAATGTGCACTTTGAAACACACTCACTTTTTGAGTAGGTAAACTATCAGCAGGGAACGAATTTTTATGTATTAAAAATGTGCCAATACGTAAATACATATTTAATTATTTTCACCAAAATATGGAGATAAATATGAACTTAAAATTGTAAAAAATTTTAATAATATCAGATGCTACACAAATACAGTCTCGGCATTGTAACTATTACTGTGAAAGTCTTGAAGACGTGAATCCCGTATGCGTGTCATACAAAACAGTTGTGAGTGTAAAATTGAAAATATATGTATATATTGTTCGGATGACAGAAAACTTGTAATTAATGCAATTGGAGAGTACAAAAAAGGTTGTAAACTTCAGTTTGTTTAACGTCGCTTCAGACTTTGTCAGTTCTTCGCAAGAAATACACCAAACTCTTTCGGTCACGTGGGAACATGTAGTTATTGCATGAATATGGAGTATATGTTGAGAAATGTTCTGAAATACAGACATATGTAAAAATAACAAATATGAGCCAAAACCTACTATATGTACAAAGATAATACATAAAAATAATACATAAATATAGCTAACTTAACTAACTAAATTCACAGCGCAGCAACTAAGAAATGACATACTAAAATATTAGTGCATGTAGAAATCATATTTATTACATACTTTTTTTTCTAATTTTGAATTTATTTTTTGCCAATTTTGGCTAATTGCAATGATAAGGATGACACATGCTCAAACCGGGACTTGATCCCAGAACCCTCAGCAGGGCTCAACAAGTTCAGCCACCTCATTCCAACATTTAAAAACTGAGAAAGAATCACTTGCTATTTGAAAATTATAAACATATTTATTCTTTCTTACTGTTATGGGGATTGTGCATTGGAAAAGCACCAGGAATATGTAAAATTTCATGTTAAATATTTTATTTCTGTTGGTTTGTCTGACTTAAACAATTTTCTTTTTCTTTTTTTTTAAAAAAAAAAGGATAGAAATGCTGGTACACAAATTCTGATACATTCGCCAATAATATTTTGAACACACAAGGGTGATTCAAAAAGTAAGGTAACAGGAGCTCCTGTTCTTCGAATTTCCCACGAGGCTCACAGCAGAAGAGCACAGCCGTTAGATGCAACTTATGCATTAGATGGTGCACAAGTTGCATCAGACCCTTGCAACATCAGTTGGAAGATGGCTGCACTCACAGAATATGGTCAAGCATGGAAGTGCGTAGTGTGATCAGGTTTTTGCATCTAAAGGGCACCTCACCAACAGAAATTCATTGTCAACTTGTTGAGGTGTATGGTGCTAATGTAATGTCATGGAAACATGTGTGGGTTTGGTGCACTAAGTTCGATAGCAGGACAGATCAGGCCCATAGCCAGGCTAGGTAAAACTATTGCATAATTTGTTTGCCGTGACAAGTGAAAATGTAGAGAATGGATATTATTTGCTCATAACTTGATAGAAGAATAAATTCACAGAACTTGAAGAGCAGCTATCACATTTGTTCATCTTGTTTATAAACCGAAGTTTAAGTAACGGGAAGTATTTAGAAGGTTCACTAAAGTTCTTCCACAGGGGATCTATGCACCTTCGCTCCCCCTCTTTCGGCTTTCCCTTCTAGCAGATCCTTTCCATCTGCATCAAAGGTCATCGGCTCTCAAGTTTTGAAAAGGGGAGTTTTATTGCCTGGTCGGGGTGGAATATAAGGGCTTGCCCATGCCCTATTGGGGAAAAACATTGACAAAGACACTTTGTTGAGTTCTTCATTCGTGTAAAGGTTTCGCGTTTGCGCGGGTGTTGTTATCTTTCATATCTTCGTAAAACTGATTCGGGTGATAGCGAGTGGTTTTAGTGACTAATAATACAACCATGTTTCGTCCTTAGTGTGTAGTGCTGTGATATTTTAACGATTCCCCAGCACCATGGATAAATTTATAATTCGTAAAAAAACATCTGATTCTTTGACCACGGCAACCACCGTACCTACTCTTTCCCCATCTACGGCTGCCTCCAATCAAGAAGAGGATATCTTGCCTACAAAAGTAAAGGACATTTCCAAACCAAGTGAGGAAATTAAACAGCTAAAACTCAAACATTACCCCAGAAATGCTGATGGATGATGTTTTCAAAGTGACTGGTTTAAAAGGTTCAAATGGTTAGAGTATTAACAATTTCTAGATGCAGCATTCTGCTATGCTTGTAGACAATATCGGCCTTTCGGATGCAAAGTGGCCTTTACATCTAAAGGCTTTAAGAACTGGAAGGCAGCTCTTGATAAAACCAAAGCAGGGCTAGTGAAACATGATGCGACACTTACACACATAGAAGCAAAGTCAAGGTGGGCAGAAAAGCAAAACCGTTCATTGGTGGGAAAATCTATTTCTACACTAGTCAATCAGAATGTTCTTGAAAAGAATCAATATTATATCAAGAGCATTGCTGAAGTTATTCAGTTCCTTGCAATAAACAAATTGCCTCTTAGGGGAACGTACCACTTAGAAGAACATGAGGAACAAAGCCTGTTTCGAAATCTTTTCGAGTTCACGCTTCGAAAAGATGAGAAACTGGCAGACTGTTTTAAGCAGGTGCCTAAAATCGCATCTTACTTGTCCCCTGAAATTCAAAATGACATTGTTAAAATAATGGCCAACATCGTATGTGAAAAACATTGTAGTGACATTAATAGCGCAGATGTTGCATACTTTACATGAAGATGGTACACGAGATAAAAACAACAGAGAAAATGTAGCCATAGGAATCTGCTATGTAAAGAATGGGACAGTCATGGAATCAATTCTGTACATAGAAACACTGTCGGCTTTTGATGCAGTGTCTTTTGTAGATCTAACACTAAATATTTTTCAGAAATATGGTTTGGATAGTGCCAAATTGCTCAGCCAGTGTTTTGACGGGGCTTCAGTTATGAGTGGGAAAAAAGGGGGTGTGCAAACTTTAATCCAAGAACAGCTTGGGCATATTTTAATTCCTTACGTTCATTGTTTTAACCATCGGTTAAATGTGTGGATGAAATTTCTCCAATTAAACACTTTTTCAAAGAGAATTCCATGTTGCACAATTTTCTAAAAATGAGAAAAGTTGCCAAATTATATGAGGGGAGGAGTCTTTCGCAACTTTTAGAACAACGTTGGTCAGGACATTTAAAAATGACGAGATCAATATTTGAAAACTACAGAGATATAATTCATGTTTTGCAGTTGGTGAGAAATGGAAATTTTGATGAGGATGACGTAGCAGCAAGTGTTGGCTTGCTTGTAGTCATGAGCAAAACTACAGTCTCGGTTTTGCTTAATTGATTGAATTGGTGTTTTAAGTCCACGTTATGCACAGTAAGGCTAATCAGGACTGCACCTACAGTTTAAAGTGGGATCTGAAACACCATGTGCCTCCACCGGGGGTTTTGCTTAATGTTAATGAAAAAGATTCTTGAAATATAAGGCCCAGTTGATAAAATGCTTCAAGCACGTAATATTCATTTGGATGCTGGTAGAAAGAAAATTGAAGCTGCCACAGAAACATTAAAGAGCATATGTAAGGAAGATGTATATGAAGGCATTCTGCAAGAAAGTAATGCACTGCTAGAAGAGGTTGAAATTCAGGATGAGATTGTTGAGCACCCCACAAGAAAGAGAAAACGAAATATGCAGTTGCAAGACTTCGTTATCCCTGACGTCCTAGGAGAGGAAAAGCACACATCTCTCACACAAATATTCTATGAATGTTTAGATCTTGTGCTAACAGAAATAAATAGACGTTTTACCAATAACAATAACTTATTGGAAGCTATATCATTGGCTGAGTCCCTTCAATTTAGCAATTTTGAATAATTATCAGCCTTTGGAATCACCATTCCGTCAAAAGAGGAACTAACTGTTGCCAATGCATATCTGAAGAAACTGGATTCCCGATACATTTCAAAAACTGTACAAAACTAGAATGGCCTATGAAGACACTTATGGTCTACTTGCTGGCATAAGAACTTTTGTATCCAGTACAGCATTGTGTGAATCAACTTTCTCTGTGTTAACCCGTATCAATAGCCCTCAGAGACTGTCAATGCGTAGCAAGTGCCTGGCAAATCTTGTTTTTCTGGCATTTGAGAAGAAACTAGCATCAAACATAGATATATATCGAGACTGCTCCATAGGTTCAACAACATGAAGAATTGCAGACTACAACTTTTTTAAGGCAGAGGTTATGTACTGTAGTCACTATTATTGAATATTGTGCATTTTTCATATGGGATACAAATATTTGTGTAATCAAAAGTGTATGGAGTGTTTAGTAAGGAATGAGGTCAGTAGCAGTCAATTAACACTTCAAGAGATGACCGTGTTTTAGAAGATATTGAAAAAGAGGGTATTATATTTCTTTAATGTTTTATATTAACTAAATGACCCCCTTAACACACACAAAATAGCTTACCATTATTTAATGTTAAACTTTATTTTAAAAAGTCACTCATTTTATAAAGCTCCTCCCCCTGATAAACCATGAGGCCCCTCTAGAGACCAATTCTAGCTATGGGCCTGGGACAGATGTGCAAGATGAGCAACGATCCAGTCAGCCTAGCATGTCCACGACAATTTATGTTGTATTGAAGGCCTGATTCAGGATGATCGTCAAATTCAACTTAGTGATATTGCTAAGGAACTCAACATCGCAGTGGCAGTGTGCACAAGAAAATTTTATGAGCATCTGTGCTACTGAAAGACGTGTTCATGCTGGGTGCCAAGGCAACTCACAGAAGGCCATAAAGCCACTAGGATGTGATTGTCTCTCGTGCACTTGATGCGGTTTCATGAGGAATGGGTACAGTTCCTGCACCGTATTGTTACAGGGGATGTAAAGTGGGTGCATCATGTGACACCGGAGATGATCTGGCACCCAGTGATATCCATCTCTTTGGACCATTGAAGAACCACCTGGGTGGTAGGTGATTCACAGGTGACACGGAAGTTCAGTAAGCCATCATAAAGTGGCTTCAGGGACTTGACGCATATTTCTTCTATGCCAGCCAGCATTGATGCCTTGGTGTACCATTGGAACAAATGTTTGGACAAACATGGTGACTATGTTGAAAAGTAATGTATATCAGTGTGTATCAGTATATCTGCCTGTGGAATAAAGTTTATCCATGAGAGCTCGTTACCTTAATTTTTGAATCACCCCCATATTTAGAGACTTTTGATGTTACATATTTCTTATTTTTTGAATGGGTTCAGTACATATTTTTATTACATATTTTACTGTTTTTACTACATAATTATCCAGGCCCTAATAATTGCAAACATAGTTTGATAATGATTCATGAAAACCTTAATAAAAAGATATCTTCCTCATCATTTACAGATTACATGATTTAGATAAATTCAAGTGCATATTCAACTTCTGTAGTGTAGATCATGATTTATGTACAAACACTGTAGATTTTTTTTTCTTACAAGAGAAAAAAACAGTATAATTAAAATTACCTGTAAGCAAGATATTCCTTGCCAACACCTGAATCTTGTTCTGGTAAAAATGCAGCCTCATTATTAATAAACTGTGAGTTATCTTCATTCACCCAGTAACCTGGACTTTGCTGCTTGGCACTAACATACCACTTTCTGTGTTGTGGATCTTGCCATAGAAGCTGGTACACTAAAAAGCCATGTTCTTCTTGACTATCAACATTCACAAGATCAGAATCATACGCCTGAAATAAAATATATATATGTATTTATTTATCTTTGAATGAAATAACATAACAAAATTCCATGAAAAAAATACTAATGGGCATTTCCACTATGACATGAAGAATGTTTTAAATCCATTCATCTTACACATAATGAAACAAAAATGAGATGTGCAAAATATCTCGATGATATTTGCTTTGGTTCTCGAGAAACATGCCTTCAAACACTGCTGAAATTCACTTCCTACGTCACTGATTTGAAAACGTCCTCTGACTGGCCTGACGTCATCACTTAGAAAAGCGTGCAGGCAGGCTTGTCCCGTCAACTTAGCATGGGCTGTGAAAGCGACAGCAAAAAGTTTTTTGTTACTGTGTAAAACAAGTATCTTACAGCTTCCACTGCAGAAATGTATAACAATAATGTATAATAATGTGGTAACACCGATTACATGCATGCCATGGCTCTGCAATTACCCTACATCCTTATGCTTCCTTCACTAATGTTTAAAAGTGATACAAGAAGCTGACCAGTGTGAAATGTTATTGCTGCACAACCCACCCAAAACTCTAGGAAAATTTAGAACTGCATGTACACTGTGTCCTTTGGATTACCCAAATTCACATCTTCTGAGTGACCCATAATCCACAAAAGAAACAAGATGAACACAGTACTACTTCCAATGACCATACTGGTCATGCAGCAGATGACATGGCTCTTTGTAGAACAGCATTACTACAGTGCTGGTCTTAGTTGGTGTAATAGGTAACAACTACCTCTCATGCCAGTTGTTTGTTGAGTTTATAAATACATGAATGTCACATAACAGTGTCCAGAGGATTATACAATTATCTACAACTTTTGTTTTAAAATTCAACTAATTATTTAACCAAAGTAGTTGAATAATTTAGAAGACACCCTGTATAGTAATTATTTGTAACTTACATCACAATTTCTCCTTGCGTCATTCCTAGCACGCAAAGGGCTCTTTATGAAGCGGTAGCAAGAGCTTCGAAACTGGACCCAGTACTGAGGGCATTTCCACTCCAACTCTCTGCTACTATCTCGAAACTGGCACTGAACAAGTGCTATGAGCAACAACACTATGCTTACTAACAGCTTTCCCATCATGATCTGAAAATAAAATAAAGCATTTTATTATTATTTCAATAGTAGAGCATTCTACATTTATGTAACAGTATGAACATTATAAATTTGAAGATTATGAATAAACTGTACACGATCTGCATTCAGAGCAATAAAGGTAGTAGTCACCTTCTGTACACCTACGAGAAAGTAAAAAAAAAATTCGGTGCACACCCAGCATCGTATAAGGTGGGTATTTGGAGGAAACTCTTGGGGGTAAAAGCAGCCAGGGGTGTTGTGTTGATCACACCACCCCCACCTTCGGCCATGATCAAGAAAGTGTGGAGTCCTAACTCCACATCTCCTATACGCCTTCATGGCATGGTGCTAAGCACAGGGGAACACTGTACTTTACTTTCAATGAATGTCTCCTGTTGTTTTTCGATCACGGAGATGTGTTATTATGAAGTAATGGATGCTTCTGTTATGATAGGAGTGTTAAGTTTAATTCTGTTAGAATTCCCACATTTTTTTTTTTGGCTGTATGTGTATCCATACAAATATACATTGATAAAAAACTGATGGAAGTGCTCCTAGATATGATGAACTTGACTAACGCCGACACACAGACACTAACACCTTGACAAATATAATTTTCACCCCTGTAACTATGTGGCAGGAAATGCACATTTTCAAGGTATGCATGTATAAGGGTTGCCCAAATGAAAGTGAGACTCTTGGTAACTTTTTCTGTAATGATTGGAATATATGAACATACAGGAAGAAAAAGTGATCCATGGGTGACATATCCTCTACACATAGTCACCTTGTCTGTTCGAGCAAGTGTCTCAGTGCATCACAAGGGTATGGATACCCTGAGCGAAGAACGTCCATGGTTGTCTGCGGAACCAATCTTCAACGGTGTCGCGGACTTCAGCATCGTTGGCAAACCGGGGGCCCTTCAGACGTTTTTTTAGTGGCCCGAAGATGTGGTAGTTGCAGGGTGAGAGATTGGGTTTGTAGGGAGGATAGTCCAGGACTTCCCAGCAGAAACGCCGCAGCAGATCACAGCACATCTGTGCAACATGAGGGTGTGCATTGTCATGCAACAGAAGAACCCCATTTGACAACATGCCAGGTCGCTTACTCTTGAGGGCTGATTTCAGTTTGTTTAGGGTAGTGCAGTATGTAGTTGAGTTGACAGTCCCACCTGCGTCCAGCCAATCCAAAAGCAATGGGCACTTCTCGTCGAAGGAAAAACGTGAGCATCACTTTTCCAGCTCTGATGGAGGAATGAGCCTTTTTTGGGCATGGTGAGTTGGAATGTCTCCATTCCATACTCGTCCGTTTTGTGGCTGGGTCGAAGTGCTTCCACTGACATTGGACAAAAATGTTGTATAAAGAAGCACACTGCAGCACTACTGAGTGAGGCAAGTGTATGTAGTTAAGCTACAACAAAAGTCTGTTTCATTTGGACAACCCTCATATATTTCTTGATGATGGTTTTCACATGAAATGGATTAATTTTGTTATGAGTGTTAGGTTTGAAATGGATAGTATTTTTTAATGTTTTTGTTAGGTTAGGAGTATTAGGTTAAACACCGCTACGTGTGCTGCTGTCGCCTATATGTTTGTGTATATGTCGTCTGCTGTTCACCAGTGTTAATTGCTGCAGTAACGGAAGCCAGGCGTGGTGTGCCTGACCACTATCTATGTTCAGTTCATGGTTGCAGTGCATGATGGTGTGTGTTTCTTTAATTTTTGTGTCTATGAGGGAGTGTGCTTTGTATTTGATATGTACTTTCTGAATTTTATTGTTGTGGAATTTGATATGCTTGGCAAGTCCAGTGGTGGGAAATGTACCTTAGTTATCTATTACCGCGTCTCTCATTCCCTTAGTATGAATTCAGAACCTTTGTATGTAAAGGAATTACGGGAGTATGAACGGAACGAATGTAAATTACTTGCACGTCAGTTGGACATAAAATTCCTAAAAGCCTGCAAACAGTGCAATGTTTTTCCTAAGTTTATCCAGTGGAAATTGCATGTGAACAACTATAAAATTAAAAACGTGATCCATAATGCACAAAAACGTGCTCTATCAGCCGTTATATCTGACAACCATAAAACTAAGAAAGTACATGTCAAATACAAAGCACACACTCTCATAGACACAAAAATTAAAGAAACACACACCATCATGTACTACAACCATGAACTGAACATAGGTAGTGGTTCCGTTACTGCAGCAATTAACACCGGTGAACAGCAGACATACAGGCGACAGCAGCACACCTAGCGGTGATAAACGCACCGAACAACAACACAACGAATTCTGAGGATGGTGACTACCGAAATTAATAGAAAATAATGTAAAACAGCTTCGCGGAAAACATGAGTACCTTAATTATCTATTACCGCATCTCTCATTCCCCATAGTATGAAATGAAGTAATATTTTTAATAAAAAAAAGGGGAACTGATCCAGAAACAAGGAATTGGACAAATGCTGGTCACACATTTTGAGCCTAAATATCTCTTGTTATTTGTTGCTTCCCATCATAAAGGTTATGCTACGTGAAACACTGAAATCTGATGATTAAATACAAAATAAGTTAAAATTTTCAATAATTACAGAAAGATTCACACATGTATTTTTGTTGTTACAATCTGCGACACAGAATTTTAACAAAACATCACACACACACATATATATGCAAGCAACAAAATGCCATTGAATTATGTTTCTTTTTATAAATTTATCAGAATGGTTCAAGTAATTTTTTTTAGTAAATTAAGGAAAACAGTTTTTTACAGATATAAAAAATGGTTTTCTATGCTAATTACCTGTTCAACCTTGTATGTCACAAACCTTTTGAATTTTGAGGCAAGTAATAATATTGTGTTTATAAAAAATATTGTGAGGAATTTTACATAAAAAATGTCAACTAATGTGAAAAATGCTGATAATGACTTTGTGTAATGGTGAGAATTGATATATTCTGAATAAGAGCAAAGATTAACAAGCTGGATGTCAGTAAAACACAAATTAAAGATATGTAATCACAACATATGTCCTACACCGTGACTGTGCGGTCTAAGGTGTCAAGCTTTGGGCTCGGGCTATGGGACACGCCAGGCACGTATCCAGGAATTCCTTTTGGGGTGGGGGGGGGGACTGAACAACCATTTTTTTAAGGGGTATCACAATTGTATGTTTAAGGCCAGTGGTGGCAATTGGGTTTCAAAATTAAGAGGCCATAGTGTGATAGTGTGGAGGCAAAAGAATGGGGAGCAACTATCTCCTAATTCGCCACCACTGTTTAAGGCTTTCATTTTAATCAGAATGTGAAATCGGGACATTTTCTACCACTCAACTCCTCTGTTTCAATGCATTAACATTGTGTGCCGGAACCATCTCAGCATGTGTGTTTGTCCATTTCTTCTCATCATCTCAAAACATCTATGTACCAGAAGTGTTTTTACGAAGGTGTTACGCATGCACGGAATGCACAATCCACTCGACAATGCGAGATTCAAACTGTGTGCTGGGGACTGAACGCAGACAGTTCTCGAATATATCTCTCTCATGTGAGCCTGAACACCACTAATGTGTCTTGTCCTCCCATGTTTGCAGCTCATATAAAAGCCGAAACCCACCAAATTGTTCATAATCAGGCCTAAGCACTCGCAAGTGTTCAAAATTGTCTGTTGAGTGTGTGTCGAACCCAGAAGCCTTAAACAAAAGTATTTTTGAATGCCATGAAATTATCGGACTGCATACACAAAATTTGGTCCTGGCACAACCAAATCATCTCTCAAAACTTTGATTTTCAGTTGATCTGTGCAGCTTATTTCTTTTTTAAAAAATCGCTCCAATGCCCAGCCCAATACTGCTGAAATATTCACTTAGTAAGAGCGAGACCTTCGATCTCTTCATCTTTCGACCCGAACTACTCGTAGTACTACTCGACGTTCTGCTGTCATCAATGTCTTTAGCTTTGGGACCAACTGGAACTAGTAGGAGACTTCGTTACTTTACGGTATTCAGTCCATTTCATTTTCGAATCACCAAATCTTATAAAGCAACCAATGGACACTGACTGATCACTAATCGACTGTATGGGTAACATTATAGTATAGGGTTGATGGATTTCTTCAAATTTACAGGAGAAAGTACTTACGGAAATCATTTTCCGTAGCATTATGGAAGTTCGTGAATGTAGTTTTGATCCATTTTAATGCGAATACATGTTGTTTTCTGCGAAAATCTCTGTCCGACAGGCTGTTTCTGCTGCCGCCATTTGCTTTCTGCATGAGAGCACAATGTTCCGTGTGTTAAGATGACGTAACCCCATAGTCAGTGTTTCAAACTCTGCGTGTTTTCACTAGAACATGACGTTTTGAGTATTTTTAATTTATGCTTGCCTAACCTAACTTAACGTAACCAAACCTTACGGAAAATGGTTTTTGGGGCTAACGTGAATGGTTTGTGGGGCTAACGTGAATGGTTTGTGGGGCTAACGTCAATGGTTTTTGGGGCTAACGTCAATGGTTTGCGAGGTATTAGAATACTTTCAAATCCGGGCACGAAAGTAGGTATTTTCCAGTTAACGAGGTTGAAACACTGCATAAATCGACAAAACACTCTCACAACGCGCACTGCACCAGTACGCTATCGCCACCAAAATGTGTTACAGAATCGAAATAACAAGTAACAGTAAGTACTCGTAAATGTAAGAAACAGACATTAGCTTAGTTAGAAATGCATTATTTCACCTTAGGAAATGTTCCGCATTCCAAAATAGTACATTAGCAATGTAAAAAAGTGAGAAATATATGATTTATAGGTGTCACCCCCATACTATAATAGTACCACTGTATGAATTGTCACACTTACCTCTGAAGTCTCCACCTATTCTGTTGTACAGATCAACCGGGAAATTGAAGCCACGTATTAATATCCTCATTATATTCTAGAACATTCCGCAGATAAAACGATTCGTAAATATTGCCAGTAGTTCGACTCCTTCTCTTTTTCAAGAACGTTCCCTGTCCCGCTTTCCAGAGATTAAAAAATTGCAATGAATCCGAATCGCCCTACCAATGGCACTACCTTTGTTGTGCAGCTTCCAAATTCTGACAAGTCTCTACATAGTGTTCAAGTTCGCTACGACAACACCGAAACCATAAGAATATTATCAACAACAGGGTTATAGAACATTCTCCGTCTTGCCTCGATAATTATTTATCTCCTTAAATTATCGTCACATTATTGAAGAAGACAAAAACCTAATTTTATCTCCTGTAAACTGAAAAATTTACTGGGGGAGGGTTGTCAAGACACCTGATGCCCACCTTGGATATGCACTATTAACAATAACAGGGTTATAGAACATCCTCCGTCTCGCGTCGATAACTATATATATCTCAAATTATTATCGCATTATTCAAGAAGCCAAAAACCTACATAATTTTATCTAGTGTAAACAAACCAATTTCCTAAAAGGAGGGGGGAGGGCTCGAACCCCTGATCCCCACCTTGGATACGTGCCATTAACAATAATAGGGTTATAGAACATTCTCTGTCTTGTCTCGATAATTATTTCTCTCCTTAAATTATCGTCACATTATTCAAGAAGTCAAAAACCTTATTTTATCAGTGTAAACTGAAAAATTTCCTTGGGGTTAAAGGGGGGGGGGGGGGTAGCCTCCAGCCACCTGATGCCTACCTTGGATACGTGCTATTAACAAAACTGGCTTATAGAACATTCTCTGTCTTGCCTAGATAATTATCTCTCCCAAATTATCATCATATTATTCAAGAAGCCAGAAACCTAATTTTATCTAGCGTAAACTGAAAATTTTCTCAAGGGGGGCTTGAGCCCTCTGATTCCCACCTTGGATATGAGCTGTTACCAATAACAGGGTTACAGAATATTCTCAGTCTTGCCTCGATAATTATTTCTCTCCTTAAATTAATGTCACATTATTTTATTTGACACCACAAGAAACAAAAGATCTCATTTTATCTAGTGTAAACCGAAAAAATTCGGAGGGGGCTCAAGCCCCCTAAGCCCAGGGTGGCTACAAACAAGCAGAAATGAATTTCCCTGACTTTTCCAGGTTTTCCAGGACAAAATTTATATTTCTCCCTGACAATTACAAACTAAACTAAATCGATGTTTTTGCAAATAGAAATATTAAACTCACACAGATCCACGTATGGTTTTGTTAAGTACCAATATTATCTTCTATGAAATTGACTTAATTTCTCTATTCTCTATGATTTGAATTCAAACTGCAAAATAGTGAATTTGGAAAATTATTACAATTCACAAGCTAGGAAAGGATTACGGAATTTTGTCATACTCAGTAAGTTTAAAATAAAATACTTGATTATTTTTAAAGTTACGACTAAATTAGATAAGAGTGAAGAGTGAATGATTAAGAAATACAATTTGTAATTTATCAGTCTCCTTATAGATTCTTGGTATTATATACTGATATTTCCACTAAGGTTTGGAACCCTCTGCTTGCAAGAACCATGAGTGCGGACTCATTTTTCAATGCATAAAGCTACTTCTCTCTTCTCTGTAGAGCAAACAACTTAACTCTTGCATATACGTGAAACAATTGAATCAAACAAAATAAAGTGTCATATTTGCTTACATTTTCAATGGAATTTCTGCTTCAGTACAATATATCCAAGTGAAGTACTGTGAAACTGACAACATGCAGTTATACAATTAATGCTGAGGAAAAGGGTACGTAGGTATTAGAAATTAAACGCAAGGAATTTATGGAATTGCTTGTATAGCTTGTACACTAATAAAAGCTTCTGAAAGTTCATAGATGAGGGGCATCCTGAAAAAAGCTCCAATGGTGCCTATACACAGCACTAGTGGTCGGAGAGCGACACACACACATGCAGGCAGGAAGAAGTGGCATGTAGCTGTAATCTGGTACAGTTGCAATGCAGCCCTTTTTAGACAGTTCTAGGTTAAAGATTGCAGCTCTAATACCGACTGCGATGTAGCCTACATTGCAGAGCCACCAGCAATCATGTGAGGTGTGCAGACCAGACGTCGTGAGTGATAGTATGGTCAGACGATGGTGCAGACAATTCACGGAAGGCCAATCAAATGTGCACAACTCCATACAGCTTCATCACTTCAGGTAAGAGTTCTTGGACCACTCCCTGTACAGCCCTGGCCTTGAATGTACTGACATTCATCTCTTTGTTTAACTGAAGAGGTTTCTGGCAGGGCGAGGATTTGACAGCTACACTGCGGTAGAGATAGTTCCAGTTTTTGCTGTCAGACACATATAACATGGGCATACAAAATTTAGTGCCATGCTACGACAAATGCCAGAACAACGGTGGTGATTATGCCGAAAATTAGGTTAGGACCCACTGTTACTAATTAAATAAATTACAATTTCTTGTTTTATTTATGCCTAATCGATTGGTGTATTTTCTTATTTTTTACTATATGGTGATATTTTTCCCAAAATTCACATTTTCATTTTAGCAAATTTTCTGGCAAATATCTGAAATTATACCTTCATGGTGTTTTTAAACTACTGTTTCAAATTGTAAGTCACACGGCTTATGCCTCTTCGTTAGAGTTTGATATCGTGAAAGTTATTTTCCATACCCCTTTTTTAATCTTTAGGTAAGGATTTTAGATAATAAAATTTCCCCATATATACTGAAGGGTGCATAATGACCATAAGTGGCGACGCACCCAAAAAATTAAAATCAATCAATCTCACGTGACAGATACCAATATATTATGGCACCAAAAATTGGCATTATGTTGTTTTTTTACTTGTGTTACATTTCCCAAAATTCACATTTTTGTTTTAGAACATTTATCTGCCAAATATACCAAAACTTAATACTCCATTGTGCTTTTAAACTATTATTTTAAATTGTAGGTCACATGGTCTACGTATTTTCTTGACAGTTTCATATGTTGGAACAGATTTTTGAGGAAGTAAAAGTAAAGTGCTCCCCTGCACTTTTCCATGAAGGTGTATAGTAGGGGTGTGGAGTTAGGGCCCCACACTTTCTTGATCACGCTGAAGGTAGGGGTGATGAGATCAGCACCATGGTCCTGGCTACCTTTACCCCTCAAAGTTTTCTCACGGTACTAGCTTCATATGATGGTGGGTGGGTGCCAGAGCAGTTTGAATAGATGGAAAACATCCCGGTTCTCCCCTGCAGGGAATCGACCCAGAGTCTCTCGCATAGTAGTCAGACACCCTAACGACTGAGCTCCATTATTACTCGCTCGACAAATGCTGATGGTGCGCACTTAGCTTGGTAATTAAAAACATATCTCGTGCAACAAATACGAAGATGTGGCTCTCATGTGACGGTAGATATGCACTCGATATCCTATTAGAACCCTGCCACTTTGCTCTGTGATGCAAATGGTTTTGATAGAAGTTAAAAAAATCGTGGGAAATACATGATTTAATGTGGCTGTCGGAATTATAGTTTATTCTTGAGTAAAATGTTGGAAAACTTGCATGTTCTATGTACACAAACATGGCCTAGAAAAGACAAGAATGTTGAATTTCATGGAATTTTTCGATGTTTTAGGACATTTCTTTAAAAAAAATCCCTAAAAACACCAACAATCCGCATTATTTCGATATTTCGAACGGGACGAAAAATATATCGAGACATCATTGCATATTCCTAAGCAATTACAATTTTTCACGGTTTTGGTGTTTGCGAAAAATCAATGCCCCTATTAATTGGAAATTACTTTCTGGCCACCCCTCATGTAAATCAGTAGATGGAAAGTGAAAATTTAGCAGAGCTGACAGAGAAAAGTCGATTCTTGAATAAAGTTATTTGCTTTTATGATTGAATGATTCGAGTCAATATGATATTAAAATATTTACGTATTTATTATTAGTATTTTATTTCATAATATTGGATATTAACCTTACTCAGTGAGAGATTAATGACCATCTCTCATGAGTTTAAACAAACAGGACAGAGAGAGGCAATACTAGTGTTGCAGTAAATTTGAGGTTGGGAGCATGCACTTGCCAATTTTTATAACGTTCACCAATGCAGATTTATGTTTCACTTTTTCGTGATAGTATTCAATATATATACCATTTGGTTGTATTCTTCTTGATATCTAAGAATAGTGCAATGTCATTGTAAACGTATGTTAACTTGTGCGAAACCAGTAATACGTCAGGATGATGAAAGAAAACCTTCGTAAGCACTGCTACATTAAATAAGGTGAAGTGAGCCAGAAGAGTAATAAAATTCCAGCAGCATATTTGCTGTCTAAAGCCCTTGTTGTTTATGCATGCGATTTTTGTTGGATGTTGCAGTCCATGCAATTTCTGTCGCATGTTGCAGTGAGATATTTTGTCGGGTGGTGACATTAGACAAAAATCGTACCTATCAACGAACCTATTTGCTTCCATGCTCCTTCAGTTTGCCCAACAAAATTTGATTTTGATTTGGTTTAGTTTATTTTACTTCACGTTTTGTGCCTCTTGGCAAATTTGCGAAGATGGGGATGAGTGATGAAATTGATGAATGGACATTCACAAACAACCAAGCCCGACCGGGATTCGAACCCGGGACCCTTGGCGCCGCAGCGTGATGTTCTAACCACTCGGCCACAGGGTCTGGCCCCAACAAAATGCCTTACTACAACGTCCGACAACTATTAGACTGTGCCACCAACTCTTATCCCCTCCATCTGTTGACAAGTCACCTTATTACTCCCATACGGACAAGAAAAAATTATAAGTCAATGCATTTTCCATGTAGAGGCTTAACCTTTACTCCCCCGATGATACCATATGGTATAATCAGAGTAAGTTCCTACTTGCCCGATGATGCAATATGGTATCATGGTGCTGATTATGAAATGAATGTGCTTTTTGGACCTTCATACACTTATGTCTGGGTGGAAACTCTGACACAGGTCTGGAGAAAGCCTGGTAAATTCATATTGATGACCAACCTCCCGCTTCTCCGCAACATATCCATGCCACATTTCCGAACAGAGTTTCACATTTTGGCTCATTATTCAACTTTTATGGCACCCAGAAACATGAAACATGTTTCAATCTCTTTGGAAACGTCCATTCTTTGAAGAGGTTTGCACCTAAGGTTTGCGACTTCTCCCCTAAATAGCAGAAACAATATAGACAAACTCCAGATTTTTATGTTTTTTTTTAAATTGAAATTTGGTGGTCATGCCCCCAAACCCCTTTCCTCGGTTCGGCATTCCAAATTGTACACGGGTGCATGCTATGATGTTTTAGCTGCAAAACAAAAGTTATCCGAAGTAGATTGCTGCCATAATGCCCGAGTTAGTATAACAATTTTCCTCCAAAGAGTGTTCGAATTTAAAATTCCCACCGAGAAGCCCGGGCAAGAGAAATTTCTCTCTCTCTCTGTCCCCCTGCCATCACTGGTTTCTGGTGCTGTGGTTGTGTTGTGCATAAAAGTGGCCTAAAAGTTGAGGCCAAAACTTACGAATGAGATTTCCTGTTCCCCTGCAGAGTTCCATAACGATATCTTTAAATAAATAAATAATAAAAAAAAAAAGTCAATGAAGACTAAATTCCCTGACTTTTTTTGACACCATCTCTGCTGCTCCTGAGAAAAAGAGGATGGGCCTGAATATTTTTTTGTATTGTCTACTCTGGCTGATAATACTTTTTGGCCATGTCCAATAGAAGCTACTTCATTGGAGCAGAAATATTAATTACCCATACAATTTATACATGTATGCAGATTATTTGGTCACCTAATAGACATCAATTTGAAAGGATTTCCATATTCTTGTATTATGTCTGACCAGTTAAGTTGAATTACTGCCAATTATTTTCCTCTCTTTGTTTGTCACGAAACTTCTTAGTTAATACATTCTAATCGCACAGTTTACATAATAATGCATTTGTGATGTCTGGTGGCTACTGGGTAATGCATAAAAATAAGTTTATTGTGAAAGTAAACAGTGTGTGATGGGGACCTCCTACTTTTAGTATAAAGTTTACAGTAGTCCATGCATATCACATACATGGGCTTTCAGTTTGGAGTGGAAACTAAGACAGACAACCTCAAAATTTAAATGGGAATGGGGTGTGACATGCAAGGTTGAACAGGTAATTAGCATAGAAAACCATTCTTTACTTCTGTGTACAAAATGTCGCTTCCGCTGATTCCTGGTCGAGCCTGCATTTTTTGCTAACAGTTCTACGTAGTACATCTCCTGTGTGTGCCTAATTTAATGAAGTAACATCTCTAAGCTGGGAGGAAAAAGTCAACGCAGGTAAAACAGCGGAAGCGAAAAATCAGGCAAATCAGTGGTAGAGCAATGGCACGGAATGCCAGAGATCCAGGTTTGAGTCCTGGTCGATACGGTTTGGCTTGTTCAGAGGTAAACATTATGGGGGAAAGGTACTGGAAGTTACAGGGTGCAGAGCGCAACAGTGTTGCCTGAGCCCGGTGAAATTTTCAGGAGGTCTGTCAGACTGATGGTTTGGGTTAAAATTGGGTGGTAAACCAACAAAATGCAGCTGTCATTAAGAGGGAAGATATGCAGATTTTGAAAAAGACCTTTTTACCTGTATTTAAGAATCAAACTTTTAGATTCATTAATTTACTGCTTTAAGACAGAAATAACCTGGGTAACAGTTCAGATTGTTTTATGACTTTTTTCAAAATTTCCTTGGAGAAATAAATTATCGTAGAATGTTGGCAGTGGTTGTTACACAAAATTTGAACCTTCCTTAACGTAATGAGCAATGTTTAATTTCCAAAAAAAAGTAGCTATTAATGGTGAAAAAAAATACCTTACACAAGCATGTTTTCTTTCAATTGGCAAGTTATTTTTTGTTTATAAAAAACGTCAGTAAATATCGCAAAATACTGGGAATGGATGTGAATGTCATTTGGAACATTACTGAAAGTAATTATCACAGTTTTCATTTCAATAAAGTCTAAAGTATAGGTGAAATGAGATGCTGGAATTACCTTGTGGAAAAATACCCGTTTCGCAAACTTGATGCATAACACAGACTACAACCGGTAGCTGTTTTCCTCATCTTGAGTGTTTGCAGGAGGCTCAAAGCGGTTTCGTGTTTGAGAACAGCAGTAGCGACATCTGAGGTACTACAACTGAACATATAAAGTGAATGGTAACTTTGCAAATAGGATTATGAAGGAAATGCTAAGGAAACCAAACCTAACCACGAAGGCAATCCTCGTCTGACGTCTGAACGGAAAGTTGCCATAGTGTTGTGCAATAAGGGAAAACCAAATGGCTAGAATTCGTGAACTGATACCAAAATCCCCTTTGTACCCGACACACGTGAAGAAGAAGAAGACAGGAGCAGATCATAACCACGATGATAGTAAGCAAATGGGGGTTGCCAAGTATAGAATTATATGGAAGTGAAAAACCAGTGTCTAGAAAACATGCAGTAAACTCCGCAGTATGTTTTAACAGACGTAAATTGAAATTGAACCATGAGAATGTAGCATGATGAAATTTCAATAAACCAAAAGGAACTTGGGCTATACCCTGTACCTATATTTATCTTGTTCCTCAAAATAGATACAATTACAGCATTTCGGAATAATGATAAGACATGGTAACTAATTCTAAACCTGATTTGTAAGTAATTCTCAGTTATACGTATTATTTTCTCTTCACCTTGACATATCAGGTTCAACTGTATATATTTCTGTTATGTTTGGAGCTTTAGATTCAATTGTGATAGTTAATCATGTTCTTGTTAGGATAGGAGTGTTCAGTTTAATGCTATTAGCGATTTGACATTCAGATACTAATTTGACATTGTTGTTAGATTAGGAGTATCAGTTTGGGTAACTGTTCCGAATGTTTAATGGTTTTCCGCATGTTTTATAGGATTATTGGGAAGCGCTTTAGAACATTGAATGTGATTGTGGCAGTAAGTTTAAAGATTGCAGAAACAAATGAGCACAGTTAAATTCTTCAGTAAATATTAGTTACCAGAGAAATTGTGATTTGAAATGTAGTTTGTGCGAGCAGGCGATCTTGGTTACTGGTCAACTCAGACACGAAGGGGATTTTGGGTTTGAGACCACATATTATGTGATCAGGTGTTGAAAGTACTTAGGAGTGTTATTTTAGTACTTAGAGCTCTAAACCTGACCTACCTAACCTAACAATCAAAGAATTTAGGGATATTTTTACATGGTTTGATTTCTAATTACGTCTGTTAACACAAACTTCAGCGTCTTATTGACTTTGAAAAAATCATTAAACAATCAGAACCATTTCCGGAATTTTTTCACCTATGCAGGTGAGAGTTTCGGATCAAATATTTTGGTTATTAATGATAAGACCCCTAAATCTGACCCACCTAACAATAAAAGCATTTAGCGATGAAATACCCCTTTCGCACACCATGGATATGGTAGCAGTCCATATCCAAGACAACAGTAAATAAATGGCTTCTCACAAACAATAATCTTATAGGAGAGTATACAGGAGGAAAAAATCTTTCTCCAGAAAATGTGCAGTAAGTAATCTACAAGATGCTGAAGTTTGGGTACTAATTTACTATAGTTCAAACAGATTTCTTCATTTTTACAGAAGAAACTACTTTACGTAATAAGTACCTGTAGCATTGTCTAACATCGGGAAGGTGTTTTGTGTGATGTGGGAATGTGTCATAGTGGAAATTCATGCTCCGACGGACAATAGCCTTTGGCGCATACACCTTCGTACATCATCATGTGTCGTGATTGTGTTTTGTTCAGTGTTTCGAACTGTCTGTGTTTGCAATGAACGTTAGAAATATGACGTGTCGTGGATGCGTGGTGAAATTCGTACTGGGTGTGGAAGATCCAGTGGATTTTTTAATTTAATTGAACACGGGATCGTGAAGAAAGGAAAGGAATGTCGAAAATGTGGCAGTGAATGTAAGCTACTTGTTAGAAGGAATGGGCTGTGGGTATATGCCTAATATGACATGTCGTGGATGCGTGGTGAAATTCAGGCAAGTTTTCCGTATCCTGGAAACAGATTTCTTCAAATTTAAAAGTTTGGGGTTCATTTGGGGGCAGGTGACTCCAGCCAATTTCTAACATGCCTTTAACAGGGACTCTATAGAGAAAGCAGGTCAGCCAGAGTGGAGGCGGGGCCACGGTAGCAGTTGGGGGCGGTAGGTCAATTACCCCAGGGGCGGAGCCTGGAATCTGTGGGAAATTTGAACTCAAAAATTTCAAACAAAAATAGTTTTTTACTTTAAATTTCCCACAGATTCCGGGATGGATAGGCCCAAAAACCATTCATGGATAGCGCCACGAAACATTACAATTTCCTTCGTAAAAAATGCGAAATAGTTTTTTTTAAAAAAATTACATCAGATGAGCTTTGTTCATGGGTATTGGGTATTTCTTGGGTTCCGAAGGTTGAAAGACTGCATAACAAATGAAAATCGACAAAAGACAAGCACGATGCGTGATTATGCAGTAAGGTGTATGCGCCATATTGTATCTGAGGCAAGCAAAAAGGCTACAGGAAAGAAGTACTCGTAATGTGAAAAATTGCAATTACTTTGATAAAAAAAAAAGTCAATACATGTTAAGGAATGTTCCGCGAAGCAGATAGGTAAATACGAATGTCAAAAATTGACAAAACGAAGAAATTATAGGTGTTTGAACTATAGTAAATTTTTACCTAAGTTTGTATTAACCGACATAATTAGAAATCAAACCATGTAAACAATGCCTGTGCACCATGATAAATTCAAAAGTTGAACAGTAGGAACTTGGGCCAAAATTAGTAATAGTACTCTAGAATTGAAATTTTGACCAAAGTACCTTTTGTTTAATTGAGATTTCATCATGCAACACACACATTTTTTACGTGGTTCCAGGTCCAAGTTCCGATTGTTTAATTTTGAATTTATCCCGGTGCACAGGTATTTTTTACATGGTTTGATTTCTAATTATGTCTGTTAACACAAATTTCAGTGTCTTATTGACTTTGAAAAATCATTAAACAATCAGAACCATTACTTACGCGGGCGAGAGTTTCGGATCAAATATCTCTGTTATTTGTGGACATCGAAATCTGTCGTCTAAAAAAAGAACTACGAATTCTACAGGAGGCACAGTCGATCAATGGTTCCTATGTATTTTCTGGCAGGTGGAATGTGCTGTACAAAACTTACATACACAGTGGCTCATTGGGACAATCCCGATGTACATTGCATTAGCATCCACTTCAAAACTCATATTGTACATATCTTTGGGTGATGGGAAAGTAATAGATTTAGGTGTACGAAATTCAAAGATTCACCCCATTTAATAGTATATTTTATAACCACAGAAAACTTTTTTCCCACAGTAGGGGAGACTCCCAGTTTTCGTTAAGGTATTTTTCAGTTTCTATGGTTGCGTGCAAAAATTAAACATGCATATGTACAAATACATACCCCAAATAAAACTGCAACTAAAGGCTCCTAGCAACAATCTAGGCTTTGTTTCTATACATAGACACAAAAAATAGCGTCATTACTGTTTCTAGAAGTTAGAAATTACCTGTTTCTTTAGGGAGTGGCCTAACACTGTATTTTCGTTTCAAGTCTTAAAATAATACAAGTAGGTCTTCAATTGTTCATTTCGATTCTAAATCCTTACTGATGTAAGCATTTTACTTTATATCACAGATAAATTAACGAACTCTCCCACTTCATAACATTACAAATATTTTCTATCCTTGTCTATCGGAACCAATACACACATATTACTCACCACAGATATTTCGGTTACACTCCCTCCCACTGTTGCCACTTCCTTATGGCTTCACCTATATTCCCCTTTAGCCAAGACAGAGATAGATATGGATCTTGACTAAAAATTGTTTTTCTCTAGTTCGATTACAACAACAAAAATAAAATAATAATTGGCTATGATATTTGTATAAACATATTCCTCATTACTAATAATTTTACAATCAATGTACGATTATCTTTAAAGAATCCTACTGATTCACATGGCCTAGCTCCACTTTTCGAACATACTTGGAGGATTACTAATATATGATTAAGAAATATACTAAAATAAACCAAACACTGCAAAGACGAAATAAAGTATAATGTTCAACTACCAAATTTATTCAATATAACATAATCGTCCATCTCATCCTGAGCGTAGTTTGGTAGTGGCTAGGGGATAAGCCCCGAGAACTATATAGACATTAGCCCTCCAAACTCCCTATGGGCTCATTGTAGTTCGCTGTGTTAGCAACTAACGGAGCAACAGAGTATCAAGATCAAAGCCAGAGAAAGTATTGGCGAGGGTCCAGTGACGTCGCCAGAGGGAGTCAGGTGTTAGGCGCAGTCTCTTTAGCAGCTGATTAGGAATCAAGAAAGATTACATTGGATAAGGAATATTATGTATGTTTATGGTCTAATAGGAACGGCAACAGCCCACCATTTTGCTGCATGTCCCCTCACTTCAAGCACAGTGGACATGGAAGAAACAGTTTGAATGACTGAACTGCAGTTTAAAGTGGGATCCGAACCATTATGTGCCTCCACCGGGTACCGAACCCGAAATTGAGGATGATATGATGAAGTTGATGAAGAGAGACATTCGCAAAGAACTCCCGTGCTTAGGTAAGGATTCGAACCCGGGACCCCTGTCGCCGTAGTGAGCTGTGCTAACTACTCCTCCACGGAGATTGACTTTTCACTTCAGACAGGCAAAAATTCTGCCATTTAAAAACAGTGGGGAACACTGGACGTGCATTTAATATATTAATATATTTTCACAATTCGAGTGTTTTATTGTTTTGAGTTGGTGTGTTATAAAGAACAGTACATAATAATTCCGAACGACTTTACTGTTATTTTCATAATTTGTGTTAATAACTTACTTTTCTTTTCATGACATCACACTTTTCGAGATGGTTAGTAGAAATGATCATCTGTTTTACACATAAATGTATCCGAGAAGAATAGTTATTAATATAAGAAATGTTGTTTCACGTCTCGCAACGTCAATACTCTGTCCTAGTTATCTCTGGAGCAAGCGAACGAAAACAAGGATCTGGGCAAGTTATGACGCGAGACGGCTTCACCAATAAACACGTGAGAGGGAATGGGACTGCGTGGAGGAGCGGAAAGCCTTCGCAGCAGCGTGTACAGCTTCGCTCTGCCCGCTCGATTCCTCCTCTTCTCTGCCGCTATGCGCGGCATTGCTCCAGAGATTCCGGGACAGAGTATACGGCGTTTGTTTTTGCAGAGATTATAATTTTGAAAGCGTTGCAAGAAAAAAAAGACGAAAGTGCAAGAGACAATGTCTGCTCAATACAAATAAAATCTACTTTAACATTATTTTTTTGGAGACGGCATAGCGTAAATATCATGCGCATACGGCACTTAATTAATACATTTTTGTGGACTTTTTTTGAAGAGTTTGGAAGTCGTTTTGGAAATTTCCTGCCGGCACCCGTCCTGGGTTCGAATCCCGGCCTGGGCATGGATATTTGTGAGTGTCCGTTCTTCAATTTCATCATGTCATCACTCATCCCCATGTTTGCAAATTAGCCAAAAAACGAAGTAAAATAAAAAAAATCAATCAATCGAAATTCCCTCTTCTTTCGGAAACCGCTATGATACAAATTCTAAAAAAGAAAAAAATCCACTTGCTTAGAATTCCTTCCAGAACATTCATGTGAGTCTTCATGTGGTTTGCTTTGGGTTGTTGTCTATAGATATTCGCAATTGTAAGCCTATTAAAATATTGTAGGGACAATGAAGTTAGTAATAAGGTGTGTTTTATACAGCGTATATTATTGATACACTTGTTTAATATATCTTCTGCAAATATGCTGTATACGGAAACAAACTGCCGGAGTACTAAGTGAGGTGAGTGTACTACGTACATACACACAAAAAAGAAGGTTTGGCTATTATCGGTGCTCTTTTTTCTGGGAAGAAAGGGGTTCCAGTACTTTTCAAGTTGGTTTGGTATTGTGTTCATCATAAGAACTACTCAAAATATTGTGGTTGCCAGAGGGGAAAAAAAACACCTGTTATATTATGTACATTGTACTGGGGTGTAAGAGATGATCTTCTGGAAAGACACTCAACTTTTCTTCACGCAGTACACCCTGAAAAGTGCATGCCGGTAAACGTTACTCTGTGCGGTTTGTGTTTCCAATTATCCCTTCATCCTTATCATCTGATCACTATCATCGCGATTAGTCAAAAGTGGTAGAAAAGCGACGGAAAATAAACCAAATCAATTAGTCTGTATTGAGGGTCCGTGGCTTATATCAACTTTGGATGCTGATAAAGTACAGAAGATGATCGTGATTGATTGTCCAGGAATTAGCATGACATAACATAGTTATATTCATTGACGGCACCTAAAGTGGTAAGGTAGAGGAGGGCGGGAATATTGTCTGAGGACCGGTATATTTAATGTACCACTGAATCCCTTATAAAAATGCATATTTGGATTAAAAGATCGTGTATTCATCTATATTTTTTCTTGTTTTCCTGGGAGACGGCGGACTGGTCAACATTTGCGCCCTCTGGCGTCATAATTCACCAGACATCACATGGGATCACTCATGGATTGATATGGACCCGTGCCAGCTTTTTAAATTTTACACATGAGTAATTCACTCCAAAGAAATATATTATTTTTTTAAAACAATCTGAGGTAGATGTAAGGGTTTTGTTGCGAGTCTTATGCTACCCTAGCTAGATTGAATAATATTTGTAATTGAGTTTTAAACATACAATATTATGTTGGGTTTTGAAATTATGTATTAAATAAAATTAAATTGATTTCTTTATGTGACAGTTGCCTTACGATTTAATATGTTGGTTTAGTACGACTATTTTAAAGACATTTTCGAACGCAGTATTCCAAATCATCATTCATCAAGATTTAAAGTCTGGAAAAAAGAGGCGACGAACATTAGGTTGAAGTGTACGATAGGCACCATTAAAAAGATGCCACTTTTACATTTGACAGATCCCTCCGTCAATTTCCTGTGCAAGTGCGCGGTTAGAATTTCCTGCGGTTGAACAAGACATTGTTTTTCATTCCCTGACGAGATTTGCCTCCACCCCCGATGGGAACATAGACCAAGAAACCATTGTTTCTTCCATTCCGCCCTCTTTTTTGCCGATTTATGGTGAAAAATCTACTAAAGGGAGGGGAAACGCAACAGACAGGTGTTTCGCGATAAATTTGGAACAATTTCTGTATTGTGGTGGAAAGCTAAAATTATCACTGGCGTCGAGGTTCTCACTCTGGGCCTGTCATTAATTGGTTGGTTGGTTGATTTAGCGTTTTAAGTCCACTTTATGCACAGTAAGGCTAATTGGGACTGGACCCACAGTTTAAAGTGGAATCCGAACCACTATGTGCCTCCATGTCATTAATTGAATTGTTAGCTGGAAGAAGGGCGAAACATAGAAATCACAGTGTGGAGATAATGCATGGAATATGCATGTATATTGTAGAGAAATATACACGAATATTGTCATATTCCAGGAACAGAGCTAGGGTGCAGATAGTTTTCGATAATTATCTCCAAACTATGATTTCTACCTTACGCCCTTCTTCCAACTAACCAAAAGTCAACCTCAATTCCACGTAACTGCTTCTTGAAGGCCAACGAGGCTCTGGCGTCTGGACCTACGGTTAGTATAATCATCTATAGGACTGTTTATTGATTAACTGATTGATTTGGTTTATTTTACTTCGCATTTCTGCTTCTTTTTGGTTAATCGCGAAGATGAGGATCAGTGATGGATGATACGGTGGCTCAACAAACGAAATGGGTTCAGCATTGAACTTGAAACTGTTTTAGAAAAGTCTCTGTTTACCCCCAACCTTCTACCGATTTCCTGCCATAAAATTTCCTCACGAACAAAATCTGGCAATGTAAAGAAAAGATAGAGGATGGATCATGGTATGGTTGTGAAAAGCTTGTCGCTGTGTAGACATACTCCCTTTAATTTGAAACATTTCTGCTGGTGAAGTAAAAATAAGATTTAGACCTATTTTTTATTTTATTTCCTGCAAACATATTCCTTTGAATTATATTTCCCTCTCCCAGAGACTCACGTTTGCAGATTTTGCTATATTTTAACATTATGCCAAAAGTAAGGTGCTAGGTGCCAACAAAGATCAAACTGTGCTAGGTTTAGTACAGTTTTGCTGGGATTGACATCACTGATTGAGGAAACCCTCGATGCTTCCTCGCTGGATGCTTTAAAACCGCAACCTTCCCTCTGCCCTTTTCCACTCCCCACCCATCTGTTTGTAGTGATACCAGCGAGGTTCCTCAGGCGGGGCAGCAAAGCGTGTGTGTCCACTGTCCATGGGTTGCGGCTGGAGTGATAGACAGCAGTCAACTCTTGACAGTAGCTAACCTAGTCATTGAGCTCATAATATTATAACGTGCACTATTATTAAACTCCTAAGTAGTAGAGAACTGTAAGCAATTTAAATGAACTGTAGGAAGTTCCTCACTTCCTACAGGGAGGAAGTTCCTCACTTCCTACAGGGAGGAATCGCCCCTGCTAGCAGTCTTCGGTTGGTGCCGAGAATTCTTACCGCCGTCGATTATTCCAAATTTATATTGTTTAAATACTTCACAATCATCTATTACAAGTCCTAGACTGTTCAAACATTGAGTGATGGACTAGATACCGTAACCCTTGAAGGTACGGGTTCGAGTTCCGGCCTGGGCATAGGTGTCACCTTGTGTTTGTGTTAGTCCTTTCATCAATTTCATCCAATTAGAATTCATACTTATCATCGAAATTCATCTACAGAGACAGAAAATTGACGTAAAACAATAAAATACAAGTTCAAAATACAATTTTAAATTTAGTTAGAGAGTGTGCCTATTTTCCAGGTATTTCTATGACTTATTTTATATTTCCAGCGGGCAGAATTTCAGAAGATTCGAAATATTGCATTCAGTGCTTTTTAGACGTATTTATTGGTAGGTATTATTTATTTTATTATGTTGGTTGTCTGTAGCCAGAACGCAAGGGAACGGCGTTCCGGTACCTTTTAAGATGCAAAATATGTTATTTGGCCCTACAGAACCGAAAATTTCTACGAAAATTTTTAGACAATGTTATTTCGAATTTAGTCTGTTCACCCCTAGCATATTTTGATCCCTGGTCGCTGGAACATCACTCAACCGTGGACACTCAAAGTGAAGCACGAAAAAGGGAAGAAGAGTGATTGATTTATTTTACTTCGGATTTCTGTCACTTTTGGCTAATCGCGAAGATGAGTATGAGTGATGATATGTTGAAATTGATGAAGGGACACTCATTCACAAACACCCATTTACAGACCGGTATTCGAATCTGGGAGCACTTGTGCGCTAACCACTCAGCCACGGAGGCCGCCCCTCTCCTTTTCGAATATCCTGGACACGTCACTGATAGCTATCATCTAAACAGGACCATATCTGACGGATATGATGAGCTTATGCGTATAAGGCTTTACTGATATTTTTTAACTTAACAAACTAGCTCTCTAGCCTTCTTAAACCCGAAGGTTCATGGCTGCAGCAACACAGGCCTTCCATCTGTCCCTATCCTGAGCAAGATCTATATACTCTTTTCCATCCCTACCGATTTCCTTTAGGTCCATCTCAACATTATCCCTCCATCTTCGTCTTGGTCTACCTACTGGTCCCTTACCATCAGATCTCCCAACAAGAGTCCTGTAAACTCTTCTTTCCTCTCCCATTCGTGCCACATGGCCTGCCCACCTAAGTCTTCTTGATTTAATCATTCTAATGATATCTGGACATGAATACAAATTATGTACTTCTAAATTATGTAACCTTCTCCACTCACCTGTCTGTTCACCCCTTTTGGGCCCAAATATTTTCCTAAGGATCTTATTTTCCAATACTCTCAATTTAAGTTCCTCTTTCAATGTAAGGGACCAAGTTTCGCATCCTTATAATATTACAGGCAAAATTACTGTTGAGTATATTTTAACTTTTAGTTTCTTAGATATTAAACGAGACGACAAACGTTTATGAAGAGAAAAGTAGCATGCATTTCCTGAATTAAGCCTACTTTTTATTTCCTCTTTAATATCATTTTGATTTGTTAGTATTACTCCTAAGTACTTGAATTTGGAAACAAGTTCAAACGAGTTGTTATAAATAATTAGATTTTGATTATTACCTAACATTTGGTTTCGACCTGTAAGCATATATTTCGTTTTCTCTTTTCTAACATCCAAAGATATATCTTTAGCGGCTTTGAAAAATATTTTAGCATTATTCTTAATTGTATTTACACTACCGACAAAAAGTTTAAGACCACCATGAAAAACGGCCAAAAAATAAGTATGGAGTGTTGTATGGAACCAACGGTTCCTGTCCAAGAAAGACGTGACGATGATGCATATGGAAAATGCAATGTAGTCTAGTTTGATCATCGCAAGACGCGAAACCAATATTTTTTCCGAAGGTGTAGCATGTGGTTAGCAAAATGGAAAGTGACAAAAACGTTGCTGAAACTGGCAACATTGCAGCTGTGTGCGTGAGACCCATAGACAAACCAGTCAGTACGGTAGCCAGCCTCATGTGCATCCTTATCAGTGGCTCACGGTCAGTTGCTGTTCATGCAGGCGACATTGCGAGCCCATTATTGTGTGTGAAGTGTGCAAGGTAAGTGGAGCTGTGTGAAGTGGCCCGTCATCGTGGGGAACAGGCAATTTCGGTTGAAAAGCGTACTGTGATATGTGCATTGAAAAATGAAGGTTTTTTGGAACGCAAAAAAGCAAGAAAACTGAATATTTCCAAGACTGGTGTTCATTGTGGATTGGACAGATACCGTAAAACTAACAGTCATGCAGACCGTGCACGTAGTGGAAGAGCTCGTGTAGCGTCTGCAGCTGAGGATAGATATATTACACTAACTAGCAAATGGAACAGACACCTAACAGCACCAGTCATCGCTGCTTCCCTGAATAACAGCAGAGTGACGCCTGTGTCTGTGTCAACGGTGAATAATAGGTTCCGTGAAGAAGGGCTGCATGGCAGAGTAGCTGCTAGAAAGCCACTGTTACGACTTGTGAACAACACGAACTGATTGGCCTGGGCTAAAATGCACCAAGGTTGGACTGTGGATAACTGGAAACTGGTACTCTGGACCGACGAATCCAAATATGAATTATTTGGCAGCAATAGGCGAACTTTTGTGCGTCGAAAGGTCGGTGAGAATGAAAGAACAGTGTCTTGTTCCCACAGTGAAACATGGGGCTGGAAGTGTAATGGTGTGGGGATGTTTTGCCGGAAACCAGATGGGGGACCTTCATAAAATTCAGGGACCATTGGTAAAATAAAAGTATCATCAGATATTGGTGCATCATGCCATCCCCTCTGGTCGTCGTCTCGTTGGTAATGGGTTTATTTTTCAACAAGATAATGATCCCAAACATACATCCAAATTGTGCACGCGGTATTTGGGACGCAAGGCTACACAAGGGGTATTAGTTCTTATGACGTGGCCACCACAATCTGCTGATCTTTCACCAATTGAACTGCTCTGGGACCAAATTGATAGGGACATCAGGAAGAAGGTACCCAGCAACACTCAACAGCTATGGGAATTCATCAACGATGCCTGGCGCAACATTCAACCATCCTATCTAGACAAACTATTGGAGTGCATGCCACGTGTTTGCGCTGCTGTCATTAAGGCCCATGGCGGACATATTGATAAAAGCAAAATATGAGGTGACATTAGTATGTATAGTGGATGTACCTATGTTTCTACATTGCCAAGCAGATTCTTACATGTGTTTCTTGTACATTAATTACGAAATGGATTCATTTCTACTGATTTTTGACACTTTTTCCTGGTGGTCTTAAACTTTTTGTCGGTAGTGTACATCATCCCCCAGTAAGTCTACATCATCTGCATATGCTAACAGCTGAGTCACACCGTTTAATTTTAGTCCTTCGTTAGTTTCTTTTACCTTCTTATTAGTTATTTTTTAACATATGAATTAAAATTTGTATTTTATCTACTGTGTGTTCAGTATAGTACATACATAATACATTCCTTTAGTTTTGAGATAGTGAAAAGAAAAAGTTATCATTCTAACCAAAACTCCCAAATAGAGCGTGAAGTGCCTAGATTCATTTCACGGCAAATTTCTGTGATGCAAAGGGTATCGTTATGTATTCTTCGAAGTGGATAATTGGCATTTTTAATCTTTTCGAATCAAACGCCTTTTGAAAGAGAATGAAGAAGTTAGATTGGAAATTCCACCCATTCTTTTCGCCAGAATCCCCAACCCAGCTTCCAGGATGCCATGAAAAACAGACATTCCGCACAAAATGGTCGCGTTACGCTCCTCGAGTTTTCGATCCTTTCACGCCGATTTACTTCGGGGGCAAAATGAAGGGAAAAACTGTGTCCAAAGATAATGAGGATGGAAAAGTCGCTTCTTGCGTCCAAATGCTCTCGCCGAACAAAAGACAAGGCGTGAGAACAAACCTACCTTATACAATATTAACAAGTCACAAGCTTTGCGATTTTTCTTTATCCAGACGACATTACCTAACAATCTTACAGTGTACATAAAGAAAAAGAAAATGAAGAAACTACGGACCTCCCGTTTAAGGATGACTTAGCGGAAAGATGCTTTGCGCTAAACGCCTTCACGGAGCTGCAAGAAACGGAGGACACAGAGGAGCTGAATGTCTGAGAATGGCCATTTCTTGCCTCCCGAGCGAATAACTATAGTTTAGATACAACATCGATCGTTAGAAAGATCTGTACCGAAGGGCATGACTCGTGAGAAAGGTCTCTGCCATTGCTAAGAAGGAAATAATGTATACACACACACATTTGAGCCTCCCATATAGTGTAATGGTAACGTCGTAGCCTTGCAATGAAGGAGTCCCAAGTTCGATACTCAGTGGAGGCACATAGTGGTTCGGATACCACTTTAAGCTGTAGGTCCAGTCACAATTAGTCTATTTGTGCATAAAAGCGGACTTAACCCAAATCTTAAACAAACAATACACACACACACACACACACACACACACACACACACACACACACAAACATACATACATACATACATACATGGCCTCCCCGGTGGAGCAGTGATAACGTCGTCGCCTTGTAATGCAGGTGTCCCGGGTTCGATACCCGGTGGAGGCATACGTGGTTCGGATCCCACTTTAAGCAGTAGGTCCAGTCCCGATTAGCCTTACTGTGCATAAAGTGGACTTCAAACACCAAATCAATCAATGCACACCCCCCCCCACACACACACATATATATATATATATATATATATATATATATATATATATATATATATATATATATATATATATATATATATATATTCATACAAGGTGTCCGACAAATACAGTATCATAGGCGAAATCACAAAATCTTACATTTTGTGACGACAACTTGCCCGATCGGTGGGTAGAACGCAGGGGACCCAGAGAGTGGTCTCCCAGGTCGCCTGACTTGTCTTTGCTTTGTGGGGTTATCTTAAGCAACAGGTATACGAAGTAAAGATTCGTGACTTGCAACATCTACGAACGCGGATCGAGGGAAAGTGTCGTGAAATCATCACTAATATGCCATGAAGTTTCGCCTCCAAACATGTGTAGAACTTGGAGGTGGTCATATTGAACAAGTTCTATGATTTAGCCTATGATGCGGGACTTGTCAGACACCCTGTATATATACATGCATACACACGTACGCACACACAGATTTTATTTTGATTTGCTTTATGTTATTTAGCGTCGCTTTTCTGACACTTGTGGCTAATGGCGGCGATGAGAATGAGTGATGATGTGAAGGTATTGATGAAGAAGGGACACTCACAAAAAACAACCATACCAAGGCTAGAATTGAAACCTGTGACACCTGGCGTCGTAGCAAGTTGTGCTAATCACTCCGCCAATGAGGTCGGCACACACACGCACACATACAATATATACATTGTGTGTGAGTGTGTACATATTTATATATGCATATATATTTGTTAAGAATGAGTTAAATGGATCAAGTAAAGTAGACAAGAATGAGTTCCCCTGGCAGCTAACTAGCTGGCCTGGTAGCAGTGTTGCTCTGTCCAGAAAAATAGGGAAAGAATCGAAATTTCAAGAGTGAAAGTAGTAGTTTTTCGGGAAGATTACTGAAGATATAAAATTTTAAGACAATGAAAGGTGAGAAAGTCCTCTCTCAGTGCTGAAGTAAAGTTGGACAATTTTCTATGAACTGGTTCTTTGGTTAAACGTGGACAAAAGAAGTATCGAGAAAAATATCGTTCAAGCTTAACTGAGTGGGGAAGTCATTTGTCATTGATTCTATTGTGTTGTATTTTCTAATTTACGCCATCTTCTTATTCTTACTTACATTTTCTGTCCAGCTTACTTCATAAATTAATATAATTATGAATCACTATGCTTTATCAGTGTTCTTCAGTCCAAAATAGCTTGTGCACTGGAGAATAATCAATGTACAGCATGCTCCATTGTGAGGAAAATATCTAAACAATACTGAGATGGTAACGTTGGTGGAACAACTCATCAGAGATATGAGATATAAACAGACGTTACGTAACACTAAAGCTTGTACGCAAATTCATGCAAACAAAAGTTTCAGACATATTTGAAACCCCGTCGCATCTTCTCCAAAGATAAAGAAACACGTTTTACTTCATCTTCACGAGAAAATAAACAATTAACTGGGATTTCAGGGTGCGAAATCTTGGGGGGATAGGGGGGATTTCCCCCACCAACAAACCTTGTTCTCAATAATCCCCCACCAAAAATATCCGGGGGGAGAGTTTCTGTTATAACTACAAAAGATAATCAATTAGTTTTGACTTCAAATTTACTTTACTAATACTAAGGATAATATCGAAAACACACAGTAATGTGGTTGTGAGTGTTGCATGCTTTCTCTCTCTCTCTTTCTCTCTCTCTCTCTCTCTCTCTCTCTCGATCATTAACAAATCTATATCAATAACAATATACGCACAATTAAAGTAAAACATGAATGTAAGACAAATATAACTATGAAATATAATTGATTTATATGAATGGAATGCAAAAACTAAACAAAAACTTATTCATAATAATACCATTTCAACTATTTTGTAATTTATTGGCATCTTTAACCAGATAGTAAAGAACGTAGTTTGCTACTTTATAAATACCCGAATTCCTTTGTATGTATTTAATAATAATGTATTTTTAAATATTTAATAATTTACTTTTATATTTCGGCCTAGGTAGAAGCACCTCGTGGTTCGGATCCCACTTTAAACTGTAGGTCCCGTCCCGATTAGCCTTACTGTGCATAAAGTGGACTTTTAAAACACAAAGCAATCAATAAGTACATGTAGCTATAACAATTCTGTTGATGCGAAGCAGAAATATAATTTAGTTATGGACTTTTTTATTTCAATTCATGGATAATCGCATTCTGGAACGTAGACTGATTGAATATGGTTATGGTCTTAAGGACAATTCGTCTACTATTACTTTTTCCGTTGGGTGTACGTACCTAACCACATTCTGCAACATGAGATTGTCCTCTCTCCTTTCTGGCTTCTAATGGCACGGAAGTTCGCAATGCTACCGCTAGATGGCAGGTAAAGCCTTCTGGGAGACTATGTTTCGGGAGTTCGTTTGAACGTAGAATCCGCGATAGTAGTGGTGATTTCCGATTCAACGTAACATTTCACCTGCGGCGATTTTACAAAATTTTAAATGAAGATACTATTTTTTCGCAAGTTTCGGAATAGAAGGGGGGAGGACAATAAGATTTATTTCCATATTTAAAATACACTTCCAATGTATTGCTTCATTTTCTTGCCAGAAGATGTAATGAAGTGTATAATATACCTACCCTTTAGCAATCGGGCAAAGTGTATTTTCCAACGTTTTATATAACGTCGTCGCCTTGTAATCAAGGGGTCCCGGGTTCGATACCCGGTGGAGGCACAAGTGGTTCGGATCCCGACTGTAATTTCTAACCATTGTCTATCTTTATGCATGATATAAAATTCAAATTTATATAAAGAAAACTGTTCCTTCCGATTTTTGTAAATTAAATGTTAAATTTTATATTGTAAATTTTGTAACTTATATTTCGTTAATGTGGCCATTTTGAGCGATATGTTTTTTTGTTCTATAACTGGAGATAGATGCATCAAATACTATTCGGACTCAGGCTTCATCATGAGGTTCTCTGCAGTAGTATCTCTATAAAAAAAAGAGGATAAAAAAGAGACGAGAAAAAGTGTGCTGCTTGAAAAATTTTCAATTTTGAGGGGATTTCAGCAGCTTCTTTCATAGTATAAAGAAATAGAATGCTACAGTGGCGTGCCCAGGATTTTTGAAAGGGAGGGGTTATATGTACATTTTATGTAATCAGTCCTCATTTTGCCATATTTTACTGCCATTGACGTTCTTTTTTTTTAGAAATGCTGGACCGAAAGGGGGGCTTATAACCCCCAGCAACCCCCCTTGGGGCACGCCACTGGGATGCCGGACATAAGGTTAAAATGTAGGACATGTATGGGAAGAAGTGGACGTCTGGTAATCCTATTTTCATCATATTCTTACGACTCAAGCTGATTCGTACGGAGGAATGTAACAAAATAGCCTTATTTTTCGTGGAAATTGCCTTTAACAAAGTATGGGATTATGAAGGCTAATGGTGGTAAAAAATTGGACATTTTGTGAGACACTTAGCACCCGACAAAATAGAGGCGTCGTTCTTGTGAGGGAAAGTAGAATGACAGCATTATATTCCTACGCGTCAGCAAAAATTTGATGCGGCTGGTGTTATGTTACATCCGGTGTAGCGGGCCACGAGTGGTTTTATTGTTGAGTCAGCAGAACGTGTCTGATCACCTTGAAGACATCGGAAGCGGTGGGGGGAGGGGGTCAATGGATTTGTCACGTTGTTTCTTGATGTATGCTAACCTAACACGTGCGTATGTTTGTGTCTTTGGAGGAAATGCGCGCGCAACCATTGCGTATGATTCAAAGACATGAAGAAATGATTTAAAGATGGCGCCGAAGGTGTTGTACCCCGAAAGTTTAGCGGCTAAGGTTATTGCTCTGTAAAACAAGAGGCGTCGAGGGTTCGATTCCTGGTAGAGTCAATATTGATTGATTGATAGATTGAGTTAGTTTTTTAAGTCCACTTTATGCACGGCAAAACTAATCAGGATTGGAGCTACAGTTGAAAAGTGGTGATTCGGACCACTATGTGCCTCCACCGAGTATCGAACCTGGGACCCCTTGATTACAAGGTGACGATGTCAATATTGAATGGTCTCGATTAGCCTGTGTGTAAATAAAGGCAACAAAATGGTTGAGTTCGAAAATCGAGTTGGGTTAGTGGTTAATGTTGTCACCTGGCAATGAAGAGGTCGCGGGTTCGATTCTCTAGGTAGTTAAATTAGGCCAATTGTTTAGTCCCGCCATTATACGTTCCGATTAGTCCATCTGTGCATAAATAGTGTTTGAATAAAATCAATATGGCGGCTTTGGGTTAGTGGTTATTGTTGTCGCCTGGTAATGAAGAGGTCGCGGGTTCGATTTTCTAGGTAGTTAAATGAGGCCAATTGTTTTGTCCCGCCATTATAGGTCCCGATTAGTCCATCTGTGCATAAATAGTATTTGAATAAAATCAATATGGCGGCCGCGTTTTGTGTTTAGCGGCGGCGGCGGCGGCGATCGGGGCGCGGCGCGGCGCGGGGCGGAGCGGCGCGGGGGGCGGCGCGGAGCGGGGCGGAGCGGCGCGGGGCGGAGCGGGGCGGCGCGGCGCGGGGGGTGTTTTTTATTCCGCGAGATGTTTCAACCAAGTGGTTGAGGGTTCGATTCCCAATGTTGGTGAAAATTGTATATTCAATTGTATTTGTTTAAAAGTTCCGATTAGCTTTTTTGTGCACAAAGAGAAAATGAACTAATTGGAAATAGGATGTTTATGCTGTAATGAAAAGGTCCCCGGGTTCGATTCACAATGTCAAATTGGCTGATAATGATGTTGTTTTTAAAATAAAATAAAAAAGAAGTGTGTTGAGTCCCCATTAGTATTTATGCAGGAACAGATATTAAAAATCAAAACAAAATGGCTGTGACTGGTGTTTAGTATTCGAAAGGTTCCAGGTTCGAGTTCCTAGTTATAATTTTTTTTTTAGTTTACAGAATTAGTCCCCATTTATTGCGTTTTGGCGAACACGTCCTCCCCCTTTGTGGCATTTGGACATGTTGGAGATATACATAGAAATTGTTGTCAAAGTGGCTAATAATGATTTTCTGTTTAAATAAAAAAGAAGTGTGTTATCAGTCCCGATTAGCACGAACAGATATTCAAAAAGCAAAACAAAATAGCTGATATTGTTGTTTAGTATTCAAAAGGTTTTGGGTTCCAATGCTGGCAAATTTGCAGAAAAACATTGATTTGTTTAAAAAGTGAGTTACTATTCCCGATTATTTTTTGATACACAAATAGAAAATGGGGTGATTTTGGAGTTTTGCAACCAAAAGGCTAATGTTGGCGTTTTTTAACGCAGTCCCGATTAACCGTAATGCATAAAGCTGTTTCAACGAATATCGAACCTGGAACCTTTTGATTACAATGCAAAGACTTTACCACTAATGTATGCTATGTTTTAAAACCAAAAATAAATAATAGTATCGAATTTTTTAAAAAAAATGCGTTACCAGTCTCGATTAGCCATTATGCACAAACAGATGTGTTTTGAAACCAAAGGGGGGTCGAGGGTTCGATTACAACTGGGGTATGTGTGTTGAGGAAACTAAAGGTCAACAGGCATGGAAAGTTTTTATTCGCCATCTCAAAATAAGTTTTTGGGCTTGGTACAGGTAGCTTTTTGTAGAAAGCCCCACAACGACATCAACGTGGCTACCATCTGTGGGGGCCTCTTTTTTTTTTTAAGTTGGAGAGGGGCACAAAGCCGTTTGTACCATACAACGTTGCACCGAAGAACCAACTTGTCAACTAGTCACTCACTCCATCATTAAAGTGCACAACATAATATCAGATTTGCACTGATAATAAGCAAAAAATTATAGCGGCTGCATAATTATATTTCAATGACAGCAAATGGTTTCAAATGAATGGTTTTCATTTTTATTTTTTACTAAGTAACAGATTTGGTAATGAAAAGCTTTAACATGTGCATATAATATGAGATTTGTTTTGGTATCCAGTTTGTATGTTGACCAAATCACAGATATACTAATATTAAGGATAGCATTAACTTAATCTAATAAAAATATATTCCACTGCATTACAAAATTAACTCATTCTGTTTTCTGTTGTTTGAATCCATATGGTAAAGTCTCGAAATTTGATGCACATCTTTTTCTTTTGGTATATACCACCTGAAAAACCCTTATTTCCGGCTTACTAACAACGGAATGTGTTTTTGTGCGTACGATTTTGTTCGAGTTGAGTAAAGTTAAAGAGGAGGTGTTGTTGAGAATAGCATTGGTGAGTGATTCGAAATTGATTGTGCTGCTGTTTTTATGGTTTAGACATATGCCTTTCACCTTGCAAACAGTAGTAACATTAGTATTGTCTGGATTTACTACCTCAAACGCATAACTTTTCGGCCCACTGGATGAAAATGCTCTGATATAAGCATTTTTCCCATAGAGTTCTAGTTCATTTGTTAACTCCCCTAGGTAGTCTCCAACAGGCAGATCAACATCACCTGGCCTTTGAATATAAATAACACTATCGGTATCATAGTACAATACATTTTCGCCTAATGTATCCAAATATTCATAAAGCTCTAATCGTGCATGTGTTGTAGTGTATGCTGCAATAACTACATTTACAGTCGATAATGGAAGTGCAGATTCTTCGAGATATTGCCAGTGAACTATCAACATATCTTCATTTATAGGTATAACTTGATGTACTTCAACATTGGGATTTTCTAGTTTATCGAAAAAATCCTTAGGATTGTTGATAATACTAACTTGACCAGGGTTTTCTCTCTGTCCAAATTTACCCCAAAATGAATTCAGCATAAGTTTTGCTAAGCTTCGTAATCCAGGATTAGCACATATTCTGTTTTCATCCAACAACACACCCTCCTTTTCAAAATAGTCAGCTATGTATTTTTTTTTGGATTCTTCATCAATACACCACAATGGCCAGCCGCTTGCTTCAACTTTTGCTTTGAGAAATGTATTGATGTACTCTGCAAAAACACCACCTGATTTTTTTGCAGGATCATATTGTTCAACATTATATTCCCATACCTCATGTAATTCTAAAATTTTGTATTTCTTTTGAACTGCCTTCTGAACTTCATCCACAACCCAGGTTCCAGTTATAGCTCTTTCCCTAGCAGTATGGTTACATTCCGCCTGGTTTATTTCATCGGCACAAGTTCTACATAGAGGGAAAGTTAATTTTGAATTGGTTCGATATGGTAACACAGGATGGTACAGATCTCTCGGTGGAAGTATTGTTGCTTTGACAAGCCCTTCAAAAGAATAAATATCGGGGCATTCTTCCCCCACATAAATTTTCACCGGGTGGCCAACTGGAAACTTTTTAACTTTGCAACAATAAGGGTACAGGCTACATACATCCTTATATTGAATTGTTTCATTTTCTTTCACAGTGTAATGTAGTTTGGTAGCATTAGTTCTACCACCATAAAACGCCTCCCGGGGAATTATGGGGGCTTTAATTGATAACGGATGTTTTTCAACATAATGTTTCATGGTTTTGTTATTTCTCAACTGCTGGTGAAATTCGCACCCCCACATCTCATGGACAATGTAGTTAAGTGCTTTTAATCTGGTAATTTTATTTTCTGTTCTTTCATACCGAAAAGACAAAGTATCATATGGGTCATCATGAAGAGGTTCTGTACGTGAAGTAGGGAAACATTTGACACAACCATGTGTTCTGCATCCTTGATATTCAAATACATGCTGTTGCCCCTTTTGATCTTTAAAATATCCATCTACTTTCAAATTTCCTCCAACTTTTACTTCTGGTCCTCTGGCTGCATGTTGGATTTCGATTTTATGTTTTTTTTCCTCCCATACCAACCATTGAATAGCCTCTATAGACTGAATATCACACCATCTGTATCCGTTTTTAGGAATAATTCCTATATGTTCTGCTTTCAAAAATCTTTTACGGAATACTTTATTACAAGCTGAAGCGATGGTGATGGCTTCCAATAATGGGTTCACTGTTGTTTCTTTTTCAAAAGTGGTCATGAATTTCAAACAGGCAGCACGTAGTACATTAACATCTTCTACACAGTATTTTCTCAACTCCTTCTGCATATCGAAAACTACCCCTGTTTTCTGTTGTTCACTATGCCATTCCAAAAAACTGGTTCTCTGATTCTCCATCATAGAATCAACAGCGTAAAATTCAGTACCAGGGATACATCCGACATATTCTTTATTTTTCAAAGTATTAAAAAAATGAGGAAAATACCCTTTGGACATTGGGAGATCAAATGCTTTCGATAATTTGTTGAGTGCCATTGGAATAAAGTTGAGAGAATCTATGAAATGGATATTGTGCATCTTCAAAGATAATATTTTGGCTCCATTCATGATCACAGACGGTGTCCATTTCATTTTTTCGATCATAGTTTGCAGTACAAAGTGCGAATCATACCCTCTACTATTGTGTGCAATACACACAATATTGTTAATTTTGGTGCGGTGAGCTGAAACAAATTGCAGAAAATTGTAAACAGGTTCTGTACTATCAAAAATGTGCTGTCTTTTTCCGCATACACTGCACCATTGAGACATATCTTTGTTCTCAATGCAATTATAGCATACATTTTGGCACACCAAAAGATTTGGAATATGCAGAAAATTGTTTTCAGTGCCTTCTAGTTTTGTGTCCTGCCTCGATTCAATATCGTAGAAAACAAGCATTGCTTTTTTTGATATAAGAGAAGATATTTGTTTGCTATAATTTTTTTGGATGTGACATAGATGTTCAGATGGTACCATATTTTTACAGCTGACACAGAATTTCTCTCCACATATATGAGGATTTCTGTTTGTACGGATAGCATACGCTTTCAGGCATTTTTCACAACATTTTACTGTCTGACAAAGAGAGTTTTTTCTATTGTAACATGTTTTATGATTATTGTAACATTTTTGACCATAGAAAAATCTGTTACAATCAGTGCACTTTATTTTGGTTTCTGAAACAGTACATTTGGGCTTTTCTTGGCATTGTGAACAAACAGCTGTACAGGATCCTAGATGTCTAGAAACATGATCATATTTTTTATGGCAAGTTTCACAATAGAAATTAGCGGAGAATGCAGCTGTAAGAGATGTTATAACATTAAAATGGTTGTTTATGTACACCAAATTTAAAGTTTCGCGCCTAGGTAATAAAGGACCTTCATATATCACATCACTCCCGGAAAATCCATTATATACGGTAATCTTGAAATCAGATAAATAGTCCTGAAATTTTTGAATTTCGGTAGTTCCTCCACCACCATTCAAATTTTCCCCAGCTTCTCTGCACAGTTTATCCACTTCTTCTTCCATAACACATTTATGTTGTCTAACATACTGATAACGTTTTTTAGGTTCATTTTTGTAAACATTAATACCTCTTGCCACAACCAACGCATAAGCCAAACACCTGCTATCGGAATTTTTAATAGTTATAATTCCTTTTTTTAGTTTACAGAATTGTTCCCCATTCATTGCATTTTGGCGAACACGTCCTCCCCCTCGTGGCATTTGGACATGATGGAGATATACATAGAAATTGTTGTCAGAAAGAAATGTTGTATTGCTCTGCAATACTTTTTCCAATGCTGCCCACAATATCTCCATATTTACCGCCTGTGCTTCCCGAAAAGATAACCAAAAAGGGCGATCAGGGTGATCTTCATTTCTGATAGTAATACCAACTTGGTCATGCTCGGCCACATCACGTAGAACATATTGGACCAGTTCTTGCAATCCCTCCTGAACCCATATCACCGGATTCTCATTGTGTGGTGCCCCCCGCAACCGAGCACGCACCATTCGTCCTTCCATATTGAATCTTTGGTAACGCCTTTTTGTCTCTTCTATAACTTCAACATGATGTAACACTGCATCATCGCCACCGCCTACCTGTTTGCACACTTCCGCTTCCTGAATACAATCCCGAAGAACCATTTGGTATAACGCTGGCGAAATATGATTTGTACATTGCTCCAATTCTCTAGTGTCTAAAACAGATTCTAAATGGAAAATATCTCCACATTTTTCATCGGTTGTTCCAATACACCCAAATATCCCTGTATCCTGGTTGTTATACTTGTTAGGAAACATTTCAACATGTTGGTTGGTCTCACTAGAAATAGAGACAGAGGGTCTGGATTGATTGCTGTTAATAGCAGTAGAGGTAGAGGGGGTAGAATGTTCTGCTGACTCAACATTAAAACCGCTACGACAGAATGTAACATAACACCAGTCGCATCGAATTTTTGCTGACGCGTAGGAATGGCGTAGAAATTATTCATTCCTACGCGTCAGCAAGAATTCGATGCGACTGGTGTTATGTTACATTCTGTCGTAGCGGTTTTAATGTTGAGTCAGCAGAACATTCTACCCCCTCTACCTCTACTGCTATTAACAGCAATCAATCCAGACCCTCTGTCTCTATTTCTAGTGAGACCAACCAACATGTTGAAATGTTTCCTAACAAGTATAACAACCAGGATACAGGGATATTTGGGTGTATTGGAACAACCGATGAAAAATGTGGAGATATTTTCCATTTAGAATCTGTTTTAGACACTAGAGAATTGGAGCAATGTACAAATCATATTTCGCCAGCGTTATACCAAATGGTTCTTCGGGATTGTATTCAGGAAGCGGAAGTGTGCAAACAGGTAGGCGGTGGCGATGATGCAGTGTTACATCATGTTGAAGTTATAGAAGAGACAAAAAGGCGTTACCAAAGATTCAATATGGAAGGACGAATGGTGCGTGCTCGGTTGCGGGGGGCACCACACAATGAGAATCCGGTGATATGGGTTCAGGAGGGATTGCAAGAACTGGTCCAATATGTTCTACGTGATGTGGCCGAGCATGACCAAGTTGGTATTACTATCAGAAATGAAGATCACCCTGATCGCCCTTTTTGGTTATCTTTTCGGGAAGCACAGGCGGTAAATATGGAGATATTGTGGGCAGCATTGGAAAAAGTATTGCAGAGCAATACAACATTTCTTTCTGACAACAATTTCTATGTATATCTCCATCATGTCCAAATGCCACGAGGGGGAGGACGTGTTCGCCAAAATGCAATGAATGGGGAACAATTCTGTAAACTAAAAAAAGGAATTATAACTATTAAAAATTCCGATAGCAGGTGTTTGGCTTATGCGTTGGTTGTGGCAAGAGGTATTAATGTTTACAAAAATGAACCTAAAAAACGTTATCAGTATGTTAGACAACATAAATGTGTTATGGAAGAAGAAGTGGATAAACTGTGCAGAGAAGCTGGGGAAAATTTGAATGGTGGTGGAGGAACTACCGAAATTCAAAAATTTCAGGACTATTTATCTGATTTCAAGATTACCGTATATAATGGATTTTCCGGGAGTGATGTGATATATGAAGGTCCTTTATTACCTAGGCGCGAAACTTTAAATTTGGTGTACATAAACAACCATTTTAATGTTATAACATCTCTTACAGCTGCATTCTCCGCTAATTTCTATTGTGAAACTTGCCATAAAAAATATGATCATGTTTCTAGACATCTAGGATCCTGTACAGCTGTTTGTTCACAATGCCAAGAAAAGCCCAAATGTACTGTTTCAGAAACCAAAATAAAGTGCACTGATTGTAACAGATTTTTCTATGGTCAAAAATGTTACAATAATCATAAAACATGTTACAATAGAAAAAACTCTCTTTGTCAGACAGTAAAATGTTGTGAAAAATGCCTGAAAGCGTATGCTATCCGTACAAACAGAAATCCTCATATATGTGGAGAGAAATTCTGTGTCAGCTGTAAAAATATGGTACCATCTGAACATCTATGTCACATCCAAAAAAATTATAGCAAACAAATATCTTCTCTTATATCAAAAAAAGCAATGCTTGTTTTCTACGATATTGAATCGAGGCAGGACACAAAACTAGAAGGCACTGAAAACAATTTTCTGCATATTCCAAATCTTTTGGTGTGCCAAAATGTATGCTATAATTGCATTGAGAACAAAGATATGTCTCAATGGTGCAGTGTATGCGGAAAAAGACAGCACATTTTTGATAGTACAGAACCTGTTTACAATTTTCTGCAATTTGTTTCAGCTCACCGCACCAAAATTAACAATATTGTGTGTATTGCACACAATAGTAGAGGGTATGATTCGCACTTTGTACTGCAAACTATGATCGAAAAAATGAAATGGACACCGTCTGTGATCATGAATGGAGCCAAAATATTATCTTTGAAGATGCACAATATCCATTTCATAGATTCTCTCAACTTTATTCCAATGGCACTCAACAAATTATCGAAAGCATTTGATCTCCCAATGTCCAAAGGGTATTTTCCTCATTTTTTTAATACTTTGAAAAATAAAGAATATGTCGGATGTATCCCTGGTACTGAATTTTACGCTGTTGATTCTATGATGGAGAATCAGAGAACCAGTTTTTTGGAATGGCATAGTGAACAACAGAAAACAGGGGTAGTTTTCGATATGCAGAAGGAGTTGAGAAAATACTGTGTAGAAGATGTTAATGTACTACGTGCTGCCTGTTTGAAATTCATGACCACTTTTGAAAAAGAAACAACAGTGAACCCATTATTGGAAGCCATCACCATCGCTTCAGCTTGTAATAAAGTATTCCGTAAAAGATTTTTGAAAGCAGAACATATAGGAATTATTCCTAAAAACGGATACAGATGGTGTGATATTCAGTCTATAGAGGCTATTCAATGGTTGGTATGGGAGGAAAAAAAACATAAAATCGAAATCCAACATGCAGCCAGAGGACCAGAAGTAAAAGTTGGAGGAAATTTGAAAGTAGATGGATATTTTAAAGATCAAAAGGGGCAACAGCATGTATTTGAATATCAAGGATGCAGAACACATGGTTGTGTCAAATGTTTCCCTACTTCACGTACAGAACCTCTTCATGATGACCCATATGATACTTTGTCTTTTCGGTATGAAAGAACAGAAAATAAAATTACCAGATTAAAAGCACTTAACTACATTGTCCATGAGATGTGGGGGTGCGAATTTCACCAGCAGTTGAGAAATAACAAAACCATGAAACATTATGTTGAAAAACATCCGTTATCAATTAAAGCCCCCATAATTCCCCGGGAGGCGTTTTATGGTGGTAGAACTAATGCTACCAAACTACATTACACTGTGAAAGAAAATGAAACAATTCAATATAAGGATGTATGTAGCCTGTACCCTTATTGTTGCAAAGTTAAAAAGTTTCCAGTTGGCCACCCGGTGAAAATTTATGTGGGGGAAGAATGCCCCGATATTTATTCTTTTGAAGGGCTTGTCAAAGCAACAATACTTCCACCGAGAGATCTGTACCATCCTGTGTTACCATATCGAACCAATTCAAAATTAACTTTCCCTCTATGTAGAACTTGTGCCGATGAAATAAACCAGGCGGAATGTAACCATACTGCTAGGGAAAGAGCTATAACTGGAACCTGGGTTGTGGATGAAGTTCAGAAGGCAGTTCAAAAGAAATACAAAATTTTAGAATTACATGAGGTATGGGAATATAATGTTGAACAATATGATCCTGCAAAAAAATCAGGTGGTGTTTTTGCAGAGTACATCAATACATTTCTCAAAGCAAAAGTTGAAGCAAGCGGCTGGCCATTGTGGTGTATTGATGAAGAATCCAAAAAAAAATACATAGCTGACTATTTTGAAAAGGAGGGTGTGTTGTTGGATGAAAACAGAATATGTGCTAATCCTGGATTACGAAGCTTAGCAAAACTTATGCTGAATTCATTTTGGGGTAAATTTGGACAGAGAGAAAACCCTGGTCAAGTTAGTATTATCAACAATCCTAAGGATTTTTTCGATAAACTAGAAAATCCCAATGTTGAAGTACATCAAGTTATACCTATAAATGAAGATATGTTGATAGTTCACTGGCAATATCTCGAAGAATCTGCACTTCCATTATCGACTGTAAATGTAGTTATTGCAGCATACACTACAACACATGCACGATTAGAGCTTTATGAATATTTGGATACATTAGGCGAAAATGTATTGTACTATGATACCGATAGTGTTATTTATATTCAAAGGCCAGGTGATGTTGATCTGCCTGTTGGAGACTACCTAGGGGAGTTAACAAATGAACTAGAACTCTATGGGAAAAATGCTTATATCAGAGCATTTTCATCCAGTGGGCCGAAAAGTTATGCGTTTGAGGTAGTAAATCCAGACAATACTAATGTTACTACTGTTTGCAAGGTGAAAGGCATATGTCTAAACCATAAAAACAGCAGCACAATCAATTTCGAATCACTCACCAATGCTATTCTCAACAACACCTCCTCTTTAACTTTACTCAACTCGAACAAAATCGTACGCACAAAAACACATTCCGTTGTTAGTAAGCCGGAAATAAGGGTTTTTCAGGTGGTATATACCAAAAGAAAAAGATGTGCATCAAATTTCGGGACTTTACCATATGGATTCAAACAACAGAAAACAGAATGAGTTAATTTTGTAATGCAGTGGAATATATTTTTATTAGATTAAGTTAATGCTATCCTTAATATTAGTATATCTGTGATTTGGTCAACATACAAACTGGATACCAAAACAAATCTCATATTATATGCACATGTTAAAGCTTTTCATTACCAAATCTGTTACTTAGTAAAAAATAAAAATGAAAACCATTCATTTGAAACCATTTGCTGTCATTGAAATATAATTATGCAGCCGCTATAATTTTTTGCTTATTATCAGTGCAAATCTGATATTATGTTGTGCACTTTAATGATGGAGTGAGTGACTAGTTGACAAGTTGGTTCTTCGGTGCAACGTTGTATGGTACAAACGGCTTTGTGCCCCTCTCCAACTTAAAAAAAAAAAGAGGCCCCCACAGATGGTAGCCACGTTGATGTCGTTGTGGGGCTTTCTACAAAAAGCTACCTGTACCAAGCCCAAAAACTTATTTTGAGATGGCGAATAAAAACTTTCCATGCCTGTTGACCTTTAGTTTCCTCAACACACATACCCCAGTTGTAATCGAACCCTCGACCCCCCTTTGGTTTCAAAACACATCTGTTTGTGCATAATGGCTAATCGAGACTGGTAACGCATTTTTTTTAAAAAATTCGATACTATTATTTATTTTTGGTTTTAAAACATAGCATACATTAGTGGTAAAGTCTTTGCATTGTAATCAAAAGGTTCCAGGTTCGATATTCGTTGAAACAGCTTTATGCATTACGGTTAATCGGGACTGCGTTAAAAAACGCCAACATTAGCCTTTTGGTTGCAAAACTCCAAAATCACCCCATTTTCTATTTGTGTATCAAAAAATAATCGGGAATAGTAACTCACTTTTTAAACAAATCAATGTTTTTCTGCAAATTTGCCAGCATTGGAACCCAAAACCTTTTGAATACTAAACAACAATATCAGCTATTTTGTTTTGCTTTTTGAATATCTGTTCGTGCTAATCGGGACTGATAACACACTTCTTTTTTATTTAAACAGAAAATCATTATTAGCCACTTTGACAACAATTTCTATGTATATCTCCAACATGTCCAAATGCCACAAAGGGGGAGGACGTGTTCGCCAAAACGCAATAAATGGGGACTAATTCTGTAAACTAAAAAAAAAATTATAACTAGGAACTCGAACCTGGAACCTTTCGAATACTAAACACCAGTCACAGCCATTTTGTTTTGATTTTTAATATCTGTTCCTGCATAAATACTAATGGGGACTCAACACACTTCTTTTTTATTTTATTTTAAAAACAACATCATTATCAGCCAATTTGACATTGTGAATCGAACCCGGGGACCTTTTCATTACAGCATAAACATCCTATTTCCAATTAGTTCATTTTCTCTTTGTGCACAAAAAAGCTAATCGGAACTTTTAAACAAATACAATTGAATATACAATTTTCACCAACATTGGGAATCGAACCCTCAACCACTTGGTTGAAACATCTCGCGGAATAAAAAACACCCCCCGCGCCGCGCCGCCCCGCTCCGCCCCGCTCCGCTCCGCCCCGCGCCGCGCCGCGCCGCCCCGCGCCGCTCCGCCCCGCGCCGCGCCCCGATCGCCGCCGCCGCCGCCGCTAAACACAAAACGCGGCCGCCATATTGATTTTATTCAAATACTATTTATGCACAGATGGACTAATCGGGACCTATAATGGCGGGACAAAACAATTGGCCTCATTTAACTACCTAGAAAATCGAACCCGCGACCTCTTCATTACCAGGCGACAACAATAACCACTAACCCAAAGCCGCCATATTGATTTTATTCAAACACTATTTATGCACAGATGGACTAATCGGAACGTATAATGGCGGGACTAAACAATTGGCCTAATTTAACTACCTAGAGAATCGAACCCGCGACCTCTTCATTGCCAGGTGACAACATTAACCACTAACCCAACTCGATTTTCGAACTCAACCATTTTGTTGCCTTTATTTACACACAGGCTAATCGAGACCATTCAATATTGACATCGTCACCTTGTAATCAAGGGGTCCCAGGTTCGATACTCGGTGGAGGCACATAGTGGTCCGAATCACCACTTTTCAACTGTAGCTCCAATCCTGATTAGTTTTGCCGTGCATAAAGTGGACTTAAAAAACTAACTCAATCTATCAATCAATCAATATTGACTCTACCAGGAATCGAACCCTCGACGCCTCTTGTTTTACAGAGCAATAACCTTAGCCGCTAAACTTTCGGGGTACAACACCTTCGGCGCCATCTTTAAATCATTTCTTCATGTCTTTGAATCATACGCAATGGTTGCGCGCGCATTTCCTCCAAAGACACAAACATACGCACGTGTTAGGTTAGCATACATCAAGAAACAACGTGACAAATCCATTGACCCCCTCCCCCCACCGCTTCCGATGTCTTCAAGGTGATCAGACACGTTCTGCTGACTCAACAATAAAACCACTCGTGGCCCGCTACACCGGATGTAACATAACACCAGCCGCATCAAATTTTTGCTGACGCGTAGGAATATAATGCTGTCATTCTACTGGGAACAAATTCTTGTAAGTTAATGAGTGTGGTCACAATTATGTATTGCTATTATATGCTTGTAGTAATTTTGTTATTTTATATTGCTTTTCTTCCGCTTTTGGCTGATTGCAACGATGAGGATGAGTGATGATTGGATCAGATTGATGAAGAGACAGTCACAATGCATGGTACAAAGAACACCCGTGCCCGCGCCAGGACTCGAGCCTCTGAACTTCGGTGACGAGATCGAAAGTCGACCACCGATTCAGCGATTCTAAGGTTGAATATTGCAAATAAAGTGTGACTGACTTTCTCGAATTTATCTTAAGGTATTTTATATTTTTGAATTTAATTTTTAATTTTATACTATTCACAGCTTTAAATATTTTTTCTGGTCGGAGTGGTTAAGACGCCAGGGGTCCCGGGTTCAAATCCCAGCATGGGCATGGATGCCCCTTCATCAATTTCATCGTATCAGCAGTCATCGTCATCGTCCAAAGTGTTTATTTTCTTTTTGGTTTTTGAGTCCACGTTTATGCACAGGAAGGCTAATCGGGACTGGACTTGAGGTTTAAAGTGGGATCCGAACCACTTGTGCCTCCACCGGGTATCGAACCCTAGCCAAAGGTGACAGAAAAGCGACCCTAAATGACAAAAATCAAATAAAATCAATTTTACTGACAAATTTTCCGGTGGGAAATTGTCCAGTTACTTCATTTGCTAATAGTCCGGAATTTTAATGACTTAAATACGAGTGATTTATTTTCTCCGACAACAGTCAAATGTATAATATTAGATATATATTTTGTAAAATTTATCACTATTTGATATTTGTGAAGGGGCTTGTTTATGTTATTTCTTTTATTGTGTGCTTGAACAATGAACACATTAAATGAGTAAAATCTTCCTCAACAAATATCACCCGTATTTGCACATAAACTATAAAAAATGATTGTTCCATTGAACGTTTCTCCATAAAGACCTCCATTTCTGCTGCAACAGGTGTTCGCCAGTCCATCCATTCCTCCGGCAAGCAACGAGCAAGCACATGCCTGTGGGTAAGACACGCACATTAGAGTCGCTAGACCAACAAAGATACAGAAACCAACGTGTCAGCCATAAGCTACCATTGTGACCGAGGTTGCCCCAAAGGCTCTTTTAGGAATCCAAGCCAAAGAAGGTCTCGCCTCTGGTTTCGGATTCATTAGTTGGCACTTTGGCCTCAGGGCCAGAGGGAGACTTGCCTTCTAGAATTACAATTTTAAAGAATAACCGCATTTGGCCCGACAGTTTTTCTGCCTCCGTGTGAAAGGCCTTCCGGCATCCACTAGCACCTGGCAAAGTCCTCAATCCCTCCGGTGGGGGTTAGAAGAAAAAAAAGCAGAAAGGAAGGACCACGCTTGCCATCTGTACATCATCTTTCACTTTTCCGTCGATTTTTCCACAGCGTTGATGAGTTTTGGAAAATGAATATTATCTGCGCGGAATGACAATACTTACCAACCACAAGATGTGGGCCAGTACGTGTGGACGGAGAAATAGGGTGTTGCTTTCATGACATGTTTGAGGTATCTATCCACGAGTCCACATGGACTAATTTTCCTAAAGTAGCATTTTGCTTAATTTGCTGACACAGGTGTTTTCTTGTGTATCTGAAACGTTCTCAGTTCGCAGAGTTCTCTCAAACTAGAAGCCACATGCTTCAGTCACAGACACTGGGTTTGTCCATTTGTCACATTTGCCAAGGGAGTCAAAAATCAGACTTAGCAGAGATAAGAATTGCAAGAAAAGAAGAGGAAGGCGCAATTCAAAACAATGTGCAGAAAGGGGTTAGTTCAGAATATTCATTTGTCTAGGTTGAACCTAGAAGAAATAAAAAATTCAAACATTATTCCATGTTTAGTTAAACATGTGGAAGGATTATTAATAACTGAAACAAAGAACGTTTTTTTTAAACCAAATTTAAGGAGAATGGATTTCGTGAATCGAATTTTACGTCGCTTTTCTGACTATTTTGGCTGATTGCAACGGTAGGTATCAGTGGCGTATTCACCCATGTTACCTGGTTTATCGCTGGTAAATCAACTTTCATCACATAGATAGAAATTGTCACAAAATTGGAAGTTGTCCACTTCTGTTTTTGTTTTACTTGCATGCCTGCATTGGTGTTATATCTAATTAATATATAATATACATGTGCAAAGAATTGTTGCGGTAAACCAGGTCAAATTTTCAGAAAACGCCACTTGTGAGTATGAAATGTTATCTATGTAAAACTGATGATGGAACACTCAAGGAGTACCCATACACGGATCAGGTCTCAAACATGAAACCTTAGTAGCTACCAAAACGCTGATTTATATACTTGGTAAATAAGAAAAAATATAAATTGTAAGCTTAAGTGTAAGCTCACTGCAAATAACAACGATGATGATGATAATAGAGATATCGCTTAACATTGTCGCGCACCGAGGCGGCAATTGCTTTATCTCAATAGCCAAAAACTCAATATGCTGACCAAGGCAGTATTTTATTTTATTTTAATAAAATAATAATTTAATTTGCATTTGGTACAGAGTCTGATGAAGACCTTGCTAGAAGATTGAAACTTAACGTTTAGTTTATGTTTTAAATTAAAATAAAATAAATGCCTTGCTCAGCATATTGAGTTTTTGGTTATCATGGAAACAAGGCTTAATGGTGTTATAATCTCAATAGAAAATAAGTTCCTAGTTCTCGGTCGTTACCTTAATTTACATTCATATACAATATAAATGGTGACATTCCTTTTACGTACAATAAAGAGCTTTGTGCTTTTGCTCAACTTGCACCACAAAAAAAAGGTAAAGTGCTTCCCTGTGCATAGCACAACGCCATGAAGGCGTATAGGGGGTGTGGGGGTAACGCCCCACACTTTCTTGATCCGGTCGTGAGTGAGGGTGATGTGATCAGCATCACGCCCCTGACCGCCTTTACCCCCCAGGGTTTCCCCCAGGTAGCCATGTTATTCGACGCTGGGTGGGCGCCGGGGCCGCTTGTTCTCTATTTTAGTCTCCAAGGCCATAATTGTTGGATTGTGTTCGTTCTTTCATTCCAATTAATCTGAAACTGATACAAAATAACATTTGACTCGAATCCGCGCCTCTCAATTTGAAACTACAAAATATATTGTTCTTTGCATCCAGTAAGAGAACAGGGGTTTCAAGCAAGACTATGGGATCAACACGAAAAACTTTCACAGTGCTTTTGATTAGTCTTCAGCTGAACATAATAACTTCCAGATAGTCTAAATTAACCTTGTAATTTAATTGGAGTAAAGAAATAGTCGATTAAATTCATTTTGTCGTGTCAAGGCGAATTTATCTCTACCGAGTGCAACGAACAATTTTCTCAGCAATTTTTGAGTCTTACTAGTTATGTTCTTAATTCTGCGGTGGGGGAGGGGCTGCTTCGGTAGTTTGACAGAGTCCTGAAAGGAAGTGAAGATAGTATAAGGACTGGGCACTAATAACATATAAATTTTCCTGGCGGAACTAAAGGGACAAAGGAAACAATTCTATTCAACTCTTCGAGTAAGTTGCGTGTGAAAATCCTATTCTTTTTCTTTGAAAATATTTCTTATCATTATAATACTCCCCCTATCCTTTTTTGCTTTCTCTGCATTTTTTCTAAATTGGTAAGAGTTCAAAGGACATGAAATCGTCTGCTGTCATTACAATTTTTTTTGGCAGCAAGTTGCCATGAAATTTTCGTTCATTCTTATTCCACTTGGGGGTAAACCATTGAAAGATCAACTGACGAATAAATTTAAGATGAAATTGAAGTTACTATTTTCAGTTTTTGTTGTTGAAGGAACCAACAGAATAAACCATCTATACCTTAACCAGGATTCGAACCGAGAACCCCTGGCTTCGATGTGCACTATGCAATTCAGTCCACCAGGGAGGCTTCTCTTGATGTCGCTTAGAATATAAACAAATTATGAAATTGGTGTTGTTGTTGTTGTTATAACTAGGACTAGAATCGGTGGGGCTTTTAATAATAGCGACCTGAGTTCGATTCCCGATGTGAGCGATCTTAGGAAGATTTTTCCTCACCAATGACTTTGCAGAAACAGTTCTCTAGATTCTCAGTCGCCGATCTTATACACACTCATGCAGTGTTGTACTCCCAAAATTTCACGTTTCCATTAACTTTGGATTATATTTTCATTAAATATAGGCGCAAGATCACTTAACTTCTGCAAAATAATCCATTAATGGTACAATATTGATATACCCATAACTGGCATAAATGAGGCATGTTACAGGCAGTTTTAGAATATGAAACTCGTATTTTAATGATTGTATTTGAACATAAGGGATGCAGTACATAATGCTATTTTATTTCATTTTCTTGATATTGCTTTTGTGAATGGTGTATACTGTTCAATTCAATTCAATTCAATTCAATTCAATTCAATTCAATGGTCTTTATTCTTGGGCGAGGTTCAGCAAATGCTGATCTACCACCTAACCCGACAAAGAAAAATGTAGCAAAGTACCTAGGTACATTATTTATTATACATGAAGATTATAAGACACTACATAAGTAAAATAACATAAAAGAAACTATAAAGAAAAACTACTACTACACTAAGAAAATCACAAAAAGAAAACAGATGACAAAATATATACAGTGCGTGTGTGCTAATAAATGAAAAGATAATAATATACATGTATTAACTTAGTTTCGGTCCAGTTTTTTCAATAATTCACAGGAAACAGTTTTTAATCATATGTGGTCTTACTTTGCTTCTGATCATCAATCAGTGAATCATATACGGCCCTACGAAACTGTTTGTAGTTCAGTTGCTTTATTTCGTTCGGAAGTGCATTCCAGATTTTAGGTGCCATGTAACTGAATGAAGATTGCGAAACAGAAGTTCTGCAGCGAGGTATATGGAGATTAGCGGCGTTTCTGGTGGAGTAAGAGTGCGTTTCACTCCTGGCTTTAAGCTTTACACTCAGATAATCCGGGATGTTTTTGTTTATAACATTGCAAGTAATGCAGGTCATGTGCAGTTCTCTCCGTCTTGCCATGTTGAGAATTTTGTGCTGATTAAGCGCAGGTAGAACGTGTTCGTGATTTTTAAATCTGTAGACATACCTCATGCATAGTGTTGCCCACGAGACGAGACGAGACGAGACTTTGGTCTGTCCCGTCCCGTCTCGTGAAAATGCTGTCTCGTCTCGTGTCTCGTCTCGAAAATATTCGTTTGTCCCGTCTCGTGTCCCGTCTCGAAGGGTTCTGTCTCGTCTCGTCTCGTCCCGTCTCGTTTTGTCTCGTCTCGTCTCGAAAAAGTGATCCGGGATATCATGCCAACAAAAGTCAAAAGAAGCAGAAACACGAAATATTTTTCCGGAAAGTGGGATAAAGCTCCCAATATTTTACCCATTGCGTGCTGAGAATAGATAAGGTTCGTTAATAATGAGGACATTAATATTAAAAATGCAGTTTGTTGGTTACTGATTGCTAGGTATCTTATGAAATCTACCTTGTGGTTTCTCTGGCTTCCATACAAGAGTGCTCTTTTCATTACTGCTATACCTTTTGGAAGTTTTGAAATGTTTTCCACTAGACCTTCTTTCTTTCTGAATGTCGAACTTTCGTGCACTATGAAAATGTACATTTCTTCTTTAAATTCTAAGCTTGGCACTCGGGAGCAACAAAAAAGTTTTTAAATGTGTAGTACGAACACAAAAGACTATTTAAAATTTCAATACTTAGTATATTACATTTATTGTTCTTAACATTGTTAAACATCTTCTATGACATAAGTTTCAAAAAGTGTTTCTTTGTGATATTGTGCTGTTTCTTATGCTCAGCTTATGACGCACACACTTCTTTGTTTTCTCTTTAGCCTCTAAGTCTGGTACTACCACCGCTTGATCTAATTTATCCTTCGGCAGACACGCATCTAGAAATATACGTCGGGGGAGGGTGTCCGAGCCAAGTGTTTAAGAAAAAATGATAATAATAACATTAACGACAACAATTAGCAAATGTGTAAATTAATACATTAATATAATTCATAGGTCTATTCATTTGAATATGTAAAGTAATCAATTCTATTATTATTATTATTACATGAAATGTTACAAAGATTGTAGAAGAATAGTAATGTAACAGCACGAATATTAGCTAATATCGAGCTTACGTGTAGTCAAGATCGCCAAAATTTGCATAAAAACAGCTGTCCTGGCAAGAAGTTTAATGTCAAAAAAGGTGATGAATTGAATGTTTGCTGAATAACAAAAAAGGATGTTACATCCAGTTGATGAAAAATAAAGTTCCTGATTAATATTTTATGCTTATTATTATAAGTAGTAGTGTACATAAATCTTCATTGATACTGTCATTCAAAGCCGTATGATCGCAATAAAATCCTTGTTCGGCAGGAAAAAGTAACCCTCGATTATGCTAAACAAATATATTTTTTTGTTTAGCTAGAGCAAGGCCCCAGGAGGATGCAAGAAACCGTTCCTGCAAAAGTGTATGTTGTACGAAGCGAAGAAACGTGACAAAACCACCACGTATGGAAGGCAAACCTGCATTTATCATTATCAGATTATGCATATAACGTGTTATTGAAATCAAAAAATTGTGTAAATGGATGCCTCCCCGATGGCGTTGTAATAACGTCGAGGTCTTGTAATCAAGGGTCCCCGCGTTCGATACCCAATGGAGGCACAAAGTGGATCGGATCGCACTTTAAACTGTAGGTAGGTTCGCGATTTAGCCTATTTGTGAATCAAGTGGACTTAAATAAACAATATCAACCTTAAGAATATTAGAATCCACGAATTCACCCGCACCTAAGTCAAATTTCACATATCCCTTTTCATCCTCGTTCATAGACTTCCTGCAATACTCTTGTTCATGTATGCTGCATCCCACCAGGTGCGAGAAATGTGAAGAGTTATTCTTTCCCTGTACTGCGTTATTTCTTTTCATAACAGTAAGGCTAAATTCTCGTTTTATCTGAACTTTTAAAAAATGTGCAAAATACGTCTCTATCTTTAAACAACCACCCTTTCTCATGCATGTGTAAAATAATCCCACTCTGTCTCAGAAAACCTCTTCCTACGATTAAATGAAGGAAACAACTCTCAAGTCTCAACAATTATAATTTTTTGCTTAAATTTCCTATAATTTATACAAACAGTAGCACATATCACGTCCTTTGGTGCAACACTGTCAACAGCTAATGTTACTTTCCTCATCCTAATAAATTTAATTACAACCAGTGACGGTGCCAGGGAAATGTGACGGGGGGGCGGAAGGGGGGCAACAAAATATTGTAAGGGGGCAGTCACATTAAAACGCCCGAAAACACTACATATATATATAATACTTATAATAATAATAATAATTATTATTATTATTATTATTATTATATTCATGTATGGTGTTTTGTGTTTGTCTTTTATTTAGAGTGGGCGTTTACTGCCTTAATTTACTTCTTGATTACGAGTTTATCTCCACATGATTCGTTTTAATAAAGACATTAATTATTTTTTATTGGTAAGTTGCGTTGTCTCTAGTGGCCTATTTCAGTATTGGAAGACATTCATAATTTTATAATTCATCGTCTTTCTTGAGATGAAACTACTGATATAAATATTTAAGTTATAAGATAATAATATAAATAAAAAATGCTTCGAAGAGTTTAATTTTCTTGCAAAATAAACGTGACGTTGGAAGAAATTAATCTTCTTGAGTATTAGAAACAATGTGAGGCACTTCTCCTGTAGGAGAATTCTGCTCTATGTGCTTTGGAGAACACATTGCCCACCTTTGGTACGTCCAGGACTTGACATTTCTTCTCAATGGCAAGAACAGCCAAATGAGGCAGTTTGCTTCCAGCATCCTGTTTCGAGCAAGCCTTTTCAAAGATTTTAAGGACAACCATCTTCGTAATGCTGAAGAGTTTTGGGCAAAATTTGTGTTTCACCTTTCAGGGAAATTTATCACAGGATAAAAAAATCAGACAAATGTTACAGTTATCTCATAATTTAAGAAATATTCTGACCCTGGCATTACTTACTCTTACTCTATCACTCCAACGTATGTTTGTGCTACACAATTACAGGCACCTATGGAGTTCGTGGGAAGTTGTTCTTCGATTTTGATATGTACGAGAAAGAGCGAACCTGCATCCAATGATTGAAGAGTGGCAAATCCTAATAAGCGTTCTTTTACCTGCCCGCGATATGTTTTGAATCGAATTTTAAGTGTAATTTGCATTTTAAGGTTCTCATTCAATACATTTCCAAATAATATTCCCTCATTAACTTCAAGAGTATAGAAGAAATTCACTTTGTTAAGGTTTCCTCAGACTCATCATCTCGAAATTCAAGTCCCTGAATAGTAAGAAACCGCGATGAATCCACAACAACTGACATGTAGTGACGGGTTTTCTTCGATCACCTTTGGTTCTGGGTTCGATACCCAGTGGAGGCACTTTAAACTATAAAGTCCAATCCCGATTGGCTTTTCTGTGCATAAAGTGGACTTAAAACACCAAATCAACCAACCAACCAAATCTTGAATCAACTTTGAATGTCTTTTAATAATTAGCGTTGTCACTAACGACCACGATTAGAATAATTTGCGCGTACTACAGATGATGTCTTGTGGTCCTGAAAATATTCGTGATGTTTTAAAACCATCCACATTCACACTTTTCCCCAGTTCTTAAGACTGGGCAAAACGTAGGTTAATCTCGGCTATTACAGGACATAAATGAATGAGAAATCACCTATGCCCAGGTCGGCGCTCGAATCTTGAACGAAAGTCACATACACATAGCTCTATATATATACTAAACAAATTAATATTTGTTAATCAAGTTGGTATTATAAGTAGGAAAGTGATATCATGCAGAATACACCACTTTGAAAAGGTGAAAATCGTCATACTCTTTTAAATGAACTCTGTTATTATTCGATATTTAATTAACTTCAGTTGGAGGGCCCGGGGGGGGGGGAGGTGGCAAAGTGTCTGACATGGGGCGTCCCTCTGCCTCCTCTGGCGTCGTCACTGCTTCCAACCCTCTAATAACTTCGCTGCCGATAGCCTCACCTTCGAAATGAAAGCTTGTGTGTCGGCGAATAATACAAAGAACTTGTATTCACTGTCCCTCTTTCATTCAAAGTCTGCCGTTTTCCTTTTCAGCTTTCCCTGCAAAACTTCCTGTCAGCAAGCAAACCAAATTACAGAAGTTTTATTGCCCCTACCTTGCATCAAATTCCATTCCTACTTTAGGCCTGGATTTATGGCACGTACCCGCTACTGCAGGTCAACCTCGCCCTATGTTTGGTGTTTGCCCCCTGAAGCAACGGTGTCTATTGTTCAAAGCGAAACCTCTGTCAATGGGGAACGGCGAAAAATAGTCTCGGAATACACCCTGGTCGTAAACAAGCTCCCGCCACCCTGACATTGTTGTCAGCTTTCCTCTGAAGTTCGATAAAACTTTGTGAAATGTGTTTAGTAACGAGTGAAAATGCAGACAGTAGATACTACATGTATTTTGCTCATAAACTTGAAGGCTAAATTTACAGAATAAAAAGAACAGCTACAACATTCCTTCATCTGATTTACAGAAAGGCTAATCGGGACTGGACCCACAGTTTAAAGTGGGATTCAAATCACTATGTTCCTTCACCAGGTATCGAACCCGGCACCCCTTGATTACAAGGTGACGACGCTACCACTGTACCATCGGGGAGTCCCCATAGAACAAAGTTTCCTTCTAAGACGATTATACAGAACTTAGTGCATTCCTTCATTTGAAATCTATTCTATATCAGGCTCAGTATTTCGTTATTACAATCCAAGGAATAGTATTCTCCTTAAATAAGAAATACATAAATAAAAAAAGCATTGCAAATAATCTTTAAACGGACGTAAAAAATCGAATCCAACCACCTGTAGAATGCCTGAGGGAAACAACAAGAATTTTCTCAACAAAGACATATCCGAAATTTCACATTTGGAAGTCACTTACTTTTATCTATAATCTCTGGCAAAATGTTAAAATCTACATTGGGAAGAGCATTTCAATTTTCTCCGTCTTGATTACACATAACTACAAGCTGTTTTTTTAAGTTCTCAACATTCATTGATAGTCGTCTGTCAGAGAGAATGTTTTTCATAATAGAAAATGATCTTTCTACTTCGACAGAAGTTATTTGAGCATACATAAAACAAGCTAATGTAGCTGGACTCATTTTGGTAACAGCATTTTCACCTTTTAGAATATCACAAATTGTTTTCAATTGTTTCAAGTCCTTATTTGCACTCACTACACTTTTGCACTTTTCCGCAACAGCTGACCCCTTTTCTCCTGGCACTTCCATCATCTACTGCATAGATTCCTCGAAGATTTTCATGGATGCTGTAAGTCTCTCACGTCTTTTTTCTAGCTTTGTAATTGTCTCTGGCAATGCACCATAATGTGCAAAAATAAACGACAGTTAATTCTTCAGTTCTGAATAGCACAGGAGTTTTTCACTTCAAGAATTGAAGCCGCTTCATTTTCTGGAAGAGCATCCATCACCTCACTGATTTTTTGAAGGTTGTTAGCATAATACATAGCTGCTGATATCCAGGTTCCCCATCTTGTCAAGACTGGTTGCGGAGGTAAACTAAGTTCAGGCGCAACTTCCTGAAATTTTCGGGTTCGAGAGGGAGATTTCAGAAATATCTTCTTTGTGTTCGAAATCAACCTCTCCACTTCAGCAGTCAATCATGCAGTAGGAAATGTTAACCGAAAGGCAATATCCTAACTGAGCATGAAATCCTTTTTTTCACACTTTTCTCCTTCAGCAATGTTGAAACATGCGTGAGTTCAATATTACTTAAATAAAGAGAAAATTATTCACATAATAAACGGAAGAAAAATAAATACCAACATATTTTTTTAAAAAATTGTCAAATTTCATTGAAAAAGGCAAAAAAAAAGGCATTATAATTAAAAATAGGCAGTGGGGTCCCAAATAGGCAAAATAGGCAAAATGAAAAGGCTTCTAAAATATTCGAAACAACATAAAAAACGTATATCCGGAAAATTTTTATCAATATATGCAGTAGATAAAAAGAGGCATTTTGCCAAACTTCCGGGCTCTACTAATAACATTCACTTCTGTTATGCAGACACTCCACGATCTTTTAGCCCCTCCATCCACATTCTCTACCTGCCCTTTTACTTGATGTTATTCAGAATTGTATTAGTAAATTGAAAAACAAAAATGGGAAGTAATTCTGTGTTTCGAAAGAGTATTGAAAATAAGTTTAAGTATTCATTCATTCCTCTCTCTAGAATAGTCTTCTTTTGACTTAATACGCGCTTATCAACGTTTCTCATTGAAATACTTTATTCCAAGCAAACAAGTATTTGCAACTGATTAAATATTTTGCTTTTATTTTTTCGAGACATTCGAGACGAGACGAGACTTTTCAAAAGCCGTTCCGTCCCGTCTCGTGTCTCGTCTCGAAAACGAGACGAGAAAGGCATTCCGTCTCGTCCCGTCTCAAATTTCAAAAGGCTTGTCCCGTCTCGTGTCTCGTCTCGTTTTCGAGACGAGACACGAGACGAGACGGGACATCTCCCGTCCCGTGAGCAACACTACTCATGCATGCATTTTGGACTTTCTGAATTTTGCCTGAGAGCCTTTTTGTGATTCTTGGCCCGTAAACAACATCGCAATAATCGAAAAGAGGATATATTAAAGATTGGACCAAATTTAATTTAATTTTGGGTGAAAGAAAGTCAACAAGCGTGTAGAGGCTCTTTAGCACCGAATATCCTTTACCGCACTGTTTCAGTACATGTTCAGACCAGTCTAATTTTTGATCCATGGTCAAGCCCAAATTTCGTACTGTTTGTGAGAATTTTGCGTTCTTCGTTTCAATTAATATATTGCATTCGCTGAGATTTATTTGTTTCACGAGATTATTGTTTCCGATAATAGTAAATGTAGATTTATTTAAATTTAGAACTAAGCCATTTGATTCAGTGACTTTAAAACAATGTTCTCAATAACACTAATTGAATAATTTAGTTTTCTTCTGGAGTTCTTCCTGTCTACTCGAGTTTTTTTTTTTTTTACTTTTTAAGCCCAACTTATGCACACATAGGCTAATCGGGACTGGACCAAAAGACTATAATGGGATGCGAAGTACTATGTGCCTCCACCGACTATTGGTACGGATCCCACTTTAAACTGCAGGCCCAGTTCCGATTTGCCTATCTGTGCCTAAGTGGACTTAAAACAATAATTCAACAATTCCACCGGGTATCGAACCCAGGACACCTTGATTACAAGTCAACGACGTTAACACTAAGCTATCGGGTAGACTTCTGTCTACTAGTTGATACGTCACCACATATGTCACAAGAACGCTTTGGACAAATTATTGAATTAGCATAATTTGCAGCAAGGTGGTTTTGCAACCATATCTTCACATATTTCTGAGGCTTAAAATGATCAAGTAGTAGGCCTTCTCGATATTATGTTCTCAATCACGTGAAATCAAAGGTATTTGACAGTAATAAGCTCACTGGAGTAATGGCCAAATTACCTGAATAAATACAAACGAAACGAAAGTTGAAGGTATACGCTATCGAATAAGGTTAACCAGAGGCGCCGTTATCCACACGCCTGCACTCATGTGTATATTGCTAATCCACGTACGAATTGACAAAGTCTGAAGATTGACAATTGGGTTTTGTGAACGTCCTATTGTACTTGCAAATAAAGTAGCGCCATGTCATGTTACACGCCAAGCCAAGCCAAGCCCTTTTTTGATTCGTACCTAATTTAACGAACACGCCGGGTTCTTTCAAGCGTCCTTTTAGCTTGTAGGAACGCAAAAACCTTTGGCACGGCTGACCCTAATCAGGGGTTCATTTCCGGTGGCAATGCTTGCCGCAGGTAAGAAGAAGAAAAACATTTCAAGGAGTGGTAAACGTTTCTCACACTTCACAGTCATTTCTAAGGTTACTGGTTGATCAGCAGCTATCATATTTGACAATGCCACCTCGCGGTTAAGATTCAAAGCTTCAACCATGACAGCCCATCGTTAAGTCAAGAGGAAGAATGTCCCTATCTATCTAAAAGTAGAACCACTTAATAATAGGTGCTAGGTAAAGGATTGTTTTATTTTTGTTCTTTATATTACGCATTATTGTAAGACAAGATATATTCGAGTGACTATTAGGATTGATTCAACTTCTCAGCTGAGGTCCAGGAAATAAGAACTTTTGAACCGTGGAATTTCTTAAGTTTTGCGTGTTTTCTCTTTTTATTAGCAGACCCGAAAAAACTAGACTTTAGCTCCCTTTTTCTTGAATCATAATTTGAAAGAATTTGTTTGCAGCCTTTGCGTGCTGTTGCAGTGGTGTTATTTTCTGTCCGTTGTTAATGGAATGGTGGAAAGCATTGAGAAAACAGCTTTTTGCTGCCGAAAACAGGAATAAAGAAGACATCTTTAATTAGTTCCTTGAACAGGACAAACGAACACATTCTTCTCATAAAGGAACTTACATTTTTACTTTTGAAGTGTATGAGGTTACTTGAAGACGGTCTCTATTGATATTTCTTACTTTTAAAGAGAAGACTTGAATATAATATATTTGCTTGTTTTCATGCTTGTAAGTTATGGATAATAATAAATTAGGATCTTTATTCAAAAACGGCTACTGAACTTAGAGATTTCTGAAAAACAGACTTAATCAAAATTGATGAAACTTTAAGTTTTCAACTCTCTACTGCATTAAGTTAAAAAACTATAGAAACTCAAGGAGTCCAGGATTCGATAACCCGTAGAGGCATGTGGATGTTCAGACCCTACCTTGAACTGTAAGTTCAATCTCGATTAACCTATCTGTGCATAAAGTGGACTTACAAGTACAAAAAAAACTCAAACACAAATTATAACTGCCGGCCCCCGTGGCGGAGTGGTTATCACATAGAGGCTACGTCGCCAGGGGTCTCGGGTTCGAATCCCGGCCTCGGCATGGATGTGTGTGAGTGTCCACTCATCAATTTCATCATATCATCTCTCATCTAGCCAAAAGTGGCACAAAAAGCGAAGTGAAATAAACCAAATCAATCAATCAACAAATTATAACTCTGTCTCGGTTATCTCTGGAGCAAGGCCTCGAAGAGAAGCAGAGATGGGGAAGAAATCGAGTGGCCGGTGAGAAATACTACATGCTGCTGCGAAGGTTGGTAACTGCAGTCGCTTTCCCCCCTCACCACGCAATCCCATCCCTTCTCACGTGTCCATTGGTGGAGCCGTCTCGCGTCACTATACTTGCGCAGAGACTTGTTTTCGTTCAGAGATAGTCGGGATAGAGTATAGAAACAATTTAAAAATTGCAATCTACCTGCAAGAAGATGCGGACTTGTAAACTAATTCGAAATGTTGGTGTATTTGTTATACTTAACATGTATTCGTGCATGCACAAAATCATTTCCTGCAACTTCTGTTTCACTGGATAATTTTGGTACACCGGTAGAGTATCCACTGATATCCGATTTTTGAAACTACACAGTCAATCTTCAAATGGATACTGGAATGTCCAGTAGGATTTTACTGTCCTAATTAACTGTCACTTAACATATCTGTGAAGAAGAACTCTTCATAAGTTATTGCACATGATCGTTTCTAAGAATATTCATTGAATTTATTTTGATGCATCGAGTGATTCCTAAGTTGAAATTCTCATGGGTGATAATGCAAGCTTTGTTTAAGAACTGAAATGTAGCGTTTATGTCAATTACGTTTGTTCAATCCAGACCCGAATCCTGTTACAGAGACATGATACTGAGGGTTATTTTAATAACACTGATTTATTACAAACATTGTTACAATAAATGTTCACGTTCACGTTGCAACATTCATGTGAATAGTCATGGTTACATGCGTGTACTATGATTTCAACAAAATTATTTGCTTTAACCCTCTTCTGAACGAGAAATTGAACTTTAAAATTGTTACCACTAGATATTAATCAAAACAAGTGAAAATTGGTCATATTACTTTTTTTACATATTTATAACGATAGAAATGGAAAATAATACGGTCAGACATTCTAATTTTACCACATATTTGACAAGCACCCTAGGGGAAGGGAGTCTCGTGCATCCAAAACTCTTATACACCCCCCCCCACACACACACACACACATATATATATATATATATATATATATATATATATATATATATATATATATATATATATATATATATAACATACATACGTATATATATACATATACATATGTATAACATACATACGTATATATATATATATAGCTATATACTACATATGAACACTGGTTCGAAGGAGGTTAGAAATCCCATAAATTTTCCACTTAGACATGCCACTGTATGTGGAAGAATTTTCGAAAGTTTTCATCGGTCATCTTCGAAGTTAAATACAAGGGTTGGGGTGTACGTGCAGTCAGTTATGCTTATGAGCCACTGCGAAGGCATTTCCACCAATCTACCTGGGAACTGAGTCCATTGTCGAACTTTCTCCTCCATTAGTAAACTTGCTGGTTTGGTAAGTATGCACAGAGATATTGAATTTTCATTTTATGCTGGCAGAGGACAAGAAGTGTAGAGGAGGCACCGTGTATAAAATGACAAAAATGACGTTTTGAAGCTCACTTGATTAGTGTTGCAGCTTTGAGGTCGTTTTGTAAGTTACAGTTGACACCTCGTGTAAATTTGAGCTGTATACACTCTGTCCTACAATTTTTAATGGACATTTAAGGTTTTCGTTTCACTCTCCTAGTACACATAACTACTTCGTCCAGTGAAGTTAGAAACGTTTTTCACCTTCTCCTTTACTTATACTTCATTGTTTATTCTTTCACTGTTTTTTTTTCCTAACGGAAAAAGCGACATTAAGTAGCACAAACAAACAAGTGAAAGACCTCTGAAACCAAGAAACACGCCAAGTCAACTGTCTTTATTTCGGATTTATTTATAAGGACATTACATAGTACGACATTTTGGTATTCGAGGGTACAAGTTTAACGTTTTCACAAGCGAATGTATCCTCTCACTTCCTCAATATCGCTGCGACTGGAATGCTTAATGGAGGTTTTTATATGCTCTTGAAGCTGTTACTTGGGTCGCATTACCATCCAGCCATGAGAACTGAAAAACTCGTGTTCACACGGGCAGCCGGCATGCTGTTCTTTCCTCGGCCGAAAAATGCTAAGAAGCTAAAGTAATAGTTATGATATATTCCAACCAGAGCCACAGTTAGATATTTCTAAGCTAGGAGCGAGATTATATTTCGGCGGCAGTCCCGAATTTGTAACCTCCCCTGTACTCTGCTTGAGGCAAAGACAATTTACTCATATTCGCACTCTTGTCTCCGGCCCGTTAGGAAATCATGTAAAAGAACTGCCAATGTTGCGTTATTGTAGTATACCGTCGTATCAATGCCAAAACCACGAATTTGCTAAACTTTACTTTTGAGATGAAAGGATTTTAATATTCCGCCGCAACCGAATTGCGCACACTTTAGATTCAGGATTGTGCACAAATCTCACTGACCTGTTTTGCGCACAGACTTTGATCGAACGTTGCCACTTTGATAGTTTTAAAGTATGTGCGCAAAACTGTTTTCTTTTCTTTAGACAAGAAGAAAGAGAGAAATTAGAAATAAAATAGTAAATCATACCAATTTACTCAAACTCAAAAGTTAGGTTGGGTTAGGTTAATGACTTCAAGAACACGTGTAAGTCCACACACACACACACACACAAACAAACACAACAGAAGTCAGAACGGTTTGAGAACATTTTACATCTGACAACATCATCTCATTTTTTTGTGAGCAATCCTGTACATTGTGACAGCTTGTCAACGACTTATCAGATACCACTGATAAAACAGGAAAAGTGTGCGCAATCCTGTTGTAGCCTAATATCCAATATGCCGAAAAAGAAAACAAGTTTTACATTTGCAAATCTGGATTTCGAAATTTTTTCCAAAATACGGATAGTATGTTTTCCAAATCCGGATTTTAAATTTTCCTGATTTTGGCCATCCCTAAGTGGTTGTTCATTCTTGCTGCTGTACCGAGAAGGGGAAAGAAAAGTGTAAGGTAGAGTGATAAATGGTACGGACATGCAGAACAGAAGGTTCCAGATATGTCCGTGTGATGAACGGAGCAAGTTAATGAGTTGTGGATCGGATCAGATGTGAAATTAGTTAGTTTTAGAGCATAGGCGTGCGCAAAACCTCTGATTAGGAGGGAAAGAAAAACCTCATTTTATCTCACTGTTTTAGTTTTACTGCATTGCTATGCGTGTGTGTATTATATATATATATACAGGGTGTCATTTTAATGGCGCCCACGGACCACGGAAACGTGTAGAGGACATCAAAACAAACAACTTTTCTCAGTAACATTTTTCTCGTTGGTGGGTCGTTTCGGCGCTACAGTCGTTCAAAAAAGCTTGTTTTGCCGCCTGAATGCTGGCAACCACACACATCATTTGATTGCATTGGTGACGTCATATCCCGTCGTGAAGCGATGCGTTCCAGGGTTGCCAGGAACACACATATTCTGTGATAAATGACATAGCTACAATCAGCCACATTATGTACCGTAAAACAAAACGAGAAAACACGTTCTGTAACCTAACAGGAAGTAAACAAACGATACGAAAAATGGTAGAATGAAAATCGAATTCAAGTGGAAGTGGTCATATCGAATTTTGTCTCAGCTTACATGACAAATATTTGCAAATTTAGTTACCAAGTTAGCATCTACAATTTAGTCTTATCCACTTTGCCCTTCTGGTACTAGTTGTCTGTGACTCACTGAACAGATGACAAAATAGAAATGAAAGAACTCAAAATTCCAAAGGTAAGCAACACGTAGGTTAATATAATGTATATTCAGGGCATTATGAGGCAAGTGGCAAAAATGATTGAAAATATAGGGATATAAGTAGTAGTAATACAAGCTCTCCGACGACTGTGTTTATCTATGCACCGGATACACATGTAATAGTTTGGAACAGTATATTCGCTACTGATTCATCATTAGATTGTTACTGTGGTTGTACGTGTTTTAGGCGTAATGTAACAACGTGAACCTCGGATACTTCCCTTATCAGCACAAAAGTACCACATGGCATCTGGACACAAACCTGTAGATATCAACCTTGCAACGAGATTTGCAAATATTTGACATGTAACTGGGCGTAAACCGCCACATGTATGTAAGCTGTATTCCAAGAAAATTTATTGTCGTTGATATTTGATATGTAGGCTGAGATAAAATCCGATATTGACACTTCATTTTGAATACGTATTTTTACCATTCTCATATCGTTAGTTCACTTCCCCCTTCAGCGGAGATGACTGCTGATCTTCTGGCTGGTAGGTTATGATGTTCGGTCTACTGGACGCGTTTCTCGCTTCGTTTTACAGCTAATAATGTGGTTCGTAGTTTGTCATTTTTCACAAAATTTGCGTGTTACTTGCAACCCTGCCGTGTGCTGTTTCGCCGCAGGAAATGACGTCACATAAACGATCAAATGTTGTGTTGGGTTGGCAGCATCCAGGCGGCAAAACGGTCTTTTTTGAATGGCTGTAGCGTCGAATCGACGCACCAACGAGAAAAATGTTACTGAGAAAAGTTGTTTCTTTTGATGTCCTCTATACGCTCTATACGAATCTGTGGTCCGTGGGCGCCATTAAAATAACACCCTGTATATATATATATATATATATATATATATATATATATATATATATATATATATATATATATATAAGCAGCTTAACTGACGAATAAAGCATGTGAGAGTGTTAATAATAAGAAATTTGCCAGAGAACGAAGCGGGATAGTTTTCAATTACATACCTAGGTAGAAAATAATGCATCCCCAAAGAGGCGTAACAATTGTTTATGCATTTAAGACAAAACTGTTTGCAATAGTCTGACGTACTTAGTTGTTGCTACTTCTCTCTCTCGTAATTTACAATGCATTACAGAAAGAGAATCGCCCAGACAGTCTGAGTGTAGAAAATGAAGAAGACGTGCCTGATGATGAGAAAGGATACTATATCCTGAATGAAGAAGTTGAGCAAGCACTTAAAGAAATGAGGAATGAGAAAGCAACGGGCACTGATGAAATTGCTGTTGAACTTATCAAATGCCTGGGAGATGGAAAAAGAGAAATACTGCACTTATGCAATGAAATCTATGAGAAAGGGGATTGCCCACAAGATTTCACGGATACTATTTTGGTACCTCTGCAGAAGAAAAGCAATGCCAGAAAATGTTCTGAGTACAAGACAATCAGCTTGATATCTCAGTCGGCAAAATTCTTCTAAGAATTCTGAACATACGCCTATACTCGAAGGTCAGTGGCGAGTTAGAGGAAGAACAGTTTGGTTTCAGGAAAGGAAGAGGTACAAGGGACGCAATTGGTTTGTTGAGGACCATTGGGAAAGATATTTAGAGAATGGATAGGAGGTGTTTGTAGTATTTCTAGACCTGGAGAAAGCCTTTGATAGAGTGAATTGGGTTAAACTTTCAGAAATTATGAAGAAGATTGGTGTAGATTGAAAAGAGAGAAGACTTCTAAGCAACTTATACATGAATCAACGAGTTAAAGTGAGAATAGGAGACGAAATGACAGAAGGCTGTGAAATTGGAAGAGGAGTACGACAAGGATGCTGCCTATCGCGTACTTTGTTTAATATCTATTTAGAAGATATAGTGAAAAATTGTTTCCAGGGCACAGGAGGTGTCAAATTGGGAGGAAGAAGAATAAACTGCATAAGATTTGCTGATGACATGGCATTTTTTGCTGAGGATGAAAGAACCATAAATAGTATGTTAGAAGAGTTAAACAGCAGCTGTGAGCAGAATGGGATGAAGATTAATGTAAACAAGACAAAGGCAATGGTTATAGGACGGAAACCAAGGAATATTGATGTGAGAGCAAACAGTGAAAGAATGCAGCAAGTGGATAGCTTCAGGTACCTCGGATGCACTATAAGCAGTGACATGAGCTGCAATCAAGAAGTGAAAATGAGAATCGCAATAGCAAAAGAAGCTTTCAATAGAAGAAGAAATGTTTTTTGTGGACCCTTGGACATAGGTCTAAGGAAGAGATTAGTGAAATGTTTTGTGTGGATTGTAGCACTATATGTTGCAGAAAGCTGGACGTTGAGAAGAAATGAAGAAAAACGACTCGAAGCTTTTGAAATGTGGACATAGCGAAAAATGGAGAGTGCAAAATGGACGGACAAGGTAAGAAACGAAGCCGTATTGAAAAGAGTTGGTGAAAAAAGAGCTATACTGGAGACCATCAAGAAGAGGAAAAAACTGGTTAGCACACTGTCTAAGAAGGAACTGCCTACTAAGTGATGCCTTGGAGGGAATGGTTGAAGGAGGAAAAGTCCGTGGAAGAAAGAGTTATCAGCTTATGGATGATATTAAATTAACTGGGTCATATGCTATTACGAAGCGTAAGGCAGAGAATATGGAAAGCTAGAGATTGCAGTGAAAACCCTGCCAATTAGGCAGAAAACAATGAATGCATGAAATAGAAAAGAAATTGCGAGCGAAGCGATCAAGAAATTTTTTAGATCCAAATTATTGCAAACTGAAAGCAATATTGATTTAATATGGCGTAAAAGAGAATTCATGGAGCGTCATGGCATTCTCTTTTACCTTTTTTCTCTCATTTAAATCGTTCGGCATCTAGGGCCAACTCCCGCCGTCCCCTATCTACGGCTCCGAACTTTACATGACTGTAAGAAAAGCAGAAATAGCGAGCGAAGCGAGCAAGAAATTTTTACGAAATGTATTTTTATTTGTATAAAATTAGAAATCGAAGGAAGCATTTGCCTCTCTGTGCCCCCTGCAGGTGATCTTGGCCGTCTGGAAGAAATACGTGAACACTAAATCCATATTGAGTATCCTTTTGCCCTGCTACTCTTAGATTCTGCTAGCCTTTCTTTATTTAGTTCAATGTGTGCCCCCCCTTGCCCCACTAGAATTGATTTCCTTCCACGGATGGGGGGCAATCCCCCCTGCCCCTGTGGTTGCGCCACTGCATCTTCTTTCCCCGTAGTTACTTTGAACTTTCGTAGGCTTGAAAATTCTTCATTTTGTTTAAGAGCATAATATCGTTTAATAACGGCGATAAGACTTCTCTACCCTAAATTTCTAGATGAAAGTATAATACTATAGGGGCATGGACGTCTGGAAGGGGGGCAAGGATGGCCACATCTCCCCTTTAGAAACCGAATGTCAACCTAAAAGTATATATTTCACACGTATAATTTGATTTCAGTCATAGTATAAGTTACATTAATTATTATAATGGGGATGCAGGAATACGATAATTTCGAATTCAAGTGGTGTTTTTTTGGGGGGGCAACACTATTATCTCGGTAATATGCCTCATGAAAAATACCTTGCTTGTCCCTTCGTGTAAAAATCTGCAGACGTCCATGATTAGGGGGCACCCCCCGTGAGCACGCCTATGTTTTAGAGTAACGCTCATGTGGCGTTAAGCTGCTAGTCGAGGCAGATTATAATATACATATTCTAGGAAGAAAGGTTCCGGCATTCTTCAAGTTGCTTTGTTGTTGTTTTTGTATTCATAAAGACAACAACTGAAAACATAGTGGTACATTCATAAATGATCGTACTTCCAAGTAGTCACACAGGCACACACATTTCTATGATCCTTAAAATAGGATGTTTATTAGCACTTGAGCTACCGAACCAGTCCTGGTTTCATATGATTTTTATCGGTTCAGTAGCTCAATTGACAGGACAATGGCACATGTCAAATACCCAGGTTTGAGTCTTGGTTGAACTTCCATTTTTCGCTTAAACTCCATTTACACCATTAAGCCTTGTTTCCATGATATGAAAAACTCAATATGCTGACCAAGGCAGGAATTTATTTTATTATAAAACATACACTAAACGTTTAGTTTATGTTTTATAATAAAATAAATTTCTGCCTTGGTCAGCATATTGAGTTTTTTTAAACTCCATGTATTGGTGCCTCATATTAAAAGGTAAGACATTATAATGTGTTACTTCTTAAAATGACTTATTCCAATAGTATCTTGCATAGATAACGTCGTAATTCCCTGTTTTGTCCTTGATCTTGTCTTGGCACTTTTCGCCATCGGGATTCTTTCTTGTGGTCGCTGGAAATTTACGCTTGAGATGATTTGCGCTTTAACAGTTCGACTGAGACAACCGAAGTGCAGCTGACCTTCAGTGATACTGAATAGAAGAAAGAGAAAAATGGAAATGCCGGCAACGCAGGATTTGTGGAAGACAAAATTTCCTTCTGGGCTTTTAAACATGCATTAAAATGAATGGTTCGGTCTGAAGATGTCACCACGCTTCGACTATCTTTTCCCATTCTAAGGTTTCTAATCGTTTTTTTCTTATTCTAAAGGTGAATGATCAGTTCTTGGTGCCACTTGAATGAACAGTTTCTAATTGGTGTTGACTGAAAGACCGACAGTAGAAAAAATAATTATTTATCTATCGCTCTAATAGAATGTAATAGAATTGTATATTGTCATATAGAAATCTTAAATTGAGTCATACAAGTATTAATAATACCATAATAAAAAAGAATTTTCTTCACAATTTTTTTCATAAATAAATTAATGCAAAAGTTAATAATGAAATTAGTACAGTAAATTAGATTATATTACCAACGGACTCTTCAATTTCTTCAATATTTTAAAGACAGTTTTCCACTAGTATTTTTTATGTATTTACAATGAATGGTGATTAGATGAAATTGATGAGGGGACAGTTACAAAGAAAACTCATGCTTAGGCCAGGACTCTAACCAGAATCCTTGTGTAGCAAAATTCTGAGTCAACTACTCAATGCTCGACCATCGAGAAGACCGTTTATTCATTTCATGATGTCGTGTACGAGTGTTCTGGTTCGATTCCTAGCCAGGGCATGATTGTTCCATTGTGCTTGTTCTTTGATTTATTTTGTGTAATTTTTCATGCTCACCCTATTAATTAACATAAGACATAGAGAAACCCGATGCTAAATAAGCAAAAATACAAGTACAGAAGTATTAGGTTTGACTCTCATATCATAACCAGTCCCGATTAGCCTTACTGTGCATAAAGTGGACTTAAAACACAAAATCAATCAATCAATCTTGGACACAATTACCAAGACAATTAAAATATGCAACTTTTGCTCAAATGGAAACTAGAAGTCACGAATAGTCAAAATTAGTCATTAATATTCACCTGCTTTTAAATAATTTAACATTATGACTGTTCCCTCAATCTATATTTATTCTGTACTACTAAAGAAAATATTTCTCAATATACAGAGCGTAATGCTGTACATAAGTATAACACTAGAGGGAGACATGCTCTTGACTATGAATTTCTTAGAGTATGTAAATCCACAAAAGGACTGTCAATAAAACTTTCTTTTTTATTATGGCATTATTAATACTTGTATGACTCAATTTGAGATTTCTTTATGACAATATACAATTCCACGATAAAACAAAATTGGTAGGAAAGGGATGTAAAATAAGAAAATAAATAATTAAAATTGTAGAAATGAAGTGGATAGGAGAAATATGGGAAAAAACATCAGTACCTTACCCAGGATTCCAACCTAGGTTTAGCCTACCCTGTGGCGTGGTGGTTAGCATTGCGCACTACGACGCAAGGAGTCTCGGGTTTGATTCCCGGCCTAGGCATGAGTGTTCTTTGCGAGTGTGTCCCTTCATCATATCATCACTCATCCTCATCTTCGCGATTAGCCGAAAGTGGAAGAAAAGCGAAGCAAAATGAACCAAATCAGTCATCATCATACTAGGGATGGCCAGATCCGGATCCTTGCGGATCCGAAATCCGGATCCTAAATTTTTCGGATCCGGATCCAGCACTTTCGGATCCGGATCCGTTTTGCCATCCCACAAGCGCTTCTTTGGAAAGTAAGAATGTGTTTATAACATATTGTTACATGCTAATATATATATATATATATATATATATATATATATATATTGTGTATATATATATAATATACATACATACACAAATATATATATAGTGTGTGTGCGCGCGCGTGCGCGATTTGTAATTAATTATTTAATACACTTACAAGGGAGGTCTAAGTCACCCCTCCGATTTCCATGAAACTTGGCAGGTGTATAGAGCCCCCCCCCTCAAATGTCAAGATGAGGAGAAATTGAAGTGGGGATTTGACCCCGAAACCACGTAAATATGGCATAGGAAGAAACAGGGGGCATAGGGCCTCTCTATACATCTGTCAAATTTCATGGGAATCGGAGGGACACAGGGGTCAGATACTTACTTCAATTTGTCCTCATCTTGACATTTGAGGGGATTTTGCCCCCTAAAACAGTTTTTAGCTGAAACACAAAAAACAAGTATTTCTTCCTTTGGGCACCTCTATACACCTGCCACGTTTCATGGAAATCAGAGGGGAACACAGGGGTCAGATCCCCACTTCAACTTGTCCTCATCTTGACATATGAAGGGAGGTTGCCCCCTAGAACAGATTTTTAGTCGAAACAAAAAAAACACGCATTTCTTCATTTGGGCCCGTTTATACACACACCTGCCAAGTTTCATGGAAATCGGAGGGGGACACAGGGGTCAGATCCCCACTTCAATTTCTCCTCATCTTGACAATTGAGTCGGTTTTGCCCTGTAAAACCGTTTTTTAGCTGAAACAAAAAAACAAGTATTTCTTCCTTTGGGCCCCACTATACACCTGCCAAGTTTCATGGATATCGGAGGGGAACACAGGGGTCAGATCTCCACTTCAATTTGTCCTCATCTTGACATTTGAGGGGAGGTTGTCCCCTCCAACAGATTTTTAGCCGAAACAAAAAAACACGTATTTCTTCATTTTGGCCCGTTTATACACACACCTGCCAAATTTCATGGAAATCGGAGGGGGACACAGGGGTCAGATCCTCACTTCAATTTGTCCTCATCTTGACATTTGATGGGGGTTTTGCCCCCTAAAACCTTTTTTTTCTGAAACAAAAAAACACGTATTTCTTCCATTGGGCCCCACTACACACCTGCCTAGTTTCATGGGAATCGGAGGGACACAGGGGTCAGATCCTCACCTCAATTTGTCCTCATCTTGACATTTGAGGGGTTTTCCCCCCTAAAACAGTTTTTTAGCTGAAACAAAAAAAAACACGTATTTCTTCCTTTGGGCCCCACTATACGTCTGCCAAGTTTCATGGAAATCGGAGGGGGACACTTAGACAACCTCCCTTGTTAGTCTTACACTTTGTAATTATATAACACTGCATATATTATAATGTTTTATTTTAATTTGTAAAACTGTAACTGTAGAAAAATTGTATAATTTTTGTATAACATTTCTATCTTGTTATATGTGTTAAAGGTTTCATCCTGGAATGGAATGTCTCACATTTATGTGTGTTTCCATTTCCAATACATTCGAATGAATACATATTCGTTTCAATGGCATTTACAAAATCACCTCTGACATTTTATGTTAAACAAGTAAGATTAATTTTGTGCACGAGTGTGTTAGCCGATGCGTAGCAAAGTATTTTAGGAACAACACTAGAAAAAAATTCTTGTAGGACTAACTAATGAAAAATGTCTTTGTAATCGAAGATCATAATACCTTTTAAGGGGTGGTAATATTATAATGGGATTGAGATACCAAACTCTCGGATCCGGATCCGGAATTTTCGGACCCGGATTCGGATCCAGATCCGAAACTTTCAGACCCGGATCCGGATTCAGATCCGTAACCTATACTATGTTCCGTCTATCTTTGGAGCAAGGCCGTGCATATAGGCAGAGAATGGGGAAAATCAAGTGGGCGGAGCGAAGCAGTACACGCTGCTGCGAAGGCTGGTAGCTGCAGTCGCTTCCCCCTCCACGCAATCCCGTTTCCTCACGTGTTCATTGGTGGAACCGTCTCGCGACGTACACTACTTGCACTGAGACTTGTTTTCGTTCGCTTGCTCCAGAGATCGACGGGACAGAGTATAGGTTCACTTTACCCTTATCACTCCTCTACCGAGACCAGAACCACGGTTTCTGACAGTCCCGTAATAAAGTGGTCATCGGTTTGATTACTTATGCGGGCAAATTTAAGTGGTCAGAGTGATCATAGTGGTTTACACGTCCCATGGAACGTATGCAAATGACAGAACATACGTTCAAACAAGCAGTGCACAAGCTACCATTTCACACAAATGCTGCGGTGATAGTTCAACAGCTGCAATACCTTTTTGCAAGGTTCAATGCTAATTCCGCGTGATATTTCTATTGCGAGAAGGAGACTCAGCGAAGCACGAGAATACTGGAGAAGTTCCCTTTCAAAGGAGCCTAATAAGAATCGTTGCTAAGACCGGCTGGCCTAAGCGTGCCGACCAGTTGGCTAGAGTATCTTGAGGGCTGTGTGCGTGCACGCACGCACAGACACACGTGGGCCGTGACAGAGACGCGAATGAAAACCTCTTCTTCTCGCTACTCGATATTACTCCTTTGAGTACAACGGGAGACCTAGAACCGGACTACCAGCACTGCCCGAGGCGAACCTGGTTTGCAGCCATCAATTTGGAAAGTGTAAAGAGAATGAAATGCCTTCTTCCACGAAAGTAAAATTAAGGAAATGAAAGGGGAACGGTCAAAGCTACAAAGAAAGAGCATTGATTAGCAGTATTAAGGTTTCTGCTAAAAAAAAATCACATGGCTACGGGCGATCGGCGTGTAACAGATGGGAAACTGAGAAGGGAAGCGCTTCCATTGGTGAGGTTTCTGTTGGAAAAACATCATTCGTTGAGCTGTTCCAGTATCATGTTTCAAATTAACTGGGCTGAGACTACGGGTAACGGCACTCAGGGTAATCACTCCAATATTCCCAAGATAATTTTTTTTTCCTCTTTTTTTTAAGTCAAGGGTTCAAGCCTCGAAACGCGCTTCCTTGGTTAAAATAACTTCCCCTTAGTCGTCTCGTTTTCCGTACTCATTCAAGTAACAATTTGCTTGTAACCATTTGGGGGGGGGGGGCAGAGGATGTCGTTCAGTGCTAGATCTAGGTGCTCATACATAGAGATTGTTATTGTTATTAAAAATATGTAGCGGAGGCATAGGCGCCGGGCTCGAGCCCCCTCAATGTTAATGATGTGGGGACAGAGCCCCCCAAATAATTTTGCTTAAGAGGATCTAATGTATTATTTTTCTTCTTTTGTAAAGTTTTCTGAATTGTGTCACATGAACTTAACTTTAAACACACATTTGAAATGTTCTAGACCATCAACTTGGGGGGGGGGGGTGAGACCGCTAAACCATCAACTTTGGGGTGCTATGATCGGAGACAGCAAAACACATGACTTTTTACTATATACTAAGTATATAATTATTATTTACTATTATACATATATTAATCAATGACATAATGAATTTAGCCAACGACTTGTTAAAGACTGTTTGGGAATCCCCTAAAAGAATGCAAATATTTAATGGTATTATTGATGTGAATGAGAAGGCTGGCCATACTGGACTGCGACCACTTTGCCCTCGTCGGTGGACGTTGAGAGCCTCCAGTGTGCAACAGATCTTAAGGAACTATGAAAACCTTCTGAATTTTCTTGAGAAATTTTCTGAAGAAGATTCTACTGACGCAGCATCAAAATGTGCTGGATACCTGGAGACAATGCTTCACTTCAAGACATTTTTCTTTCTCTCCCTCTACTGCCATGTGATGAGTCCAATAGAAGAGGTAAACTGTAAGATTCAGTCTCCACGCATTGGTGCTACAGAAGTGGAATCAAAACTAAAATACTTGACTGACATCTTTCAAGAAAAGCGAATGTGTTTTGAGCAGTTCTGACTGAAATGCACAGAGGGCAAACCGAGCCTAGTTGATGAGCAAGAATTGTCCCGGCAACGTCACGTCCCTAAGAGAGTTGAAAATCCTGATGCTGCCAAACATCACAAGTTCTACACTCCAAAATAGTATTATAAATCAATATACACTGACGTGTGTGACACAGCAAAATCATGTGTTAAACAAGGACATGAATCTACAGGACTACAAAAAATAACAGCCGTAGAGAAAGAATGCATCTCAACTTTGAACAGTTGCACAACAAACTTTCAGCAAACGCGAGAATTCTTTCGCCAAGATTTGGATGCCGATAGGCTCTCCTTATAGCAAACGCGGTATACACATGTCCATGCTTGGTGATATCGCCAAACAGAAGAAAGTGGTTCTAACTACCATGCGTGACATAAGGAAGTTTCTTTTGGAAGACAGCACCCTCCAGAAGCTTCTGCCTGACGTTGCCAAATTCATGATTGTCCTCGGCACTGTGCCACTGACGACAACCACAGCCGAAAGGTCATTCAGTGCTATTCGCCGACTAAAGACATATTTCAGATCTACAATGAGACAGAAGAGACTAAGCAGCTTAGCGGTACTCCACACACATCAAACTGGGCTTGATAATTTGGACCTGAGGCCGCTCGTTAATGAGTTCATAAAAAAATAACCCACTGCGTAGACCAACTTTTGCTTTATTTTTAAATCATGTTCATATGTTTTTGTTGTGTATGTCACTTTATATCTTAGTGTACATCCTATTTTTTTATTATTGCAAAATTTAATTAAAGGAGTAAAATATTGTAGCAAGAACAAAAAAGTAAACTGTTTTCCTGCGATTTGTGTTAGCATTTATGTAAATAATTAAATAAAACTGTTAAATATTGTAAATATTCGATATTTTATGGGTACGTCAACACTAAGGTTATTTGTAACGCATTACATGTCTGTTGCGGACATTGAAACACACCCATGCCCTCGCCGTGACTCGAACCCGAGACCTCTGGATCAAAGCGAGTTGAGACGACCACCCAACACGCTCTGCTACCGAGGCCGGCATAAAACTGTTAGGTTGGTCTCTTAATGTAAATACATACTTTTCAATAAAACTGTTAATTGTTATCTAAAAAACAAATGAATAGACACAAAAGACATAAAGAGTCTTAAACATTTTCTAAACGTTTTTCATGTTACATTTCATTTGCATGAGGAATATAATAGATGCTTAAAAACTGGTATACGAAGACGTAATTTTTATTTTTAAAAAAGGGAGGGAGTGAGTCATTTATTCATTTATTTCAGTGATCAGAGCCAGGCACGTATCCAGAGGGGGGGCTTAGGGGGCTCAAGCCCCCCCCGAAAGTTTTAGGTTTACACTAGATAAAATGAGGTTTTTGGTTTCTTGTGGTGTGAAATAAAATAATGTGACAATAATTTAAGGAGAGAAATAATTATCGAGGCAAGATGGAGAATGTTCTGTAACCCTGTTATTGATAATAGCACGTATCCAAGATGGGGCACAGGCGGCACGACCCTCTACCCAGGAAATTTTTCAGTTTACGTTAGATAAAATTAGGTTTTTGGCTTCTTGAATAATGTGAAAATAATGTAAGGAGAGAAATGATTATCGAGGCAAGACGGAGCATGTTTTATACCCCTGTTATTGTTAATAGCACGTATCCAAGGTGAGGATGAGGTGGTTCGAGCCCCCCCTTTCAGGATTTTTTTCAATTTACACTAGATAAAATTAGATTTTTGGCGTTTGAATAATATGAAGATAATAAAATTATAAATCTGAGAGAAATAATTATCGAGAGAAGACGGAGAGTGTTCTATAACCTTATTATTGTCAATAGCACGTATCCAAGGTGGGAATCAGGAGACTCGAGCCCCCTTTCAGGATTTTTTTTCTGTTTACACTAGATAAAATTAGGATTTTGGTTCTTGAATAATGTGATGATAATTTGGGAGAAATAATTATCGAGACAAGACGGAGAATGTTCTATAACCCTGTTATTGTTAATAGCACGTATCCAAGGTGGGGTTGAGGTGGCTCGAGCCCCCCCCCCCCCGCAGGATTTTTTTTATTTTACACTAGTTCGAGGGCCGAAGAGATCAAGGCGCCTCTCTCTCTCTCTCTATCTCTCTCTTTCTCTCTCTCTGTCTCTTTTTCTCTCTCTCTCCCTCCCTCCGTATATGCAGTCCGAGAATTTCATGGTATAAAAAAATACTTTTGTTTAAGCCTACTGGGTTCTAAACCCATTCAAACACTTAACTACCATAAAGAGACAGTCGAAAATTTTATGAATGTCGAGAAGAGAAAGCAAGAAGATGTTGCATATGTAGACATATTAGGCGAAAATTGCAGGCTCTACCAGGACCCAAATCAGTGCTCTACCAACTGAGCCACCTAGCCATCCTTGACGTCAACCGACTTTTCGTTAAAATGTCTACATAGTACATGTCCTGTGTATATCAGATCGTAAGGTGTTGCCTGTATAGTGAACAAGCACAGAAAATATAGGAGAGAGAAGAAAACTGAGGAGCATTCCCACCGGTTGAGGAGAATTTTTTTCTTCTGTGGTCAACAAGAACTACTACTTCGAGGTGACAATCACAGTGGCCTAATAAGGGAGATTTCACACCGTGTCGCCTGAGGATTTCACAAGTCGAAATTAGGTTTGTGCGGCCTTTTGTGTCGCTACGGTGTGAAACGTTGCTGTTGATTGGCCCATTCCAATCGACATGTATCCCGTGTCCCTTCGGTCTGAAACCTTCCTAAGTCTTGAAAATCCAAGTCACAAGGATGGAAAATTAGGGCTTTGTTAAGGTTAGGTGTGAATGCAGGCAGACGACAGCACCCTAAAGGATCATATCCAAATCTGCAGGAAGAACGCATCTTACTTCAATCTCCAATACGGAATGATAAAAACTTCTGGTGAGTTGATTTTAAAAAATGTGTCCGAGATAAAGAGAGCCGTGCCCAGGATTTTCGGAAGGTAGAGGGGTTACGCATACTATTGTTGGTGGTCAGTCCTGATTTTGTCATTTTTTTCCTGTCTTTGACGTTCCTCTTTTTTATTTTTATTTTAAAAAAGGAATACTGGGTCAAATGGGGTTATGACCTCACCAACCCTCCCTTGGGCACGTCACTGGAGATAAAGGAGTAAGCATTTGATCAAACTGGGAGACGAAACATTAGTTGTGTTGGGAACGGAAGGGTTTTCACTGTGCATTAATTGCTTCGTGATCCACCTGTATTCGAATAGACTTCCTTTGTTTCGTGCCGAGACAAGACAGCGGAAGCTGTGACAGGCATTTTTGAACTCTTGTGAGTGCTAAGGTCTGAATCTGAACAATTTGGTGGGTTTCGGGTTTTATAAGAGCTGCAAACATGGAAGGACAAGATACATTAGTGGTGTTCAGGCTCGAATCAGAGAGCTGTCTGCGTCCAGTTCGCAGCCCACAGTTTGAATCTCACATTGCCGAGTTGATTATCCGTCCCGTGCATGTATAACAGCTTCGTAAAAACACTCAAAGATACCATAGATGTTTTTATGTCTGATGAGAAGAAATGGACAAACACACATACTGAGATGGTTCCGGCACACAATGTTAATGCATGGAAACAAAGGAGTTGAGTGGTAAAAGATGTTCCGATTTAACGTTCTGATTAAAATGACAGCCTTACAGTGGCGACGATTTAAGGAATAGTTGCTCCCCATTTTTTATTTTCTTGCCTCAACATTATGGCCTCTTAATGTTAAGCCTTGTCTACCAAGAGAAAGTAAACTTTCCTTACAACGCCCTCCGCACCCCCCCCCCCCCCGTTTTGGAACCCAATTGCCACCACTGGTCTTGAACATAAAATTGTGAGGTTCTTACTATACCCTTTAAAAAATGGTGTTGAGCCCCCCCCGAAAGGAATTCCTGGATACGTGCCTGATCAGAGCCCCCCCAATAATTTTGACAAGTCGGCGCCGCTGAGCGGAGGGGTGTAAGGGGTGCTCCTTCCACGTAATGCACCCAATAGTCAACCTCACTTCCACATAGTACACCCTGGACTGCAGACTAACAAGGCTCTGGTGACTGGACCCATGGCCAGTATAATTCTGTGTCGTCCTGTGTTTTGTCCTTATTTGTGCTGCGCGCCATTTTTAGCCTCAGCTAAAAAGGAAGGTAAGGAAATTTAGTTTTCAGACACGCTTTTATTTTTGTTATGATAAGGGGCTGGACCCCGTATAGTTTGACGGGTGTAAAATAGCCTCAGTGCTGACGCACCCAAAAGTTTTAATTCAAATTCAAAATTCAAAACAATATCTAGCGGAACACCTTAAAATAATATGAAAACTCACATGAATACATTTCCCTAGTATTCACTCTCCGACTACTTACTATACCGATTTTCCATTTATTGCGAATTGCTTTCTCATTTTGCAACAGCCGACCTCCGTGACAGAGTGGTTAGTAGAGCGTACTACGACGCCAGGAGTCACAGGTTCGAATTCCGGCCTGGGCATGGGTGTTCCTTCTGACTGTCCCTTCATCAATTTCTCATTTTCGCAATTAGCCAAAAGTGACTGAAAAGCGAAGTAAAATAAGCCAAATCAATCAATCACTTTACAACACACATATTAGTCATTTTGTCGTTTTAAAGAAAATTTAAATATTTTTTTGTAGAACCCATAAATAAATGAACATGTGTAGGGTCTATGTACTTGTATATGAACTTCCAGAAATAATTAATCGGTTCCATCTTCTTGCTTGATTTTGTTAATGTACGTCGCTTTTCCGCCACTTTTGGCTAATCGATGAAAGGTGATTAGATGAAATTGATGAATGGACAATCACAAACACACCTGGACAGCACGCAACACCAGCTCCGCAGAGAATTGAGGTTCCAGACCCCAGAGCCTAGTTGATCTACAACAATGTAACATTATAATATAGGATAGTTCAGTCGATTTGCATTGGAAACATACAGGTATAGGTGGATGTCAACAACAGATCTACTCTTGAATATTGAAATTTGTCTTAGTAGTGACTTAGAAATTTATATATGGGCTACTTTGGAAAGATCACTAAATACATGAAATGATTTTTTAGCTTCCAAGGGCTGTGTATATTCCGATATGTTACTACTAGATCTGATGTTCAGAAAGCACTATCTATTGAATTGCATTCTTCTTATGCAAGATAAATTTGTGTGTGTGTGTGTGTGTGTGTGTGTGGGTGGGTGTGGTGTATATATGTGTGTGTGGGTGGGTGTGGTGTATATATGTGTGTGTGTGTGTGTGTGTGTGTGTACGTACGAATAACTAAACTTACTGTTTCTTAAACTCTCCTTTTAATTATACACGAAGAGCCACCAAGGTATGAAATTTCTACACATTCGGATACCTACATATTTACATATGCACATGCTCCAATACTAATTGTTAGACGACGTCAATTAAATTTATGTGCCATAATTTTCAACGTGTCGAGTGGCATTAATTTCGTTTCAGCCGTATATTCTATGACATTTTAAGCAAATTACATCAGTGAAAACATGTCCTCTCGGCGACTTGAAATATTACATGTCAACGTTTACTTTATTTATTCCCAACTCAGGACGTCCCAATTCAGGAACTATGACGAAAGTTCCCAATTCAGGAACCGACATTTTGACGTGGAATCTTCCCAACTCAGGAACCGCTGCCTCTGGAGGGAAGAGGAGAGGTAAGGACAGGTTTTTGAGAGTTTCTTATCGTCACTGCACGTTACCCTGAAATACTACGTACATATACAGCGTGATTCATATAAAACTAACACATTTCATTATCAATATATGCGAGCAAGAATAAAGCTAGCAACAATTTATTACAGCTGAAATGTAGCATAAATATGGGAGTTTAATACTCTTTATATTACGTGCTGAAAGTGTCCTCCCACAGCTGGAGACGTGGTTCCATGTTCATGGTCGTTCGTTCGGCCATGCTGTTGTCAATACTGGTGATATCGTTTGTAATACTCTCCTTCAATTCGTCCAATGTCCGAGGGCATGCAGCGTTTACTTCATTATTAAAATACACCCACAGAAAGAAGTCGAAGGGGGTCAAGTCAAGTAATCTGGGTGGCCATACGTTTCAGGAAATTATCAGATCCTCAAAGACACTTTGAATCAGTGGCAAGGACTCATTTGATGCACGTTACGTGCATCTATCCATCCTTTTGAAAATACCCTTGACACCCCTCTATGTCATTCAATTGCTCAACAAGCACCATGAAAATTCGTAGCGTTCACACCGACTGAGACAATATGGCGACAAACGCTACCAAATGCTGCACAGCTGCGCACTACCTTGAGAATGTGTGAAACTCCCAGATGTCCCGCGTCTTGTAAGACTAACACGGAGCACTACGATGTATTTCTATTGAAATAAAACGTGAATGAAATGTGTTAGTTTTATATGAATCACCCTGTATATCTATTTGCAGAAAAAGTACTGTACTTTGTGGCGAATTTCTTCTTTTCTCTAACATATTTTTTAGTATATTGCAGATGTTTTGCTTGTAGGTTAGGTTAGGTTAGCTTAGCTTAGTAGTTTGAGCTATGGTTTCAAGTCCACTTTATGCACAGGAAGGCTAATCGGATCTGGATCTACAGTTTAAAGTGTGTTCCGAACCACTTGGTGTCAGCACTATCAGCTTAGATGTGCGTAATGTTAACTATTTCAAACGCCAATGCATCCTCCCCCGACCGAGGCAATTAGTAAGACGTCCTGAGTTGGGAAGACATTTCACTGAAATATCCAACTGGTATAGACCAGTTCCTGAAATGGCACTGTTTTCATTGGAATTCACATAGTTTCTTAGTTTCTGAGTTGGCAAGTCCTAAATCCGGAATAAATATCTCACCTAGGCTAATCGAGATTGAACCTACAGTTTAAAGTAGTATTCGAACCTGTGCTGCCACCGAAAATACAGGGAGTCCATAAAGTCCAGCAAAAAACTAAAACTCTATAACTTGAAAACTATTAAGGTTATTAACAAAATATTTTGTGTGTACTTACAGCAAGGTTCAAAGTTTATTTCCTGCTTGTTAGGTTCATCGCAAAACCTCCAATTGTGCACCATTCACGTCCAAACACTGTTGCAGTCTTTTTTTGAAACCGAGAATTGCGTACTGACGGTGCTCTCTTGGGATATTCAGAATCACATCTCTTATTTTGTCCTTCAGGTCGTACAGATTAGCTGGTTTCTATGAATACTCCTCGGTCTTTACATGTCTCCACAGCCAGTAATCGCAAGGTGTAAAGTCTGGTGATCTTACAGGCCAAGGTGTGGGTCCTCTTCGGCCAATCCATCTCTCCTGATTCACAAAATTCCATTATCATGTCACAGTCTTTGTCTATCAGCTCGTGTACAAATTTTAACTTGTAGGGCCGGGCCTTCACCTTCTTGCGTACGATCTTGTGTAACGTTGACTTCGGCGAACTCCGGCCTACGCTGTCCTGCACTGTCTGCATCACATCGTCACTCGTTCCTGGCTTTCCACACACTTCCCGTCGCCTTGAACTTTTCATACCATCTCTTGATACTTGTGTCTGCTGTAGGTGGTTCCCCATACGTTTTTTGGAACTTTCTCCGCACTGAAACGCAACATTTTAACTCTGCAAACCACAGAACACACTGTGCCTTTTCCTGGATGGATGCCATCTTAAGTCACATGATCACGTGATTACCAGTGCAAGCGTCACTGAGCAATGTGGCCAGAACAAAACTTTAAACTTCCACCCTTCTCACCCAAGAAATGTGTATTGTTAAACGCAACAGCTAAAAAGTTATAGAGTTTTAGTTTTTGGCAGGACTTTATGGACTCCCTGTAGATCCTGGTACCCTTTAATTACAAGACGACAGCGTTAGCCACGAGATAGAGAGAGACAAGATCAAGAACGGAGTACATGTTTTTCGTATTGAACAAACACTTAGCTTTAATTGCATGCACTTAGGAATTGTTTGCTGTTCTGACATTCCAACATTCCAAAGTTAAATAGATTATTTGATGTTGTAAAATTAAACCAATCTACATTTTTTTTACATTGCAATTCAAGTATTAGAAAAATATATCTGCAATCATGTTGTTTTTTCGTGGTAACATCAGCTCGTATGATGGACATTCATCCCTAAGTACGTATTAAATACTTGTTACTTAATGTCCAATTAGAATTTCCTTAAGAATTTTTTTTATTCCTTTATGCTTGAACCAAGTTTAAATAAAAAAGACACTTTTCATGCTTTATCGCTCACAAATGCTCGGTTGTTAAGCTATGAGCATACACACATTACACGTTTGCTACACATACCATCAAAATTATCACTGCAAACATGTTAATGCAATTTGATTCATTATAAGCGTTTGGGCCTCATTTCTCCCCGATGGCGCAGCATCGCCACCTTGTAATAAAGGGGTCCCGAGTTCGATTTTCGGTGGATGCACATAGTGGTTCGGATCCCACTTTAAACTGTAGGTCCATTCCCGATTAGCCTTACTGTGCATAAAGTGGACTTAAAACATCAACTCAATCAATCAATTTTCCTCGGTGACATGGTTGTAACGTCGTCGCCTTGTTAGCAATGAATCCCGGGTTCGATACCGGGTGAAGACTCACAGTGCTTAGGATCCCACTTTAAACTATAGGTCCAATTCCGATTAGCCTATCTGTGCATAAAGTGGACTATAAAAACTCATTAAAACTTTGAATTCAGTGATTAAAAATACAAAACAAACTATGCTATGCTATATCCTTTTGTAGTCGGGTTAAACATAAAACACACACAAGAAAAGAACAATTAATTTAAAATCAAACAAATTGTTTCTCACTGGATATTCCAGCAATTAAAGGAAAAAAAACTATAAGTGGCACAATAAGCGAAGTAAAATGAAGCAAATCAAGAAGAAACTGAACATGTTATGCTAATAAGCAATAACCTTTATACTTTCGACCAACATTGGTTTGTATTTGATAAAAGGACACTATGATGAAAAGATTCTCTCGGGCTATCAACCAGGTGGGTTGTGGAAAAGATTCCAAGTTTTCGACAGCTAACGTGACTTCTACCCTGAAGATGAGGTGACGTTAGCTTTCGAAAGCTTGGAATCTCTTCTACAACTCACCTGGTCGATAGCCCGAAAGAATATCTTCATCATCTTCATTCGTCGCCAGGAAAGCTTCAAGACTTACTTCATAAGGACACTATTTTAAAAAATATATATATATTGCGTGAGTATAATTTGCTAGCTACTTGAAAGGAAGAAATAGCGGGGCTTCGGTCTCGAAAGCCAGAAAACAGCGGCGATGGGACTCGATGTGCTTTCTATGTGTCACCCAAGAAAAAAGCCACTTTTGCAGGTCTTGGCTCTAAAACGGCTTTTGTGCGAGAGAGTTTAGTTCATAAATGTTATATTTCGATTTTTCCATTCTGCAATTTCAGCTCAATTGAACACCGGTAATGCTAATTTCTCGCAACAATGTTTAAAGTACTAATAAAAATTCAAACATGCATTAATAGAGAATGTTTTAAGGTATTATATAATATAAAATTGAATTAGTTTTTTCTCCGCTTGTGTAAAAATGTATTTTGAACAAATTTCATTCGCCGATTGCTTATCATAAAGTGAACCGTTTTCGAGATATAACCAACCCATCTGGAACCCTGGCGCGGGAGCAGTGGCGCTAGTGTTGCTAGTTAAAGTTACGGGGAAGCCTGTAGTTCGCATATTTTCCTAGGTTTCAGAAAGGTAACAGCTGGCGGCAAGGCGCCTGCAGAAGGGGACCATGGTGGCACCTGATCTCCCCCATGGTATCTGGTAAAATTTAATACAATTCGAATAGTGAAAGTGGAGCGTGAAAATATGGACAAGGTGTGCCATGGAAGACAGCATCGTTAAAAAGTACAAAATTACAAAGAACTGTTCAACAAATTGATAGATGTTTATGAAAGAAAACAAGTCGAATCCAGTTTCTCTTTAAATAGTGGACTCAAATCTGAACTTGACAACAACGCCACGGCATTTACAATTCAACTTCAATTTTATGATTTGTAAAACAATAATAATAGTGAAAGGTAATGCATGATATTTTTTTTTGTGACGGAAGGGCAAGGATATGAAATCTTACTCTGTTCACCCCTGCTCGAAGTGGACATTCCTAGCTGAGGAGGGGAGGATGCTCTGGTCAGTTTGAGGAAAGGTATGGGGATGCTGGTTTGGATCAACACGGAGAAAATGCAGTCTGTGGGGAAATGCCTATGCAAATTATCCTAGTGGGGGATGCTTTATGATAATTTTATTAACTGGAGGATAGCATTACCCTACGTTTACCCAACTTTGAGCATTGCTAACCCTTCCTGAGAAAAAATCCTACAGACGACCTTGGTTGATGGCCATATTATGCAACATTTAAAAAATGTAACACAAGCGAAAAATTATACCTGGAGAAGTAGTAAACAGAGAGGAAGTCAAATTTTCTATACTGTACATGGAGGTTCAAGGTTAATTTCCCTGTTGTCTCTAACGCACTGGGAAAAAAATCCAGAAAAAGGAGGGAAGAAGGATTCCTTAGTCATTCAATTCGAACACTTCCGATAAGGTCGTCTTACACGTAATTAAGATTACAGTTGTCACCCTAGTTAAAATTATTTTTCACTGCAGGCAATGTCTTTTCACACAGTCATTCAAAGGTGCATAAAAACAACGATTCCAACAGCTTCGGACTTTTCCTTCTCAACAGGACCAACATGTTTGTTGCAGTCCAAGAAGCTCTTGAAGTGATAATCCTTTATTTGCATGTCAATAGAACTCTTTCCTTCCAGAGCGACCGGGGACACGTGTCATTGTTATTGTCCTCAGGATCTTTGAATTCAGAGTACACCATCCGCGGTGTTTGTTTTGCACAACGTCTCACCCATCCGTTCAGCAGCTGGCCTGCCTTCAGAAGCGCCCTGCTCCTGTTTATTGGAGCTATAGGGGTAACAGCCGGCTTTGGGACAGTTTCAATGTCAGCTCGTGTCTTTGTTGAGAGTAAAAGACGCGATACCAGAATGGCACGTTCTCCTTTGGGCCCACAAGCCTTTCTCGGTACGAACACCTGAGATTGAAGGACTTCTCAGCGCCATTCATACCTTTGCACAGCACCGTGTAATTTCAAATGAGAATTGCTGATCCTGGGCGGGGTTTTGCTTCCGAAAGCATGATTGAGAAGATCTAAGAAGCGTGCCTTTGCTTCCGCCTTAATGTTCGCTGCTTAAGTTGCTATTCAATATGATATTTAACCTTTCTGTTTCTTCCCTCGATTTAATAGAGCTGGCGTGGCAGATGTCTTCACTTCTCTGCAACATCCTCCCACGAGGAAAACGTGGATGATCATCTCGCTTTATGTGTAATCAAGCAGTGCATGCAGATTCGATTCCCGTTTGGGGCTCTTTTCAGGGGGGTGGGGTTCTGTATCTATCTGGTGTACAAGGGGGTAAATTTCTGGTAACGCACCCTAAAGTCTCACTTCCCCGTATTACAGGGCGGGAACTTCTTCTTGCAGGTCAACGAGGCTCTGTTGCTTGGATCCAAGTTCAGGATAATCCTCTGTGGAGTCGCGTTGTCCTGTTTGTCCTTGAGTGTGCTGGGCACCCCTTTACAGCCTCAGCTTTTAATAGGGAATGCCCAAAATTGATCAAAATCGATCTATCTATCGATTAGCCTATCTGTGCAATATTCCAGTACGCAACTCATAAAAATGTCTACCTGTCACTTGGAAAACCCGGGGTGTGTCATTTCGTGTGGGGTTTTGTCCAGTCATCTTCATGAAGCAGCTCTGGGATTCACACATTATCGAAAAAATGGGTATCTTGAGGCAACCCTGTGGCTGCATGCGTTTGGAGCGTGGTGCTGATCACATCATCTGCACAAATAACCTCCACGTCCCCCACATGGCTTTTTTACCTGTACCTCCTGAAATCCCATCACTATTATACAGAGGTTGATTCATTTATATTGAGCCGAATTCGAATGTGCAGTGTTTCCACCACCGGTTGTGTTCGATCTGCAGGCCACCACTATTGACTATTGCCCGGCATCGGAGTTTCCATTGCAGGCGACTGCGTTGCAGTTGGACCATGGGTATTGCATCCCATTCCTCATTACAGGCTTTCCACAGGCCGAAGATGGTGCGGACTCGACGATGGGACAGGTGCCGCTTGAGGAGTCCGAAAGCACAATAGTCCATTGGACTGGCATTTGGACTCTTGACAGGGATGTCAGAGAAGGGAATTGCAGAAATTCCAGTTTCCTGTTCCACTTCCACCGATCACCCGCTAGATGACGTTCATACAGCCTCCTGCAGGTCCTTTTTCGCTCAGCCACATGACACGGTTTCAGGGCGTGCACACTACTCTTGTGAATGACCTTGAGGCGTAAATACCTGTGAATGGCGCGGTTGATTGTCGCCTGCGATGTGCGGCATTTGCTGGCCATTGCACGCTGTGTGGGGTGATTTTTGGAGGTCGCCATACGATGAACAACATGCAATAGCGGCAGGGTCCTCTTCACGGGAGGCCGGTTTCTAGCTGCTCGCGTAGGTGTGGTAGGCCCAGGACTCTGTGCCGCATATTTCCATATAATACGAATCACAGTGGCACGACCTACACGAAAATTATGCACTTTACACATTTCTACGATGCGCGACGCCGTGAACTTACCGTCGGAAAGGGCAACAATGTACCCCTCCCAGAATCTGTTCAGTTTCGGAGGCATCAGACTACGCTCGACCACACTGCTCTAGTGTGTGACTACCGAGATACTGTTGCTTACCTCGGGGCAATCTCACGGCGATGCGTTGCGCATGCACGGTACAGTGGCACATTGAATTCGGCTCAATATAAATGTATCAGCCTCTGTATAAGCAAAAAAAGTGTTCTAAAATTGCCTCATGGTTCCTTTTAACCAATGGTTCTCGGGTCAATGCCAGGTGGAGTAATATTTTAATAATTCGGACCCCACTTTTGAATCCACGCCACTTAATTTTAAAAGAGAGACTGTTCTCGAATGCACTTATTGATAATACTTCCGCCTTTCACTTAGGGAAGTCTTGATGCCGACATTTACCTATATCACCACTGCTTGTACTCTAAGTGCGTTGGTCATTAGCAACAAAGCAGTGTAGCATAAAAACATAGGCATTTTACTTTTTCTTTTACGACTATACATTGGAACGACACGCGCGAATAAGCATGAAGGTTTGAAGTATAATTTTGTTGTTAACACATCAGCTACGTAATTCCACGATCGCGTGAGCTATTAGCTTGGTTATTTACCTTACAACAGCAGAGCACGAGTGTGTATATTAGTGGCTCTTGCATTCCCACTTATCTACATAACTTTTGCTCACATACATTAGAATGGTTTTAAAACTAAGCCCTACTTTTCCCAAACGCAATTCCATTCTCGCTCCAGAATGGATTGTGAACTAGGTCTAAGTGTCAACGCATGGGATCGACTGCTAGCAACATCGTATCACTACTATCTGGTAAGTAGGTGAGGATGTTTATTGGTGAACCTTGTTGTGAAATGGAATGGAATTGAAGAGAAAGGTTGCACTCTGCTGAACATTTCTGTGTGTCAGTTATGTATCTTATTAGCATAATGAAATGGCCTTGTTTGTCGTGATAAGACAAATATTTGGTAGAGTCTTAAGGGAATGACGCAAGGAAGCGATTCAACTTTCGAATCAAAGTGGAAGAAATTTTGTCTTTGAAACAATAAATTCACTAAAATAAAACCATAAATATAAATACGTATAATACGAGTCGTTTAGTCCTTACTTTTTATTTGACATAAGATTCGACTTGAAAAAGCTACAGATGCTCTGAGAAATCGTTAATAGGCTTTAAACGTTAATTCACTTCGAATACAAGGAGAGACTGATCTACTACTGCCGACTTCCGTGGCAGAGTGGTTACTTAGCACTGCGCGCTACGACGCCAGGAGTCCTGTGTTCTAATCCGGGTCTGGGCATGGCTGTTATTTGTGAGTGTCCCTTCATCAATTTCATCATATCATAACTCATCCGCGTCTTCACGATTAGCCAAAAATGGCAGAAAAGCGAAGTGAAAATAAACCAAATCCACAACAATCTACTACTTATAAAAATGGGACAAGCCCACGTAAAATAAGATGTATATTGAGATATTAACATCTTGAAATCTGAAAATTTTCAGAAAATCAAATTATGACGGAGGGAGTGTTGCTGTGGAAAGACTATGGAGTAAGAAGATATTAATTAAAATTGATGTTTTTTTTTTTTTCAAAATTATATCCCATAAAAAATCAGATACTTGGATTTGTTTCAGAATTTCCATGAACCAACATGTTTGCTCATACAAGTCCCGTAAAGAATCTGCGAAAGTTCTACATGAGCAAATGTATATCGGCATGCAAATCCAGAAAAAATCCCATACTGGAAATGACCCTTCAGGGTGTTGGCATCTATGTCACTTGAAGGAAGTATAACTCTTTCACAAAGCAGGTAAATTTCTCTACATACCTATTGTGAAAATGTAGTGGGACACTTGTTGACGTCCACGCATAAAGGGAAAATCAAGGAAATGTTCAAGCACTTGTACGTTACGAGCTGTTAACTCCGTGAAGCGTGATACACAATCTTTGGTGGCCACTTACCGCTCCAAAGCACGTCATCCACCTTGTTAATGTGAATTGAAATAACATATATACGAATGCGAATCACGTTTCTATGGACGGAGACTGAAAGTGTTGACAAGGATGGTGGAGATCATAATATTTTGCAACAATAAATACGATTCTGGTGAAATATAACTTCAATTATGTTCTACAATTGAGTTTCTATTAGCAAGATACTGCACAAATTGAGATATAAACCAGAATTGTAATGTGTGCATCGTGGTATCTGTGGAGGTGAGAAGAGAGAGGATTTCTCCACTCTCCTCCAACCTCTTATCTAGTTGTAAATTCTTGGCTCCTGGTATATATTGTTTGAGTACAGATAAGCTAATTGGGACTAGACCTACAGTTTAAAGTAGGGTTCGAATCACTATGTACCGCCATCACTGGCATACGCATGATTCTTTTTTCGGAAGGGCTGGAATTGAAAAAAATGGATACTACGTAGCTGTGTTCTAGGAGGGGTGCTATACACTATAAAAATATTTCATAATTACCATTTTACCATTAATTTTAAATGTTTTTAAAGACAAAATATTGTAATCGTGAGTTATTCTGAGGCGGGGTTTCAGTTACCACTTAGGTTCTCCCCGAGTTCTTTACTGCTTTTATTTGAAAATTTTGATTTTTCTTTCAAAATTTCGGGAGGGGTTGTAGCTCCATCAGCCAACCTATGCATACGCCAGTGGCAGGCACCGAATATCGAACTAGGGACCTCTTGATTACAAGACGGCGACGTTAGATAATACATAATACCGTTTGCATAATACATACACCAACAAACACACACACACATACACACACACACATGGAAACACTCACAAGTGAATGTTCACATAATTGTCAGACACGAAGCTGTGGTTTTTAAAGAAAGTAAATCGCCAGGATTCGTTTGTAAGAAATCAAGTTATGTTGTAAGTTTCTAAATTTAGCAACACAACACAAGTTCCAAACAAACTTTCACCTCGCGAATCCCCTATGCTTTAGCACTGAAAACTGACCGTGAAGGGGAAACCTTTACTATAGTGACAGCAGTTAGGAAACAAAATGATCTGTATCGTAATCAATATAAATATTAGATTCTGGAAAATACCTGGATATTTTGCTCATTCCTCACAGAAGATATTTAATGTAAAAAAATAAACCCTTTAACTTTTCGAGAATCATATCAGCAATTTTTTACAGGAACATCGATTTTTGAGCTTTTTCTGCTGTTTTTCGCAGATTTTATTTAAAAAAGATGTAATATACTTTTGTAAATTCTGCAAATGCTCTACAAATTCTATCTAGTGGCGTGCCATGAACTGGAGAAGAGGGTTATTTCCATCCATTGAAATTATTGATTGATTGATTTGGTTTTATTTTACTTCACTTTTCTGCCACTTTTGGTTAATCGCGAAGATGGGAATGAGTGATGATATGGTGAAATTGATAAAAGGACACTCACAAATAACAGTCATGTCTAGGCCTAGATTCGAACCCGGGACCCGTGGTGTCGTTACGGTCTGTGCTAACCCTCTAGGAATCGAACCCGATATTTCTTGATTAGAAAGTTCACATCCAGGAGAGGAACACGAAATACTCCCTGGAAATCGAAACTTTGGTTGGCCAAGTGTAAGTCGGGCGACTTACAAATTGTGGAGGTCGGACAAGATCTCCAGGAAACTGTGTTTACAAAGCAACCGCCATCTTTTGATATAAAAGTTGATAAGCTTCTTAGATTGATCTTGCCGTGGTAAGAGATTCTGTCACAGTAAGTGGGAGATAATGGTTTTTCCCAGACTAACATCCTGAAAGAAATAATTTTCTCATGTCGTCGACTTGAAGACAATGTGCGGTAATCTGTTAAGGGAACTTCCTACTTCACGAAATATGAGCATACATTTGCATGCATTGCAATTACATGCGTTCTTCGGGCGGGAATTATCTTTCTTGGGAGCGATGTAGCCCCTTTACGATGTGCACTGAAGCAGCGGGTTAACTTCCGCGGAATATTGTTCTGCTACGGAACTGGTGGATTGCGCATATAGCGGAAGCGACTCACGTATGTACTTGCAAGAACCGCTACTATGATAAGATAAACGTATGGGAAGTCAGAGGTGATATACATGAATTCTTTCCAGCAATATGTTACGGAAATAGTGCGAGGAGCGATATACAGGGTGTCCCAATAAAATGTATACACTCTTTGAAAGCTCATAACTACCACACTTTTTGTTATTTTTTCAGGTGTGACCGCTTAAATTAATGGCTGAAGTCAGACTAAGCTTCGAGGAAAGGAAATTTATTCTAAAGTGTTACTAGAAGACTGAGAACATAAGTGAAGTGCAAAGACAGTTTAGAAGGGAGTTTCAACGAGATGCACCAACACGACTCACAATTGCTCGTTTGCGAGATACGTTTGAGGTGGAAGGAACTGTTAACAATGTCCATAAGAAGCATTCGGGAAGACCACGGACATCCACCAGTCCCACAAGAGAAAGAGAAGTCATCGAAAGGTTTGAGCAATCTCCTAGAAAATCTGTTCGGCAAGCGGCTCGTGAGACAGGACTTCCAAAATCGGGCGTCCATCGCATTTTGCAGCGTTCCCAATGGAAATGTTTTATTTCTAGATTAATCCACGCTATCAACGAAGATGATCATGACCGGAGAATTGAATTTTGTGAATGGTCGAGGCCACATTTAAATTAAATGGCTCAATTAATCGTCACAATTGCAGCTACTGGGCAACTGACAATCCTCATGTGACAATGGAACACCATGTGAACTTACCAGGAGTTACAGTGTGGTGTGGTTTGTCAGCATTTGTTTTAATTGGACCTTTCTTTTTGACCATACCGTGGCTGGTGCAAATTACCTCAACTTGCTACAGAAATCCATCATGCCACGCATTCAAGAGATGTTTAGGCACGAAGAATGGTATTTCCAGCAGGATGGAGCACCTTCCCACTACCATCGCGACGTGAGGGCTTATCCTGACGAAAATCTGGTGAACAGATGGATTGGACGAAAAGGTAACACCGAGTAACCCCCACGCTCACCGGATTTGACCCCAATAGACTTTTTTGTGGGGACATTTCAAACACAATGTTTACAGCACAAAACCAGCTACAATCAATGAGTTGAAAGTAGCAATTGAAATAGAATGTGCCCAAATACCAGTTGAAATGATTAGGAACGTTCTTGATTCCATTGATGAGCGTTATCAGCTGTGCCTGGACCATAACGGCCAACAATTTGAACACTTACGATAAATGGCTGACTTATACATTTCTCTACTTTATTTTGAATTATCAAACTTTTCTGTATCATAATAATTGTTAGTGTTATAGTCATTCAAAGTGTGTATACATTTTATTGGGACACTCTGTAGATTTGGAAACTTGTAGATGTTCTTATCGACATAGTAGGGGTGGATTTCAATCCTACGACCAGCGTACGCGGTAGAGTATAGGTAGTGTAGCTTTGTGAATTTAAATTAGCGGTTTGTCCCAAAAGTTCCCGGACGGTTTGTTTTTCTCGGGAAACCGAAGTGCAGCTTATAGATTGTGCCTTCAAAATAGTCTCCTTGCGCGCTTATGCCGATGCCGAAGATCATCAAAGCAGCTGCTCTGGAACTCTTTCAGAATGGAGTTACTGTTGGACATCCTGCTTGATGTCCTGGAACTTATGGAACAAAAGCTATGTTTTATATCACCATTCATCCTCAGCGCCTCGATTAACCCAGGGAGATAGAAATGCAACGTAAAATAACGAAAATACTATGGAATGGAATAGAATTTATTTAAGGTGTGAGTCTTTGCAGCTGTAGCTATATACATAATAAAAAATAGTGTATTTTGGTAAAGCCTTCCTTTCTTTGCCTTCTTCCCCTCTTCTCTTATTGCGAGTTCACAACATCTTTTACTTTCCTCACTTCCACTACACTTTTTCCAATTATCACTAATTCAATAACTACCTATTCTTAGAAGTTTCAATAAACCCCTCTCACTCGTTTTTATTCTCCACCAGTTTCGTACGCAAGCGGGGTTACGGGGTTTAACCCCCACTCTTGAGCTTTTAAAATATTATGAAAAATGCTGTGGAAAAAATTAAAATAGCCAATTCATCATTGTCAAAGATCTGCGACACTACTACTACTACTACTACTACTACTAATAATAATAATAATAATAATAATTTGAATTATTTTTCCCATGCAGCACGGAGAAAAGCACAGCATTCCAAAAACGCATCTTTAAGAGCGAATGCCTTGAAAATAAACACGAATTCTTGAAAATAAAATATAAGGGCAACTATGATTTTAAAGAACAAAAAAGTTTTTTTTGCTTTAATTGGTGTTTTAAGTCCACTTTATGCACAGAAAGGCTAATTGGGACTGGAACTACAGTTTAAAGTGGGATCCGAACCACTATTTTTTTGTGTGTGAGCAATGAGCATTAACTAAAGAAAGTTTTTGGTTCATTGAAAGCGGCTAATGTATAGACAAAGGATAGGCCGACAAGAATAACACAGTCACCAGTCCGCCTTCGCGCGGCAAGTTTGAAATTCTGAATTCAAAGGACAATATTGTAAAAATGTTGTGTTGGTCACAAAAGTGAGACAATCCAGATGTGAATTATCAGGGATATTTATGCGGGGACAAAGCCGGAAAAATTCCAAACATTTCCGGGAATCGAATCCGGATCTCCTGCATGTTTGTCAGACGCCCTACTGACCAGACCACCGCATCTCCTGGGATGAGTTCCATACTTTGATTATTTCAATTTATTTTAATATATTTTCTTGTTTTATGGATTTTCTTCACACTTAATATGTCTCATCTCGTTGACTAGACAATTATTTCGTAACAAAGAAACAAAAAAATGCTCCTAGAATTTGTTAAAAATGGAATAACTAGAAGTTAATTTCGTTCTATTGCTTTCTTAAATACTATATTTATGTAGATCTCTACTAGTTAATAGTAGTAGTGGTATTAGTATTATTATTAGCATTAATTCAACTAATTAATTAATTATGAGTATTATTATTTTTTAATTAAAGTATAATAAAACAATGGTAATGTGAATTTGGAGAAAGTTTTAGAACCCCCCCCCCCCTTTGATGAAATCCTGCGTACGCTACTGTTCACCATTCTCAACTTCTCTATCCTCTTTGTCCAGACATAATATAAGACACAGTTCCCACATTCCTTATTTGCATCACCTTCTCCCCTTCAGTCTCTCTCTTGTGGTAACAATTTTCATTATACATTCCATGTTAGATTAATTTGCTTGTTAATTTTCGTCTTAGCTCCCCTGTTTTTTTGAACTGGAGGAGAGAGTGTAATTTCGTCACTTCCTCATAATGGGAAATCTGCGCTGTCGTCTTTTCGTTTGTGTTTTGTGTCCACCCCCAGTCTGAACCAAGCCAATCCTGACCAACATTTGCACCACACAAGTCCACGTAGTTCCTCATATGCCATTCCCGGTTCATATTCGCTAGTATAAGAAGTTATGTGGTTTTCTTTACATTAACAGTGGATTGAGAATAGATTTCTGTGTAAATCAGTTGTTACGTTAGAAATTAGTACTAGGTTGTCCGTGTATAGCAGAATAAGTACGTTTGTGTCGGATATCGTCGGTGATCCCATGTCTCAACAAAATAAAATATCCAAAATCCAAAAGGGTGTTATGAAGTGTCGCCTTGTGAGGCTATACTGCACAATCGACCCTTCCCTTGTGTTTTACCATTTCGGCGCAAAAAAAATATATGTTCACTCGTAGTACTTAATAATTCTAGCGTACACCGTACACGAGAAGTTAGTTCTCGATGGCGCACGTTGCACAATGTTTCGTATTTCACTTTAAACTGTAGGCCCAGTCCCAATTGCCCCATCGGAGCATAGACTGTACTTAAAAACGTATAATTTTGCTGAGACCCCTTGATTAAAACCTTATTTCTAGCTACTTTATTTAGTAAGGAGACCAAGGATTGTACAGTAGATTTTAGTAGAGGCGTATTCACTAATTTAGCACTTCCTATTAGTATCTGGATGTCTGTACAGTTGTGTGTATATTGTATTTAAAGTAAGCATGCAAACTGAAAACTAAGTAGGTATAATTATTAACAATTATCTGCAATTGCAAAGTGTCATAAATTAGTTGTGTGAATTGCTGACACGTGCACTATTCTATCCACGTGTACCACGGTCGCATTGCTTCTTTGTATTTGTTCTTTAACGTCGCTTTTCCACCTCTACTTAGCCGCAACGATGAGGATCAAATAATGATATACATGATGATCCCTGTAATTTCGTAACAAGCTTCTGAACGGAAATGCATGGGACCAATCAAAAGTGGATATTTTAAACGTATGTGATTTCCCAAAGAAAACGTGGGTTCCTGGAGGGCTAACCCATACCATAAAATACTTTTTAATAAAATTCATTTGAAATAATAATACCTCAACCTTTCACATATAAAAACCAGTAGTTACAATTAATACTTTTACATAAAAAAATGTAAAGCAACTCTTGAGTTGCATGCTAACTATGCGTTCTTACAACAAAAACTACACGAGTTGTAACCTTAGGGCGATGAAAGCAAATAATACGAACCACCATTTTTTTATCACTGTACAACTACTAGGTTGTATCAAAAAGTAAGGTGAATTTGTCTGTAAAACCCAGAGTTTTTTGTGTAGCTATTTAAATTTTTTTGTATGTGTCAGATACCAAGGTGATGCAATCTGACGGCAATTACAGTCTTCTACGTCAACCCGTCTGGTACCTTGAGCAATTCAAGTCAGTTGTATCAAAAAGTAAGGTGAATTTTCGATTTATTGCAAAACGTGCATAGAAAAAAATATGAAACTGTAGTATGTTTGACACATGGTATCACACTAAAATTCGACATAAGAAGCACTGCCTTCGTGGGTATATCGTGTGAGGTGGGTCATTGAAATGCCCATTTGGTGGTGTTTTTGGTCCTCACTCAGATTTTTGGGCACCCAGCTCGCACACACTTTCCTGAAGCCAAGTTGGTCATGGACGATACTCCTCACTGAACCATGAGATGTTCAATGCATCAGCAATGCCATGCAACCTGACTCTTCTGTCTTCACGAATCATCGCATCCACGTCTCACACATTGCTGTCGGTGATGGACGTTGCTGGTCTGCCACTTCTGTCATCATCTGTCATGTCACACTACTCCTACCACTTGCAAATGAGTTACACCACACACACACTTGTTTCTGCGACATAACACTCTCTCCATAGACCTCCAACAATTCTCGATGAATTTTAAGATGGTTTCTTTCCCTTGACCCATAAAAAACGAATAACACTGCGCACCTCCTCCTTGGAGTAATGTTCAAGTCGTTGCGCTGTCTTTGAATTGCTCTAGGTACCAGACGGGTTGACGTAGAAGACTGTAATTGCCGTCAGACTTGTATCACCTTGGTATCTCACACATACAAAAAAATTAATTAGCTACACAAAAACTCTGGGTTTTACAAACAAATTCACCTTACTTTTTGATACAACCTAGTAAATCAAGAACAATTCTTCCAAACGAATTAAAAATCTCGAGGTATTTGCAAAATTTCAGCCCACATATTTTTGTATTTGTATTTTGGTTATCTTATCTCTTTTTTCTACTTCTATACATTTCATATACAAAAATATAGATGTGTACATGGTTAAATGGAAGAAAACGTTCCACAGCCTTAACAAGAAGAAATAAGGAAATAAACAAAAAATCACCGAAAATCATCAACATGAAAAGTTACCGTAAACTACCGGAAATTCTAATTTAGCTTATTTGTTCAAGGACCAAACTATTCTACATCTACTGTGAGAACGAAGTTAATGTAAAAAAAAACCACTTGATTTCCAAGAAATAATGTATTCCAATGTGATAGTTATGGTGTTATTTTGTCCATGAATATACGGGTCGTTGCTATACAGAGTGCTCAAAGTGGAAATCCTTAGGCGGGATTCTTGGATGATTTAATGTGGATACAATGAAGGATATGGGAGGGGGGGGATGCTTACACAAAGTATCTTAGCTGTGTTCACTCCGAGAACTGGCTGTGCTGTTAAAGTCCCACAACTTCAATACAATAGTAGAGTGCCACACACGTAAATTTGCCGTTGCGTAGAAACGAATTTTCGTTTCGTCTCCCTCTCTCTTAGCATCTTGTGTTCTACCCTGCTCGAAAACCTTCGCTATTGTTGCCACATTGTCATTCCATTCCTGGACACACTCGCGCAAACATCATTGAAAACAATTAAATAGCGCTCCAGCTAGCGGTTCCCACCGTTCGGTAGGGACGCTAATGTGGCAATATAGCACGGCGTAGTGCTTGCTTCTTTTATGCAGTGCATGTTCATTGGCTAGCTAGTAACTAGTGTTGCCAACTGTAATAATGAAGCACTATTTCTGTCACGGAAGGGGAAAAGGCAGGTAAAGTGGCGGTGAGTTTTGTTGGATTGGAAGCACCATATTTTTATTTTATACTAAGTATTTGACCGGTTTGACGTTGTGTGCGTGTATTGCGTGTGTTTATGTAAAAGTGTGTGTTTGCTAATGAACGTTAAATTCCATAATGCCTCCAGTTCTGTCGAAGTTGAAATCAAAAACCTTGCATAGCCAAGCTCGGGAAATTCTAAGCAACGTGCACGAGTTCATGAAGGAGGAAGTCAGTCATGGTGTTAGCATCCCAATAAAGCATTTTGGCAAGAGAGCAGCGAACAGCAGCAACAAATTGTTCATATTTCATAATTTTGGAATTATTCAAAATAAATAAATTATGTGGCTCCAACATCATTTCAACTCTGGCTCCGGCACGTGTTCTTGTAGAAATTGCATAGAGGAGGCTGTCATTTTTGCTGCTTAATGCGATACATATTGTTTTCTGTGTTAAAATTGCCATGCTTTGATGGGTGACCAAGTTCATAGCAGGGCCGGCGGAAGGGGAGGGCGAACCGTCCCATCGCCCAGAGCGGCAAAATTTGAAGAGAAGAAAAAAATAAGCCTATTGAAAACTGTGATCGAGCGAGATATTCTTTTGCGCTGAATAGTATTGAAATAGCATAAGAAGTCTCATTATTTATTTTATATTTTGATGTTTTAGTTAGGAATATATTGATTTTCAATTTTCCGTTGCTGCGTAATGACCGGGGGGGGGGGTCGAAATAGAGGGGCATCTGCCGCCACCTCCCAGGGAGGCAAAATGACTAGCGCCGGCCCTGGTTCATAACAAAAGAAAAAGCCGCGCAGCTTATCGTCTAGTGGCAGTATATGTACTTGTTATTGTTGTGGAAGCCGGCATCCTTTGTAAATGTACAACAAAGGCAACCGACTGTCGCCGATCTCAGAGAGGAAATAATAATACTGCTTCAGGAGGAGTGTTATGGTGCAATTGTAGCGGTTTAACACGTTGGCATGTTATTATCTGCCGTTGCAGTTCCATACCAGTGTATACGGGTTTTGGGAGTGAAAAGTTAGAACGCCACCAGTGCATTAACCCAGATAACCCTAAAAGAGGACTATAAATAAAAACAAACTTTTATTTGCATAAAATGCTTCATTGCCAACTGAAATATGTGAAAAAAAATAATTATACAGTTTCGTTCATATTTGGTCAATTATTTGGCCCGTCCTATATATAGGACGCCAGGAATGAGAATGATACAAATGTCTTGCTAAATTGCATATGTTTTACACAGTATGGAAATCCACGAAACATTTTACGTGCAATCCAATGTCACACTTTACACACCTTGTTGTTGCTTTTGCATGGCACTGTCGGCATCTTGTCTGTTTCTCTTGCGGTATTACCAAGTGATCAATTCTATCGTATCGCACGTCTTCGTTGCCAGATGCATTTGGGCGTCCTTTGGAATTTGGTTTTGAGATTCTGGCATTGCTTGCAAGCAGGGATGCTGCAATTCGACGACGAAAAGAAAGCAGATCCAGTTCACCTTTGCGAGATTTGTGTATTTGCCATGCATTATTTACTGCTAAGTCAATGCAGTGAGCAACAAGAGGAAAGTACCATTTTTTCCCCCTTATGTTGACTCGGTAGAGGCTTATGTTTTGATCACAACGATCTACACGACCCATATTAGAATTGTACATGTGAACCAAATGTGGTTGCTGCACCTGTATGTTCTTTTTCTCCTTCAGGGAGTACCTTTTTGCTGAATGAATAGGAAATACTCCATGTCCATTTGAAGCTAAACACACTACACTGTTATCGTGCCATTTAGCCACAACAATGGATTTGTCACCTGTCACTCTATAGTCAAAGAAACCCCTGTCTTTTTTCTTCATTTCTCGTGTTTCAATGAGAGGACACTTACAAATTCGGTTTTCTCGCACAGTTCCAGTTCCTCTCACATTTTTTTCTGACAACTTCTGAAGTAAGTGAATGGACGTAAAAAAGTTATCAAAATACAAATGGAAAGGAGAATCAGGACTAATACTTAGCAATATATCTGTATATTGAAGTACAACTGATGCTCCCAAACCAAGTTCCTTGTACAGTGGATTGAGTATCGTCCTAGCACCTTGATAAGGCTCAACCCAAGTGACATATCCCAGCCGCGTAGCACCAGTCCAAAGTTTATAACCGAAGCGGATCGGTTTTCCACGAATGAATTGTTTACAGCCATGACGCCCATAATAAGGGACCATTGCTTCGTCTGTACTATGGTTTTCTTCCAGTGGAGCCAACTCTTGGAACTTCCTGTTCAGAATATCAAACAAAGGGCGAACCTTAGCAAATTTGTCTGCAGGGTCCAGTTCATTATTATCAACTATGTGAAGATTTGACATGATAAAATCAAATCTGTCTCTAGTTATGGCTTTGCACACTAAGTCATTATGAGCATCAGAACTCCTTTCCCAGTACATTTTTCGTCGAGGAACTTGTACGTATCCACTAAGGAGAAGAATTCCAAAAAAACATTTCATTTCGTTTGAAGTGATATCTGCTGGACTGTTCTTTGCAGCTGCATACATGTTGCTGTAGGAAACGAACATGTCTATCACTTGTTGATCAAATATTGAGCAAAACAACTCCAGAGGGCTCTCTTGATTTTCAACCAAACACTGCACTGGCCAAACAGGTGTATTTGTAACTAAATCACATTTTTTCCACGAATAGATCTTTCGTGTTTTCACGGGAGGAGGGGAGGGCAATTCACTCGCATCTCTTCCCACAGTTTCTGTGGCAGCTCTCCCATCTGTTGCGAAATCTTGAAATTCCTGTAAATGTTGATCACCAGTCTCTTCAATTTGAATTTCGGCGGCTGCTCGCAGTTGGCTACCAGGAAGATGATTTATTGAAACCTTATCTTCTTCTCCTGAATCTTCATCCGTGATGTTACCACGGGAGTTGACTGGTGGTTGAAGACAAATGGAAGCACCGTTGGCCGGTATGTCGTCGTCATCCTCTTCAATCATACTCATAATGGTATGAAGAGTAAGCCCTCTGAAACAAAGAAAAAGTGATATCCAGCCAAAAGCATAAAATGGATTATATATAAAACAAACGAATTTGTAACAATTCTCTTCCAAGAATGACTTATTGGCTTGCAAAAACATAAACACAGGTTATTACTAACCTCCCTGCTTCCCTCTCACACACACACAGACATACAGTCACTTTTATAGTACATAAGTACACAGGCTCTTAGATATGATAGTCATGAATTCAAAAAGACTAAGTGATTCTTTGCAATTGATAAAGGATAGCCAAGTTCCTGGCGTCCTTCATGTAGGACACCTAACTTTCAGCAGTTGGCAAGCCTGTTTGACAGTTGTTCTCAAAACAACGAAAACTTTATAGACATCTTGGATATATACTAAAACAAATAATCAGCCCACCAATTCAAAAGCACTGTAAATAATGTGTGTTTGACTTACCTGTCATATTTGAAGCGGTAATTCTCCATTTTCTGTCTGATTACTCAACTTAATTCTTGCATAACACAGCACGAATGGCAGTAAAACAACGAACACTAGCTCGATTTGACACAACAAACCTTCTACAAAGTAGAGATGTAGGCACCATCTGTTGGTAGTTCCTTGAACTACGTCCATAATTTTTTGAGTAGGTGTTCTACATGTAGGACGGTAGGGGTATCTGGGTTAATGCAATGAAAAATAATATATATATTTTTTTATTTTGTTTGAAATCACTCAAATAAGGAATCGTATGAAGAAGTCTTCTTTGCAGCATTTTTGGTAATTTTACTTATGTGTTAGTTCATATTTTGCGAATTTTTAGTCCATATGTATGTAGCTACATACATAGTCACTTGTTAGTACATATTAATCCTAGTCCTGGTATAATGCATGACGTTTAAAACTCAACGTTAGATAGACCTGAATTCTCTAATTTTATTGTTGTACGTAACAGCTGTGCATCGGCGCACCGCAGCGATTTTTCTATCTGCTCCATTAGCAACACTGCTTCTTTAGTTCTGTCGCGCATTGCACGGCAGAATTATCTGCGCTGGACTCTAGCAACTGTGTTAATTAGTATGGCTTTATCACATGCACCATATTCCTACGCGCAAGATTCCTTCAAACAACCAGTAGTCCTCCGCTATGAACGTCGTCGCCTTGTAATAAAGAGGTTCCTTGTTCCGTGTAGTCCCGTTTCGTCAAATCCCCTTTCGCAAAATCCCATTTCGCCTACACTGATTGAAGGTTGATTTGATTTGATTTGTTGTTTCAAGTCCACTTTATGCACAGTAAGGCTAATCGGGACTGGACCTACAGTTTAAAGTGGGATCCGAACCACTTGTGCCTCCACAAGGTATCGAACCCGGGACCCCTTGATTACAAGGCGATGACATTACCACTGTGCCATCGGGAGGGACCACTGATTGAAGGGAAATATTTCAAATGAGGAATATTTAACTGTCTCTCAACAGGAAGATATGTGCTCTGTTTTGTTATGTTAATTCATCCTTAATTAGCGCTTAAGGTGAGCTTAGGTTAATAATATAAAATCCCTAACATATCCTTACCTTACCTTGATTAGAGCTTAGCATTCGACTAAGGTTATTGGCTGTTATTGCTGACTATTTGGCTCATGTGACTGTTCGAAATTAGCATCGGCACATGTTCCAAATTGTTTGGTGTTTTCGTTGATCACCGTGCGTTTGCTACATGAGACCGTCAAATTTTCCCTCTCCTGCAATATTTTCCTTCCAATTTGTTTAGGCGAAATGGGATTCGGTGAAACGGGATATCCCATTTCGCCTAAAATGTTGGATAGCTGTCAGATCTGATTGACGGGTGCTGATAAGCCATTAGACGAAATGGGATGCGACCCTCTGTTCTGTGGAGGCACATTGCACAGTGTGCTTCCCACCTTCAACTGTAGGTCCAACTGTAGCCCATCTCTACAAAAATTGGAGTTCAAACAAAAATTCAGATTCGAACAACCAATATGATTTCCGAGAAGCCACGTGTATTTGCAACGACTTCATTCTCAAAGAGGACAGATAATAGATCTAGTGGCAAGTATTGTCACATCTTGCTTGGAACGGGTCTGGAAGATGAACAAGGTTGCGTCAGGTATGCAGCCACATGCCTCTGTGATGACTGTGCTCCAAAAGGCGGGGAGAGAAAGTATCTCTTTCCAGTCGGAAAGTGAATACTTCGCTCTTGGTCAAGGGAAGAGCAATCATGGATTTCCGGTTAGCCGTGAATCACATCTGCACCTTACTCATCACTTGCAAACTTTGATGTAAAATGTTGTGAAATCACTCTGTCTATTCAGCACTTATTCAGATACAGGATCTTTATTTATTTATTGAGAAAATTTCAGATGCAGCACATAGCCATTTTACACTGAAATCATCAACAATTCCAAGAACAAAAATAACACAAGGGATTAACATAAATAAGTCAAGATGGCACAATTAAATATTATTTTGCAACATAGTATGTTCTGATGATAGACTGAAAGGCGTACTCTGTGGAAAATACATCAGCACTTGAATTTATTTCTGTTACTTATCCCCATACAGTCTTGGTGGTCTATTAATGTCAACCTCCGTGGCAGAGTAGTTAGCACAGCACGCTATGAAGCCAGGGGTATCGGGTTCGAATCCAGGTTAGGACATGGATGTTTGTGATTTTTCCAATGAGAAAACAGAAAAATTTAGTAAAAATTTATACATGTAAAAATCTGAGAAAAGGTGAATAACGGGGATACTGACGCTTAGAGGTATTCCTTAAAAGAAAAAAAAAGTCGTTAGAGCATTTGACTGCCACGCGGGAGACTCGGGTTCGATTCCCGGGATGGGTGATCTAAGGTCGGAATTTTTTTCGGCCTTTTCCGCGCATAAAGCGGCTCCTAGCCTCAAATCAATGGGTACCTGGAAGCCACCCTGGGAAGTAAAGGCGGCCAGAGTGGTGCTGATCACATCGCCTCCAAAATGGGCGAGATCGAGAATGTGTGGGTCCCTACCCCCACATCCCCTAAATGTGCGTTCTTGGCATTGTGCTATGCGCACGGGAAACTTAACCTCTTTTTATCTTCTTATTACCGTTCGATTTGATTTGATTTTTGTTATTTAGCGTCACTTTTCTGCCACTTTGGCTAATCGCGACGATGCGAATGAGAGATTTCATGATAACATTTATGAAGGAACACTCACAAAGAACACCCATGCTCAGGCCGGGATTCGAACCCGGAACCCCTGGCTTCGGAGCGCGCTGTGCTAACACTCCGCAACGGAGGTCGGCCTGTTGAGAAGAGGAGCGTTGTATCTTGTCCGATCCTGTTCTTGCTAATAAAATACCTATTTTTTTTTCTACTCGCGAAGAAAATTGTGTGTGGAGCAGATTTGGTTTCAGATGAAGTAAAACATATTTTTCGGCATTCGTCAAGACTCAAAAACCAAAAGAGACAAACAAGAACGAGTCTCACGGTTCGGCACAACAAAAGTGTAATATGTGGCCTCCAGACCCTGAAGAGATCATCTTTTTCTATGGCATCAGAGGGAGGAATGCGTTCCCAAGACAAAGATGAAAATATAGCCACCAGGATACCCGTCCTCCGCTCCCAGGCAATTCGCAACTTGTCCTTGAGAAACAGGTGGACGGGACGAGTTTTTCTGGCAAAGAGCTTTACGTCGTTTATTTATGTATCAAGGTTAATTGTGACGATAGGAAGAGGGATGATTTCTTATGAAGACAAATGACGCCGGGGCAGAAAAAAGTGAAAGCTTTGAGAAATCTTAGCGCTTTGCGTCCACCTGCCGCCAATCTAGTGGAAGTGGTTGGAGATCCCTGTGAGGCCTCTCGTGTTGGCGATATAAGCAATGCTTGCTTCAATTAAAATCCTATGCAAGGCGCTTGTTATCTAGAGAACAAGCAGCCACGTACCGACAATTGTAGTTTGATGTGATGATCGTGGGTGGTATATTTTCTTAATGAACGCATCTGACTGCTGACTTCTTTATTTCGGGTTGCAATCTCGTTTTTCCTCAACTGAGGTGGTGTAACCCGAATTAGTTACAGGTACAATTCTCTAGTTTTTCCTAATAAGAGTCACAGAGAATTCAAATTACGGCTTCACAGCTGCTTGAATGTGCATCGCAAATCTTCAAGAAGTATCGGTCTTGCTACCGAAGGTTTCAGGTTCGATCCCTGGCCTTAAGCAATAGTATGTAATAGTCATTTCATCTTCATCATCATTACGATTAATCAAAAGTGGAAGAAAAATCAAGAAAAATGCAAACAAATCAAGAGATGTATAATAGATGTATTGTTGTGATGTGGACGTTAATGCAACATAGGGAGTGCTGTACTTCACAAAAGGTTCACATAAGGCAATATTACTACTTACTACAAATTTAATATTTATAACGTGATGAAGTGGATTGTTTTATTTGAGAAAGGATGGCAATTAGGTTTGTCTCAGATGTCTAAAGCTGAGTATCCACCCAAATATGTGTGCAATTCCCATCAATAGCTATTGTATTGTACGCGATTAACCTGTAGAGCTAGAAAACCCGGTACAAAGATATAATATGATGTATTTTCATAATTGTCCGTATACGAATCAAGCATCTTTAAAATTATTTCATTACTAGCTACAAAAAAAGATCACATAATCAATCATTATTTTATTTAAATTTAGACTAATTAGGGTAATTCAAGTAGAAGAGTTCATGAAGTTTCATACAATACCTATTAAAATAACATAATGCAATGAACTACAAACAAAATTATAATTCTATGTTAAAATGTAAATTTAAGAGTATATAACACTTTTTTGTGCAAATCTACTATAAAACATAGATTTTAAACGGCAAGGAAAGGCATACAAGAGTCGCATGGAAAATGGAGTTGTTCAATGTAACATTTATACGTCCACAATGCCTCATTTAAGCACATTTGAATTATTATCATGTCATATTAATTCGATATCCTTTAGATATACAGTCTAAGTTGCACTGGTCAAATACTGTTCATAACTAAAATAGTACTGTTTGTTATAAACTGTATATTTTAGTGGGAGAATATTACTATTGTATTATATTCTACTTCGGGGCAAAATAATTATGTTATACGTATTTAGAAGCCAGAATAAAACTTTAATTTTAATTTAAAAAGAGGTGCATATAATTACATAAGATGAATTATAATAAATTAAATTATAATTAGAAACAATATCACGAAAATTTCTCAACTAATAATTAGCTTTATTGAAAGTATGTCAAGTGCAATAGGATAGGGAGACTAATATATCCCATCATGCTTACTTACATGCACGTTTCTAGATTTTTGATAACATTTTATCATCAAATACTTTTATAGTTGAGGATTTCAGTGGCGCTATCACGAATTTCTTCATTCCCACGTTTAGCTAAGCCTTTCCACACATCCCGCGTTGCACCTTCAGCGCTTCTCCTGTCGACACAAAGGAGCATCCGCGGCCAGTCAATATTTGCTTTGCCGAGGTGAGTGGGTGTCATCTCCAAGATTTTATGGGGCATTATGAAGTCGACTGTGATTTATGCCTTTCTTCCTACCTCCGCTCAAAGCATGATTACCAAAGCATTTGGCAAAGTCGATAAAATTTATGTTTCGGGCATAATATGTGAACGATGATCTAAGAACAGCATTAATTGCATGTATAGTTCAATTCAATGGCATGTGTTACCGTGCCAGGAATTTTGGATATTTATTGATTAGAGAAATGAAACTAATTGTTGTTTTTAGAGAGTCTGTGAAATATATTAACAAGGATGTTCTGAAACTAATATAATAATAAACCTCCAAGGAACGTAGTGGGTGAGAACCCCAATGAGAAAAGTACGTTAATTCTCCACATGTCAAATATGGAAGAAATATTAGACACCAAAGCCTAGCTAGTAGGAGGTGGTGGATTATGGGATGATCGAGGATATATCAAACTTCGATCATCCTATAACTTTTGTCTTGACGATTGGGTTGAGTTTAAGAAAGTTTTCGTGTTCTCTTAAAATGCATGATGAGTTTTACATACATGAATCTTGATTTGATTTGGTTTATTTTACTTCGCTTTTTCTTCCATTTTGGCTAATCGCGAAGATGAGGATGAATGATGATTAGATTAAATTATGAAGGGACAATCACATAGAACATCCATGCCCAGGCCGGCGTTCGAACCCGGGACCCCTGCCGTTGAAGCGCGCTGTGCTAGCCACTCCGCCACGGAGGTCAGCTTTAAGAGAACGAAGGGGGAGGGGGCACCTGGTTTTCTTATCCCCCCCGGACCCCTTTATTAGTCACGCAGAGACGAACAGAAAAGTTTAGAAAAGTTTGCGGATTTCAGAATCCTTGATTGGAAGTTAATTTTTAACCAACTTTCGTGCAAGATAGAAGCAGATGTCAAGGAAGCAAACGACCTACATAAAGAAATCGTTGTTTGGCCGCAGCTGATTGGATTTCTCGGTAGGTAACGAGACGAGCAGTTCTTGAGGCTCGCCATTAGTTCCACGCCGTTCTCTTCCGGTTCGCATCTGCCGCTTGCACTCGATCGTTAGGTAATCGCCACCGCCTCACGGATATCAAGGCCTCTCGCCAGCACATTCGACAGGTTTTACTCCTTCTAAATAGTTTTGGGAAGTTCCCCCGCACACTCGTGCCACAAGGCTGTAATGGCCAGGGTTTCCTGCGAAGCAAAAAAGCCAGTCACCGTTGTTAACGATTCTTATATGCACTAAACCATCGAACAGCAACAAACTTCTACATTATGCGCTCGTTTACCGGACAATTGAGATACGGTGAGTACGTTTTAATCGTTGTATCAAAATTACCCCTTCCCTGAAAAAAAGGCATCCCCTTTCCCCAAAAAACAGTCAATTTCTCGAAAAAACTTCAAAAAATAATTTCCGTTGTAGTGACTCAAGGGGTGAAGACACAAAATATCCATCTCTCTTTCACGTAGTGCATTCATTTTGCAGACTAACGAGGCTCTGGCGTCTGGACTCATAGCCAACATAATCCTCTACGGGGCTCGTGTTGTACTCTACCCTTCATCCATTTTGGAGGCACATAGTAGTTCGGATCCCACTTTAAACTATAGCTTCAGTCCCGATTAACCTTACTGTGCATAAAGTGGACTTAAAACAGCAACTCAATGAATCAATCAATCAACCTTCAACCATTTCACCTTGTCACCATTCAACGTCCTCTTCGGGTTTAGTCAAAACTGGCAGAAAAGCCAAGTTAAATGAAGAAAACAAATCAACCAATCAGGGGGCAAGGGGAGCCAGTTGCCCTTTTAATATTTTCCCTTATAAATTCAGTGTGGAAGGTCTTATCGACAATGTACAATAGTATACTTTTTAAAAATAAAAGATGAAGCATTTTCAAGCCGATAAACCTCCCATGGCGGAGTGGTTAAAACATCGCGCTACGACGCCAGGGGTCCCGGATTCGAATCCCGGCCTGGGCATGGATGTTTGTGAGTATCCATTCATCAATTTCACCATATCATCACTCATCCTCATCTTCGCAAATTAGCCAAAAGTGGCACATATAAAGAAGTAAAATAAAGCAAATCAATCAATCTAGCCGATAAGTTTCAAGCAAGTGGAGGTACAAAACTCTTGTACAAATTGATCAAAGACTACATCGTAGGATGAGATATATTCGTATTTTCGTATTACTGTAGAACTGCATTCTAATGTTGAAACCAAAAGTGTTCAAGTGAAACAAGTTGCTACCTGTTCGATATATCGCAATGAGCTCCTGAGTGGAATATGTTTAAATCGTATCAAGGCAGGATGTGGAAGTGCAGCGTTGTGAGTTATGCCATAAACAGGTACGTTGTTGTTGTTGTTGTTGATTTGGTGTTTTAAGTCCACTTTACGCACAGTAAAATATTCAAATTAATTAATATATTTTTATTTCAGTAGGTAAAAGTAGGGTATAAGAATAATGATATAACAACACGCATTCATTATCTAGCTTACGTGTAGTTAAGGTCGACAAAATTGTAAAAAAAACTGCCCTGGGAAGGAAATTAATGACAAATAGATAAAGAATTGAATATTTTTTGAATATAAAAAAGAGGATGTTAGATACATGTTGACGAAAAGTAAAGTTCCTGGTGATATTTTATGAATGTTACTTTGTAAGTAGTAATAAATCTTGCATAAATATTCTACTGTTATTCTCTAAGAACGAATATGTAAAATCTTTTGTTTGTTTGCTTGTTTATGTTTTATTATGATTATATGTATCCCTTCTTGTTTTTACCTAAAACCATCTTGACTTGTTCTTGTTGATTTATTATAATTTTCAGTGTAAAATGGCCTTAGAAGTGCTGTATCGTATCTGAAACTTGGAATAAATAAATAAATAAGTAATAAATAAGTCGTATGATCACAATATAATCCTTGCCTTCCAATAAGTTCGAAGGAAATAAAGAACCCTCGATTAAACAACAAGTATATTTTCATTATTTAATTTTTGTTATTCCATTATTTTCATTATTTTATTTTTGTACTTAGTAAATCTTTCGGGGGGAGGGGTCCGGACTCCCTGGACCTTCCGTAAATACGTCCTTGGCCATAAAATGTGCACAGTTAAGAGAAACAGGCATAGACTATAAATTCAGGGGTCGACAAACTACGGCCCGCCGCCTCTTTTTCTATCGCCCGCGAGCTAAGAATGGATTTTTTTACATTTTCAAATTCTTAAAAAAGAGTGGGATAATGTTTAATTAAACGCGAAAATTATATGAAAGTAATATTTCAGCATTTATTGCAGTGTATGGGAACATTCCTACGTTTGTCGATACGTATTGTGTCTATGGCTGGTTACTCGCTCATTAGTAAAGCTGTTTTTCAAACAATAATTGTAGTATACTGACTATTTTATTACATTACATTTATATATATATATAAAATTGTTTTGCGCTTTTTTTTTTTAAAGTAGACCTACCTAAAAAAAATCCTCCAGTTTACCTCTTGGCCCGCAGAGTATAAAATATTTAATGTTTGGCCCTTTACAAAAAATGTTTGAGACACCTGGAATATATGAAAACCAAAGGTCAAACATGGCGTTGTAAATGTTGTTGCAAATCGAGACAAGTAGTTAACAACTGGAAACCACCATGCCAGCATTCTTATCGACCTTTACAAAATAATCCAGGATCTAAAAGTAGTTACGAACTTAAAGAAAGCAAACACTGAAATTGAAATCTCTGGACTTAGCTAATTTGACTATTTTTTTAATATAGTCATTATGTCTTTGTTGCTGATTAATTATATGAGTTCATTTTGAATTTCAGAACTTAAATAATAATTGTGAATCTCATTTTGATGTGTAGGTCTGAAATGTTCTTGTAGTACTTGGTCATATTTCAAAAGCAATTTCACCCAATCTTTGAAAAATCCTGAGTTATTTGTTGTTCCTCCCGTGGATAGTGTTTCTCTATGTTCTCGAATCGACAAATTACGAGAAGTCAAAAATTGTGTTACGGCTATCACCAGGTTTATTAAAATACTAAATATTTGACGCATTGTTTCAAATTGTAACGCTTAACTAGAATTTAAAGCCGGATAAAACAGAATGTTGTTATTTTATCGCCCACAAAATTACACTTTTTAAAAATAAGTCCCATGGCACGCAAGGCCCCTTTAGGTGCGACGCCCCGGGCGGTTACTCACTTCGTCCACCCCTTGCTACGCCTCTGTGTGTATATTAGTATATAAATATGAACAAAACATTTACAAAATACTTACAAGCAGCACTCTTATTGCCATTAATGCCGTCGTTGCTACTCTTAGTATTTTTTTTTTTTTTTGTAATTTGAAATTTGTGTTCAGAGTAATGCCAATCTACTATTGATTTTTTAAAAAAATCAACCAAACGTATGTGCGACCCGTCGCCTTCTTTTCTGATTCACCAACGATTTTGAAAATATGATCTGTATGTTACAGAATATGGAAATAATAAACAATAGCACATACAATGATAATGATGATGGAATTTGTATTTTTATTACTTGAAGTCGCATTCTGCCACTTTCGGCAAATCGCGACGATGAGGATGAATTATGATTAGCTGAAATTGATGAAGGGACACGCACAAAGAACACCCATGGCCAGTTCGAGACTCGAACCCGGGAACTTTGGTGGCGAGATTGAAAATGGACCATTTATCGCGGTCGGTCATCGAGCCAGCTGAAAACATTGATGGTGACAGAAAAGTAAGTATGACGTCAGCCATTCACGACAAAAATTTGTCCACTCCTACAGTTTAAAGTGGAATCCGAACCACTTCAATGGTCTCTAACGGGGAAGTTGATTGATTTGGTTCATTTTACTTCGCATTTCTGCGTCTTTTGGCTAATCGCGAAGATGAGGATGGGATGATGATTAGCTGAAATTGATGACGGGACACACAAAGAACACCCATGACCAGGCTGGGATTCGAACCCGGGAACTCTGCTAACTGGGAAAAGAATCTGGTTACAATATGTCTTTTTACTCTTTTTTAAAAGGCATGTCGAGAAATACTAGATTTCGTACCGTTTGAACAAGTTCAGAGGTGGCGTACAACTTAAGACGCCATATTTCAGATAAAGATGTATCATTAACCTCAGTACCAGCGACAGAGTGGTACCTTTCTTTATCAAAGCGGCGAAGGTCTGTCCTATTCTGCAGATATGAGTCATAAAAAGCACGAGGCGAAAAGGCCAAAAACAAATCAAGAAACGTTGATAACTCGTGATTAGGAGCAAACCAGAACAGAGTCGGGGAAATAATATTTATTTTGTGTGGCGGCTTCGGCACACAAACAAAACCGAATTCCTTTTAACATGTCCAAACGTGAACCATGCCGAGACACAAGAGCTAGAGAGAGAGAGAAAGTGGGGGGGAACCGGCTTTTGTTTCTCACCTTTCGCATGCCACAGACAGGTGCCGTAGGGTAATTGCTGAAACGAAACGGAGGAGAGGAGCGAGTCCGTTTCCCCCCCTGCCAGCCACACAAGCGATCCCTTGTGCCTCGGTTACTCATTCATCGCGGGGCCGAGCGAGTTCATTCATCGAACGTGTCTCGTGGCTACGGGATCGAGTCGGAGTGCTCCGGTGCATACTCTATCTCTCTCGCATAGAAGCGTGCAAAGGCAGGAAGAGCCAGTGACAACGCGGTGTCTGTTGTTATTAGACGAGTCAGGTGGATTTGGCTTCGGTGATTATGCTTTTTCGAAGCTCCGTGGTGGGCAGACGGTTTTGACAAGTAGCTACAGTGAAAGAAAATCTGTTAGAAAAGAAGAAATGAAGATGGAATCGAAGCAGGTGGCTTTGTCAAAGTGCCTGCACTATTTAGTTGTTCTGCTTGCCGCCGTGCACACATGTGAGTACTACCATTGTTTTTTAAGTGACTGTCCTTTATGCAGTATGATTTGGGAGTATGATCGGGTTGTTTTTGTGAACACATGACAGTTCCGAAAGAAACGTGTAAATTATTCAGTGAAAAAATTCGCGTGTTGGTCTACAAGGCAAGATAAATTATTTTGTTAACTGCAAACTGAAATTTGGTTCAGGTTAAAAGTTTACATTTTGTAATAATACATTGTGCTGCACGTGTTAGTTAAATTGCATCCCCTAAAGTTTTGTATTTTCGCCAGTCTTAACAAAAACAGATCATTGCTTGTTTAGATAGAATTTAAGTATGTTATGGACAAACACAATAATTTCGTTTGTCTCAACATAAGCTGCCATACCGTATGTACTGACTATGGTGCACTTTTCTGTCTCATTTATCAATCCCCCCCCCCCCAAATTTTCGTGTAAATTTTGAGGGGTTCCTCTATTATTTATTTCTACGAAGGAAATAATTCGAAAAGTTATATTATATTGATCATTGCATCAGAAATCAGGCTGGAATTCATGGATGTTTTGCTTAGAAGATAAAATGAAATTCGCGATAAATTGGGAAATTGTAAATTCTAATAAGCATGTGTTAAAATGTGTTGCACAGTTTACTAAGCCAAAGTGTTGAAGGTACTTCAATAGAATATGTTATTTATAAATTATTTTAAAATTTACGGTATTTGGATTATTGCTAAAATATTTTTTGTCCTTAATTCCTTGTTCATTCTCGCGTACTCTCTTTTAATTAACAAACGTTTGAGAATGTTTGCATAAGATGTTAGTGCGAACCAGGAATTCACGATTTTTGTAAATTCTTTAATTATAAATTTCTTCATATTAGTCAGCGTGTCTGTCTAGATAATCGAGTTACTTTTTTGTGTATTAATGTGTTCATTTTTTTCTGTTGTCTTTGGTTAATGCCTTCTGTTAACAAAAGGTGAAGAGAGTGTTCTTAGATGCGGACCGACAGAGAGGTAGGCATTTTTGCACTAAGTATTTTCAAACACACGAGCGTATGCATTGAAAGACGCTATTATGCTGGCCTCTTGGTCGATTAGCGAGAAGATTGTTTTAAGCTTGTGCAAACACAATCCGCAAACATTTCGGTAGTTCACTTCATGAAAGTTCTAGTGTTTTCAGTTTGCATTTGACTGGTTCGTATTAATTGTTTTGTGGACGGAAAAAGTTTTTTATGAAGACCGTCCCGAACATATTGAGTGGGCTCCGAGATGTTATGTTTGGACGTTTGCCCACTTTTTTTTTTTTGTAAGAGATAGAAACAAACCATCGTGTGAAAGCTAAGAAAACCAGGATTTACAGTATGCGGTCGTGAACTTAAGATTAATGTTTGCACATCACGCGGAACGTAATACACAAAGTGGATGGATGCTTTAGGAAGCAAGGGATTTCGCGGCAACATTTGGTGGACACTGCGGAGCATTGTGTTTGCGAGACAATAACTTGATTAACATATGAAGGTAATTAATGCTGGTAGAATGTGAAGTATGCAACGTGCCTGTGCGGTCAGTGACTGTGAGACAGGTCGTAAACAGTAAGAATAAACACAATGTGTGCTGTGTTTAAGGTTTTTTGATATTTAGTATTGGTCACGAACCGTAGCAATTTGTAATGATAGAAGAGTAATTTGATTCTTGTTTTAGACTGAAAGAATCTATTTTATAATAATTCAATATCAAGGATAACCATGCCGACCTCCATGGTGGAGTGGTTAGCACAGCGCGCTACAGCGCAGGGTTCGAATCCCGACCTGCGCATGAGCGTTATTTGTGAGTGTTCCTTCATCACTGTCATCTCTCATCGTCTCGTCGCGATTAGTCAGAAGTGGCAGAAAATCGACGCTAAATACAAATAAATCAAATCAGAATGACAGTCACCACAATCTACCCTAGACCGAGATGAGAGAAATATGTTGTCCATTGATATCTTACCAAGTAGCGTGGGAAAAACTACAACAAGAGAACCCACGACTGTGGAAAACTAGAGCATCAACTAGTAACTACTGAAAAAGAAGTCGGAACTTCCCTTACGAAATTTCTGGACACGCCACTGATCTAATTTAAATCGGCATATTGGTTTGCTAGGTGGGAGTGGGAGAGTTTTATATACAGTATGTTTTAATATTCGACAATAAGATACATTTTGTAGCAATAAAGATATTTTATCCGATATACAGACGAATATGTTTGCGGAAGCAGGCTAACCTCGCAGCTAAATGAAGATGTTATTATGATTATTTCCTATACATGCATGTGAAATGTTATGATTTTTCATAGCTCGTTGATCAAATTTTAAAATTGTAATATGTTTATATGGCCGTTATATGTTGAATTTTTAAAAATAATTTTAATTTAAAGTAATACCGTGTGTACCTTACAATTAATAATTTTTCGTATCGAATTCCATGTAACTATCTTTTTAACAAGACAAAGCGTGCTAGAACCTTTCTAATTGATTGATTTGATTTATTTTACTTCGCTTTTCTGCCACTTTTGAATAATCGCGAAGATGAGTGAAACTATGATGAAACTGATGAAGGGTCAATCGCAAACAACACTCATGCCCAACCCAAGACCTCTGGCGTCGAAGCCCGCCGTGCTAACCACTCCGCCACGGAGCCGGCAGTAGAAAGAACATTTCTAAAATAAAAACTTAGATTGGTGACAAAACAGTTCACCAGCTTGTCAACGCACTTCTTAATCTCCGTTTGCAGAAATAAATTAGTTATAAAACACATTGTAATGCTAAACTTTTAAATAGGTTTCATGCATAATGAACACATTAAATATACCGGGTGTCCCAGAAGTCTTTCCCTGATTACAAACTTTATTCATATCCGTTATATGCAAGGTAGAGATGTGAAAGTGGTGCCAAAATGTTGGAAAACTAACCAAGTTTATTTGTTGCAGGTTTCAGTAATGTGGCTGTAGTGTAGCAGTGTCAGTGTCAAGGAATGCTCTTGACATCGGGTGGCATCTTTCCATACAATGTTTCTTGGACTTGACAGGATTTGGGAATGAAGATAAATTCCATTTTTTAAATACCAACTTATTGATGGCAGTTATTCGAGACGAAAGAATTCTGTACATTTGAAAGTTCCTCTGCACTGTTATTGGTGACCGGGTCTTGTGATACCAGAGGACATGCCGAGTTTTTTCCTGATTTGTGACCATTTCCGGTTTTCTGGGCACTGACACTGCTACACTACAGCCACGTTACTCAAACCTGCAACAAATAAACTTGGTTAGTTTTCCAATATTTTGGCACCACTTTCGCATCTCTACCTTGTATATAGCGGATATGAATAAAGTTTGTAATCAGGGAAATACTTCTGGGACACCCTATTGTTAAATGAGACCTCACGAAGATACAAAGGGGATATTATTTGAGCTCTTCGCTCTTTGCATAGGCCTATATAACAACATTGCATCGATCACTCCGCGACCGAGCGCATTAAGTGGTCAACTAACGAAGTTCGCAGGTTCGAGCCCCGGATTGGGCACGGGCGTTCTTTGTGAGTGTCATTTCATCAAGTTTATCCAATCATCACTTATCCCCATCGTCGCGATTGGCCAAAAACGGAAGAAAAGCGACCCTAAACAGCAAAAAATACAAATTAAAATAATTAAAACTTCGAGTAATGAGATCGTAAGTCGAGCACTCAGTGCCCTCGGCCATCGTGGCGGCATATTTAATCCAGCAGTTAAATATGAGATGATAAATAACAGTACAACGAACAAACAGACTGAAATGAAAATTGTTATCGTTGAACTTGCTATTGAACTGTGAACCAAATGAAAGAAACCCCGTTTCATTCCACACACAGGAAGGAAACTTAACAATCGCCTATTGCCTGTCCACTAATAGACGATGTGGGTAGGAAAGGTGAAGCAACTACAAAGAGTGCACATGTAAACTGACCAAACAATGCTGTCGGGTTGCGTTCAACACTAATCATAACATAATCTTCGCTGCGAGGGCTTGGCTAACGAAACAGGACCTTCTCTATTTTCCTTCCGGTGAAGATTGATTTTGATTGATTTAGTTTAATTTACTTCGCGTTTTGTGCCTCTTGGCTAATTTGCAAAGATTGGGATGAGTGATGAAATGATGAAATTGATGAATGGACAACAACCAAGCCCCGATCGGGATTCGAAACCCGGGACCCTTACGCTATGTCCAACGTGGATACGGGCAGCGCGGTGCGATGCGAGCAACGCGGCAGTCGTATCCGATCAAACCTGTAGTCAGCAATGAGCCCGTCCTACGTGGACACGTTACGCGTGCGATTCGTCCGCTCGCAACGCACGCAACGTTTGATTTTCAAACAGGTTTGTTTTGTATCGCATTTGCCGTCCGGTGGCGAGTCGCCGAGAAAGATGGAAAGGCTTATTGCAGAAGTGCAAAGAAGAAATGTGTTGTGGGATAAAACAAACCCTCGTTACAAAGATCGTTTAATTGTTGATAAGGAGTGGGATTCCGTAACAGTTTTCACGTTTTAAGTATTTGAAAGTCGTGAGTGGATGAACAAAAACATCAAATTGTATTCACTGAGAAGGAATCACAGAATACGGTTCATACATTTTCTGCTGCTCTCGAAGCGCGGTTGTTTGCCTTCGAGAGCTGTAGTTCCTGTCCATCACATTTTCGTCCAAGACGTTTACAAGAGAATCTTTTTCTATGTCAATTATAACATTATGCAGAATGCGAATTGCTTTAACAATATGAACAGCATGCTGTACACTACTTTCAATTGGTTTCAATAGGATCCTAAATTTCGCAGAACTTATGCCGAAAGCACACTCCACTGTCATTCGAGCACGCGATAAACGATAATTGAAATATGACGCGGCTGCATTATTTGAACTCTTCTTTTAGAATATTGTCTCATAAGATATGTTCGTAATGGAAATGCTTCGTCTCCTACAAACACAAATGGGTCTTTTTGATGGAAGTTGGACAGCTGCAAATCTTTTGGTAAGAAACCATTTTCGACATTTTGATAAAGTGCTGAGTTAGAATATACACCAGCATCACTTTCTTTGCCATATGCACCCACATCGATCATTAAAAATCTGTACCTTGCATCAACAACGGCCAAAAGCACCGAACTGGAAGCCATGTTCGTCGCAACTGCTCATCACAATCGCACGCAGTAACGTTGGACACTCCCGGCGTTCACGCACATATCTGCGGTGCGGCGCTCGCATCACACCGCACGCACCGCGCTGCCCGTATCCACGTTGGACATAGCGTTAGCGTCGCAGCGCGATGTGCTAACCACTCGGCCACAGGGTCCGCCTTCCGGTGAAGAGAATGGAAGCGTGTTATATCCACACATTCGAATAGATTTACGTTACAGTTCAACTCGGTTTACAATGTTCGGTACGCGTCATACATGCTTTGATTACGGTCCGCCGTCGCTTTGGAATCAAGAGATGCCGGGTTCGATACCGGTTGAGAAACATATTGGTTTCTAACCCACTTTAAACTGTAGGTCCAGTCTTGATTGACCCATCTGTGCATAAAGATGATTTAAAAATCAAACTGTGCTTAAAATTCATTGGCTGTTGTTGTGCTGGGTACGGATACACACACAACCCAAAACCTGTCATTTGACACAAATATGTTAACGTACATAAACTGCAAATGATGCACTTTTTGGTGTGTCAAAATACACACAGAAGTGCATAAAATGGTACTTTTATCATCTGGTTTTCCGTGTGATGCACTAAAAATGCATCAATTTGGAATATCAGACACTATCATAGTGGTTCGGATCCCACTTTAAACTGTAGGTCCAGTCCCGATTAGCCTTACTGTGCATAAAATGGACTTAAAACACCAAATCAATCAATCACGATACGGAAAAAATATCCTATCGTCTGTGACGATACTTTCTTGACGATATATCGCGATATAAAATTTCCGATGTGGTCCATCTTGCGCAGAGACTTGCTTTCGTTCGCTCGCTCTAGAGATTCCCGAGACAGTAAGAAATATCCACGCCCTTACCAAGTTTCGATCTTTTGAATCCACAACTTTTTAGTTTCGTATAGAGGTATTTAGATTTTTGTTTTAAGTCTACTTTATGCATAGTAAGGCTAATCGGGACTGAACCTACAGTTTAAAGTTGGATCCACGTATCGAGGTATCACATATGCACTATACCTTACTACGGAGGTTCGGAATACAAAATTTAACTTGATTTGTACATAAACCAGTGAAAAAATGTCAGCTATAATGTTTGCAGTACAGAAGACTGTGCAAGTAGATATGCTGTTGAGTTGTTCCGATTTAAAAAAATCATCATAAACGTGACAGTAGTTCTCCTATGAGCTTATCACAATGTTATTAACTAAACAGAGTGCGATTTAAAATGCCATTGATACTTAATATCAGAGGAAGCTGACCGTTCTGCTAAATTTTTATTTTGATTTGATTTAGTTTATTTTACTTCGCGTTTTGTGCCTCTTGGCTAATTTGCGAAGATGGGGATGAGTGATGAAATTGATGAATGGACATTCACAAACAACCAAGCCCGACCGAGATTCGAACCCGGGACCCTTGGCGTCGCAGCGCGATGTGCTAACCACTCGGCCACAGGGTCGGGCCCGTTCTGCTAAAGTCATACATAAGGATGAGGGGGTATATTATACATTAAGCGACCGTAGTGGGCAAGTCATACATAAGGATGGGATGGGGATGTACTGATGGGCTGCAAGCCCCCAAATCCATGAAAATTTCAGAAATAAAACAGGATATTGGATAAAATTTATAGAAATATTTGTTCCTTGAAAATTGCCTCACAGCAAAATTTTGTTGCTGTTTATTCATGATATATATTGATGCCAAAAACATTTTATCTTTTATTGATTGACCTATACTAGTCCACTGGGAGAGACATATCACCCACACAACATTCAGCCCTTCTCAAAATAAAACCCTGGGTACTTTGCAAGTAGTGTGACTTCTGGTAGTCACATTGATTCTTTGGGTTACTTCCTAGAGATTAGTGGATGCTAGAGCATTGTACTGTACCTCTGTTCATGAATAGTTAAGATTGCCCCCGTACGAGAGTTGAACATCCAAATACATTCCCATCAGGTTTGCCGGCCTCCTTGGCGGAGTGGTTATCACACCGCGTTACGACGCCAGACACCGTGTTCGAATCCTGCATGGGTGTTCTTTGTGTGTCCCTTCATCAATTTCATCATGTCATCACTCATCATCTTCGCGATTAGCCAAGAGAGGCGGAAATGCGATCCCCTCTCTCAGCTTCCTTCTTTTACACGGAACGTCCTGGGGAATGAGTGATACTTGACAGTAGAATGCGGAAAACTCACAGTGAAGAACCGATGCTGAGTACAGTAGTTCAGTAATCCAGGAAGTAAATGTTTCAGCAATTATTTATCTTCTATCGCTTGCATGGCATCTTCATTGCAACAGTTGATCTGCGTTTTACAATTTTCTTCAAATTCCTCAATCCCTGCCCCTATTTTGGAAATGTCCCGTGTCTACCTCCTATTGACTGCAAGAGGGTAATCATTCCATAGTTCCGTTTCTTTCTTAGTGTCCAAGGTCCCGCAGGCGCAAGTCGACATTCTTTCCCTTTCATAGCTTTGGTACGTGTTGGAAACGATTTCCGAAATTTCTGAAGAGCAAGAAACCAGGAATAAAGAAAAGGGAAGAAGCAATGTGAAGAAAATTCGAACAATATTCCAGGCGGGGGCCATTGAGAACGGAAACTTTATACACAACTCGAGACGGCTTTCAGGAAGCATTAATGGATAGTTCCCTACACCTGACCTCACGTTGTGGTATGCCTGGCAATGTCAGTCGGCTGTTTCTTTGTTTGCTTTCTCGTGGGCATTTTCAGAGTACGGGAGTTCTACCGTGCCGCTACCTATTGATGCCACCAGTTTCTAAAAGCTTATTCAACAGTTTCTGAAACCAGTAGAAAGTTGTGTGGTGTCGGGGAAGGTAGACATTTTCAGGGAATTTGCTCCAAGTCGGGTAATCTTCGTCTCCAATTCTGCCCCACGGCAGGGACTGTTGCGATATTATCAAACAGCATTCCTTCGAGCGTGATCACCCCTGCTCTATTCCCACAGCACCTTCCGACAACTTTTTTTTCCCACCTCCTCGACTTTACGCTTACACGTGTCTACCGTAGCAGGGAATTAGTAAATAACACGTGTGAAGAAGCCCCTAGATGTAGAAGCTTGTTTTGTTTATTTCTTGTTTTGATTTTGTTACTTTGGCATTGCTTTTCTGCCATTTTTTTTGGCTTATCACGAAGATGAGGATGAGTGATGAAAGGATGAAACTGATGGAGAGACACTAACAAAGAGCACTAATGCCCAGGCCGGGATTCGAACCCGGGACTCCCGGCGTCGTAGCGCGCCGTGATAACCCTCCGGCGCAGAGATCGCTTCTTGTTTTACGACGCACACTTCTGCTTGATCAACCGCAACGTTTAGATTGTTGTTGAGTTTGTTTTAAAGTCCACTTTATGCACAGAAAGGCTAATCGGGACTGGACCCACAGTTTAAAGTGGGATCCAAACCACTATGTACCTGCACCGGGTATCGAACCCGGAAGTCCTTGATGATGTTGAGATTGAACGAATGAACGTGTTAAATATTTGGAAGGAAAATCATGAAGCGTAATTTTCTTGCGTAGGATTCGACGTCAGAAGCTCTGTGATTGGTAGTGATGAATCACAGCGAGACGTTTAATTGATGCTGGTTTTCGCACACTTGAAATCAAGACACCTTTAGAGGATCAAATCTTTGATTCCAGACACAAGCATAGGTACACGACACAGAATACTATCGCACAATAACCTGCACACACTTCATGCGTCGTTCACAGTTCAAATTTTAATTAGGATAATGGCGTTTTCCCATGCATTGCACCGTGCCATGAAGACATAGGTAGGGCTCCACCCAATATCGACCTGGTCATATTGGAAGAGATGGATTAGCACCCCATTGATGATAGGTTCCGATCATTCAGGACGCCGGCCCCCGTGGCGAAGTGGTTAGTACATCGCACTTCGACGCCAAGGGTCTGGGTTCGAATCCCGGCCTTGGCATGGATGTTTGTGAGTGTTCATTCATCACTTTCATCATATCATCACTCATCCCCATCTTTGCAATTAGCCAAAAGTGGCACAAAAGCGAAGTAAAATAAAGCGAATCAATCATTCAGGAATATTACATGAAAAATCTCCTACATCGGTATCGAACCTAGGACTTCCTCGTGGTAGTCGGATATTTTATCGACACTGCAGTTAATTTATTATTCGTAGATTTGAATTTAAACCTTCTTATTGCAACACATGATGTCTAGATCGTCTTTCTCCCATCGCGTAGGTAGCAGAGAGCGCACATTGCAAAACTGTCATATATGCCGTCGTATCGCATCCTAAAGACAGATCGTGCTTAAGCTCTATGGAAGTGGAAGTAAGACAACAGGTAATTCGCATATCACTGTTTACCCTCTTTTGAGACCTCTTGAAACTGGCCAAGGCCCAACGAGATCATATTCGCTTAGTTATATCTTCGCTAGGCAGTGTATTCAGTGGGAGTAAATTGAAATCATTGAATAGAGAAGCAAAGATATTGTCCTTCATTGAAAGCCCGCCTTAATGGTTTTTGATGAGGCATGAAACCTTAGATTTGCCCCAACGTTTATGGCCGGAAGTCGTCATTCCTATCTCTGGGAGTCGATGCGCATCGTGACCATAATGAGACTTCTTGGATGCTATGTAGGTTAGTGCACCCAGTAAGCGATTTTTGGAAAGTAAACTTCAGGAGCATTCTCCTTCGCTGATTTATTGCGTGGAGAAGAAACGCAAGATAATGCAACCTATTTCCCCAAGTTTGCCTTTCCCCCCTGCTAGTTAAAGAAAAGATGCAGACTCTGGTGATTTCTACGGTAACATAAGTAATTTTCTGTACCAACTTATGAAGCCGTTGGTCCTAATGGTTCCTCATTATATATATTATCTACATATCTATATATACTACCGAAATATTTTCCTCCCAGAGGTATATCAGAGCATGTTCGCTGCATGTTGCTTGCCAAAACGAATAAAATACTCGCTGCAGAAGCACTGTAAAGCATCCGTGAACAAGAAGGATATGTGTGGGTTTATTTCCCGTCATAGAGTTCTACTGTGCTGCGTTAATCTCTGGCAGTCACTGATTATGTCAGGCTATGATTGCAATGTTAACGATTATTTTATCACATGACTCCTACACAGAGTTCCTGCCTTAATATGCTTATTCTCATGATTCCAAATTGTTCCACTCTGCTGACCACAATTTAATCCCATAAAAAAATGACTAGAGACAAAAGGCTTACGGATGTGGCTGTTTGCATTCCAGGATGCACATTTGGTTTTCCGTTAACCTAATCAGAAGTAGAGTTAGGTATATAATTGGAAAAGGGATAATGAGCATTCTTAATAATCTCGGAGTACAGTAGGAACAATAAAAAGTACCACGACTTGCGAATTTAGATTGAACCATGGAGATTTGATCTTACTATTCGCTGTGTAGGTCTTGTATGAGGAACTTCATTGCCGTTAATTTGGAGTACATGCATACTGTTGGGAAAGTACCTGGGAGACAATTACCATTTAAGCAAAGTGTATTACATTACAATTATATTATTTTTATCATTTCCTTGAATGATTAATATAGAAGTATAACTTCAGCATAATTAAATGCGTAATGCAATGTCTAATAATAGAATGACAAATCTCTGTGGAGAAACGCTGGCGTAAGGCGAAAGTAATGACTCTTTCTTCTACTGTTCGAAATAATTTTTATGATCTCGTTACAACCAATTTTTCTAATTAGCAGAAAATTAATTTATTGCATACGACAGGTAAGGAAAAGCAGGAAATGAGGATTTTGGGGGAAATAAGCTTCTTTCACTTACAAGCGCAGTAAAATGTGTTGCACACATTTCTCGAATTGAAGGGGGAAAACCAAGGAACCCCCCTCCCTCTGAATTTTCATTACCAAGCTCTGCATTTCTAAATTTGTTTCCAACCGGGTGGAAAAATTCCACCTCTTTGAGAATATATCACAGTTAATTTTTATTATTCATTAATAACTATCATTATTAGAAGTTAATTATAAGGTGGAAAAAATGACAATTGTACTACCGACAGTAAAATATTTGTGAAAGGAATGGATATCCTAGAACTATAAGTTAAACTTATACTAATTTGTATTTTTTTAAAAAATAAAACTGAACTGCCGCTTTTAATAAGCGTACAAAAAATATAACACTTTGTTGTGCTAATGTTATTTTTATGCGACCAATAGAATTGTACGGAAAAATAAATTTGTGAATTTTCTGAATCCTTCTACCCTTTTTTCATTCGACACTAGTTGCACAGGAAAAATATTTACTATCACGTGGCTTCTTCTGAGTATGTTGAGCATCTATTATGAAATTACCGCATTAGGACGAATCAATCGAAACAAGATGCTGTACTTTACAATAGAGACATAGCTCCTAAACCTCTTCGATTTTACTGGGTTGCCAAAGGTCTTTGTTCAATGTTTCTCTTCGGTTACGTCAATGAGGGTCTCCATTTCGCCACATAGAAATCTCGTGTAAAAGTGCAGAAGAATTGAGGGCCCTCCAGCGGTTGTTCCTGCTGTGTGTGGAACTTCTGGTTATCCAAGCCCCTTGAGGCTTGAAAGAGGTCCTCAGAGGCCCTAGCCTCTTTTTGTTGTTGTTCACATTTCTTCGAGTTGAACAACCCAGTTTTCGGATAATCTCTGTTTCCGGGCTTTTATACTTGTTGACAAGAATTCCCACGATTTTCCCGATATCGCTTCTTCATTGACCGTGAGGGTAGAGTGCGATACCCACGGATGTTCTATTAACCTTGTCCTTTGAACATGAGCGCCTTGATTATTTTAACATGATCAAGATATGTTGTCAGTTATGTAATCAATTTGATTTTCTCCAAACGTCCACGCCGACTCATACCCACGACACCAGATGTCCCGGGCTCGACTACCGGCCAGAGCATGGATATTCTTTGTGAGTGTCCCTTCATCCTATCATCACTCATCATCATCTTCGCGGTTAGCCAAATGTGGCAGAAAAGCGAAATAATAATAAAAAAATCAATCAATACAAACTTTCCAAGTAAATTTAAGTGTGTGTATCCACATCAAAGTTATTTACATGCTTATAAGGAATCGGAGGAAGGTTGTGAAGCGTTTAACGTTCGTCTTTGAATTTCTGAAGATGAGTGAGTATAGGAGATGTAAGGATATGAAGTTTTTTCGTGTCACTGGGTAAAAGTCTGTATTTTGGAATACACTTGTATTTGTATGTTTGCTGTTTTTCGTCGCTTTTCTGCCACCTCTTGTCACTGTCTAACCCAAGCTGGGATTTGAACTCTGGAACGCGCCCGGCCATAGAGTCGGCAGGTCTATTCTTATAGATATCTTAAAGAAGAAAACATAGAGTACATTTGAAATACATCTTTAAGAAAAAATCGTAGCGTATTTGTTTTGTAATTTTTTCAATCAGTGTGCTAATGATTTCATTTAATTTTGTCCACTTGACAGTGGTTCCGATCCCACTTTAAACTGTAGGCTCAGTCCCGATTAACCTTACTGTGCATAAAGTGGACTTAAACAACAAATCAATCAATCAATTGAAATTGAATGACAAATCAACAATAATGGAATGTTAACACACCTGAAAACAATAATGTACAATTGTATACTGATACGTTCCCGTATCAAAATTTTCCATAACGTAAGAACTAAGAGTTTGTACTGGCCAAAATTTTAAGGCATAACAGACTGAGTAGTGATTAATATCTGTGCATAAGGGAGATCTTTGTTACGTAACTTTTTGGCTCTCACCGAAGATGAGACGACATTTTATGTCTTTGACACCGTTCCATAACTAATTGAGGATTAGCGAGACGGGCAAGAATTCTTTGTCACCTGTGACTCATATCTGCTCTTCGCTCTCTTCAAGGGATGAGATGTGATACGTTAGCATAAAAATCCATTGTCCTTAAGCATCTCATCATGGGGGATGGAAGGTCACATGGTCATGATGAGGTGTTGTAGTAAGAAGGCGGGTGACGTAGTTGTTTCGCCAATTCAACTGCCGGAATGATATACAGTCCGTCACCAAAAAAATAGTACCACTGCGTTTCTGCTCTGCTATGAATTATGTGATCTGGGCGATCTAGAAAGAAAATTCTTTTGTTCCGAGCCTGTGGTCTGGTGGAGCAAGGGTGAAGCCATGGCCGCATACAGGGTGGATAATAATTATGAGTACTATTAAATCACGCTAAACATGCAATTTTTAAGAGTGGTGCTATTTTTTTGTGACTGACTGTATTTCAGCAAACGACTAAGATCCTCAGTTGATACATTTTACTTGTTTTTTCCTTTCCTTCCCCTGTTCATTTGAGCTGCATTTTGTTTTAAGTCTAAGCATAGACAAAGAAATCGGGACTGGACCTACTGTTTAGTGCCTCCACCGGCTGTAGAACCCGGGACCCCTTGATTAGAAAGCGACGGCGTCCCCGCTATACCCTGTCTCAGTTATCTCTGGAGCAAGGCCACGCATAGCGTCAGAGAAGGGGGAAATCGAGTGGGCAAAGCGAAGCAGTACACGCTGCTGCGATGGCTGGTAACTTCATTCGCATTCCCCCACTCCATGTAATTCCGTTCCTCTCACGTGTTCATTGGTGGAGCCGTCTCGCGTCACTACTTGCGCAGAGACTTGTTTTCGTTTGCCTGCTCCAGAGATACTTGAGACAGGGTATACACCATGGAGGCCCCTAAACTTCCAAATAACACACTAACTGGCTGAATAGTCACGTGACAGCCCCTTCCAATGCACATCTTAATGTAGTGTTTGCATTTTGCTTACGTCACTCACTATTTCTGTAGGTTAATTATGGCGATGGGATGAATGGCTATCAGATGAATTTGACGGAGGCAAATAAGAAGGAATGCGCATGTCTAGGCATGGACTCGAACGCACCAAACGCGAACGTGATTGATTGATTTGCTGTTTTAAGTCCACTTTATGCACAATAAGGCTAATCGGGACCTACAGTTTAAAGTGGGATCCGAACCACTATGTGCCTCCACCGGGTATCGAACCCGGGACCCCTTGATTACAAGGCGATGACGCTACCACTGCGCCATCGGGGAGGCCACGCGAACGTGAATAACGTTTTCTGACTTTTTAATATGTGGAGTGCCATTGAGTATGCCAGACACCCGAAGACATAAATGCTGATAAAAATTATCCGTAAGTGAAAATTGAGATTCATTAAATTCTGGATGTAAACAGTTACTAGAATTGCAGAAGGTGGTGTATTTTTTAGGGTATGTGAACAAAGAAAGGTTGACTGCTACTGCACTAGAGTATTGTGACAGTGGAATAACTACAGTAAGAGAGTTTTAGAGAGAGTCCTTTTTCTCTCGGAACCGAGAGCAAATAGAAAATTGCTTCCAATGTTACGCGTGAACAGCTTTCACCGTAATTTTGCTCGAATCACATGATTTACATTTTTTCCCACTGACATGGGCGACATTCCATTGTGGTTTGAAAATGGGACGGCAAATGACCTTAGTACTGGCCGTTCTTCCGAGCAAGGACTTCATTGGTCATTTACCACATCCTGTCGTGAGAGGTGACTGAATGCAATAACAGTTCGTGTCCTTCTGTTGTGTCTGTCAGATTTTCCCGTTCCCCTAGTACAAAGCGATGCATTGGCAATAAACGAGAAAACATGTTTTTGGTATATATTGTAAAGATATTCAGGAAAAATTCAACAGCAGAGCAATTATAAATGAAAGAAGTCACCAAATTTGTTTATATATATATATATATATATATATAGAGAGAGAGAGAGAGAGAGAGAGAGAGAGAAAGAGAGAGAGAGAGAGAGATACTCTCTCTCTCTCTCTCTCTCTCTCTCTCTCTAAGATTGACCACACTTCAATCGAGTAGGCTCTACAACATATAAATTTAACAACTTTCCAGAAATTAGAGCTATTTTTAATCTATACTTCACATTAATTAATAGTATTAACGTCTCTTTTTGCAGTTTATGAAACTACAAAGAACTGAAATTTAGATTTCAGTACATAAATTAAAAGTTAAAATGCTGTGGCCACTTCACCCAACAAGAGATAATTCTGCCGTAATTTTGAAAAGTCGCATCTGGTAAACGGGATTATGAAATTTTAGTGTTTATTTTTCAATTATCTTTTCTATATCGCTTGTTTAACTCTTTTTGTTAATCGCGAGTGTGAGGATGAGTAGCGATAAATAGATAAAATACATGAAACGAAAGGATACTCGGTCATGAGCGGAGGTGACAAAATAAATTTCGTTGTTTAAAAGTTAGCGCCTCCCTAAATTCTACACCAACAACCGCTTTTTAAAAATCTTTTGGATAAATATATTGCCTTTAGCCCCTCCCCCTTCCTTAAAAATTTCCTTACACCCTCCACCAATTTAAAACTGCTTAATAAATACCGTTAACAAATCTAGATAATTTGCAATATTTATATGGTTGTCTGTGTATCGTATTCTTTTCTCAACATCCATGATCTCACTTTACGAAGGTCAAACGAACCGAAACTCGTGCAGGACTTTCTAGAACTTCACACAGTAATAAGACGTGCTAATTGAAACACAAGCATGGACTCTGGTTTAGAACTTGGCAGGGAGGCAACAAATACCATCAAACAATTGAGTTTTGGCAGTGGCACCAGCTCTTTTCAGATTTATTTCAAAAGCATTTCACGCTTACTATTTCGGTACGGTGGACGCATAGTGTCAGCACTCAGCCTATAGCCACATCTCACAGTCGCTGGACGTGGGTACAGTTCGCTTTCTATTGTGATGCTAATGTATAATTTGAAAAGCATGCATGCCTTTCCGTTGTAATCTACTGCCCCACGTGTTGACTTAGGGGGAGAGGCGGTGTCCTGGCAGGAAACAAGTTGGGGTGGGAAGAATCCTCCACAGATTTGGTGTTTGGACCCACCCACTTCCTCCAACATTCCGCAGAACTCTCCCTCTTCTTTTTCACCTGCCGCGTGTGTTGCAACAAGGATTCCAGTCCATTACTGTTGAAGGCTGCGTGTTTTTGCTTGATTTACTGCAGGATACTCAACATCTACTGTGACATTGTAGGTCAAACTTGGAGCACCGACAACTACCACAACCTCTTAGCAAAGTATGTGTTCAAACAACTACGGCAAATAAAAACACTTTAGCAGTAATTGAGAGTCGGACTACTCAAGGACGCTACAGAATGTTTCGTGTCCTTGTTGTCTTCTTGTATTTCTTGCGACTTGTTTTTCTTTAGACTTCCAACTGTTTTTCATGGTTCTTTTGTTCTGCCAATGCATGTGTCCAAAAGCCCGAATGTACCATTTAACATGGTGTCAGTAAACTGAGGAAAGAAAGGGAATCGTTGCCGTGGAAATGAACGAAAATGAAGGAATGTCCAAAGTGATTAACGTGAGATAAACTAAAGATGCTCCACAAAGTTTTCAGTAAAGAAAGCTAAGAAACGTTTTGTTTCTCACGGTAGAACTTGATTCATCATCCAACCGACAGCAAGGAATGTCAAACCTTTCCTGCAAATCATGCCTTCTTGGAATGATGTTCTTTGAAGTGCATCCACTGTGTCTGTGGACATTTCGGGCCATTGCACTGTTTACTTGTATTGTTAGCAAACAGACGGCTTTGAGGACTCAAAGAAACGGATTTCGAAGTAAGAAATCAACTTTAACTAAGGAGGCAAAATAATTGTAATATTTGTCTTAAGATTTGCTTAATCTCAGATACTTTCTTCTCTTTCTTCCTGGCACTACATTACTGCCCTTTTCCACAGTCAACCTTCAATCCTCCCCATTTTCACCCACCCCCCCCCACTTCTCCAGGCTATATCTCCATCGTCCTCAACACCATATATTCACCAGGGGTTCTAATCCCAGCAAAGTTGGTTTTTGTCAGTGTCAAATCCATGTTTACTGAGACTTTTTTTGCTTCTATTATCGTGTACTTTCACCTGTGTCAGTTTGCGCTATTACTTATGAGACACCCTGTGTGTGTGTATGTGTGTGTGTGTATATATATATAAACCAAATGCAATGCTATGTGTATAGTAAGTTACAATATACTTGTTGCTTTACTCTTATTATCTACGTTGACGTGTTCAGAGTAGCATATCGAGATTTCATCACCAAAATTTGGTTCGCTAGCTATATGTTATGTTATCAATTATAGCGTGAATCCCTGTTTGTTGTATACTTAGTGAGAGTTAAATTTGTACAAGTCACGGAATATTCAAGAAGCGTGGAATGAAATGCTCAAGCGTTGAAATATTTATGGATACATTTTGCGGGTAGTTAATTTAAATGAAAGTTACATGAAGTTTGATCACGGGACTTAAGGGACTTAGATCAATGGGTCAAGACAGTATCTCTTCTCATGTTATGCGACAAATTATTAGTATTTTTATTCCAGATAAGTCTGTTTCGCCTCTAGTCTTTGAGTGTGTGAATGAATATACTCCCTGACTAGGACTGGAAACAGAACTTTCAGATATGAAATCAAGTCAACAATTATAAACACGTGTAACTATCGAGGCAGCATTCTTGATCGTGTTTCGATTCTGTTTTAATTTTCTTCTCGTTTTGGCTACTGTATATTATGTATACTACCACACAAATTCAAACAATCAAAACCATGTACGAGTTCGAGATGTATTGCTAACTTTGGAAGGTCTAACATTGATTTGTTACAACTTCTACTACATGCCCGTTAGAATTTGGTGACTTCGTTGTTCCACTGAAGTTCAGTTTGACGGTTTAATTCATTGTAACTTGGTCAGAAACAGTCACATGTAATACGACTGTACTGTTGCATTTACGTATTTGAGTAACTAAATATTTCCAGGGACGATTTGCACTAAGTTCTCAATTTGTTTATTTAGATTTCTTCCACCACTAAGATATAGCATGTGAAATGACATGGTAGACAGCGGTCGCTTAGTCTCCTTTTTTGTTGGTCGGCGGAAATGACAAACCGCAGACCATCTGCTTCAAATATCAAATATCACACCCCCGTCTTTTCCACTGGAAGGACCGCTGTTTGATCAGCCGAGGAAAAGTTCTCCGAAGGGCAGTCCACATTTAGCTCAAGGCCAAGTGGAGGATGCAACAGAAACTTGCTTCCCTGTAATTATCGAAAAGTTGAAGTCATACCACAAGATGCACACGAATAAGCTCGTCGATGCTTTTCTCTTCTAAGAAAAATATTATCAGAAATTGATAATTTGGTCGGTCCCTGTCCATTTGGTAACCTTTCTGCATATCTAGGTTAATCGCGACGACGAGGATGATTAATTGCTGGCTTTTGCTTTGGTGACGACATTTATTACCTTTCTCCAGATAGTCTTAAAGTACAATTCCGGGTTTTCATTTCTAAATATTGCACTGAACTGAAAGTAGCTAGTTTCCTGCTTCATCAACATTCACACCATTAACAAAACTCTTATCATCATCAAAAGGGTAGAGATCATCTATTTAGTAGTACTACCATCTCAATTGGTGGGTTCGTATGGAGAATTTGATGATATTTCGTGTTGATGTTAGCATGGAGTTTTTAACATTCCTTGCAGACTTCTCCACAGAGAAAAATCTCGATGAAACAGGCAAAGTATTTTACCAAATGCAGCTGCCCCTAAAGTTATCTGCTTGAAGTCGTCGTATGTATTAAAGAAGGGGTGGGGGATAGTGACTTTATCATAACTTAATTAGTTCATTTTCATAACCTTATAACTTTCATATCTTTCTATCCCACCTTCCCTTTATTTAGAATCCCGTGTGTATGCATTCGGAAAACAGTTCTACTAAGAATGCAAGATTCTTGCTTTGAATTTAGGGTGTCATGTAATTTTCAATGCGGAATACCACTACGAATGTGTGCTGTATGAATGTTAAGTAAAGAGAAACGCTTCGGTAAGTCGACCATCACTTTTCTTCTTTAAAAATTCTACAAAGCGGCGATGGAATGCAAGACTTCACTTTCTGCAGATTAGAACCGCTCCTTCAACATACGGAACACAGTATTCTTTTTCCATGTTAATGTCTCAATTATGAAAAGGTTACATCTGCGTTGTAATTTTCACTTCCTTAATAATCGCCAGGGTCCAGTACCTTTGCACCGAGACACGTCGATGTCGTGTTCAGCCGCGTGCATCGCGTACAGTTAGTGAAACCTAACGTTGACCAAGTGCACTGCTCTAAGTATTGTTGGCTTCAATCCTCCTCTGTGCCTCGTGCATCGTAATGGGTCATCGAGTGATCTTCCACGGAGTTGTTTTCTGTTTTAGTATTGTCTTTCACACACACTCTCTCTGGGAGCTTGGCTATTTTTTTTTTTTTTTTTTTTTTTTTACAAAAGTTGCATGCTTCTCAGATCCCTTTATCAGAGCATTGCCCTTGCAATCTCCCGTGTGTGACGAACTGAGCCAGTGACAGGGCAGGTGCTCTTTCCTCTCTGTCTGTTTTTCTCTTCTAAATTCAGTTTCAGATCCAGATTTTCCCACATTCAGACAGCCCATAGCCATACAAGCTAAAGAAAAGTCAACAATCTTATAAAAATGCATCCTGAAGTATTCAAACTTCAATCCCGTACTATAATTAACAGACGCCAGCAGGAATTTCTCTCAAAGGCGGGGGGGGGGGGCAGAGACATAGAAACTTTATTATTATTATTATTATTGCTATTATTATTATTTCTATTAATTTTGTTATTATTACTACTACTACTGTTTTTTTTTAAAAAAAAATACATACATTTGCAATTTTCATATTCCGTACATCTGTATACAATTTGCATAACTGTAAACTTAACATGTAGTTAGATAATCAATGTAAAATAAACTTAAATGTAACCCTATTTCAAAAAAACAATATTAATAATAATAATAGTTGCTTTAACCTACGGCCTGTAAGTCATAGAAAACAATATTTTTTGTTGTAAAATATCGCTACAATTTCATAATTCGAATTACATTATTCTTTCCAGAAATCTCAGGAGGGCAAGTGCCATCCCCCCCCTCCCGGCACTCCCCTGAGGGGGCGCTCTTGAGCGCCAGCTTTCCTGAATAAACCATATTATACACATTGAATTAGAACATCCTCTCCGGGGTCGAAATACCTTGAAATATTTCAATTACGCCCATGCCACATTGTCTTCCTCTGTTTATCGTGTTGTCCATAACGTTAATTGGGGCGTTAACAAGCTGGTGAAAGGATGTCGACCATCGGAATCTTCCACCCTCCGTGTAATTAAGGTTTTCCTCGTAACCTCATCAGCTATAAAGAACTTATGACGCAAGGCCCTTGCTTGAATCAACATATATTGTTTCGGAAGGAAGCCACTAATAGATGTAAGTGGTGCAGAACTTAAAGGTTGATCTTCACGGGGTGCTCCTGGTAGACGAACCGAAACAAGCAACCGCCACCTCTGTTCACACTCCTTTTAACATTGTGTAGGTGTTCTTATGATTTTATGGTGTCTCTTCATATTAAAGGTAATTTTTTACACTTCATGTTGTCGTTGAGCAGCGGAATAATTGGAATGGAACGAACAGTTCACCTTCTTGAAATAAACCAATGCAACGTTTTTGTATCGAAGTAGGCAAGGTCTTACGCATCAGTGACTGGAAAACTAGATTTATGGACAGTCATCGTCGAGCAGTTAAATACAATTTTACTCATGTATTTATCATAGACTTTGACCTAGTAGTCAGCTGTTTGCTTACTCTAATTATACACAAAGGTATGTTTAGGTAACGCATTTTGCATGCAGCGATATCAACCCTTAGTGGCTCGGATATATTCAGAAGTTTTCCATAGCCTGATAATCTGACGGAAATTTACTCGAAAGCCGTTGGAACTCCTCCATATTTTGGAATGATATAAAATATATTCATATGGGTAGGGCTAATGTTAAGGTAAATTTCGGACCCCACTTTAAGCAAAAAGGTCCAATCCCGATTTGCCTATCCGTGTGTGCATAATGTGGACTTAAATTTTCCAATTTGCTCATGTCTGGGTTCGTGTGAGCATTTCTCGTTTTAGAAGTATGGAAATCACAAAGAGCAATGTTGAAAACAACGTTACATTGCATTGAATAGTATCTCTTATTCAAATGTCGAAGGCTGGTTATAATACGACCCCCATATCAGACTGTGGTAGTCGAGGAAAATCGACTGATTGACTTTCTAGGTTATTCACGATATCTACCATAGGTGTTGGAATTACCAGGAACCAGATGTTCTTGGTTACATTTTTGTGTATTTTATTCTTCGATCATTTGTCGGGATTTCGATTCTGGGTTCGAGTTCCAGCCAGATCTTTGGTTTACAGTGTGTTTCTTCCTTCATCTATTTCATCAAACAATCATTATCGTCACGATTAACTGAAAAGTAGAAAACATTGTTACATAATATAAATACAAAACAAATTCTGTCCTCGTAGGATCACCTTTGTGGATAACTTGATAGTTGAGAAACGCTCGACACTAAAAGACATGAAAACAGAGACGTTCTTGCTGTTATTACTATTGTCCTTTTTGTTGCAACTTTAATTAAGTTATTTAATCCATTATCTGCTTGTGGTGTTTATTTCCCACGCCTTTGCAAGCAAATTCCAGGGACACACATGCAATGCTATCGTCTTTCACGAATCAGTTGTTCAGCTCGTTATTTTTAATTCATATATTTTTTGTTGTTGTTACAATCTTCCTATGAGATGAGATTAGTTGTGCGAATCCCACGACAAATAAAATAAAAATCACATGAACATGTTGCGAACTGTTGAGAGACAAAAACGAACTTGAAGACTTCAAGACTCGAGATGTCATTCTTTCTCCTTGTGGCTAATGCCGATCGGAAGAGTAATGTCTTCTGTGCTTAGCACCGAGGCGTTATGAAGCAAAGAGTGGGTTTTTAAAACTGGCATAAATTCTTCAAATAGGCAGTTGAACGGTTGATTCCAAACTTGGAGGTAGTAGCGATTAACCAAAAGTGGCAGAAATGTGACGTTAAATAAATCAAATCCAAATTTGAAGGTTTTTTTGCGCCAACGGTTCATCGTTTATTCGGGAGATTGCAGCTTCGACGAGCGTGTTTAGTGATAGATCTATGATCTGGCCACTAAAGGTTCCGAGTTCGGTTCCTAGCCTGGACGTCCTTTTTGTGAATTGTGATAGCTTCATTCACCACTTTCATGCAACGATCAATTATTGTCGCGATTATCCAAAAGTGGCAGAAAAGCAACGTAAAATGTTTTCGAAAGTTCCTCTTCTTTCGAAAAACTGCTATGATATTCTAAATTCTGAAAAATTACATCTGCTTAGAATTTCTTCTAGAGCATTCACATGAATCTTTGTGTGGTTTGCTTTCGCTGTTGTCAAGATATTCTCAATAGTTTCGTTACTACGTAAGCCGATTTTCCATCACAGACATCTAGTCAACATCGAGAGCAAGTCACACAAAAATTCACGTGAATGCTCTAAAAAGATTTGTAAGCAGATGCAATTTTACAGAATTTGGAATATCATGTTTTTCGAAAGGAGATGAATTTTTGAAAATGGCTTAGCTAGCGCACGGAGCCTTAAGTTCCCAAAGCCGCCCAGGTTAATGTTGGTACGGTATCGTTCACGAAGGCTACAGGAGCTTCTTCCCACTCTCTAGGCCCTTCCCATCGCCTTCTCCTCCCCGTTGCGGTTATCAAATAAACGACGTTAATTATATCAACCAAACAAATCTTAATTTATCAGTTTTTCAAAGGAACCCTAATAGCCTCTGTATCTTCATTAGTTGTAAAGTTACATAAAAAATGGATCAGACTCTCATCAAGATCTAAGTGTTAGTATGTAGGCAAAAGACAAACTCAAAATTTAATGATTGCCGTGGCTACGAGAAATTACTAAGGGTTTATTCAACTTTATTCTCTGCTCTTCTTGAGACTGTAGGGTTCTGTACCGACGTGATACTGAAAATGATCTCCTCTTTGGAGGCGACTTCTTGGTAACGAACACCTAATGAAATAATACTGCATGTATCCTACCGTTGCCATGGTCTGTGGGATGAAGACAATGAACAAGATCTTTCTTTCCTCTTTTTCATGAATGCGTGGCAACAGATACTGGTGGGCCACTTGAACTTTTTCTTCAGCAAGGACAACCAGTTGTCTTTTTTTTATCCGTCGCTAGTGTAACATGCCTACCACAATGTATGAGGTTTTACTAGGTTTTGCCACAACCTACATAAAAATTTGAGACTAGTTACTGCGAGACTCGATGGTTACTTTGGATGTCATAAATTCATTCTAAAAGTGTAGGATCAACTCTGTTTCTCGAAGGTTGAACATTGCAGTGGGTGCAAGTCGAGTGATAATTTCCCTCATCCTGCGGTCGCATAAGATCTAATTGATCCAAGTTCATTGTGAGTTGAAGCACGCGTATGCTTCTCATCTGATCATTCACGTAGACATAGTTTAAAGAATTCGGATCGCTTACTTTCGCAGCTGACGATAGTTGTCGGTTGATCTCAGTTGGAGATTAATTAAAGATCTGGTTCGGCGGTAACAAAGAAACGATGAGATCACAACCAACAATAGTCGTCGACGACAAACAAAAGAAGACGGGTTGCCAAGTTATTTTAAAAAAAATAATAGAAATATTCATCTTTTTGTGAAGCTCATTTCCTGCGAGAAATAGTAATATTTTTTGTCCCTTTAGCTCCTTGGCCAAAACTTCCTAATCGATTTAAATGGAACGACTCAAGCTCGCGTCTTGCAACAATCAAATTCCACTCTGCCTCTGGTTTCTACCTCGACAGGTATTGTGATTGTTGTTTTGTAGATTCTTGACTGGTAGCAGGTGAACAACCTGTTTTTGTCCACTTTTGTTTTCTCTTTCGGTCTTTTTTTTAATCCCATTACTTCTTTTTTTCCTTCTTGCACTTTTTTTTGTTTTAGTTAGGATATAACATTGTTAAATGAGGAACGAGGCATAAGATGAATTGCTTCCTCGCAAACCACGCTATTGCCTGAAAGGAATGGCGTCGTTGCCATTGTAGAGCAGTAGTTTTTCTAATACGGATTTTTGATCTAAGATTGTTCATAGGTTCCAATTAGGGGCAGTGCCAGAGTCCACGCAGAATCAAACTCCCTCACCCTGTCAAAATGTAAAAGCCAATTTCGTGGTAAAAATAAAATAAAAGTGTATAGATAATGGTGAATATGTTGGGAATCTTCCTTTTTAGAATGGCGTAATATGAATGTCAAAATACATTTTTATTTTAATATGAGGCTCACCCAAATCATATATTTACCCACACTAGAAAGTCTGGCGCCATGGTTCCAATAGAGATTTTCGTGCCCTTTTGGAATGGGAGTGTAAACTTTCGTAGAGTGTCTTTATACCCATTCAAGGTACGCATCGTACCTTATTCTTTGATTACATAATGTCCATTTCTAGCCATTTTAATATAAATTAACTAAGCTAATATCCCTTGACGGTGGAAAAGTGTACTGGTGTTTTGGTGATTATAGTTGTATTGTTGCATAAACAATTTTGAACACTTACTTCTATTATAACAACAACAACAATTCCTTTATTTAGCAGAAGTTGAGCCACAGGCTACTTTACCTCCTACACCTTGTCATAAGTGTTTGTAATCTTAGCAAGCATTTCTACCAAATGTCATGCAAATTTACTTCCCATTATTTTGGATGCAGCTATAATACTTGTAGTTGGGTTATATCAAAATACCATGACACCATTGTGGTTCAACTTTACAGGTTCGTAAATCATTGTACAAGTATCGCATTTACATACACATGGATATTGAACCATGCGAGAATACTGATCTCATACACGCTGCCAGTTCAGCATTTTGACCTTTTGTGCAAACGGTTCCGGGTTCGTTTTCCGGTGCGGATCCAGAATTTTAGTGCTGACCCAACATGACGAGGACAACTGAACAGTTATTCTAATAAGAAATACAGCAGTGGACGCGGTAAAAAACAGGAACAGGAAATGGTAGTGGGCGTGCTGATTAAACGTCACCCAACGTAAAGCTCTCTGACCTGTACGTGAATTGAATTTGAATGTTAGTTGAAATTAGAAACGAAATTACAATTCAGTTCAACAATGCTTTTAAATAAATATGCAATCATATCCAAAATACACACAAGATGTCCCATTGAATAAAAACGGCAAAATGTATTCATACATTTTTCATTAAAGTCGATTCACGCACATGGCTCTTGGTGTTAAGTGCACTGATCTGTTATAAATTTAGCATATCAAAGACATGTTTTGTTAATTCGCAGTGAGAAAGATTTTTCAAGCACGAAACCATCTAATTATGGTACCGAGAGGATCTTGTAAAAATCGAGCCGAGAAGACCAGACCATTCAAGACTTGTCGAGTTGAAACCGAGAGCGATGCTCGTCTCTGTAAAATCAAGACGAGGTCGCCGTCTTTCAAAACTGGTACGATACCTGAAAAAGTTACCTGAACCAAATTAATTTTAATATGTGACTTCTTCAGACATATCAACCGGATATCTAACCCTTACTATTCAGTTAAGTCACATATTTTGTTAAAGTAAATGCAAAGTCAGCCCATTGTTGACAATTGCGAGCCATCAGGATAAAATACCATTTTTTTCGAAGATCCGGAATGCCGAAATGAGGTGTAAAAAGAAACATAACAAGGAAAGATGTTGGCATTGATAATCTCTATGCACTCTGAAAGTTTTGTGCAGAGACTGGAACGAGACGGATGTTTCGACTTTTGATTTCGCCACCGAAGTTTCCGGGTTAGGATCTCGGCCAGGGCATGGGTGTTCTTTGTGACTGTCACTTTCTCAGTTTCACTTAACCATCATTCATCCTCATCGTCGCGATTAGTCAAAATTGTCAGAAGATAGACGTAAAATAACTAAATCAATCGTGTCGTTTCGATACCATCCCTAAAAGCATTAAATATTGTGTGTATGTAGCTTGTACGTTCAGCAGCCACTGGAGAGGAAGCATGCAAAACAGTGCATAAGTAATCCACCACGATAACAAGTGTAATAATAATAATATAGGAAAATTATTGGGTAAACGACAACCCCAAAAGCCCATATAAATGAACACCACTGGATGATGCCATCTCTTCCATTGTAGTCAAGATCCAGAATGTTCGGAGCTATACTTCCACAATGTGTCATCATCCTGGCACGGTGCGATGCCGAGTTGAGTTTTGGTTTCAAGTCCATTTTATGCACAGGAAGGCTAATCGGGACTGGACCTACAATTTAAAGTGGGATCCGAACCACTTGTGCCCCACCAGGTGTCGAACCCGGGACTCCTTGATTATAAGGCGACGACGTTACCACTACGCTATTGGGGAGGCCGCGCTGCAATGCCAGGCGATAGCGCTACCGTTGTCACGGACACTTCTGAGTTGTAACGATTTTACTGAAAGTCAATGGTAACGTTAGTTGTTACAATACAGAAGTGTCCGTGACTGTCTACGTTTGAAGAAATAGTGCTGTTTCTCCATACTTTTTCTTCCTCCACTTTTGCATTCTAAAACTCAGTTTCGCAGTCTCCCTACAATTATCTTTACGACCAGTAAGTGTTCCTCCGCCTTATCTATCGCTTCCTTGTCCCGAAGAAAAGAAAAGCTGAATCTCGTTACGGAAGCAGCTTGACAGGCACCAGGTGTTGGAATAATTTCAGTTTGTCAAGTATGGCTCTTTCATTGCCGAAAGGCAGCAGTTGGTCGTAGCCTCCGGTGGGCACAAGTCCATGCATTCCCTTGTTCCTTGCGTTCTTTCTTTGCCATAAAAAATAACATACTTAGCATTAGAATCAACTGGTGCCATTTGATTGTGGAGGGAGAGCGAAGGCAGATTACCGCGCGCGTGACACAATTCTTCCACCCCACAAAGGCCCCTTTCATGGTACTTCATTGGGATGCAAACACTCTTCTACATTGTGGTCACATTGCGGGTATTACTTTCTTCTTCTCTTCTTTGATTCGGTGTTCTAGTTCAGATTTCCTGAAGCTGTTTTCGGCCACGGTTGTGGACTGTTGTCGTGTCTTTATGGGTGTTTGGACCTTCAAGAAGGGACAGCTGATGTTCATGTAGCTCATGCCAACATTTACGCAGTTGCGTCACACAAGTGAACGCACACATGTTATCACGCTCCGCAGATCAAACCAACGGTTTTTTATACAGAACATGATGGGACCGTTGGTGATAGACAGAAAGGGGAGAACACAACATAGCAACAACATGCGAAAGCGCGGATATTGAGAGAGTGGTCGCCATTTTAGTAATTATCTTTCCTGAGCAGCTGTTTATTTTCCAACCCATACAGTGCTCGAAAGCTGTTGTTGGCAACAGATGCCCCATATAAATGAGGGCGATATCAGATATCTGACGAAAAGACACTAATTATCACTATACCTGTCTCATTTGATCGACATGAGTGGAAGATATGCATGACCTTGAGTTCCTGACAAAATGTGCACTAAAATTCTGGAACTGTACCCTAAAATTTTTATATTATGCTCTCTACTAATGCTTTATAGCTTCACCAATACCTCTGGGGCACACGAATAGCCATGATTACAAGAATTGAAGAAATTATTTTCTGTAGGTCCATATTTCATGATGGTTGGGTAATTAAATTTCCCAACGTAGATAATGAAATTGTTTGTATTTTAAGAATAACACCGTTTGCAAAGCAGAAAAGAGAGACTAATTGTTTAATTTACTTCGCTTTTGGCTTATCGCGAAGATGAGGATGAGTGCTGATTTGACGGAACTGATGAAGGGACACTCACGAAGAGCACCAAGCCGGGAGTAGAACCCGGGACCAGGAGTCGTCGCACACTGTGGTAACCACTACCTTATTGTTCATTGCGTTGTATTTACTGTAATTTTATAACGCACAGTAGCGTACACGTTTAATACAATATATTCCGAAATTTCGTTTACCTGAAACATGCGCGGCCTCATCGAATTTTACAAGAAAATCACTATGATAAATCATTTATTAACAGAAGGGAAAAACACCCCTCTCCGTTGGGAACGTATTCAGAAATATGGAAAGGTAGAAATTCAGTGATATTAACCCTATAGCGCTACAGCCCAATATTGGGTCTTGGTTTACCTACCGGCTGCTGGCCTCCCTCCCACGCGGCCCACCAGGGTAGCGTGGAGATCTGCAGCCAGACTAGGGGGACGGGTGGTCCGACCAACCCCCAGCCGTTACGCTCACTCACTCGGAGCTCCCCAATTTCCTCACGATGGTGGGTTGCCACCGGCCCTATACACATTACACAGGCCGAAAATTCCCGGAGACTGAACCCGGGATCGAACCCATGCCGTCCCGCAACCGCTGTCCAAAGCAAGGTGCCTTTGACCGCACGGCCACGGAGGAGGACTTCAGTGGTATTACTTCCTCTAATTCGAACACTGCTGATTTCGAATCCAAATCGAGATATTTTCTTAATTTTGCCCAAAATTTTCTTGTATATTTTACATGTGATATCAAAGCCCTTGGACGTATATTCCCGATATTTGCGAAGCTTTCGGTTCTAGACTAAGGATCGATCTATTGAAATTTTGTAGTCATCCGAACGCTGGAAAACTTATGTACCGTTTGAACGAATTACAATTAAACAATTACAACTTTACAATTAAAGTTAACCACGTTATCAAATACCTATATACTTCATTGGTTTTATTTTGTCTCTCCCCGACGTGGTGGTTAGAATATCATGTTGCGAAACTCCTATTCTTGGTAAAGTTGCAATTTTTGTGGTATTTCTGTCAAATCTTTCCATATCCGCGGATAGTCTAATGTTAAATATACATTTCAATCATCGATTTTCAAAGTCTGTACTCACCTCACTTAGTACTCCGGCAGTTTGTTTCTTTATACAGTATATTTGCAGAATATACAATTCAACATACAAGTGTAGCAATATACACTGTATAAAACATGACTTATTACTAACTTCTTTGCCCCTGTACTTTTACCGGTTTTTCTTAATTTACTCTGCCTAGTTATGCGTATAGAATTTCGTTGCAATTACTGTTTTGTCTTCATATCCAGCCACACTTTTTGCTATCTCTTCTGTGCAATTTGTATAATTCGTCGTAAACTCTTCACCAAGGTTGTTTATGGCGCATCTTGCTTTTTATTACTTAAGAATACGACTTTTTAATGAGATTACGCCAACGTACGCCATGCATAGCCGATATGTGGGTTATTCGTGAGAAGTGGCGTGTCTTGGACGAGTTTCTACGTCAACGCAATGTAAAGCACATCCGAATAAATTTCTCAGGGTGGAGCGTCCCAATATTTGGGCGGAAACCGCAAGGTGAAACATTAAGAGTATTTAAAGAAAAATCTGTGAAATTATAAATTGATTTTCGTAAGTATGTATGGAAGAGGACAGGCACGGAACCTAACAGATAGAAATATTAGCAGAAACCGCACCACTGAACAGGAAACTCTAGAACTTGAAAATTTAGCCACATGACGTTTTTATTTCAATTCGTGACCATTACGTTGTGGAGGGCTGACCGAATGAAAATGGAGATGGACAGTTCGCCTACTATTAACTTTTGCCGTTGTATGTACACTTCTCAACTTCTTATTTGACCGCCCCGAAAGAATTCTAAGTCCGAAAATCGTAAACTTAGCAACATTGCACTTCAACGCCAGCTGAGAGTAGCCAACTTTGAGTTCGTCATTCAACTAGACGAAAAACGCTGCGGTGAAAGGATTCCAATTTCGCACATTCCATGAACTTATAAACTATCAATCGCTAATATAATACACACTGAAACTGAAATAGTAAATTGAAATAAGAATAAGAATGAGAATCGTGCGAAATTGTAACAATTCTGCGTGCTCGACTTGATATCACATAGGTTTGAAACACTGAACAGGGGTTTTCTCCACCTGGAGTAAATCGCCATCAAGTTTGAGTAGAAAGAGGCAAATTTCTGAGGAGTTTATGCGACATTTTATTTACAATGCCCTGCACAATATCGAACAGATCTAAAAGAAATCATTTATTTCACGACTTGTGGAGAAAACATGCTGGAACACAGGAAGATCGATTTTATCATAAACATCTACGTGTTTGTAAGGGAATGTTGTCATTAAGTTAACGTAGAGCAGTTGGTTAGACGCTGGTATCCATATTTTTCAACATACTTGAAAGGTCGCGGGTTCAAATCCCACCCTCTATTTTTTTTTTTTTTTTTTTTTGTGTGTGTGTGCTAAACAGAGACAATTGATATTTCAACACTGTAAAATATCCGATGCACACTTCAAGGGATGTCTCTTCTGCACATTTTCTCCCTAAGAAGGTTAATGCTTATTCAGTTGCTTGCCAGGATTTAAGGTTAAAACTTTTTGTATTTTAGCTATTCGTCATAAGCTGAGTTAACACACATTATGACTAATTTACATATAATATATATGCATTCAGGATGCTGTAGGTAATGGTATTTAATCCTGGGTTCGAATCCTGGTCAGGCATGGGTGTTCTTTGTAAGTGTTCCTTCATCAATTTCATCATCCCATCACCCATTCTCATCTTCGAGATGAACCAAAAACGTCACAAAGGCGAAGTAAATTAAACCAAATCATCAATCAAGTAATGGAATTTAAGATAAGTATTGTGTACGCTCTTCACTCCACAACTAAAATATTAATTATTTCAAAATACTAACACACAAACACACACAATTATAATAGGAAATAATCCACTACATTGATGTATTGAATTTTTGTAACGAACGGGAGAGTTTAATGTATTCAATTCGCTAAGATTGGTTATGTGATGTCGTTTATTTAGTAATGACTGTTTTTGTTCCCCTCACTTCGATCTTCCAATGCATCTAAATCTAATAATAAATCCCCAATAAACGTAAGTAAATACCTTTTGCGACCGAGGCCGATGCGATAAAAATCTACTAATAACTATTTATATATTACGTGACATCTAATAAATGCAAAACTTTAGAATGATCATTAATTCGGCACTGCTTTATATCCAAAATACTTGTCTAATTTCAACAAAATAATACTGTTATTTCAACAGAAAGTATATCTAACGAACTTTCCACCAAATTCGCAATATTCAAAACAGCCACCCTCAGACTTGCTTATACGTTACTTGATTCTGCCATTCCACGTGGCACGTGATTCAGTAATATAATTGAAATGGTTTCCGAAAATTCTAAACGCTTCATCATTACTGCCACCTCCTGATATACACAGAGAGATCATCCAAGAACAGTATATATATATTTTACGTCCGATGCCATACTCCTTCCGAAAATAAAATTCGGCAGCATGAGGAATCGCAGTTACGACCACGCTTGCCAGTAACAAGCACGTTATCCGTCATCCCTTCAATCCCTGAAGATAAAAGAGCTCTCGAAACCTCGGAAGCCTATCCAGAAATAACCTCGTTGATATCCCGGTAAATCCTCTTCATCAAAGTTCGCATGAGTTTAGGCAAAATTTGAGCTAAAATACACTGCAAAATACCGGGCATTTGTGTAGAGAGGAACTTATCCACAATCTGTGGCAAAGAAATGTTTGGAGCACTGGCAGGTGGTTGTTGCCGCAACCATGTTAGGAAACTTTTTGTCTATTTCCTTGTAGAACAGTTGGTAAGACGTGTATTTTTTTTATCTAAAATGAAAGATCACAGGTTCAAATCCTAGCCGCTCAATTTCTTTTCTGTTGAAGTGAACACAGAAGTACGATATTTACTGAATACAAAAAATTTGAAATAATTAACCTTGAATATAACAGATTACTCTATGAAAAACAAATCGCATGATTACAACTCTAGAGTTTCAAGAGTATTCCTTACGCATACTTTCATTCGACGTCTTGTGTATATTTCTATAATAACATGAGGTTTTATATAAAGCAATGTGTCCCCAAAACTGTTTATTGTTCAATTTCCAACATGAACATTGAAACTTGAATGCTTCGGTGATGTTGCATTAAGACCCGAAGGAATCAATTTTATGAGTGGAATAGATTTATTATGTGAATAAATATGATGTTGCAATTATTGTTTTGGGGAGAAGATCGTTTAATTATCGTTTTTATTGTTTTTTTTGTGGACGAAAAAATTGTGACAAAAACTTTACTAAGTATTACATAAAAAAAAACGTGAAAGCTGAGCCGGGTTTGAACCAATACCTCAAAGAGAAAAGATGAACGTAAGAAGATGTATGCTTGTCTGAAACGTTACAACTACGCTACAGATGTTCCGAACGTGTGTGCGTGTTTAGTAATACCAAATACTTTTACACATGGATGTAAAGAGCACTCGTTGTAGCACATTTGTCATAATTATTCTTTATTTATTTGTTAAATGAAAGTAATGTAATTGTAAATAATGGTTAAATTTATTTTATTATTCCTGACATCCTTTTCTGGTATGAATTCGTACGAAACTTTTCATGGCTGAATGTAATTGGAAGTCGTCTTTGAACCAACTGCAGCATCACGTGATTAACTATACCAATAGAAGACCTTATTTCCTTTGAACTACGCTCTAAACAGAGGCATGCAACATTTCTTTCTTCAACCTCGCGAAGAATGGAGCACTACAACAAATCCACAAGAGAAAGAGTGATCAGTTTGATCGAGGGAGCTGGATTGTCACCTGGTTTAGCTGGCGAGCAGTATGGCGTTCCAGCACGGACAGCAAGGAGGTGGTGGGCTCGATACGAAGAAACTGGTGAGGCATCACGGAAAAGACGCGAGAGCTGGGGCCGTGTTTCGACACCAGTGCAAGACGATCGGCTGATAGCGGAGTGTGAAGCCAATCCATTCCAGTCAGCCACTCAACTCAAGGCAAGGGCCGATTTTCCTGGTTGCCCACAGACAGTTCGGCGGAGGCTGGCTGCTTCTGGTTTACGGGCACGAAGGGCAGCAAAGAAGGAGGTCTTGACGGATGCACACAGAACTGATAGGCTAGCATTTGCTGAAGAAAATATTGATAGGATTTGGGATAGAGTAATCTTCTCAGACGAGAAAGTATTTTCTACTGCAAATGATGGTCCGGTTCTGGTCTACCGGCGTCAAGGACAACGATTTGATCCCCATTTTTTTGCTAACTCACGTCGGCGTGGACGCGTGAGCGTGCCTGTCTGGGGTTGGATATCTCTCGGTGGCGGAGGTGACCTACACCGCATAGAAGGACGTCTCAACGGGATACAGTACGTGCACATTTTGGAGCATGTTATGGTTCCTGGCGTGCGAGCTTTGTATCCCGAGGGAAATATTGACTTCCAGCAAGACCACTCCTCCATCCATGATTCAGCCATCGTTCAGCGTTGGTTTTCTGAACGAAACGACATACATCTAATTGACTGGCCACCCATGGGATGCGACATCAACCCAATTGAAAATATGTGGGCCGAGGTCGTTCGATGTTTGAAAGAAAGCTGGCCCGATCCACCACCTCGCAGAAGTGATGAACTATTTGACCACGTCAACAATGCCTGGAATGAAGTGTGCACTTCGCACAGGTATATTCGACATCTTGTGCAATCCGTTCCTCGACGCCTGAGACATGTCATAGATGCAGGTGGCTACTGGACAAGATATTAAATAAATGTTCAATTTTCCCAAACAGTCCTTTTCAGGACTAACAAATTAAAAAAAAAAAATACACTCGTGTAAGAAATAATTTGGAACCTTTCATATATTATTGTCTTACAGGCCTCAATATAAATAAAAATATCCAGATGAAGTGAGGCTCGAACCCTAATCAAAGACACAAGTGGAAGTGGAAATGGGTGCCTTTACCGGATGTGCCACAAAGCTACAACAGAATGAACTCCACAGCTAATACAATATCTTAATTTTTGTTTTCTATTCATGCATATACCTATTCTATCTGGAAAACGGTTTTCTTTTAAAGATTTAGATCACCTATTTTTAACCCTAAAGATCGTAAAGCATAACCATTCATTAGTTATTTCCTTGCTTTGTTGGGGATTTTCCTGTAACGAAGGCACTGATTTGCAGCTAAAATCGAGCTTCCCTTACCTGCTGATCTTACCGAATTTAACACATGTTCGTTTATCGTTTGTGCAACAATGGCCTTCTTAAATTATGTTACATTGCACCTCTGAGTGAGTGAGAGAGAGAGAGAGAGAGAGAGAGAGGAAGAAGTTGTGTAGCTTGTGGAAAGCAGGCTAGAATTATATTCAACACTTCATAGAAAAATATATTGAGAAACTGGAAACTATGGAACGATGTTTTCGCGAAAGGAAAACTTATGTAAGAGGAAAGTGAACATGCAGATAGAGTAATTTTAATCACAATGCCGAGCTGGACACAGTAACGACGTTACAAGAAAACAACCTCTAGTTACCTTCAGTACAGAAACGTCTTGTCAATTTCTTAACTTATTATTATTGACTCATAATGTGTGTTAACACAACTTATGACGCACAGCTGAATGAATTTGATTGAATTTCTGACGAGTATTGACGAGCATATAGGGCCTTGGCCTATCTCCCGACTGCCAGTCTCCTTCCCACAATTCTACCTAGAGGTGTGAGTTCTTCAACTGGTATGAGGTGACGTGGGGTCAGCACGTCGAGCCCTCAGCCGTTATAGAAGATTTTTATGACCGGGTTACGCTACTCACTCGTAACTTCCAAGCAAAGAACATTCTATTTGTATCAGTGGTGTATGCTGGTTCTAACGAGTGGGTAATCTCCGACCTTTTGATCCTCAAACTCCAAAAGTTTCCGTGCAATTTATGTCAAGCTCCATATTGGATTTAGGAATATTGTGTCGGAATATTTGTCTTATTGCTACGATCACAATCAATTAATTCTCGTTATTGCAGTTTACTATACGTGTAGAATTTCAAATAATAAAACAAGACAGTATTATAAAGCTATAAAAAAACAGCCTGTGAAATATAAAATGAAAGACGTGCACTAGTGAAATAAAAACCCGCAATATTAATTTAAGTGCAAAATTCAACTTACTCCAGGACCCGATCACTTGTGCCGTACCACATCCAAAGCACGCTGTTTGTCCAGTTCACGTCAATACGTGTCTTTGCGAAAGATTGCAGCTTAACAAAGGAAGTTATGTGACTTTTGGATTTTTCATGTTTGACACAAGTGTTGCAAATATTACAGTATCAGCCACGCGTCCATACATTCTTTTCAGCCCCGAAAAGTAAGCACGGCCAACAAGAATGCAAAGCTTATTAACACTTATACTTCCTGTCAACCATGGTGTTTTGTCATAATTTGCTTGCGAATATGCCTCACATATTCCCGATTTTTGTCTTTGTGTGTAGAAATAAGTTCAAGCGATGACACTGGCCTACCTGTATTAACAATTTGCAACTTCTCCTGAAAAGATCTTGTTCCAAAAGGTTTCACCAGCAAATCTTGTATCACATCCATTACCCTTTAACACAGCACTATCACGACAAACACTAACACCTTAATAAATAATAAACACGAAGCCAACGACTACACGCATTCAGTTTCACGCGCCAAACTTCTGTTGTTGTGCTCCTGGCTCAGAAAGAAATTCCCTATGAATGATAAAAAAAAATCCCTTTCCGAGCTCGAAATGACAGGTTTTTAAAAGTTCGAATCATTGCAGGTCAGAGCCAGAATTTTATTTCGGGATGGGGATCATCCCTTATTAGCAGCCGCCACATAAAGTTGAAACAGTGGGGTTAGAAGTCCTGAAGATGAATCTCAGATTATTACAACGTATTATGCAAAGTGTTTAATCCTGCTAATGAAGTAAAATTAATTATCACTATACACTTTTTAAATTAGATATTTGTAGGATTTCGGGGAGGGGGGGTTTCAGCCCCCCCGAGTCCTCCACCTGGTTACGTGCCTGATGTGTTTTTTTCGTTTATGTTTAATTCGTTCATCTTCATCACTATTAATCTAAACAGGCGGAATATAGCAACTTAAATTAACTAATATATATAATTTATTTTTCATATCTTTCCCTTTAAAAAATATTCAGTTCCGTGAAAGAAGTATTCTCGCTGCTTTTGAAGATTAGACAGGAGAAACAATCACTATTTTTGTAAATACAAGGATTGGGGGGAGTCAGCAAATAGGTGCTTTAATTTCTTAAGCTTTAAATTTTAATTCAGTTTGCTTCATCTTCAATATTTAAGTTTTTCCCTTTTGATAAATTTATGTTCAAGTAACAGAAATCAGCAAGACAGAAGCAAATGTAAAGTGAAAATTAGCGTAGAATTGGTTTGCCCATGTTATTCAGTTTTCCTGTTCTTCGCACTCTACCGGGTATGTTTTCCCTATTCAGCGGAGGGAATGGAGAGGCTCTGAAGGTTGAGAGTGCGACCGGTGGACTCTCACAAGAAGGAGCTTACCCTGGGCACGGAATCACCGCGCCTGAAAAGCAATGTTTCCTCCCCCTCTTTCCTTTCTCCTCCCTCCTCGCCAAGGGTTGCAAGGGAAGCGGGAGGAATGACGTCAGGGTGAGATTCCCTGTAGACATTCCACCGGCTGGAGAAAGGTTCCCGGACATTCGGCGGCAAACGATTGGAAGTATTCGCGCGCTGGAAGCAAGGAAATGTATGCATCGAAATTGGTTTGGAAGAAAATTGGGAAGAAATGTGTATATATATACATTTTTTTTTTTAAAAAAAAAGAAATACAGCCGGGTCATCTGCTATTACCTAGATGACCCAGAGTATACGCCGCTGATTTGTATATGTTTCTCTATTGTTGTTTTAAGTCTACTTGCTGCACAGACAGACTATTCGGTACTGGATCTATATTTTAAACTAGAATCCGAAGCAACGTGCCTCCACCGGTTGTTGAGCCCGGGACCCCTTGATTACAACATCCTGTTTAAGAACAGATATTAATGACATATAAGTTCTTAAAATACGCGTATGTGTTAACATAACTTATGACAGCTGAATGAAAGGATAAGTTTTTCCTACATCCTGCCAATCACTGAAAGTTTAAGAACATTAGTAGAAATATTACTTGAGGCATGCACAGTGGCAACGATTAGACGGGGGGGGGGGGGGTAGAGGAACAGTTGCCCTCCCACTATGCTAAACCTTATCTCCCAAGGGAAACCCCCAGTTTTGATACCTTGCCCCATCAGTTTTGGAACTCAATCGCCGCCACTGAGTATGCATCGCATAAATATTTACAGTAATATCATATAATCTTATATTACGTTATTACAACACTTCGTATTCGGTAAATAAAAAAGAAAACAATCAGCAAGGGGTGGGATTTGAACCTACGATGTTTCGATCTTGACGAAAACAGTAAAAAATGCAAAGTGTTGTCATCTAACCAACTACTCCAGGAGATTTCTAACGAAAACCTCAGTAAAGCACGTTGATCTCAGTTGAAGAAACCTTGTGCCGGAGTTTCGAACCATTTTTCGCCAATAACCAAGGAAAAGACACACTTTGCAGAATCGTTTGGTGTTGTGCAAGGTATCTTTCATAAAAATTTCGTATAAAATCATCATGAATTTGCCTCCTTGCATTCAAATGTGACGGCAATTCTTTCCAAGTGGATGAGAACTTGTTCAGTGTTTCAAAATGCACATAAATTTACCTCTTTTCAAATTCAGAGCGAGGAATCTTGAAATATTTTCAACATTCGTATTTCTACTTAACATTTTTTTGTCTACTCATGTATTTTATTAGTGCTTTAGGGTATCTTTACTTTATGGAATGTGAAAGAATGAAAAAAAAATTCACGAGCGTTTTCATTCAGGAAGAAGAAATGTTGCAAAGTTGGCTACTCTTAGTTGGCTCTGAAGCGCTATGCTGCCAAATTTACGAATTCCGGACTTTGAAATTTTTCAGGGCGGTCAAATAAGAAGTTGCGAAGTGTACATACTTTGTCTAGCGGATTCGGAAACGGGGATGTCCCATTTTCTGGTTACATTGTAAAGCAACATTTTGTAACGCAAATTCATTTATGGTACTGCTGTTGTTATTCTGTCGTTGTGCTTGTATTCTTATTTTTAGTACTAATATAAGTGCAACATATTACTAGACACTGTTTAACAAAAAAAAGAGAGAAATTATTATTATTTTAAATATGCATTTATTGAACACGTTTTTATTGTTGTACAGGTAAGGAAGTAGCATTTCGAATGAAAATAGCCTGCTTGTTTTGTCTTTATTCAAATTGTTTTTGGCGTGCCCACACCACATGAAACGTTTTTCACGAGTTCTCATCCAGAATAAAGAAACTTACAGTTACTTTTGAAAAATCAGTAACTGAAATCGATCTAATTCTCAAAGTGAATAAATGGCCTCCCCGATGGCGAAGTGGTAGCGTCGTTGCCTTGTAATCAAGGGGTCTCGGGTTCGATTCCCGTTGCAGCCACATAGTGGTTCGGATCCCACTTTAAAATGCAGGTCCAGTCCTCATTAGCCTTACTGTGCATAAAGTGGGCTTAAACATCAATCAATCAATCAATGTGAATAACTAACTGTAACTGCGTTACTTTTCGAGTCAAGGAAAGGAACTTTCGGAACGCTGGCTGTTGCATTATGTTCCTAAGACAAGTGTAGTTCCCTGAGACAAGAGTAATTTAGTTCGTATGTGAATCCAGAGCATGCCATAGACAATAATGCAGAAACAAAAATAAAATGCTTTGGGGAGGTTTTCGAACAGAATCGGAGACACCAGAACTTACAGGGGAAGGAAATGAAGCCGGTTGTTAGCCAGTCAAATGAAGACATTCATTCTTTCTGTCCCCAGCAAAAATTCTGAAACTCGAAATCCGCAGTCCAACAGCAGGTGCTCGGTCTGTCATATAAATGAGCATTCAGAGGCTAAGTGACATGTCAGTTGTAAACTTTCACTAACAAATTGTTCTGCGGCTCTGCTCTTCCTGTTACCCAGTCAGGTATGCTGCCACCAGTGGACACTGTAAATTTCCCCTTCAGCCTGTGCATTGTCTCTTTTTGAATGGAAGACTGGCCCTTTTGGAGGTGAGCGAAGACTCTGGAATGGCGACTCGCTGTTGCTGCACCATTGGATACAATGGCACCATCTTTCTTACATAACGGTACAGGGAAGTAACGTGTGTGGTATTTTGTGAAGACATCTACACAGTGTGCCCAATATGATCGGTAGCAGGTGCGGATCCACGGGAAGACCGCCCTTCCCAACGGCCAAGTTTTTATTTATTTATTTATTCCTTGTTTTGGATGACGAAGTTAAGGCACAAGCCTTTTCTTCCACTTAACCATCTGTATTTTACATTTTATAAATTGATTGTTATAGCTAACCGTTTGTGAAATATATAAAAACTAAACAAAACCATTAAGATACCAAAAAAAGAAATAAGAACATTAAGGTACCAAAAATTGAAAAAAGAACACAAGAAAGAAATAAAAAAATTAAAAATGTGTGCGTATTTATGAAGACTCACATGTTCTGTATTTGGTCACCAAGTTCAACAGGCTCGAGAGAAAAGGGGGGAACCCCCCCCCCCCCGGATGATGCCCGCGCTTATGTCTTGGTACCTAAAAAGACCAGAACGCCTTTTCCATGGAATTTCGGTTCCTCCGTGTTCATTTCCTCGTGACTTTATTTGGTTCAAAGAATACAAAGGCTCGAGAATATTTTTAAAAATTTGATTAAAGTCCACTTGATACTCATGATTGGTTGATCGGAATTGGACGTACAGTTTGAATTTGGATCCGAGCTACTCTGCAAAATGCCTCATAAGAGAATCGAACCCGAGATCCCTTAAGAGAATAGTTTTTTTTTTCTTTTTCTTTATTCACTTTACTCCTCATCCGACCGTTCAGTTTACCGTGGCAAATTATGATAACGACATATTCCAGCTTTGGACACCTATTTTTGCAATACAATGCTTCAGTCTCCAGAACGCGAAAATCAGCTTAGTTTCTGTTTCAGTACTATGTATTGTTTACATAAAACAGTGGAAGTGTAGGTTAGAAGTGATACTCGGTGAGATGACGTGAGATATCCGACCGAAATTTGCCCCTCCCTTCTGAATCCGCCATTGATCGATAGATCACATAGTCTACATAGATAAATAAAACAATACTAAAAATGAATTTTTTAACATCATTTTGCAGAAAAAGTACCATTTTCCAATCATTTTGGTCCGTATCCAGCCGAACTTTTACGAAAACACCCAAATGTCAACCTCCTTTCCTTGGGCTGCATTTTGCAGACTAGCGAGGCTCTGGCGTCTGGATTCACAGCCAGTATAAGTCTCTGTGGGACTCGTATGTCGTCCGTCCATATATGTTTGCCCCTTCATCCATCTCAGCTTTTATACCACATTCATCTCCACCGTCGCGATTAGCCAAACGTGGCAGAAAAGCTATGCTAAATAACCAGGAGCGAGCGAGAAGATGCTTAAAATAAACTAAGTAAATCAGTCTTTCAAGGATTAACTATTGGGAAAATGTAACATGTAGACAAAAAACACACGGCAATCGTGAAAGGGGGGTGAGATAAAGGTGGCAGTCCCAGTGTTCTTTGCAGATGCCCCTTCACCAGTGGCGTAGCGGCCGCCCCCGCAATCCGGGGGCACCGAGGTGTAAGGGCCCCGGAATGTTTTCTCTGCGCTCCTGAAATTTTATATAATTTCAGAAATTCAACACATAGTGTCGGTTATTTTTAAAAAATACGAAATAGACAAAATATAGATCAACAATGACAAAATTTGAACTCTAAATTCACTGAGATGAGCACTAAATAAAAACGCTCGATCGGTGAAGTTAGAATACGTATCAACACAAATAACTGCATGACTGTATCATATCATATCAGAAGACAATGTCTGCGATAATAAGCAGGAGTCTGTTTTTTATTACCACACAAACAAGAAAACTTGGTAATTCATGGACTTTTACCACTAATATTAGTTTTATGTGTGGTATTTAAAATGTAATTTCCCACCAAATATTTATATTCAAATAAGAACTGGTTACAGATTATTTTCGATTTTTTTTTGCTATAGTGTAACAAGGTAGTTCAATTTTATTTTTAGTGTCTTAACACTTCAAAAGCTAACTGTTCTACGTCCTTTACCCTCTGACGTCATCGATGATATGTATACGTTGTAGTATTTTTGATATTTTTTTTATTAGGGGACCCCAATATTTTAGTTGCAGGGGGTCCCCAGGGCAGTTCACTACGCCACTGCCCTTCATTAATTCGATCTAATCACAATTCATCCTCATCGTCGCAATTAGCCAAAAGTGGAAGATAAGCAATACAGAATACAAATACAAGCGATTGTGTTTGGTACTTTGTAATTGTACAGAAGAGTGCACTCACATTTCAATAACTGAAACATAACACTCGTCGTCATGTTGTCAACACAGATTTCTTGATCTACGCGTATTATGTAGTTTTATAGTCAACGCATTTTTTCTCTCTCCCTCTTTTCTCTCTCTATCTCTAACCTCCTCCTCCTTCTCTCTCTTCTTTCTCTCTCCCTCTCTTCATCTCTCTTTTTTTCATTCTCACCCTCTCTCTCTCTTTCTCCCCCTCTCTCTCTTTCTTCATCTTCTCTCCCTCTTTTCTCTCTCTTCCTTCTTCATCTTCTCTCCTTCTTTCTTTACTTCTCTCCTTCTTTCTTTCCTCTCTCTTTCTCCGTCTTCTTCTCTTCCTCTCTCTTTCTCCTTCTCTCCCTCTTCTCACTTTTCCCTTTCTCTGTCTTTCTCTCCCTCCCTCTCTTTCTTCTTCTTCCTCTCTCCCTCTTCTTTCTATCTTTTGTTCCCTTCTCTCAGTTTTTTCTCTCTCTCTCTTTCCCTTCCTCCTACTCTCTCCCTCTCCATCTCCCCCTCACTCTCTGTAGGTGTAGAATGCAGACTGTCGTTGTTTACGCGTAGCGTGACTGTCCCATTAAAACGGCAGTAAGCTTTCTTTAAACCAAGGGTGTCTAAACTTTTTTCTATGTAGGGCCAGTAACTACTTGAGCAGATTATCACGGGTCATATAACAGTTACAGTCCCGGAAATCTCTGGAGCAAGCGAACGAAAACAACTCTTTGCACAAAGTGACTCGAAAGGGCTCGACCAATGAACGCGTGAGAGGGGAAGTGAGTGCATGTAAGGGAAAACGCGGCTGCAGCTACAGCTCACTCGCTTTCTCCCCTTCTCTACCGTTATGCGCGGCCTTGTCCCACAGATTCTCGAGACAGAGATCCCGTAGAAACCAAAGTTATTGTTGAAACCACATGGAAAACCCTGGCGTCCAATTGCAGCGTTACCACAAACAGCACACGGAAGCTCAGTTCACCGGGCAGAAGCATTCACTAAAAGCAACGACACCACTCTGTCATTCACGTTGCAACAACGCCGACGTCTATGACGGAGTGGTTAGGATAGCGCGTTACGACGCCAGAGCTCCCGGGTTTGAATCTCTGCGTTGATATGGGTGTTCTTTCACGAGTTTCATCATATCGTCACTGCTCCTTATCTTTGCGATAAGCCAAAAGTGGCAGAAAAGCGAAGGAAAATAAACCAAATCAAACCAATCGTTGCTACAACGCAGGCGATTGGCCCCACAGCTGGAATGGGAGGAGTCAGGTCAAATATTACAGCTACTCGAGTATAGAAAAATTGGCCAAGTTTAAGATGGGAGTTTTGTAGTTGGTAGAAGTCAGGGTTTTTATATTCTTCCATATTCTTTCCTCGGGAGAGTTTTTAGCAAGACTTGGTGAATGAAAGCTTGTTCTTGTACCTGATTAGAAGCGTTGATCTAAGTACCACGCCTAGATTATACAAACTCTAACTATTTAAATCAATTAAGAGTATTTGCTTTGCGTCTCCTTTTTGTGTGCGTAGCAGCATTGACGAACCTCATGAGAACTGGAGCCACGAGAGAAAATAAAACAAGCCGAATTCTTTTCCCCTTCCACTTCTTCTCCAGTGTTGCGAGCGTTAAAAGCGGGTCGTTACAGCATTGTCTCTTTGGGAAAGCCGACTGGAAGCATAAAGAAATCAGTTAACTTCTCATAAGGAACTCATTTGATTTCGCATACCAACAGCTCATTTACGATGGTTCTTTACCGCGAGAAACGTGCCTATAGATGGGTATGGGATATGCTAACGGTTCATTTTGAGGGCATATTGTTTCGTCAGCGTTGGCCTTAAAATTGACCCGGAAACTGTGACCCCTGGGCCTTTCATTTTACAGCTTAAACGGCAACCAAATTGAAGAAGCTGTAAGCAAATTGAAGGGATGTACCGCAATTGCTCAACTGTGGTGAAATGACTGAACTGCTATTATGACACTGACTTTGAACAGTGTTGAGAAATAAAGGAAGCCTGTGCCTACTTGGTACGTCTTTTGCCATTCAAGTAGAGCGTTGTTGTAATACACGTAACGTACATAAACGACATAATGCACGCATAGGCGTGCGCAGACCCTCTGATTAGGGGGGGGGGCAAAGCCTTGATGAAAGTTCAGTCGGAAAAGAAAAAAAAAACTCATTTTATCTCACTGTTTTAGTTTCATTGCATCGACATTGCAGCAACATAGAGGTACCATACGGAATAAATAAATTGTATCTGAAATGTGATGCGCTTCTTTTCCTCCAATGTGTTCATGCACTTAAGACAAAACTGTTTAGCAGCAAGTCTGAAGTACTTAGTAGTTATAACTTCTCTCTCTGGTAATTCACAATGCATTACAGAGACCAATAAAATTGCGAGCGAGGCGAACAAGAAAATTTTCAGATCCAAATTTTTGCAAATTGAAAACAATATGGATTTTATATGGAACAAAAAAATTCGTCGGCTGCCATGGCATTCTTTTACAATTTTTTTCATTTCGGCGCCCAGGGCCAACTCCCGCCGCCCCCTAGCTACGGCTCTTAACTCGACAAGACTATGATAAAAGCAGAAATTGCGAGCGAAGCAAGTAAGAAAATATTACGAAATGTATTTTTATTTGTATAAAACTTGATATCGAGGGGGGGATTGCCCCTATGTGCCCCCCTTGCAGGTGCTGTTGGCCGTCTGGAAGAAATAATGCAAGACAGACGTGAAAACAAATTCCATCTTGAGTATCTTTTTGTCTTGCTACTCTTAGATTCTACCAGCGTAGCTATCTTTTACGTCAATGTTTGCACCCCCCCCCCCCCCCTAGACTTGATTTCCATCCAAGATTGGGGAAGGGCAATACGAGTATAACATCGTTTAATAACGGCGATAAAATTCCTCTATACTAAATTTCTAGGTGAAAGTATAATAATGTAGGGGCATAGACGTCTGGAAGGGGGACAAGGATGGCCACACCTCCCCTTAGAAATCGAATGTCAACCTAAAAGTATATATTTCACACGTATAATTTGATTTCAGCATCATTAATCCTCCGTAACCCGCGCGAGTGCCGGCTTTTTTAAAATGTTGAATTATTTTCCTTACCAGCGAAATAATTGTCGGGAAAGTACTAGGTACCTTATCTACACTATTCCCTGGAAAATATGAAGGCCTTCGCGCCATTTTTCTGGCGTTCTTTCAGTTGCTTACACGCCTCTGAAGTGACCGGTCTCCCTCTGTCGGAACTCAGTGCTGCGCGCGGGAACGTTTCCTACCTTAAATCATAGCACGCCAACCATGAATTTGGCGGAAATAAGAAGTATAAACGACGGTACGTTGTTTGGAATGCAAATTATTTGCATGCAGTACCCATACGAAATGTCAGAGTTGTCAAAACAGCGATTTGAAAAGTGACAACATTCCGTTTCTTTTACTTGAGTCAGTTTGTCTATTTTTTACATATATCTCGTAAAAGTAGACGAAACATATTGAGATTTGAACATTTAAAAAAATATTTTGTAAGTTTCTTCGAGTTGTATTTTGTACATTTCTGCGAGTCAGTGAGATTTTCACTGAGAATTTTGGAACAAACAGTTCCTTTCTAAGCCCATATAAGTTGTACGATTTCGATTCGTTTTGAAAATTACTTTGAAAATTTTTGAAAAATACGTAGAAATTTAAAAAAAAAACGTTGAAAATTTTGTGAAGAATGAGTTCCTTTTTTAGTTCCTTCATTATATGACAAAGTTTTAATTAATTTTAGAAAAAATACTTTGGTGCCTTTGCTTCAAGTCTAAGCTTGTAATTCTGTGAGACACTTTCTCTATTTCATTTTTTTAGTTTATTTCCTTTCATAGCTAATAAAAATGTCCGAAATGGACGTGTTTTGATAGGGCGGCACCGAGTGCCGCGCGCGGAACATTTTTGTGCTACTATGAGGACGCGGATGGCGGAGGGTTAATGCGATAATTTCAAATTCAAGTGGTGTTTTTTGAGGGGCAACACTCGGGTTCGAATCCCGGCCTGGGCATGGATGTTTGTAAGTGTCCACTCATCAATTTCATCATATCATCACTTATCCCCATCTTTGCAAATTAGCCAAGAAAAGCGAAGTAAATAAACCATATCAAATCAAAATCTTCCTCCCTAAATTTATTAGTTATTAAATGACAATCGTGTAACTCGTATGCCTTTCGTGCTGTATATGTTATCTGACATCAATTTGCCTTATTCTAAATTGATTGAATGAATACATGCTATTGCTTTGGCCATCACCATATTGATGTTTCTCGAGTTGATGTACTCTTACTCCACAGTTTGGAACTACTAAAAATTGGGTTTCCAAAATAGATATATTATTGAAATTTAAATATAATCTTCAGAAGAAAATATATTTTTATCTCATTACCTGCTAATTAAGAAAGTATAGAAATACTTTCTGTTGCTGGTTTTCCTGGCGGAGTGGCTTACCAGTGCATCGTAGTCAGGATTCTTATAAAATGCCCCATCATCTCTTTACTTGCTTCATCACTCATCCTCATCGTCGAAATTACCGTACAGAAGTTGGAAAGCGACGTAAAATACAACACAACAACGAAGAAAACAGTTGAGTGTTGCATTATAATGAAACAACTCTAATATCAAAGTTACCTGAATTTGATCAAGGGTGCTCTGTTTTAAACGGAACAAAATCATGTGAACATTCCTAATAGAGTGTTTTACCCTTTTTTCTTTCCTTTCCTTCCTTCTTTCTCTCTCTTCTTCTCTTACCCCTTTCCCTTCCTTCTTTCTCTTCTTTCTTTCTTAGAAAGAGAGAGAGAGAAAGAAAGATGATCTCTCTCTCTCTTTATTAGAGAGAGAGAGAGCAAAAGGAAAAAGAAAGAAGGGGAGAGAGAGAGCGAGAGAGACTTTGAGACTTTCTCTCTTTCTCTCTCTCTTCTTTCCTTTCTCTCTCTCTTTCTAGAGAAAGGGAGACGAGGAGAGAGAGAGAGAGAGAGAGAGAGAAAGAAAGTAAGAGAGTGGTACAAATAAACGTCTTTCGAGAAATACTTATAACGTAAGGAAAGAGAGACAGTAAATGTCTCAAACTGAAGTCCCAGAACGTCTGTATTAAGCGAAAGGGCGTTCTCCAAGTGGTGAATGATGGTATTTGTGACAAATTAACACCCTTGTCAGTGCTAAGTTCTTTGTTTCCCGGTTGTGTTCCCATGACCATTAAAAGTTGGTACACGCTTTTCTCTCTTCCTGCAAGCATGTGTCAATGGAACTTGATATACTGCTGAAGTAATTTCAATCAGCTTCTGTTCCTGTGTCTTTTCCTTCAAACCGCAGATACCTATTTATGATATCTTGCTTTTAAACCATATATTGTATATCTGTCTCTTTTCACTTGGAAATTACATGTCGCTTCGCTTAATTTCCATCCAGAAAAATGAAGAACGAGTTCATGTTATTTTCAAGTCTTGAAAAATGTCCTGCAAGAAAACAATATAATAAAATCGTTGAAAAAACTAGAAATAGTCAAAATCAGAATATGTCGCTGCGGATGTAATGAGTGAACCTTACAAATTTACATTTTACAAATGTACATGAGATATTACACGTTGTTGGCATTGTCATCCTTTGAAGTATTGTTATTATTATAGGTACATCACACAATTCTATAATCTCGAAAAGTGGAAAGATCTGCAATTTTACCCACTCTGTATTGAATACATTTCAAATGCCGGTAAGCCGACCTCTGTGGCAGAGTGGTTAGCACTACGACGTCAGGGGTCCCGGGTTCGAATCCTGGGCATGGATGTTCTTTGTGAGTGTTCCTTCATCAATTTCATCATAACTCATCCCCATCTTCGCGATAAAGCCATAAGTGGCAGAAAAGCGACGCTAAATAACAAAAAAATATAAAAATCAAAGCATCGAATGCCGGTAATAGGTTATGTATGCATGAGATCTGGAAACATACCTTTAAAATAGCTATCGGAACACCAGATTTAGCTGCAGCACGCAACATACGTAACTTTGAAATCCTATATTGAATTACTTTCTTCTTTCGCTTACTTAACAAGATATAAGTAAATTCCAGTAAACAATTTTGTTGGCTATCTAGATTGGTAGTCCATTTTCTTCTGTTACAGTAACTGTTGTGAATTGATTCAAGACGTATGCCACACGATGATATGATTCGACTTCCAAGGAACAAACACCATGGTCATTTTGCTGCTTTTATTTTCTTGTTCATCCTATTACTTAATACTGGTTAATTTGAAGAAAAAAAAGAGAAAAAGAAACGTTTGACGTGAAATAAGCCATGATTGTGATGTAACAGTATTCAAAACTGCTGTTCGTGTGAGTTCCTAAGTTCCTAACCAGGTAAGCAAATTGTCAGACTATCACTTGAGATGTCACAATGGTCGGGCGGGGGTGTTTCCATGATATGAGTCAGCACCGACTTGAAGATTCAACACTTTGGATTGCAAACACGGCTGAGGTTGACGGTCTTTTTTTCGTTTTTGTTATCTTGATCATGCCTTGTTACTGTGTGGTATAGCAGATGTTTAAATCTGCTAAATATGTAACTTCCACACGTGACGTGTCTCGTTAGAATCCTGGGATCCAGTTTCACTCTTGCTCTGTTGATATTCACTGTGCATTGCTAAGCAGAGGTGGAAAAGTAATTTTACTGTCTTATATTTCTGTGCCGGCAGTACGTGATTTTGTTTTTAAAATGAGAACATCAGTATTGTAGTGCAAACAGATTATCTATTGTAGATGTTTAGAGTGACGAATGATAACCATACATATACATTTTCTCCAAAATGTATTAACAATTTGCTTAAAACTAGCAATCGCGTGGTAATATTTTATCCACCATTGCACTCAAGCAAACAATATTCCCTGCCAACACTACTGAAAAAATGGAAGAAAGGAATGAAAAACTACATGGAGGGGACCAGGACTGGATAGGCCAATCAGATGTCAGTTTATCAGTTGATAGGGATATCGTTTTAAAAATAGGTCTAGAACAATCTGCCTGCCAGTAGAACATACCGTATATGTTAATTTTTCAAGGATATCAATTGATTTAGTTTCCACTCTTATGCCCATAAAATGAAAAATGTGGTCCTATCTGGGGTCTTTCAGGACAGTGATAGGCAGAGTTGCACAAGGAGGACGGTACAATATCAAATTGACTGATTGTTGTTGTTGAAATAAAATAATAGGTGCGTCAGCACAGCAATGAAGGCTGTCACACTTTGCAGGAGATGAAATTAATTGGGGATCACACTTTAATAATGAAAAGCAAATGCACATTCTATAAACCTGCAATTGTTAATCGATTTTTAATAGTCTGACAGAGGGCGCTTGTCGACATAGGTGTCTACAGATTTTTTTTGTGGGGAGTCAGGCAAATTATAAAACTTGAATAGTAGAAGTAATAACAATAATAATTATTATCATGCTTATGATTATTATAATAAAGGTAAAGTTCCCCGTGCATATAGCACCGTGCATGAAGGCACATTTAGGGCATGTGGGGTAGGGCCCCACACATTCTCGAACACAGGAGGTGATATGATCAGCACCACGCTCTGGTCGACCTTACCCCCTAGGGTTGCCCCCAGGTACCCATTGATTTGAAACTGGGTGAGCCCCAGAGCCGCTTTATGAGGGAAGAAGGCCGGACAAATTCCGACCTTAGATCACCCACCCTGGGAATCGAACCCGGGTCTCCCGCGCGCCAGTCAGACGCCCTACCGACTAGACCACCGCGGCAGAGTGGTTAGCAAAGCGTGCTACGACGCCATGGGTCGTACAGAGTTGGCATCTTCTGTTTTGCTCCACTTTCTCCTCTTCTCTACCATTACCATTAATAAATAATAATAATAATAATAATATTTATTATAATAAAATAATAACCATTATAAGCTCACAAAAATAAACAAATTTTGTTACAAATTTATTATTATTATATCTTTGGGATATAATTTCTAGTCGATGCACCACATGAGTGAATATCTAGCACAACTGTACATTATTTTTTAACATTTCTTACAGTTAGTGTGCGGAAATGCATAGTTACTCTATTCTGCTATTAACGTATACACACCTCATTCGAGAACAAGTTTTAAAAGTTAGAAGGGAATTTTAGCCATAGTATTTAATATGTGTTGCAAGATAACAACGGATTATGGGATTTTACAACGATTTTAAACCATTCTTTTGTTCTAAATGTTATTTCAAATATAGGAGATTGTAAAGCGCTTGCGAAGTTAAACTTGCAGAAAGAGCGCAAATAATACTCCGTCTTCTGTGAACAAATATAAAGAAACGGCTGACGGAGCATTACAATGAAACCAGAAAACGTTGCATCAGCAGTCCAGGAAGGATCATACGCCGAAGAATTTCTCACCGTTGTTGTCGGAACAGCTGAGCCATTTCTAATTTTAAAGGAAGAGCATGACTTGAGGTGACACATTTTGTAATTATGTTGTCACACCTTATATAGCAACATCATCTTGAGAGCAGATTCGACGGTCGTGCTTCCTCTTTGTCTATTATGAATATCTCAAGAACTTCTAGAGTTGGAAAGATATAGATTGGTGGCCAGAAGTAGTTCCTTGTCTGCCGAAGGGTCGACAGACGATATCAACACAACAGCTAGACCAGGTATGATGATCCTTACGGTTGACGTCTGCAATTGTATTTATTTATTTTGATGCACTTTTGGCTAATCGAAAAGATGATACGATGAAATTGATGATGGGGCACTTACAAAGAACAGCATGTCCAGGCCAGGATTCGAACCTGGGACCCCTAGCGTCGTAACGCGCTGTGCTATCCACTCTGCATTATAATAATTATAATTATTATTATTTCGAATGAAATTTATTTTTATTAGTTTATAATATTTATTATTGTATAATAACATATATAACCATGGTAATAATACTTTTTATTTCTAGCGTCGTAACGCGCTGTGCTATCCACTCTGCCACAGAGGTCGGCGGCTTTGCAAATGTCAAAGCAGGTGTCCTAATAATATTTCTTTCGTCTGTGCTTGTGTGTCAAGTAGCCTATAAATATCGCATGAACTGTAGCAGTTAGAGAAATGTATGGGGGTTCAAATTAAAGACATCCAGTTTTAGTGTCCCGCACCAGACCTCCCAATGAACAGCCGCTGGCGGCATGGGCGTCGGGAGGGGGGTCGAACGGGTCGGTCGACCCCCCCTGGAAATTGACATAGTTTATTTAAAGATACAAGAAAGCCGAAAGTGTGTTACTCTTATTGTTAAGAACAGAAATAAAGTTCATTTAGTTAGTATCCGAACAGAATAATCAAAGTAAAAATGCATTGGATCGAAAACATTGAGTAAAAAATACAGGAACAAGGTTATATTCTACCATTTCATCCAAAGAACAAATAGTTTCACAGTTTTCAAAATTATAATAATTAGTTATAGGTAAGAGGTCACACAACAAACTTTACGAAAAAAAATGCCCCTAACATTTAAAGCCTTTTCTTGAACGAGACGTGCAAAAGTTAATATCAAAATGCTTTTCAGATACTAACTGCATAAAATGCAAAAGAAATAATGGAAAATAGTTGTGCTGGTATTCACTCGTTTGGTGGATCGAGTCTCCCATTTACATTATAATAGTTATGATTATTATTATTTCGAATGAAATTTATTTTTATTAGTTTATAATATTTATTATTGTACAATAACATATATAACCGTGGTAATAATACTTTTTATTTCTCTACTATTCAACTTTTATCATTTGCCCAACCCCCCCTGCAAAAATTTCTGGCGACGCCCATGGCTGGCAGGCATTGACTATTACCCTCCCCCCGTCCTTTATGGGATTTTCCACACTTTCTCTTTACTTTCCTGCCAATTTAGTTTTCATCGCCCCAGCGCCCGCTCACGTTGTTGCGATTAACCTAAAGTGACCGAAAATCGACCGACGTTAAATAACAAAATAAAATTGATTGTAAGACAAAGTAAGACATCTCGCAGCTTTCTCCAACAAAGAGAGAGAGAGATAACATACAAATTTACTTTTCATTGTTGTGGTCTGTTTGTCCACGTTCATTACTTGAGGGTCAACAAGCAGGGTTCAAAAAGGTTCGATGTAGGTTTAGTTTATACGTAACCAGAAAGGTCACGAACGATTAACGAATAATCATTTACCCTTTTTGTGCTGCATTCGGTGCCCTCCCTCCTTTCATTTTGATCTATTTCCTTCTGCGTTTTTCATTCCATCTATTGCCATTCCTACAAACGAACTTCTTGTCGGAAAATCGTCATCGCTGGAGGTGGAGGAAACAGCTCTTCGTGTGGCGATCATCATCATGCCTCCACGGGCCACTGCGTGCCTCTCATTAGCTGTGCATTATTCACACAGCTCTCCGTGAGATTTCTCATAGGGTCGTCGTATTTTCCCTGAGAAAGAAACACAAGTTGCCAGGGGATCTTTAAGGTAAAGAAGACAATCTTCGCAATATTCCTAGCGATGCCAACTCTGTACAAATTTCGGTGGATTTAAAGGTTATCTTGCAGGCTAAATGCATTGTCTAATGGCTGCATCGCACTATCAGCTTGCAGTGCAGGAAGATGACCTCTGATTGCCGCGCGGCAAGATCATCGTGCCCGGAACCTATTACAAGCACGGCTTTCTGACCTGAAAGCTCTGGCCAACCCGCTTGTGTTCTTCTGCTTGGCAGATTATCGAGTGGCGCGTGCGCAGTACAATAATCTGACGGAAGAAAACCCAACACCCAGTTGCACGTCAGAAAACTGCAAGCAAGTCTGATGTTCGAGATGCAATCTGCTGTTGCTTTCTGAGCAGATTGACTCCTATTTCACTTTTTCCTCGTGGCGATTTGATATGTGTTTCCGTCCTGTAGTTCGTCTTTGCAACGTACTTGATACAAAACTGCTATTATTTTGTTGTAACCCTCTGAAGGGGGGGTTACAAAAAGGCCGCGCACAATGATAGAGAAGGGGAGAAAGCGAGTAGGCTGAGCGAAGCAGTACACGCTGCTGCAAAGTCTGGTAACTGCAGTAGCTTTTCCGCCTCCACGGAATCCCGTTCCCTCGCACGTGTTCATTGGTCGAGCCCTGTCGAGTCACTACTTGCGCAGAGACTTGCTTTCGTTCACTCGCTCCATAGCTTCCCGGGACAGAGTATAGTGTTCTTCTACCCAAGGTGTCAAATTTCGGGAACACTGGTATAAACCTTTTGTTATAAATACTTAGTCACAAGTTGGGAACTTCTAAAGAGGAAGAAATATAGAGTTCATCTGCATATAATGCCAGGAAACCATAAGTGTGTATACCCTTCATAAGAAAAGTAGAGTGCGAACCGTAACAGATAATCACTGTGTAACTGGAGGATACTCTTGTACTACGCCAGGTTCGAAACCCGGTGGAGGCACATAGTGATTCGGATTCCACTTTAAACTATAGTTCCAGTTCCGATTACCCTATCTGTACATAAAATGAACCTTATATGAAGAAAAATGAAGAAGAACAGTCGAAGAAAAGAGAGAAAACTAACTCGTGCACTACATTTGGCATCATGTTACGAGAAATAAATAATCGTATTTTGTGTCTTGTCCTCTCATGCGCAGAGAATTATGATGTCTACACTGAATTGAATTGCCATGAGCACAATTCAGTATATTAATTAATATTTTGAAGGTGTTATTTTATACTAAACTATTATCTTTACCATCATCATTTCACTGTTTCACTCTTCCTAGTGGTGTAGGGAACTTATGTGGCAGACTCTTTTCTGAATGCACTCCATCGAACCAGTTATAATTGAAACAGCTCTTGCGGTGGCTCAGTCGGTAACGCGTCTGACTACCATGCTCAAGGTTCCGGGTTCGATCCGGGAACTTTTCTAACGTTGGAAGCGGCCTTGGCGCCCACCCAGCGTCGAATAACATGGGTACCTGTGGGGTAAAGGCGGTGAGGGGCGTGATGCTGAACACATCAACCTCACTCACGACCGGATCAAGAAAGTGTGGGGCGTTCATGGCGTGGTGTGCTAAGCACAGGGGAACACTTTACCTTTACCTTTACCAGCTCTCGTTTCTACTCAATTACCATGTTACCTTTTTTTTATATAAAAAAATACTCTCCCCTTCCTCACAAAGAATGGATCTCCTCTCCCAAGCCGCATACTTTTCGCCTGCAAAATAGTTTAACCTTTATTCATTTGCATAATTACAACTTGGCCCCCATTTTAGTCTGCAGAATACATTGTACTTTTTGTGATATCATCATCTCATCACTTGCATCATTCACTATTCAGTCTCTTGTCTATCTTCTTTTTGTCAGCGAGGACGTTTGTTTCAATTTCTTCCTCCGTAATTTGCTATTTCCGTCATTTGAATCGCAGAAGGGCATGGCAAAATCACAATGCTATTCACCAGCAGCTTCGCAGACAATCGTTCCCATGGCCAGCTATTACACGATTGTTAATATAATATTGGTGGTGCCTTTTGTTCTCGACTGAGTTTCATGTTTTGCAAATGAGGTTTCGAAACAAAGACTAGTGATAATAATTTTGTGAAATTACCAGTTTTTATGTAGATAAATTTCAAGTATTTTTCTCTTCTTTATAAATATTTCTAACATTTACAAAAAGGATTTTGCAATAATGTGACATCGTCAAATTGGGTTTAGTGTATTTAACATTTTTTTTAAGCATACACTGCCTGAGGTCGTGTGTACGTACAATATCAGTAGCATTCATCCGTAAGTTCTTTCAGTCGAATGGTTTTCATATGTTTTTGTACAAAAAAAATATAGAAAATATTCTCGTCGGAATCTGATAGTTCAAGGATGAAAACATAACTCGGAATATTAATGGTGATGATTTGATATTGAACACATCGTTATGAGTAGGGAAAGGATTTTGAGATGCAAAATTTTGGTTGCGACAGGGAAAAGAAAGTTCTGAAAATATTTTCAAAAGGTACTGATAAAAATACCTTTATTCAATGCTCTCTTTTGGGCCTCCCCGATGGCGCAGTAGTAGCGTCGTCGCCTTGTAATGAAGGGGTCCCGGGTTCGATACCCGGTAGAGGCTCATGGCACAGTGGTTCGGATCCCAATTCAAAACTGTAGGTCCAGTCCCGATTAGCCTTACTGTGCATAAAGTGGACTTAAAACACCAACTCAATGCTATCTTTTTCCTTCGCGTTCTGTATATAATGCGCACGGACCGCATATAGAACTGGATTCTGCCGAATAGGTTTTGTTGAAGTTTGTGACTTCTCTCGCGGATTTTGCTATATTGTCTTGGGAAATATTGGGGTTGCAATGATTAAATGATTATATTATATCATTTTATAGTTCTCTTTCTGCTCTACAAAATGATACCAGGATTTTATGTAGCTCCTCAAGAAGAGTAAGAATAATTTATTTTTCTGCCCAGTTTTTTTAAAAAAAAACATGAAAGGAAAGGTAGGAAAAGATGCTGAAGCATCAAGGACGGGGTTAAAAATGGGATAAATGTGCTAATCTCACGAAAAGGTGCAACAACGTGTGTTAATTTTACGTGATTTCATGTCCTGAAATACATATCTCAAACGATCTGTATAAAAACAGCTATATTTTTTGGAAAGGAGCTGCACCTTAAAATCTGTCCCCTAGTTATGAATGATGATATGATTAAATTGATGAAGGGACACTCACAAAGAACACCCATGCCAAAGCCGGGATTCGAACCAGGGACCCCTGGCGTTGAAACGCGCTGTGCTAACCACTCTGCCACGGAGGTCGGCTTGTGTATGAATGTAAAGTCTTTATCGCTCCATGGAATGCATTTTTCTTTCCGTGGACCCAAAGGATTTTACAATCACATTAAATGTTGTTGAGTAGGACAAACAGACTTAGACGTAATTAGTGAATTAAACAACAAAAAAATATTCCACCATTAGGATGCTATTACGTTCAGCAGCAGTAGTTTCGCCTCTTCGCAAATTGTTGACTCACGACGTTTTCACAAATCTGAGACAACGGACACGTAGGTCATCTAACGGAGCCGTTTTAGTGAATCCACCTTGTCAAACTAAGTCCAGTCAGCAATTCGTCTGCACTGCGTAGTCTTAACGATATGGCATCTGCTGTTTTGACAATCGCTCAGCGAAACTGACATGGATATTGCACCTAAGTCGTGTTGCTGGTGTTTGAGCTTGACCATCCTAAGGGAGTGGAACCGGCTCTGCTCTACAGTTGAAACGTTGCATCATTTCTGGGAAAGAAAAAATCAGCGTCGTTGTAAAATATTTCATTCTTCAAGGTCGACTGGTGATGCAAGGAAGAGCGTGCCGCCCGCCGATCAGGAAATCGTAATTCAATTGTGAATGTCGCTAGGGGAGTCAATTCTGTCGTTTTTGTTTTTATTTATCATTTCCGTCTCGTTCTTTCTTGAAACCTATTTCCTTGTCCCTGTCTAGAAAATTAATCGAAGCACGAGAATAACATTCAAGTTTTAGAGAGACTTCATTAGGTCAGATTACGTTAGTCTGACAGCTCATTAAAATTGGGAGAAAATATAATTCAGATTACTTCAGCAGTGCGACTAAAATATGTAATCTTGTTAGTTGATTTTTTACAGAAAGAAACTTACATTTATTTGTGCACATTTACATCACATATTAGTTTTCTTAAAATGATAAATGTTATAATCCAGGCACAAATGAAAGTCACATTGTGTCATTTAATCCCGTTTTATTATATATACGTTAACATGCTATGAATTAATTACTAATTTTTATCCTTGTGGTCTGCAGAGTCTGTAAATTAATCGCCTGATTTTCATGTGTCTCATTCTAAAATTGAGTCATAAATGTTGTACTTTTCTGTCTTCCCCGACCAGGTTATGAAGTTGGTTTTTAGCTCCATATGTATTCGTATATATTATGCCATATTGCAAAGAAACAAAATACCTACGTCTAATGAGGAGTTTGCTAGTATCACTCCTGTTAGACATCCTATGGTAAATTAGAAACAAGTACAGTACAGAAGTGTGGCCTCCTCGATGGCGTATAGTGGTAACGTCGTCACCTTGTAATCAAAGGTGGAGGCACATAGTGGTTCGGATCCCACTTTAAACAGTAGATCCAGTCCTGATTAGCTTATCTGTGCATAAAGTGGACTTAAAACAACAAATCAATCCAATTGTGGGTGGTTGGGCTTTGATCATATGAGCTATCGGATAACCGCGACAAAGCGCGAAAACGATGGTAACAAGATATTCACAGGAAGCATCCGTGGCCTTCGTTAAATGTATCGTTTCGTAATTACTCGTGAGTATATATTGGCTCAGCCTAACAAACCAGGAGCGGCTTAAGGGCTGGGCGACTGTCCGGTGCCCCGGCCTCGGAGGGCCCCAAACCGTGGCGTTCCCTTGAGTAGTGCCAAAACCTTATTTCTGATTATATAAGCGTAGCTATTTATTTTTAAAAGAGTTGGATTTGTGTAGACAAGAGTTAATTGAAGTTATTGCTGCATAACGTAATAAGTATATTGCAAAATCATGTAGCACATACCTATAATACCTACAATGAGCTAAAACCATGTATATAATATGGTCATATTTTTATTGGAGGAAATTGGAAACTAGGGGGACTAGGGTAGAAAGTTGGGGGGCGGATGACAGAGTGGAAAGTTGGTGGGGCTCCAATAATCGATTTCGCCCTGGCAAAAATTGTATCTTCAACCGCCCCTTAAACAGACACACATTTCGTATAAAGGACAACTTTCTGATATTGACCCATACATTTCCTTTGGTTTCTCTGTGTACTCATCCATGATACATGAAATCATTATCTGGCGACAAAGTGTCGAGATCCGTGAAACCTTAGAAAAGAACGAGCACAGCATTGAACTTTTCTGCAAGTTGTAGCTCGTCTTCTGCTTTCTTTGTTAATCTTTCATATCAGAAAAATTTCTTACAAAGAGAATTCTTGCATGAGTGAGCTTATGGTTACATTAGAAAAAGACAACAGATAAAAGAGAGCAAGAGAAATCTCACCTTCGAGAGGAAGTTGTGGTTTCGACGTCTGCTAAAAAAAGATACGTCTACCTGGCCACATTGTTTCACGTTTGAGAACGTGAGCCGATCGCACAGGACGTTAATCGCCAGGAACCTACATTGCGGCAGCATATTGTGCATGCATCGTGGGCACAAAACTTCGGAAGACTTGAGAAAAGAAAACAAAACTTAACAAAGAAGGTGGGCCCTGTGTTGCATACCAATCTCTGTGATCACTGATTCGTTTCAAGTTACTCTCCGGTGGATGTGAGGAAGTTTCCTCTCTTCAAATGAAATATAAAGTGGTAGTTGCTGGGGCGACCAGCTAACTGTGATACGATCAATAGGAGGGTATTTTATCTGAAATGTAGGATTATTTAAGTCAAGGTATACGACACAAATTTTAGTAAAATGGCCTATGAACTATCACGATATGGCAAATTATTATTATTATTTTTATTTATTTGAAAAATCCTGAATACAGAGAAATCCATTTTACGTGAGGATATCAACAGAGATTAGATTTTTTTTTGTTTGGGAATTATAAGTCTTACTAGGAGTAGAAGCGTAATACAGTAAGATAAATGCGTACATATATGCTGTGAAATGGCTGAAATACGTACAAAAGAAAGTCCGGTAAGAAAAGCGATAATTTATACCACTTAGAGCGTGTTGATTGGTTGATATATCCCAATATTTTGCCAGTTTATAACATAAACCATTTCTCCTATTACAATCACACCTATCCTTAATGTTCTTCTTTCTAGTTCCAAATGTGTAAATTGTGGTAGACAACGCACAAGTTATATATTTTTCTTGACGACACATCTCAGGTGACGTAATTTCAAATCGAAAAAGAAAAACCCTTTATTGGAAAAAGGCATCACGTGTGATGTTGGCAAATGATCTCTGTCATTGTAATCTAGAATTAACTATACCTTATCTCGTGGATGGGGGTTAATTTCTAAACTTTCGACCACCTCACAAATATGATCATTGAAGATAGTGGTAATTTTAGACATCTCGGGAAAGATATAGCTTGTATTTTTAAAGGTGAAACGATGGGGATCAACCGTCGTTTAAAACACTGTTACGGAAGTACATTATTGGCCAACTCTTTGTGCAATACACAACTAAAATGTTTTGAAGTTACACTTTTTAAAACTTGGTTGCTAAAGTTTGCATAAAAATTATTATACAACTCACTTGCAAGTCCAGGACAATGTGAGCTTAACAAATTGGAAAGAAACATCATCCCCTTAGAAGCAGCTCAGTTTGTCTTGGATGACTATGGGAAAACTTAAGTCAGAATACCGCTTTTATGTAGATTCCTACCCGGAACTTCCTGAATTTGATTCCATTATGTTAACTGCTTGTCTTACTCGGTCGATGCTATGTAGCCTCATGTGTGTGTATTTGCAAAAGTGACGGAGATATTGCATTATTCTGCTTATAACCGAATCAAATGATTTCAGAAGAAATCACATGCAGGCACGTATCTAGAAATACATTTCGGACCAAGTGTCTCAACAACAACACCAATAATCATAAAAATAATGAATTAAAATAATTATATTTAATGAAATAAAAATAACATTAATTAAATATGCAAATTAATTAATATTGTATTGTTATTATTACATGAATAGGTAAAAAGATGGTAAATAAATAATGTATAACAACACGTATTCATTATCTACCTTACGTGTAGTTGAGATCGCCAAAATTTGTATAAAAACAACTGCCCTGGCAAGGAGTAGATATAGAATTCATATTCATTGTATAACAATAAAGGAGTTAGATCGAATTAACGAAAAGCAAAGTTCCTGATTAATATTTTATTGATATTATTATAAGTAGTAGTGTGCATAAATCTTTGGTAAGGTCCTTCCAAACCGTATGATCCCAATTCCTTGCCTTCCAATAAGTTCGGTAGAAAGAAATAACCATCGGTTATATAACAAATGCTAAAACCATTACATTTTCATGATTTAATTTTAGAACTTGGTAAGTCTTTCGCGGGTGGGAGAAATCCTCCCTAAATACGTCCTTGCTCACATGATTCTCCAAGGTTGTCAATTTAGAAACGCGAATGCGTTTTGGAAAAATGTTGATACTTTCTGTGTTCAATCCTAAGAAATAAGTTTCATAGAAAGTGCATGCTAAAATAATATATTCCTCCCGACTCTCTTTCGTACGTTCCAGAGGAATGACTATACGTATTGCCATTCAGTGCTCGTGTTGACGACTCCCTGGATATGCAAGGTACCACATAAAGGCTAGCTTTTATCATTCCGCCGACATGTGCGACCTGTTGAATATAAATGAAAAACCCCGGTGAAAAACTTCAGAATAGGTCCCTCATACAAGAGACCGGAACGGAGAACGCTGCATTGCATATCGTCCTTCAGCATTCCATTATAATGCATTTCTCGTTTAATGCATGTAAACCTCTTTCAGTTTGTCATACATGTCGTACATTGTTTCGAAGCGTGTGAGCTGTTTACATTAGAAGGAAGAGTCTAAGAGGCTGGAGATATATTGCGTAAGCCAATATCTTCGGATTGATCGTTTAGAAGTAGTTGTTTGAAGAGTGGGTTCGTATCACATATGCAGAGTTAATGAGAGGAAATGAGACCGTATGCTCAACATTGGCATGAGTGAGACCGAGTACTTAAAGCTGTCCCATCTTGGAGTCTGGTGATTCTCAGTACTTTCTTTCTATTCCGGTTATTTTACGCCGATTGGGTAAATCGAAACGATGAGGATGAATGATGAACTGGTGAAATAGATAATGGGACAAACATAATGATACAGCTACACCTTACACAAGATTCTAACCTAGGATATCTGGCTTCGTAGCCCGTTACGCTGACCACTTTGCCATTATTATTGATCCGTAGGCGCTAATCTGTATGCAGAACTCGAATTCTTATTTTAGTGCACTTAAGTTGTGTACAAATCCCTGTACCTGACAAAATTATTCATTATAAAAATAAATGTTTGTGCTAGAAAATAACATAAAAGTGCACATTTCCTACCAAAACTACTGCAATCCAAATGCTTAAGTTTGCACGTGAACCCTCCTCAAACGCTAAAGAGCAGTGCACAAACGATTGTTTCTACTTTCAAGCAAATTGTAGTGCATAAATAAGAAGATTAAAGAATTGATTGATTGGTTTCTTTTACTTCGTGTTTCTGCCACTTTTGACTAATCGCGAAGATGAAGATGATGATAAGTGATGATATGATGAATGGACACTAAAAAAGAACACAGATGACCAGGCCGGGTTTCGAACCCGGGACCCCTGGAGTCATGACGCGCTGTGTTAACCACTCTGGCAGTATTAACGAAGATTGGCTGCTTTTAAGCATTGGTATTGTGTTATTTTTGGTAGGAATTTTTGTGTATTTTATTACGGATTTCTCCTCCTTGTGTACAACATTTAAACATAACAAACGACATTGTTATATTTGCATCTAATTCTCTGTGTAACATATATTACTAAACTATGAGTTCTATTCTTAGATTGGGATATACGGATTACGAATTACCAAGGCCTTAGAATTTGGGTAGGTTCAAGCAGCTGGTTTCAAAGCTAAGGCCCAAGTGCTTGATATTTCCTTCATTTCGGAAATGTATTTCGGTGACAAAGTAAGACTAATGTTTGTTCTATGTTTGTTTAACTTGAACACAATCTTTGTAGACTTAAGCGAAGCATTGACGACGTAGAACTATTTTCTTAGAAGCGACGACTTTCGCAACAAGTTGATTTCGAAAACCGCGAAGAAAGGACAATGGAGTAAAATAACAGAGATGAATTTTGAGTTTCTCCAACATGTTCAGGTAGAGCTCATATTATACACCAAGAGCTCTTCTGGGTGGAGCAACAAATGGAACCCATAAAGGATAGCTGGAAAATAAACATTTGAATTCTTAAATGACATTTCAGGTCACGATTTGCGTTGTCTGAAACCTTGAGGGACAGCGTGCGGACATTCTTGTCATATTCAGAGGAGCATCTTCATGAATAATGCATATTGAATGGAAAACAAAAGTGCCGAATTCGTTGTTCCGAGTGTATAAACTTACTTCATGTACACTGTATGATGGAGAGTGGACAATATACCAGAAAAGACTTGACATATGGTTACATGTAATGGAATGCAAAATCAAAATAGGTATGTTTCTTGGAATTTGACTCTTGTGTAAGGATTCATTCCCACAGGGTGATCGAGTAGCACCGTGCGAAGGGATTAAAATATGTTACAAATTATGACGCTTTAGTTGATTCCAACTATACTACAAAATTATTTTTTCTTATAATGTGTGATATGAGAAAATATTTCGAATGAAAATGCACCAACCAGTTGTTTTGGAACTCTGCTTCCCCGATGGTGTAGCTCTGCCGCCTTGTAATTAAGGGAACTAAGCTTACATCCCCGGTGGAGGCATATTGCACAGTTGTTCGGACTTTAAACTGTAAGTCCAGTCCCGATTAGCCTATCTTAGCATAGGCCATTGATGATAGCTACAATCTTGTGCAAAGCTGTTTTCTCTCCTTCCTACTTATATTTCATGTATAGGTGAATTATTGTATATCTACGGGCTACTTTGTAACTCGTTACTGTCTTCGGTATTTACATTAGTAATTACAGTAATTTACCAAAATTAAATTAGCAATTTTGCATTTCATTGATAAATTCAGAACTGGAAGATTTATTTGCCAGTACGATACATGTTTTTTTGTGGCTCTTTTTTTAAAAAAAACCTGTGCATATGAAGTTACACTGGCAAAACATGCACTACAAAAAACAGACATGATACCCGTGTAAACAGTTAAATGGTCTTACCGTATGGCAAAATTATGGTATTGCGTTTCTTTTTTTGAGTAACTTAACTTCTTTCAATACGTTTCCAGAAGCTGAGGAGTATATTTTAGACAAACACACTTAACTTAATCTCACTACCGCAAATTCCTAGCCTGGGCATGTGTTTCCCTTTCTGGGCGTCCCTTCAATAATTCATCTAATCATGATAATCCTCATCCTCACGATTAGGCAAATGTGGGAGAAATAATATAGCTACACAAAATGGGAAACGCACACACACACACAAAAACTTAACCTGACAGTAGAAATGCACTACGTTCAAATGTTTAAACCCAACAGCCACCTTACTTTCAAAGACCTTTGGTGCAGATACACTCTGTTCTCAAGGACCTTGTCAGTGTCGGCGGGTAGCAATGACAATGACCCTGTTACCTAAACGCGAGTGTCGCCAATTCTGACCTTTTATTTTCAATGAGAACCGACTCTGAATGTCACGTCTGGTATTAATCATTCAGTAAGTAAGGGACAGTCTTATATAAACTCAACATCTTTACAAGAATGGTAAATAGGCACTTAGAAGCGCATGATAAAAGTAGAATAAAGAAAAAAAGAACAGGAATGATGTAACTAAAACCAAACTTAATGACATAACAGCATTTTGAGGGCCAAGGTCTGTCAAGCGGTTTTTCGCTGAGTGACATCTGCTCTATCACCGTTGCTATATGGTTTCCTAGACTAGATTCAGCTGAGTAACACACAAACTGTTATGATGCTGGATCAACACTGAAATTTTGAGTGTTCTCACCTAGACGGAATCCTGGACCTCTCGTATTAGATACAAGACTACTATTTGGTTATGTGGGAACCCAATTATATAGCTGTCGACCTCCGTGGCTGAGTGGTCAGCACAGCGCGGTACGACGTCAGGGTTCCCGGGTTCGAATCCCGGCTTGGACAAGAGTGTTCTTCATCATATCATCACTCATCCTCATCGTTGCGATTAGCCAAAAGTGGCAGAAAAGCGAAGTAATGTAATCCAAATGAAGAAAACAAACTATGTAGCTAAGTAAACTTTAATTTTTATCTTCAAATCTGGGGAAATCTTTGCAGGTTGAAAAAGGATGTACGAAGATAGACAGCAAAAGAAATGGAAGTATAATTTGCTATACTGTCTCAGTTACAGTTCCGCCGGGCCACGAACCGGCGGGGAGACCGCCTTTATGGCAGTGACCCTGCGTTGCCACGTTTACCTACGAAGGAACTCGCCATCAAACAGCCAATTAGGTCTACCGCTTTTGCAAGAGCCGACAACGTTCAAATTCCCTCTCTACAAAGCAGCCAGTAGGGAAAAAGGATTTTGTAAAAACAACCTATCTGCGCTGTGATTGCACACCGGTTAGTACGGCGGTGGAATTATAATAGTAGTCGAGCACGTTGGGCTACAATCTCGGCGGGGCGGTCCCAGGCTCGAGTCCTGACATGGGCATCAATTTCGTCTATTATAATTCATCCTCGTCGTCACGATTAGCCGATAAAATAAGAAAATTCAAAATCAGTTACTAGTATTAATATAATCATTGTATTTATATTTAAAAAAAATCTAATCCTAAACTGGCATCTTTATAACCATTAATCATTCATGTTTGTATTTGATGTCAACCCTGTTTTAAAATCGAGTCGTGGCAAATACATTTCATATAGCAAATATAATAATGTCATTGGATTTATCTCGATAAAATAGAATGTAGTATACCCATGGAGCAAAAGTTGATTCATCTGTCTGCGCCGGGTCAGGACGGATGAGTCAAGTTGCGCATTCCATTTGTCGCAAGGACTAGATCTCTTGGGTGTTGCCTGCTGCATTCCTTGCATCGAAACAGTGGGAGGAGCGCCGGGTTGTTGTTAGAAGCAGACAGCCAGCCAGATAGACGAGAAGTTAGGATTCCTCCAAGTTTGTAGTTTTTCCAATACAGCTAATCGATCGATTTCACTTTCACGGGATTGTTGAAGTTATGTTTGTTCGTTAATGGTGACACTTTAGTGAAAAATAATACATGGAAGGCAAGAAAATTGTGACAGCTTTACGTCTTCATGAAAGATGAACTTCTGCGAAGGGTCCAGATGTTATCTCCGGTAGAGGCATCGCAAGTTTTCCGTATTAATTGTGTGTTACTTTGAAGTGCCAACACACACAAATAAATTATAATGCAGAAAACGGCTTGAGTGTGAACTCCTTGAAAAATGTACTATTCTCAGTTACCAGCGCTTTTATTTAGTTCAGCAAATTTGCTGTAAATGTTTTCCCTAATTAGGTTAAAATTAAATTTTGTATATTTTCTGTAGGTAAAATCGTTTCTTTCAATCCATTTTATCCAAAGAGGCAATAAAGACTGAAGCTACCGTGATATTTCTTCTCACACCGGGAATCTAATTCGAAATTTAATTTTTGCAGCTTTTCTGAAAGATTGTTTGAATCCTGATGCAGTTTGGGTAGACTCTTCCAATTGTTATTTATTTTATTTATTTATTTATAATACATATTTGATAAAGAGGTAAAACCTAAAATGTAAAGGAGCAATACAAAATATAATTCCTTTGGTTATGGCTGTCATTCTAATAAAGTATCAAGGTTTTATGCCCGGTGTGTTACATTTTTTATTGGTCCGGATTCCACTTAAACCAGTCTCGATAATGCTATTGGAGGAGTGGTGAGTGTAACCCGCATGAAGTCAGAGGTCCCAGGTTCGAACCCTGGTCAGGCATTGTGTTTGTCTTGTAAGTCTTTGATTAATTCATCATTCATTCTCGTCGTCACGATAAAACCTAACTGTAGAAAAGTGGAGTAAAATAACCCAATTAGAATTGTACCACACGTTTGTATGATTGTATTTTTTAAATTGCTAAAATTGTGAACAACAGTATTTGTCAACATGTGATTGCTTCATTATGGAGGATTATGCTTCCGTACATTTTTTGTTTGGGCGATTATCTCATGTTCTTTTAGTTTATATTTTGTTAATGAGGTCTTATTACTTCGGTAAAGTTCGATACCCGATGGAGGCACATGGTGGTTCGGATCCCACTTTAAACTGTAGGTCTAGTCTCGATGAGCCTGACTGTGCATAAAGTGGACTTAAAACACAAAATCAATCAATCAAAATTTCGGTAAAATGCAAGCTGATTTGATAATGAGGGAACGAAGGCATGACCTACCAAGAATTGGACATCTAGACTCTGGCTTCGTAACGCGATACCGTAACCGCTAGATCACGGAGGCCGCTTCCAGCATTTATTCCTCCATCACAGCGTGGTAATGAACTTTCCGTCTGTTCTGAAAGTCACGCGCAGCTACTCCTGGAAGAACTCAACGCACATGCCGAATCACGAAAGCGAAGATGCTGGTTGTTTTTCAAGGAACAGCAACTCTAGTCATGGCAAATTGTGCTATTGTTAGCTTTAATTATCGAAGACTTTCCTCGTGATGGTTTTATATAATATGAAACAACCGAACTCAGCCTCCATCCTAAAGTCATAATTGGAGACTCGTAAGATGTCTAGGAGGGTGGAATGTTGCGTGTTGTTTTTTCTCTAATTCGAATCACCCTCGCACAGACGAAACAAGCACGTCAGTCAGACAGAACATCCTAATATATGCACTTTAATTGGCTGGATGGATGTTGAGGTCGCCTTACAAAGAAACCATTGATCCGAAGAAACCCATTCACACTTTTCTGTGCGTGTGTGTAGCGACTACTGAAAATAGCTCTGCGAGAGATCACGGGTGTCCTTGTGGAATTATTTTCCGGTGGGAAGATACCGCTGAGCAAGGTGGTTTTCTTCTGGTGACTTCCGCCCTGCACCTCGTGTAATTTGGAAGTTGTGAAATGAGCGGTGGACAAACATTGTAGGAAAGAAATAATGGGGTTGCATGTTAGATGAACACGCAATGTTCCAGGTGCCTTGCCCACACTTGTCAATTCTCGCACTTGCGTGATAAAAGATGTACTGCGGTTCTTTCTCAGTCCCTAGGCAGTGGCTTCTTAATTAAAGCATGCAGGGGGAACATCCTGTATCAGAAAGCACTTGGCTAAAGTGGATACTTTTTTTTTAACTGGAGATCTGAACGACTACATTTACGTAATGGTATAGCTTCCAACCAACAGTTTGAGAGCTTCTTTCAACACGATTCTGTTTGACTAAACTTCTCACATTTCTATACTAAAGAATAACTTTGAATTTTATATACACAAAACGATGAATTTGAGTTTGGTTCTCAAAGTTTGTCTGGCATCTTTATGTCTTGTTCTTGTTTATAAAGAAGCATTAGTTAACTAACTGTTTTGAACTAAAACATATTCGTCGAAGGTAAACAACCTTCCATTAGCCATTCTTGCACGAGGCAACATTTCATGTGAGTGGTCGCGTTAACAAACACAACTGTGTGATTTGGGCTACTGAACATCCACATGTAGTGAGGGAACACATACAGGACTCCCCGAAGATAAACGTATGGTGTGGTATTTCAAAGTTGGAAATAGTGGGCCCCTTCGTTCCTCCATGCCTAATCGTGTGGCCATATTTTATCTGAAGAGAAACAGGAAAACACCATATGAGTGGAAACAGGAAACACCATATAAGTGGTAACATTATTTTGTCCCACCGAAACACCATATAAGTGGTAACATTATTTTGCCCCACCCTGTATGTTGTCCTACCAGATTTTGATTAAAAACAGAAATGTTTTGATCGGGTAAATGCTTGATTGATTTATTGATTGAATTAGGTTATTCTACGTTGCTTTCTGCTGCGTTGCTCTGTAACTTTTGGTTAATCGCGACGATGAGAATGATGTGATGAAATTGATGAACGGGTACTCCACGCCCAGACCGGGATTCGAAATCTTGACCGACCCCTGGCGTCGTAGGGAATCGGATAAAGTCCTTTTTAGCACTAAGACATTTAGTGCTCGCTTTCAGATAAAATATTAACATTAGCTACACAGACTCAGTGAATAATAAAAAAGGCAAGTTAATATGTCACTATCATTACATACAATTTGTAATTCTCCATGTTTAAGAATTTTTATAAGAATAGCACATAGGTGGTCTATTATTTTATACTTGGAGAAATAAATAAGTAAAAAGAAATAAATGATTGTTGGTTCAATCGCATCGGTCTAACACGATTAGCCATCCTCTGCGATGTGATTTGAGTTTTTAAGTCCGCTTCATGCACGAAAGGCTAATTGGGATTGGACCTACAGTTTAAAGTGCAATCCGATCCACTCCGTGTGTGCCTCCTCTGGGTATCAAACAGGTGACTCCTTGATTAAAATGCCATCGGGAGGCCCTTTCGCGATGTGGTGTTTGTATGAATCATAAGATTTATGTACACCACTGTAACAAAGAAGCAAGGTTCTTTTTTCTTTCCAAACACCCTTTACAAATAGAAAATGAACCAAGGTCGTGTTTCCTTTCGCGGTCGTTTTCAGATCAAAAGGCGCAGGAGGGGACAAATCTCCTGTCCTCGATTCAACTATAATTAAATCGCTTCTTCTTTTCCCAAACAGTCAACAAAAAGCTTGAGACGTGAAATAGCTTGGAACCAATTTACCACAAACTCAGACGAAAAGTGAGGAAAAGGAGATGAAGTGGCAGCCGCACAGGCCATTTGGTGAAGAATTGCTTTGATTGGTGAGGTACAAAAATGTTCTCCAGAATTTCTCCCTCCCACTCTCTCTTCCCGTTAGTCTTACCTGCCATCTCACTGTTTTGTGTGGAAGGATCCAATTCCTACGAGCCACTGCCCGAAGGCCTCAAGGGTAATGAAAAGATTGCTTCGAGATTCATTTTCAGTCCCACTTCCATCACCCCATTGTTGTTCCCATTTCAGCTCCCAAGAATACCTGTCTTGCCTAGTCCATATGGTGTCTTGTCAGTTTTAGAAGAACCTTAAGTGAAACTTTTCTTTAAACTACAGTTAACAGAGCTTCCCAACAATAAAACAGTTTGCTTTTTCTATCTCTTCCCACGCGTTACTGTTCAGCGTATACAGGGGAGTTTTTTCTGGATTGGTTTGATCTGTTGTTTTAAGTCCACTTTATGCACAGAAAGGCTAATCGGAACTGGACCTACAGAAGTTGAATCCGAACCACTGTGCCATGTGCCTCCACCTTGTATCGAATCCGGGACAGGTTTTTCTGGAAATTTGTTTACCAGCATGTAGCTAAAAGATTAGATTTGTATGTACTTGTGTTTTATTTAATTTAATACCTTGTATTTTCGGTAACTTACGCTTTTGTGTTAGTGGAAGGAAGCACATAGAAAAATTAATGTAAGCAATTTATCATGTAACAATTACATGGAAAAGAACGTGTGGTAGGGGGACTCTTTGATGAAAATAGCTGGAAGAATCTACACAAGAAACGAAAAAAGAGAAGAATCTAAACTTGAAAAATAAGGTCGATAAAGTAATATTCAGTGTAATTGTAATATTGAGACGAAATTTTTATGCCAAATCTGGGAACTTTGACCAAAATTGAGTGAAGTGCCATGCTGGTGCTTGTGGATAGGTATTATCATTTAGCTGATTCCACATTTACTGCATAGTTTTTGTGTTGTATCTATGTCAGTTTATATTATAATCATACTGATTCTCATTACTGTTCCTAATTTTCTCATTTGATATATTTCCACAATAATGTATTCCATGTTACATATTTTTCATACTATGTGCCTATCAACTCTCACTCTTTTTTTTCCTTTTTGCACTTATTAGGGGTGCAAATTCATTCTCGGTTCCTAAATTAATTCACCTATTAAACTTTACTGTTGATTTGATTTGGTTTATTTTACTTCTCTTTTTGTGCCACTTTTGGCTAATTTGCGAAGATGAGTGATGATATGATGAATAGACACTCAGAAACATCCATGCCCAGGCAAGGATTCGAACCCGGGACCCCTGGCGGTGTAGCGCGATGTACTAACCACTCCGCAACGGGGCCGGCTCTTTACTGTTGAGATTGTTCTAATTGGAACTTTCCGCGCCATGTTTGGGTACTTCAACACCAACCTAAAATATCCGATTAGCAGACGACGTGTCATAAAGAAGCAGTAGTGAGCACGATGTTGTTCGAGAAACAGCACGTCAGGCACTGCATGCTTTTCGCATATGAACTGCAGAAAAATTCCGCTGAGGCGAAGGAAATTATTTGTTTGGCCTTCAATTGATTTTTTCAATGACAAAAGTGAGAGGAAAAGATCATTTACCGGCAGTGGGACTAGGCAGATGATCTTGCTGCATCATCACGGCAAAAGGAACTAAGGAAATCCTCTAGTCATTGGGTTGGGAAGATCTGCCTCATGCGTCATATTCCCCTGACCTGGCCCCTTCAGACTACCACCTGTTCCGGTCCCTTCAAGAGGTAGAAAATAGCATTATCGAGTTTGTAGACTCAAACCGCCGTCGCCAGCTGCCCAAAAGATTATATTGTAAGAACATTTTTAATGAATAAACATTTTCTTTCTTTAAAAAAGAGCGAGAATGTGTACATCTAACACGGTAGTAACTTACATTCTCAAAAGTGAGATATGTAGCATAATTAGCAAGGGCTGTATTTAGACTACTTGTTCAGTTGCAACTTTTACTCCCAAGTATTTGGTCAGGTATTGTCAAAAATAATATGAATTGGATAGGTGTTATGCAGTGTAATCTAAGCCGCAATAATTTCTCCAAATTACATACCTTTCAACTTAAAGGAATCCCGCACTTTTGCATGACGTAATGGCTTCATAAATATATATCGTTGGAAGAAAATTTGTGTCCAGTAAAATGTGATTTATTTGCGAAGCATTGTTGCCTCCCTCTAATCGATGGACATAATTCGAGCGGGTGATTGAAGAACAAATAAAACCACGACGATATCAAAGTACAGGTTCGAAGGCCGCATGATCTAGTGCATTGCAATGTTCAGAGATCCAATGAAGGGGCCCGCTGGAATTTCATGGTTGATGGCAGTCTGTAATTATCCGCATTCACGTTTAAAGAACGTTTCAGGTCGGTTCCTTCCAGACCATTCCGAGGCTTCGTGAAGACTTTGTCGGTACCACACACACACAAAATTGCCTTGTGGGTTTTTCTTGGAGGATAAAAACAGCATCCATCCCTTTCATCTGTTCAGAGGAAGAAAGATTGTCGCTTTTCTGACAAGGAATTAAGTGAGATTTGCTCACAGAAGTGGAAAAATTCCATGGATGTTTACTTGTGACCAGCTCATCCGTCAGCTTCTTTTCAAGGCACTCCTTTCTTCTGCGGCCAATCGCCCAGAAAATTGGGCTCTTACCAAGATTCCCTTTGTCTTTGCTCCGTACAATTGATCGGAAGAGGCTTGCCCTTAGAATTAGATTTCTCACTAAACGCTCTGCTCTCCGCTGGACTCAGTACTCACTAACTTGCTGACTAACTGTTTTTCCCAACTAGATCATTTTCTATTTCGACACTTGGTTTTCTCTTCGATGCTGGGAACAGCCAATGCAATCAATCTTATGGAAACCACGGTGACCGAGCAAGTTCAGTGGATAGCTCTAAATATCTCCACCGAAATTTCTGCTACCGAGTACCGGCCTGGGCATGGTGTTCATTTGTGATTGTCATCAAATCATCATTCATCCTCATCATAGCGATTAATAGAAACAGAAAATCAATGTAAAGTGAGAAAAATAAAAAAAATAAAAAATCAGATATGAGAACAGAGAAGTGTGTGAATTACACTTCTTGCTTTTTAGTACACCATCCATTGCTGCATTGAGATGTAAATAGGACATGTATGTACTTCATTCTGCAAACATATACACTATATAAGTAGAAATTGAAGTTTTCCTGGTGAATCAAGTGTTTTCGTGAGATACTGGGAATGATGATGTGAGCAGTCCTTGCAGTCGAAATGTTGGAAATAAAAGCCTACTTAATCTGGCTGATCTCCCGAGAACACTTGTTAGATCTACACTGTATCTTTTATGGGAGATAAATATAATTAGTTACTATTATAATTAACAATAACTAGAGCAACATTATAATAGCATACAAAAGTACTCAATGGAAATTTTATTTCCTCGCACAAATATCATTGCCGAGTAGTCAGTGTTCCACTGTAATATCTACTAATTTACCAATTGTTGTAGTTACATATTCCCCTTCAGCAACGTTTTAACAGTTCTTTTTACAAAATAAATATTTAAATTAAATTAACAGTTATCTTTATACATGAAAGTTCCAAATAGATTTTATCAACCTTTTTCTACAAGGATTTAATGCAAGAATGACGGATCGAGAAGCTTTGCAAATTGTAATAGCATATGTTTCTCACTCTTTGCATCAGCCGTATTAATATGTTACCATTTTAGGTAACAATAAGAAATTCTTAATGTATTGTTGATATAAGCTGATATATAAGCTGAGTACATAGCCTACTGTCAGTTTCACAATCTGAAACTGAATGGAAAATTTAGGTTGAACCGCTACCTTTGCAAATAAGTGAATTAACCAGTAGTCGAGTAACAATGTGGTACCTAATTCAGTGGACATTAGGACGTTCGTCACTGAGTTTAACCAGCAGGAGTAATGATTGAAGGGTGAGTTCAATGTTATCTTTGATCAACGTTTCGACCTTTTCCAGAGTGCTGTGACGAGCATTGGGTTTTGTTCGTAAAAATGGCGAGGACTAAAAGTACACCCTTGCTGAGAGTAGTCTGTTTGACAGATTGAAAAAGAGTCGTAAGTACTCATAAACGAATTAATTCCGGATGAATCTCAGGCTAACAATGAGAGAGCGGTCGGTTTTAAATTCCACTCTTTGCTTTACGGCTTAGGCAACAAAAGATACCGAGCTATTTACGACCAACCATTCCCTATAGCTTCGCGTAGGGTCTGAACTTCAAGAGCTATTACACACACACACACCACCTCTCTCTCTGATTCCCCCCTCCCTCAGTTTTCTCTCTCAAAAAGAGGTTGCTGTCTCTTGATATCCTTTTAGGGAAAACAACTTAACGTGAGTGTTTAGTTTTAGATACAGTGTGGTCTCTGACATTTAACTCCTCTATATTTTTTGGAAAATTTTCTAGAAATGTAACCCGGGAATTGTGTAAACTTTCCTGAACCTTGCACAAAAATACATGTGTGAGATTTGGTAACAAGGATGTTCAACATAATAGTCCCGTCTAGTTCGCTGCATTTTTTGACACTGGGTGTAGTGCATGTGTATCCCAGTGTCAGGTTGGTGCAAGGAAATGACATTCAACCAAGTAGACGAGTAGAGGTGTTCAAGTTCAGAAGATTCAACAAATGCCTGTCTGCTGCTTTAAACGTTCCTTTAATTAGTTAGCACGCACCACGTGACCATACACCACACATTACATCGCTCCAGAACGTAGTGCAAACGGTGCAAACACCAAACACACTACTTGACACCAAATCAAGGAATTAGACGAGTCGATGTTGCATCGTGTACGCGCAAATGCAGAGAAAGTCAAATGTTCAGCGAACTAGACGGGGCTAACAGCTATGAACGAAAATTAGTTACGCTTGGCATACGTTTACATTTGACATATGCTTATTTATTCGTATTTTTTTCTCCACTATAACATAGCACGTGTACGCAATCAGGCCATTTGATGTTCTCAGTGTTTCTTAATTAACAGAAACGTACATAGTAAACTGTCTTAATTACATGGAAGTAGTATTGCTGATATAAGATAAATTAGTTAATAAAAGGTCATGCTAATTTATATTAGGTCAACATTTAATTTAACCTTCAGTTCAGTGCCTAATACAATACAAAGCGTAGTGAACGCACTAAAAGATTTTTCTGTGGAATACATAACTTCAATTTTTCTTAATACATTGGCTCTTGATTCCTCTTTGTTACCATTTCTAAAAATCAGTGTGTGCTACTTGCAAATTTCTGACCATGCTCAGTGGGTCTCCCCCATGGCGCAGTGGTAGCGTCATTGCCTTGTAATCAAGGGGTCCCGGGTTCGATACCCGGTGGAGGCACAAGTGGTTCGGATTCCAATTTAAACTGTAGGTCCAGTCCCGATTAGCCTTACTGTGCGTAAAGTGGACTTAAAACACCAACTCAAACCAAACCATGCTCAGTGATTACTACTACTCATTTACCATTTGTATTTATAATACAAGTTATTTATGTGTAATAAGTTGCAAAAAGTGACTCAGCGCAGGTAGACCTAACACAGCTAACCAAAACACGACTTCAACTTCGTCGAAGGCTTAATCTTACTTCAGTCTTAAATTACTATCAAAAAGGCAAAATTTTCGAATTTTACCAATAGAAGATCCTTTACAGAGACGATTTCAACAGAATATTGGAAATATAAGTACATATTATAATCGCATGGACTATGTGTCATAAATCACAAAACTAGGATTTTACAGTTTATCTTAATAAACAAGGATTTAATGGAAAATTTCGACACCGAAATACAACGGAAACTAAACCTGGAGAGATTATCAATTCTTAAATCAAAAATTCCAAGAAAATTAGTCTCCTCCACTGTCATTCGTCTTGAAATGCGGTGCCCTGTCATCGGAGAGAAACCTAATATAAGGAATTTTAACCGCGTGACTTTTCGTAAAAGGAAAAAGAGAGATACGACATTGACAAGGCCAGAAGGGGCAACAAATGGCGACAACTGACATTCGAAACACGTCATATGTTTTACTTCCCCCCTTCCATCTAAATTTTTTGAAGACAAGTTTCCTAAAACACGAAAACCTTGTGAAGAAAACTCTTGACAAACTATTCGTCGCACGTAATAGGCGATGTGATATAGTGCTGCCACGATTTTGGAGGTCGAGCAGGAGTCTACCTGAGATTTGATAAGGGGCTCTTCGGCATCTTGTGTAATGTCTTAATTGACAGTGAACAGCTAGTGGCGGATTCACGACCTTACTTTGTGGAGTTGGGGGACAATTTTTTAGCCGTCGTTTACCAGGTTCATTGTAAGTAGTGGGTGATCCCATGATTTTATAAGTTCAAGGATAAGCATATATATATATATATATATATATATATATATATATATATATATATTATAAATAGTTATAATAGATTTATCACGTTATATATAATTAATATATAATAAAATAACTCCTATATATATATATATATTTCTTATTCTTATAAATATTACATTTTCGTACGACTTGTCTATTCACATGCCGACCTCCGTGGCGGTGTGGTTAGCACAGCACGCTACAACTCCAGTAGTCCCGGGTTCGCATCCCGGCCTGGGCATGGGTGTTATTTATGAGTGTACCTTCATCATATCATCACTCATCCTCATCTTCGCGTCTGGCCAAAAGTGGCAAAAAAGCGAAGTAAAATAAAGCAAATCAATGGATCATTGTCTATTCACTTAGACTCTCTGTTGAATGTCGAAAATGTTAAAATTCCCGTGACTCCCGATAGCGTATTGGCTAACACTGTCGCCCTGTAATCAAAGGGTTCCGGGTTCGATTCCAGGTGGAGGCACATTGCACAGTAGTTCTGGTCTTACTTTAAACTATAAGTCCAGTCCTTACTAGCTTATCTGAGCATAAAATTGACGAACCTTTTCCCCAATATTCCTGTATGTAGCAAATTTATTCGCTGATCAAAACTCAGAAATACACCTTGGAAACACATCGGAATATGAAAGTCACGACCAGGAATATCAAAAACTAGAAAGTTTTTGTGATCATGTGGTCACTTAACGCTTTACCCTTGAGGATTTTACGGGATGTGGAAGAAGCGTAAGTCGTGAAGCACGCGCCATGTTAATCGTATGTTTTTAAGACTTCGCTCGGAAACATCAAATAAAATTAGCACATTATTCAAAACGAATTAAAGCAATGGAAGACTTTTTTTTCTGCTGCGATAAGTCAACCGTGTAGTGTGAATGTAGAACATGTCCTGATCCGTAAGCGTTTTATAACGCACATGATGCGACATGTAAATGAGCAAGCCTCCCTCTCAGGAAACCAGCTATTACTTTGAAAGAATACATAAAGCGTTCCACAATCCGTGAAGGACGTTTTGTCTTCTGGAGGCATCGTTTAAAGTTCTCTCTCGTTTTCCTCCCGGCGTGCCTCTTTGGTTTGTGCTGTTGAGCTCATTCAAGGCATTTCTTTGCTAGGCTTAAAGGACTGCTCGGCTCAGAAGGCAAGTCCGTTCCTCTACGTGCACACCAACATCACTTGGCGGAACGCCTTTACCAAGGTCAGATTGTAGAAGTTCCATCCAGTTTCTATACGGTTACTCTGATTTTCTTACCGGAAATAGTTCAAGTACCCGGAAAATGCAAAAGGTAAAAGAACTGCAATTGTTATATTCATAACATGGTAGTGATCTGCATAAAATTACATTTGGAACAGTAAAATCTGCACATAAGTCAACGTTGCAAGAACTAAATCTTAATGACTATCGGAAAGGACTTCTGATTTACAAGTTGTTGAATAACGTACCTTTATATGGAATTAGCATTGGTGTATACTAACTCCATCTTTGAATTATTGATTGAATTAGTTTACTAACTCCACTCTTTGAATTATTGATTGAATTAGTTTACTAACTCCACTCTTTGAATTATTGATTGAATTAGTTTATTTTACTTCCCTTTTCTGCTACTTTTGGCAGATAGGGAAGATGAGGATGGATAGTAAAAACATGAGATGGATTAAGGGGCAACCACAAACACACAAGAACAGCACACAACACGAGTCCCAGGGAGGATTATACTGGCCGTGAGTCCAGACGCCAGAGCCTCGCTAGTCTGCAAAATGCAGTTCAGGGTGTACTACGTGGAAAAGAGGTTGACATTTGGGTGTCTTTGCAAAGGGTCACCCCTTACACCCCACTAACTCCACTCTAATGACGCAAGTTTTGGACTGATTTCAAAAATAAAATTGATCTTTCGAATAACATTATATCAATGATTCCATTCACAATTTTTCTTACACACGTAAAAATAAACTGGAGACTATTGTAACACTTTCACGGTTGGTGAATACAATATGTGCAAAATAAACGATAAAATGTAGAACTTATAGTGTAGGTATATTGTAATATTCAGGTTTAATCTCTGCAATTAATGCTTGCCTAAACAAAATATTCTTTCGAGATACTAAGCGACTTGTATATTATGGTTATGAATTCTAGCATCTCAAAAGGTTGTTAAAAATTGCACCCAGCGATAGTTCAAGATTGCTTATCATTATGATTGAAACTTTCTTCCCTTATTCCATGGTGAAGTGCTTGCTATGTTGTACGTCAATCGTCAATTGTAGTTTGTAACAATTGTGAGGCTACAGGGGTATAATCGTACGAGAATTGCACTGAAGAGTCCCGGGTTGGATTCCAGACGGGTGCACAGAGCGATTCGAGTCGCAGTTAAGCTGTAGATCCACGCCCAATTAGCCTATTTGAACATAAAGTAGACTTCTAGGGTAGAAAGGCAAACTAATCACATCACAACGCTGAGACATATGAAAGGAAATGGTATTTTGTCAAGTCTTTGAACATGATAGCAAATCATTCGGCGTATTTATTAACAGAATTCGGCTAACTATAGAGCTAATATAAATAGTGAATAGAGGTTATTTTACCCTACTCCCGTACAAAACTCAAGGTGAGTTTCTCTAATGCGTGATCTTTCTTTTGAAAATAATGGTCAAACATGTGATTAATACAATTGAATCTTTTATTTCAGAAACCCCCCATGGTCCACTTCTGGCGAAAACGATATTTGTACATTTTCATATAGCCTTTGCCAAGACGCATCTTTTGATGCAGAAATAGAGCATGTAACCGCGTACCTATGTACCTTAGATATGCGGTTACATGATCGATTTCTGCATCAAACGATGCGTCCTTGTAAGGGATTAATGAAACTGTAGAAGTATCGTTTTAACCAGAACTGATCGATAGGGGTTTCTGAAATAAACGATTCAATTTCCTTATGGAAGACTTAACTAGCAACCACTGAAAGTAATAAATAAATCTGGTTCATTTAAATGTACTCATCTTTGATTGATATTTATATTGTTAGGCTGCGATTTCTTCGACCAATCAGTCGATAAATAAATAAATAAGCATAGCCTACTATGTTACTACATATTACTAATGTTTGTACGTACCAAGCTCATAAGACATTGAATTCTTCGTAACTTTCAAGTTATTATTAAAATTATAAATGATATCATTGTTGTTGTTATTTTATCTGTTGTTACAATGTTTGTTGTTATTTTCATTTGCAGGTTCATCAGTATGCTACTTTCCAGCAGAGTTTCAAGGGGAGTTTTTAATGCAATCTACTTTCACACCTGAGTCACAACAAGTTCAGTACTCACAAGTGAACATCTCAGCTGAATCTATTCCTATATGGGGCCATTGTCACAGACGAATCGGAAATAATGTTATCCTTTTGGACAAGTAAGTTTATCAGATAATTTTCCAAGTTTCAAGTTTTACCTTCCTCATTTTTACTTTCTTCTGTCGCTACAGATGAATTGTGTAGCATCTGGTCATTTGAAATACATGGATTGTGCAGTAAACTCTCCTGCCGCCCATTCACAGCGTAGAACGGTTATTTTGACAAAATCCTGTTTTCCTACTGGCCGCTTCGGTGATGAAGGATTCTAAGGTTGTTGCCCAAACAGGGGGCAGCGGTAGGTCTAATTGGCTGTTTGACCGCAAGTTTCTTCGTAGGTAAACGCGGCAACAGCAGGTAACTGCCATAGTGATATGTATGGGTATGAAAGAACACATTAAAAACTTGTCTATTTCATAGTTTCCCATTTGTGCACAAATGACGCTTGAAAAAATATTTAAAAAAAGAAAAATTTTAGCACTAGAGTGCGAATTGATGAAGACGAGGGCTGCATAACTGACGTGGCCAGGGTAGAGTTGATGGGGTCCAATTGATCCAACTTTTATATGTACAAAATAAAGGTCGATTACGTTAAAGGCAGTAAATATAGCATAAACAAGGAGTTATATCTCCTGCACTTATCCTCTTATATTCCACTTATCGTGGAAACGATACTGCACTTAATTATGAATTAATGCCATTTTTTAATAACTATTGTATCTACTACCTTAAAATAAGCACCTGGGTTTAGTTTCGTCTTAACAAATTTGTTTCTGATTTGAATATTATATGTGGATTTATTTCTATGCTGTGGTATGATAACCTAGCTCGAAGTGCATTTCCCCAGGAGTTCTTTGCTAGATTTTAATCTCTCTACATAAAAATTAAAACATATTTTATCACTTATTTATGTGAGTTTTTCACCTGTCAGAATACATTCTCATGCCTCAAGTTAAACTCGATTGATTTATTCGAACGGTGACTTCTGAAGAAAAAAACATCAAACCTAGTAGGAATGAGGGTTAGCAACTTTTGTCCTTGACCTTCCATGAAAATATATACAAACGTGGTAACTGGATATGAGTTTCCATGCACTTCCATTTTATTACTGCTTGTAATTCAAACACTTTATTTAACACTCATTCCTGAAATTTAGTTCGATTTCTACTAGAATGCTTCATAGTTTGAGGAAACACGTGCTTCATTCTCAGATATTACTCAAATTTTCCTCAAGTTGATCCGGATATATCTTATGTATGGAATGCGTTAAATACTTCTCTGGATGTTATTGACAGTGGTTCTTGCAATTTAATGGAAGATTATTAATTTCGAGAGAATACTTCTTCTCCCGTCTGAACAAATTAATTTTTGCCACTAGTGGAGATCAAACCTACGACGAACAAACTACCTTCACGGAGATGAATTTTCGCTTCGAAACGGACTATATGTACAAGATGTTTTCTCTTTGAGATTCTCTGAGTTCACCCTTTGGTAAGAAAATATTTTCTTACAAGCCACGCAAACTTTCCAGTTTTACTTATGCTGGTCTTTGCAGGACATGCACCCATCTAAAATGCATGAGAAACGAAGAAATGAGTTTATAGGTACTGACTGAATGTATACATTATAATATTTTCATAGCAATGCATTGTAAGGTTTGGGTCGATGCAAAATAAAGAGGAAAGAGTGCGTGTTGGAAAACAAAATATGAATGAAAAAGGACAAACAGAAAGAGAAGGAACGAGAATAAAATATGCAAGGTAAAATTACTTCAAGGACTTTGAGATTTCACAGTCAGGGTGATTGGATGGGCATAAAATTAAGAAAAAAGAGAAATCGAATCTGCGTTCCTACACGGATTATCAAAACGATTACCGTCTTCACACTGTAGCTTCGAGCACCGTGTGTTTCTAGTTCACAAACTCGGTCTGTCATCATTCTAGGGTCTTTCCACAACAGATTCTACCACCTTGAACACCTGAGTTGGCGGTAATATTAGTAAGTGCATTCCAAACTGGTAGCGCATAGTAGTTTGGGATCATTTCGCATTGAAGTAATTAAGTTTTACGACTCAATAAATGGCTGCTAATATGTACTTCCTTTCCCGCTTGCATACCATGTATGCAAGACAAGCGGGGAGCGTGTGTGAGAAACGAAAAAACACGTTACTTCAAGCATATGGAATGCTGTTGTTAAAGAACTTGAATTAAAAAGATGAAAAGAAGCCTGTCACAAATCCATTTGCGTTGTTACGCGTATAATTTTTCTATTGAATCATGTATAACTTAAGTTTAACTGTAACATTGTTATTGATATTGTGGTATATTCTATGGTTAATTTAGCCAGTTAACTATGTTTTAAGCCACAAATAAAGTACATCAACGGACAACTACCTAGGTATTCAAATTTGTTTTGTTGATAACAAAAAGTTCAACTTTAATTCTTCTGTGAACAATTCGTTCCTGTATGTTTTCTGATCTATTCAGAACGCAGATCAACCGTTGGGTACAACACTTCTAACATCTGTCAGTAATGTAGAGGTGAGCTCAAAAGGGGTGTGTGTTCTGTCGAGATTACGTGAGAGTTTAGGAGGAAATATATAAATGTAATGATGTGAAACATAATATGAACAGAACAGAGCAAATAAAGAGGAAGAAATGAAGATAAGCACCAAAAAATATATCATAGCTATATTGGAAAGTTATCGTGAGAAGAGTGACAACACCTAATGGAGGAACGTTGGAAGCTATTATATGTAAATTTTGAAAGTAATGAAGGAAACTATGAATATTCAGACCAGAGGAATTATTAACATAAGATTGGAAGATATTGGATATGTGTCATAATTATGACAACTGGGGAACAACCACATATAAACAATAATATTAAGAAATAGCTGGAAATTGATAGATCATGTTAAAGAGAGTGTAACAAAAGCTATAGATAACGAAGCAATGAATTGGAACTTCCAAAGATAAAAATGCAAAGGAATGTTAAAACGGACAAGGGAAGAACATTGGCAGATAGGAGTGTCATATGAAGGAGCTTAGCGGATTCGTTTTACTCCAAGGAAGTTATAGAAGTGAATCAAGTACGTAGTAACTTTTATACTAGTGGAGCTTCGAAATTTCCAATTCTGAACTAACGGCTGTCAACGTAACTAGAGTACAGATTAAGCTTGAAATTTTTTTTCTGAAAAAGTCATTACTTGTAACAACAGAGACTTATTGACGATATATCCTCGATCAATCACCCACGGAGGTACAAGTGTTTGTCAGCCATTTTCAACACAATATGCACCAATTAGAATACACTTTATAGCACGCTAGCTACTCAACTTTGATTATATTGTTGCGGTTCAAGAAGTGCTAAGCGCTCGTTATCAGCTCAATTGCGTGGACTTAGAAAGGAGTCTTAATGTATTGTGACCTGCAACAACTTAATGTTTCATGTAGAAGCAATGCGTACTACATTAAAAAAAATGTAGCCTAATGCAAAATTGGGATCCCATTATGCACACAATTCCGCCATGCAGTCTTTATGAGTCGTATTTTAAACTTCTGACCCTGTAGATCTAATATTTCTGAATAAATAATTCTTCATCACTTCGAAAACTGGAAATGCATCATCATAGGTGCTAGTACGTAGCTATTGCTATGAAAGAAACTTTCAAGTCAATTTTACATATATTATTATTATACTCTAGAGAGAAAAGGACAATTAGTAGAAAGATACCACAGCTAAAATTTCTTCGCCTAAAACATTATATTATGAAGGTGAACTACAGAATAATCTGTTATAGTTTTCAAGCTGATTTATTTGGGTATTCTACTACAGACATTTTTAGAATCTTTGTGATAACACCCTGTAACACGATTTTTGTTCCTGTGTAGTGAGTTTTATTTCCTAGAGGCTTCTGACTGGAAACCATAGAAAATGCCTATTATTCCCCTCAAACTTTGTTTTTGTGACCAGGACAGTGTTATTTTTGAATTTTACCTGTTTTCAATGAGAAAATATACGAATTCGTGTTTTTCATTTACATAAATGAAAAAAACAGACACATATACATCGAAAGTGACATATATTTGCACTCTAGTTGTGAACAAAATTATTGCAAAAGATTTAAAAATGAGTAGTTTTCCGGGATTTACGATTATACTGTACATTACTTTCATGAATCAGCCCCCAAATATAGTCTCCCATCATGTTCTTGTTATACTGGTCTTGGTAGCGACGTTCGAAGTCCAATATATCTTGATGGAAACGCTCGCCTTGCTCCTCCGAGTACGCTTCCATGTTATCCTTAAATGTACGAAGGTGAACATCGAGGACATGAACTTGCAGGGACATCCTGCAGCCCATTTTGCTGTAGTTCTTCTCCAGAGTCTCAACCAGTTCCACATAGCTCTCGGACTTATGATTGCCCAAAAAGCCCTTAACCACTAAGACAAAGCTGTTCCAAGCCGCTTTTTCATTCTCACTGAGCTTCTTGGAAAATTCTTCGCACACCAAAAGCTTCTTTATCTGTGGGTCGACGAAGACACCGGCTTTGATCTTTGCATCAGACAGCTTAGGAAAAAAGTCTTGAAGGTACTTGAAGGCTGCTGACTCCTTATCTAAAGCTTTGACAAATTGTTTGATCAGGCCCAATTTAATATGGAGTGGAGGCATTAGCACCTTGTAGGGGTGTACCAGTGGCTCCCACTTGACGTTGTTTTTTCCCACAGAGAACTCTGTCCTCTGAGGCCAATACCTCGTGTTGTGCACTTTGGTGTCTCTGCTGTCCCATAGGCAAAGATAACAAGGAAACTTGGTAAAAACGCCTTGGAGACCCATTAGAAATCCTATGATTTTGAAGTCTCCGATGACTTCCGATCCATACTCATCATATTTCAAGGTATATAGCAATTGCTTTATGCTGTTGTAATCCTCTTTGAGGTGGACTGAGTGAGCTAGTGGAAGAGACGGGTATGTATTTCCATTATGAAGAAGCACGGGTTTAAGACTTCTGGACGAACTGTCAATAAAGAGGCGCCACTCATTTGGACTGAAGTCAATTCCAATTGCTTCAAACAGACAGGTGACATTGTGGCAGAAGCAGAGTCCATCTTGACTTATGAAAAAGCTGGAAAAACTTTGATGACACTTCCTCTGATCTGTTATTTGCACACTTTCATCTAATAAATTCCACTGCTTAAGCCTGCACGTCAAGAGTTTTGCATTGGACTTGGTGAGACCAAGATCTCTTATTAAGTCATTAAGATCTTTTTGATTGGGGTAGTACGGGTTTCTCTCCTCGGCTCGAAAATTGTAAGTATCAAGATGAATGTCTTCCTCGCTCTCTGACTTACTACTCTCGTCTGAAGAGGGCAGCTTTTTCTCCGGAGGAGTGGGCACGGGAAACTCAGGGCAATGTGGCACAGGGGCGATGGACGAAGGTATATCCGGATATATAATAGCTTGCGCATTCTTTCCAGCCCGACGTTTGGAAGGATCCACCATGCAAAAGTAGCCATTACTTGAGTGGTCAGTGGGTTCCCGCCAAATTCGTGGGATAGCGAACTTCACGGCACTCTAGTCTCCTCTACCATCCTGCAAAAGACAAGACAAAAATTAACTAATGTGTATTTTCACAACATATTTCACATATGAGATATGTAGATATGTATTTAATATGCACAAAATTATATACTTTTATTAACTTTGTCAATCAGGTGCACAACTGAACCCAAACCTTGTGATTTAGGTGCATTACTATTGATTAGGTGCACAAGCAACCTACAAAACAGGATGTACAATTCAACATTAATGTGGGTAAAAATAAAGTATATAGCAGTTTATTAAATGTTAAACATGTAAGGTAAAAGTAATTTTTCAAAATACATTTGAAATAAACAAAAAATTCTAGGCCTCTTCAAGAAAACCCTAAATATTTAATATATAATTGAAATTATTAAAATTTTACATTTTAATTTTCCGTCTTACCTTCCAGAGTTTTTTTGTAGTTCTCACAGGTGAAATGAGGTGCCCAAGTTTTGTCTTGTTCCCCTACTGACATGCTGAAATATGCTCTGTATGCTTCACACATTTTAGCAGATGCTTCCACAGAGTACTTATTTCCTCTTTTCTTGATAAAATGGCCACAGACATAACAAAATTCGTCTGCCATATACTTGCAGCCTCTTTATGCCATTGTAAACGTGTATCTAATTAGAAATTAGGCAGATAGGACGACAATGAACCGCTTCAAACTGCACGATTTGCACTATTGTTGCTGGCAGAATGCCAAGACCTGTCCATTTCAGTTATAGAGTAGACCTGTATATTGCTACAGCGTGCAATATGACACGTTATTTATCTTCTTTATTCGTAATGAGAAAAAACGTGTACTGGAAAAGGGTAAATCTCAAAACATCATTGTCCTGGCTACAAAAACAAAGTTTATGAGTAATAATAGCCATTTTCTATACTTTTGGAACACAAGGAATTAGGAAATAACAATTATTACCCAGGAACAGAAAATAAATATTTTTTTGTTACATTGTGTAATGCAAAGTCTGGCCAATGTTTCAAAATAAGTTTTGTTACGAAACTCTTACATTACATTCAGTAACTTTGAATTCAGCAAAAGAGTATTGTTGTTACTGTTAATGATGTCCAGGTAACACAAATAATCATATTGGGGAGATTCGAAGTTCACCAATGTTTGACGTTCACAAATTACGCTAACACAAAAGAGTGACTCTTGTCTGCTTGCAATTAAAGAAAATTGCGGAATCATTGTGTGTAATTTTGTGTACGTACGAAAGAGCTATTAATTTACAGCGGATAATTGACGATCTCAAAGGTAGGAGCAAAAAACAAAAAGAATCAAAGAATCTCAAGTTATATTACTCCTTACTTTATGATTAATATTTTCTTACTTTTCAAGACTGATTGATGTATGCGTTTGTGTGTATGTAGATAATGTTTGTGTGTATGTAGATAATGTTTGTGTGTAGTGCAATAGGAACAAACACTTTAGGACCACATTTCTAGAATTCCACAGGTACAATGCATTCACTTTTGGCAATCGTCGTTGGTTCGCTTTTCGATTTTTCCACTTGAAATCTTCCTTGAAAGCTCTTCCAAACAGAAGGGAGCCAATTGCTGAACGCGCCACTGCATCCACCTTGCGCATTAACAACTGGAAATACAAATTCTTCGACGTCAAGAGTCCATGGGAGTTAGGCCAAGTCGCACTTCAGATCATGGAAGAGAGAATTTGGAGTAGCTTTGCGATTTACAATACATTTAGTTTGAATGGAACTAAACCGAAAACTCAACAAAGATTTAAAGCTAGTAAGTCTTCATGGGCGCTTACTGCTTTACAACGTCAACGACGAAGAGAATTGATGGGATTGAAAGGGAGCTATTGTGTTAGATGATCAGGTTCTGTTATGTCTTCAATGCGTCTGTTACCCGCCGCGAATTCTCTCCCAGACTCTCTTCAAAGGTTGATCTTCCACGATTGGGGTCCAATACTTTTTGTGAGATGCTGTCTGAATGTACTATCGAGATTTTAGCACGTGCTTCACCTTTTAAGGATTTGTGACCATCGTAACTGTGTGTGTTTGTGTGTGTACCTGAAGACGACAAACTCTGGAGGGAATTCAACAAGACCCAAACTTGTTCTCTTCAGATAATTAAATTAACTGGGTGTTATTCAGTAGTTATATCTTAGGACTCAGTTTTGCTTTTCTACAATTTACCATTGATTGTTCTTCCAGATCTGGAAACGGTAATTTCATTTCTAAAATTTAACTGTAATATACTCAAGTTAACTACGTTAAACTACATGCCTTAATTTAAATTACTGAACGTCATCCTGTAATTGTTCCTCTTCTTGCTTTTTGCCCCCCTGCCTTCACTCCACACAATCGTTCAAGACAGGCTAGATTCAGCTGTACACTCCGGTCCTCCTAAACAACGAAATATATTTCGAGGTTTTTATTGTAGAGTTGTAAGGCAACGGATGACGTAACAAATCTATGAGTTGTATATCTTAATCGTTAAAAAATGTAACCTAGATAGTACTTTGAAAATGTCAAAAATTGCTAACACAAAATTGCGGAACCATTGTGTGTAATTTACTGTACGTACGAAAGATCTATGAATTTACAGCGAATAATTGACGATCTCAAAGATACCAGAAAACACAGAAAGAATCAAAGAATCTCAAGTTGTATTATGATTAATATTTTCTTACTTTATTAAGATTTCGAGACTAATTGATATGTGTGTTTGTGTGTGTATGTAGAAAATATGTGCAACGTTACTCAGGACATTTTAAACAGCACATATAGCGTGTTCTACTATTCGAGATTGATGCTTAAAAAGGGATCCGGGGCTGAGATGCCACCATCAGGGTATTCTCAATAGTGTAAACTTACTTTCCTATAGGAAAATACACGAAAATGTGTTCACAGAATCCAACACGTATCGAACCATAAAGTATAATCGTGCGAGCATAGAGGTACAGAGGTTGCTCACGTCTGAAAAAGATAGTTGATCCTCCAGTGTTACCAACCTTCATTATTTGCCACTTTTTAACCCAAAATTTTTAACCCGAACTCAAGCCTTCCATGTGGACTACCCCTGATTCACTTGCTCTTCAAAGGGATAGAAAAAGAAATACAAACATTGCATGCAAATTTCAGTCTAGTGCTTCTTCCATACGGCCCTTCTATACGTGTAATTATAAGGAAGGTAAATACAGCAATTTAGCAATATGAATTTTATTGTTACAAGAAAAGTGGATTAACCAGTAGGAAACGTCATCCATGATACAGGTTGTTGGTTGAGATAAGTGGAACAGTTTCCTGGAAGACAAAACGCTCGAATGCACAGCCTCAAGTCAAAACTAAAGAATTGTGATTGTGTCATTTCCATTTCTTCACATTTCTCACAAAAACCGGACACATTGGAAGGACAGGAAGCAGCGTGTAAATTAGTAGAATTGTCATGACATAAGAGGATATCATACATATTTATCATGTAGTCGAACAGTGTAACAGAAGGTGTTCGTGCCACTTCTTTTCACACCTTTACAATGAAATTGCTAGAATAAATACTTGCTATACCTATAGTTCTTACATTGATCGGTTTTTGATGATGATGCTTGAGTTAATGGGTTAGAATCCTAACTGTACACTCTAATGGAGAATTACCGCTTCTTTTCTTTACTTCCAGTCACCATGTTACAGGCTGAATCGTCTATTTTCACTTTCATTTCAGCTTGTACAATTAATAATTCTTAACCTTACTTAAATTACATAGTACTGTAATATTATTATAGTGCATTATCATTTATTACTATCATTTATTGATTGTTTACTTTTTATCTATTGCTTTTGACGTCAATGGCACATATTATACCCATTTTGAGTATAAATACTTGGAAATAAGTTACTACTTTACATCAATTCTCGTTCTTATTACATTACTCATAGCATTTCGTAGACGTTAGCATACTTTATTTTGCAACTTCATCACCAATAACTGTAGGGTGTTATGGAAAATGCACATAAGTCACAAACAGCGATTTTCTGTTCCTTTCATCTAAATCACACTGACTCATAGAAAATATTATAATTTGATATTGGGCATGTGTAAAGATTGACAGTGATGATCCAACATGTATATCAAGTCTGTAATGTTTGCAGTTAAAAGAATAAACATAAATAACTGTCTGCTGTAAAATTGCATATTTTGACGGCCTAGAATTATGAGTATAAGATAAATGATAATCAGAACAGTTTCCCTCTTGCCTATTTCTACTCGGCTACTTTGTCAGCAATTTCAGCTTCAAGGATATACTTCCGCAGGTTCAGTACATGCTTCTCTTCTACACATCCATTTCAGTTAGTTTATTTCTTTTAGTGTTTGTCACTTCCTATATATTGTACGACTACAAACGTAGAATGTGTTTTGAAGTTCATGAATCGAGTTGTGATCATCTATTAAGGTCTCTACTGCGCCAATCTTAACTAACTCGGTTTACAATTTCTACACGACAAACCGATAGATTGAACATTATTTTGAGGTTTCCAATTCCACCAATAACCTTACAGTGAAAAACGTAAATAGAAAATCGTTTTCCAAGGCCTAATTTTACCAGGAATGCAAAACAATACACCAACTTATTTCTTACTATTGCTGTGCATATGTTTACTTAAAATTGCTTTTACTCGATTTTTGACGATTCGTAATTTTTACATATATGTCTTATATCTTTCCAGTTTTGCGGGGACCAATTGTTTTCGATGTTTCCATTTAAATCTTCGTTCACGGAACGTTCTACAAGTCCATACGGAAGGACTTGATAAATGCTACACAAATGAAGAAGCAGCCGTGGCGATTTGTCCGAACGAAACGACGGTTGTGAACGACCATTCCAAGGAAATATTGCTGTATAGTAAGTAGAGTTTGTTTACTCTTAATTGCAATAAGCAAGTGGATTCCTTAGTATTTGATATAAAATATAAGAGATGCTAGAAAAATTAGAGATTGGACGAAGGATATGTAGTAATAATGAAGCATATTCATTATATTTTCGGGAATTAGTAGAACCCTTGGCCAAACACTGACATTCTACACAAAATACAAAGACAAAATTATTATTTTCATACTTCTGCAGAAAGCTCATTTTAATATGTTCAGTGCTACCGTATTCCTGTTATTATCCTAAGTAATAAATCGTTCTTGTCAGCATCATCGGTAGGATTCTCATGCTTTTTTTTCTTTAAAAAAAAAAAAAATTCAGACCTCGTTCTAACTAACTAATTCTCTAGCCTTCTTAAACCCGAAGTTTCATGGCTGCACCAACACAGGCCTTCCATCTGTCCCTATCTTGAGCAAGATCTATATACTCTTTTCCACCCCTACCAATTTCCCGTAGGTCCATCTCAACGTTGTCCCTCCATCTTCGTCTTGGCCTTCCTACAGGTCTCTTACCATCAGGTTTCCCAACAATCCTGTAAACTCTTCTCTCCTCTCCCATTCGCGTCACATGGCCTGCCCACCTAAGTCTTCTTGATTTAATTATTCTAATAATATCTGGACATGAATACAAATTATGTAGTTCTAAATTATGTAACCTTCTCCACTCACCTGTCTCCTCATCCCTTTTAGGTCCAAATATTTTCCTAAGGATCTTATTTTCAAATACTCTCAATTTATGTTCCTCTTTCAATATAAGGGACCAAGTTTCACATCCATAATATACTACAGGCAAAATTACTGTTTTGTATATTTTAACTTTTAGTTTCTTAGATATTATATATTGTTTTTGCTGTTTGTTTCAATTTCGTTAATTTTGCTTTTCAAGTAATCTCTTTTTTTTTTTTACTTCTAAACATGCGGTTAACTTCTCGCTTTATTCTATTATAATTGCTTAGATTTGTATCATCAAAGTTATTTAACCACCTAAGTCTAGCCTGATTTCTTATTTCTATTAGGTTATGACATTCATTACACTGATGAACAAATTCAAACTTTTTTTTGCTCCTTTGAACGAAAATAGGTGATTATTTATAATTCGACCCTGCTGAATCCAAATCTGAAAGTAGAAATGCTGTATCACCTATCGTTTTCCCTGGATTTTTATTTTTTGTTTTTAATAAAAATTTAATTCCCTTTGTAATAATACATCAAAATTTGAAATTATTTTTGTTTGTTTGCTCATGAAATAAGATTTAAATATTGAATTGAATAACTATGAAATATAAAAAAATAAAAAATATATATATAGAACCGATTTTGACTGTTGAATGAAGAAATTTCATGCAAAAAAAGGAAAAAAACACATTTTTACTCGCATTTTCAAAATTTCTTTCTTGAACTCTGCCGTTTGTAACTGCCACCAGAAACCTCTTCCTTGAGGTTCCAACTATAGTCTGCTAACATGTTCTGTACCGATTTTCCTGCATATCGTTTCTCCATGACAGAAATATCCTGATGAAATCTCTCGCCGCATTCGTCACTAACCGCGCCCAAGTTAAGGGGGAAAAAGTCCAAATGCGAATGTAAAAAGTTGAATTTTCAAGGACATATCGCACCCCATGCGCTGATAACACTTCAACAAGTTCTTAACAAGTTCCTTGTAGTTGTCAGTTTTCACATTTCCAAGAAAATTACAGCATACTTGTCTGAAGGCTAACCATGCGCATTTCTCTTTTTCTGTTAGCAATTCCACAAAGTTGTCATCATGAATGATCTCACGGATTTGCGGCCCAATAAATATGCCTTCTTTTAACTTACTATCACTGAGTTTAGGAAATGTTTTTCTCAAGTACCCAAAACCCTCACCGTGTTTATCCAAAGCCTTAACAAAAATTTTCATCAGCCCTAACTTTATATTCAACAGTGGTAACAAAATCTTGTCTTTCTCAAGTAGAGGGTGATTCCTAACACTCTTCTGTCCAGGACTTAAGTTTTTTCGTATGGGCCAATCCACAATGTTGTAATGTTTATCTTCTGCCCGGCTGTCCCATTCGCAAAGAAAGCAACAAAATTTTGTAAACCCAGATTGCATGCCTAACAGTATACCAATCATTTTGAGGTCTCCGCATATCTGCCAACCATATTTTTCATAATTTATCACTTTTAATATTGTATCCATACTTTCATATGTTTCCTTCATGGTGGAAGAATAGGCAAGGGGTACTGATGGGTATATATTCCCATTATGCAACAATACTACTTTTAAACTATTCTTAGATGAATCTCGTTTGGGTTGTAACTCCTTCCAAGTTTTTGCGGAAGGCCTTCTACATCATTGCAGTAAGTTAACTCATTACTAGCAGAAAAAAAATGTGTCCGTGATCTTTGGCGTTTCCGATATGACACCTTAACACCATCTTGTAATAAATTCCACCCTCTGAGACGGGAACCTAATAATTCCGCTTGAATTTTATAAAGGTTGAGGTCTCTGACTAGATCATTTAGTTTGGATTGGGAAATAAAGTGAGGTATATTTGGATCAGGAAAATTTGGATCGGTGTTTGAATATGAGGATCCAGGTTCGTCATCTGGAGAAGCACTGCTTGGTTCTGTTTCATCCACTGTCCATTCTTTAGGAGGCTTAGGAATTGGTATAAAATCATGACTCGTAGGTTTCTTGGCTGAAGGAACATCAGGATAAAATATAGATTAAAAATTATAAATTTGATTTAGAACTATATCCACTATGTTTGTTAAACAGAAGTAACAATCCGTAGTATGATCTTTCTGTTCTGTCCATATTACAGGGTTTCCGAAGGGCATTGATTTGTGAGTGCCATTAAGCCAACCACGTAAAGTTCTCGAACAGTTACAACAAATTTTACTTCGTGCCCAGCTTTTTCCCTCCTCTACTTTACTTCCAAAATACAACTCATATGCTTTTTTCACTATAGGAGTGATAGTATTTCTCTGTGACTTCGGAGTAAATTCCCCGCAAACATAACAAAACAAGTTCGGGTTACTCACACATTTGCTTGACATGGCGAACTCATTGATTGACTTATAATATAGTTCTTTAAAAAAACAATTGTGAATGCTCTTATCGTTTTGTTAAAATACAACTTACACTTCACTTCACTATACACAATATTACATTCACAATTTCACGAACATACACATACATAAAATACGGCTACTTGCGAAGGCTACTCGCGAAGTTGTCGGAAAGGAAGTTAAGACTCGACTAGCCCACAAAAGAACAAATTTTAACAGAGAAACAGGAAATTTCTCTACTGCCAGATGTTTCCTCCACTATATATTAAGTGCCAGTCATAAACACAAGGTCGCTGAAAAGTTCTTATCCATTTGCTAGGAACCAAACGTTAAGCCGGAAGCGGAGCAGGGTGCGGGGACCTGAAACCATAAAACTATAAAATGTGGGTGTTCTGCAAAAAATTTAGGTGATACAGGAAAACGGATGCGATATTCGTTATCAGCACATCTGAATACATAAAGATCACTTAGTTTTATTTAAAGGAGTATTTCATTGTTTATCAGTGTTATCAAACCATGGCTTACTTTTTCTTGGTTTATGGTATCCTATACTTTCTTTAGCTGCTGATTCTATTGCATTACGTATGTGCTCCCAATTCTTATTTACGTCTGTTTCATTTCAGACCTCGTTCTATTTAATAATCTGTAAAGAACTATGTTGAAAATTGAATTCATATATATCTTTTTACAGAGTTTTGATATGTGCATGTAGCATTAAATCTTCTGGCCATGATTAATGAGAAGTGCTCTGTGGACAAATTGGACCAAAATAAACTTTAAAATTTTGGATTAATAAAAAAGGGACACATTTTCAAAATAAAATATATATTAGTGCTCGTTTATTCTGTTAGGAATCACTTGAATGTACGTATTTTCTACAAGTATAAATAATTGACCCGTAATTTTTTGACTACTCCCAATAACTGACTTAAAGAATTCAGCGTAATGGTCGGGGGGGGGGGGAGGTGATATAAGGTTACGGGGGGAATGAACACCTCTGTTTTTATGAGCACGTTTCATGCAGTATTGATAGCATTGCCCCCTTCAATCTTTTTTGCAAAAATGAAAAATTGTTGACGTTTCTTGTGTTGTGGTTAGCTGAAAATGTTGGTTTCGATTGGATAACTTCCCTATTGCACACCTGCATTTTGAACCCGCTGAATGAGTATCTGTGCCCACGCCTCTCTGTTGTCACCATGCTTCACCGCGTCACCAGGACATGGGGAAAGCCCAACCATGCAGAGGGCAATGGAACCAAATCAAGGAACCCAGCATACAGAAATTTTCTTTAGGGAATTTCACACAAAATAGCTGTTTTTTAGAGAAATATGAACATGAGTATACAACATATACGACATTCTTGTAAGCAGTGATCACCCGCCTCCGTGGCGGAATGGTCATTTAACGAGTTCGAAACCAAAGGTTTCAGGTTCGAGTCCTGAATATCTTTGTTTGTCCCATCATCCATTTTGTCAATTCATCGCCTCGCGACGCGATTAACTCAAGAAATAGAGAAGCAACGTAAAATAACTGATACGGAAATGGGTTGTGGGAAGTTACTTCAATGCGAAGAATTTTGGCCTCCGTGTTGTAGTGACTAGTGTTCGAAGCCACGTGTCCTAGTGTCGAACCTCTTCATCAATTTATCCTCACCATCGCGATTAGCCTAAAAGACTAAGATCGACAACGAAAAAGAAAAATAGATACTCCTTTGAACAATTGAAAATTGATAGGGTCGTATGTGGACTTAAAGCAAACTTTTTGGACTAAACTTTCTGCGGTAAAAATGTGAGCTCGTCGACTGAAGCGGCGACTGAAGTTTGTCTGTTTTACGCACATTTAGGACAGTCCGGCCTGATCCATAGTTGAATAATCATAATAATAATAATCCGTGGCTCGACAGCCCTTGAAGGGCCTTGGCCTATCTCCCGACTGCCAGTCTCCCTCCCACAATCCTACCTAGAGGTGTGGAGTTCTTCAACCGGTAATGGGATGACGTGAGGTCAGCACGTCGAACCCTCAGCAGTTATAGGAGATTTCCTAGACCGGATTACGCTACTCACTCGTAGCTTCCCAATTTCCTCACGATGGTGGATTGCCACCGGTCGTATACACAGGCCGAGAACTCGGAGACTGAACCCAGGCGGACTCGAACCCATGGCGTTCCCCAGTCGGAGTCCAAAGCACAGCGCCTTAGACCGCGCATAGGAAGCCCATAGTTGAATATGTTACCTGAACCAAGGTTCTCTTTATGTTGCGTATCGAGTGAGATACGTGATGAACCTAACCATAGGCGGATGTAGATTTTTTCTGGGGGAGGGGGCACTGTATGTGCTTTAAGCGCACGTGTGTGCGGGGGTGTATATATGCATGTGTGGGGGTATATAGGGTGTTGTCGTATATTCAATGATAAACTTCACAGTGTGGGGAGGGCATTAATTCGAACAACTTTTCTAATAACGTTTTGCCCGTTTCGATATTAAGAGCCTTCGGAGATCGGCATTTTGAAGGAAAATGGCTTGTACGGTACGACAATTACAAGCAGCAAAATGTTGCAGTTAAATACATTCCGATTGACAGATTCTCTTAAATTATATTTTACTTATATTCTTACGTTCATATTAGACTGAATTTTGAAAAGAAAAGTTGTGTCACAGGTACTTTACGTGACAAAAAAATCTGCCAACTCTTCTTCTCTGAAGTGGTTATGATTTTTTTTGATTTGATTTAGTTTATTTTACTTCGCGTTTTGTGCCTCTTGGCTAATTTGCGAAGATGGGGATGAGTGATGAAATGATGAAATTGATGAATGGACATTCACAAACAACCAAGCCCGACCGGGATTCGAACCCGGGACCCTTGACGTTGCAGCGCGATGTGCTAACCACTTTTTTTTTTTTTTTTTTTTTTTTTTTTTTTTAAAGGAAAGCCCCTATGCGGAAGCTTCCCCCATCACACTTCATTCACTCATATCATTTCATTCATATTTCAATTTCAAGACTTTTCAGGACAGACAATCACAAACATCCATGGCCGAGCCGGGAATCGAACCCGGGACCCCTGGCGTCGTAGCGCGATGTGCTAACCACTCCGCCACAGGGGCCGCCCTCCACTCGGCCACAGGGTCGGGCTTCTCTGAAGTGGATATTCCTATTTACATTCATTAATCCTAAGCCACTCTGTGACTAACAGAATTGATATCAGTTGCAGAGGAATCCTGACGTTTTGGGAAAGAAGAGGAGGCTTTGTAGGCTTCTGCTCAGTGGCGGCGATAAGGTTCTCGCAGATCCCATGTGTGTGTAAGGCGGGGGAGGTAAAGAAGACCCTTAAATCGTTGGTTTCATACCAGTCATTAATTAACCTTTGCTCCATAATGTAAAGGACATACAACATCATTGACACACAAATCGAAGAAATCTTTCAATAATGAAGGGATTCCCATTTGCTCATTGAGTGTCAAAAAACTGGTTTGACCAATACAAAATTTAATACAATTCTAACAATGCACACAATATTTTGCAAAATGATTTACGTAACTGTCAATGTCTATAGTGATGCCAGGTTTTCCTTTCCGTAGCAAATAGGGTTCGAGGTAAAACCCAAGAGCAGTGTTTTAGTATAGAGACAATGTCTACTTGTATTTATGTTCAGATTATGATAAGATTTCTATATTCATCCCAGTGTAGGTAAAGTGTACCCATATATTATAATTATTTATTTTATTTTTAATGGTGTCGTCAATTTCTCGTTAGATTTTTTTTTTACTGGGGATTTTTTGAAACTGCAGGGAAAGGTTACGAACTTGATTCATAGAGGGCCTCATTATTGATTTCTGGAAGGGGGCCCAAAACTAGTAATGCCACCACTGTTAACAGGAGCAGAGAGGAGGCTATTAACATTATTTTCGTATCACAAAAGTTATCTACCTGTAATCAATGTGTACTGGATTTGTCCAATGCGAAATTTCAGTAACAAGAAGATCCAGTGCTGATTAGCCTATTTGTGCTAAACGTTTTCTTTGTATTCTTTGCCAGTCTGTAAAAGGATATTGCTGAAGGATTCCACAAGGTCTGTCCAAAAAGTAATGAGACTAATTCTGGAAAAATCGTTTTATTGAAACTGGGTTCAAATACACTTAATATTCTTCAAAGTAGTATCCTTGAGCGTCCATACAGCGGTTCCAGCGTTGCTGCCACTCTTCGTAGCAGCGCAGGAAGTCTTGACCTGAGATGCCTTACAGAGCACTCGTCGTGGCTGCTTGAACCTTTTCAATTGTTTCAAAACTGAGTTCTTTCAGGCCAAATTCGAGCCTCGAAAACAAAAAGAAGTCGGTCGGGGCCAGGTACTGGATGTACGGTGGTTGGGGAAGCGTTGACATATTTTTCTTAGCCTGAAATTGATCTGCATTTTCGACCGTCACGCGACACTAAAACAGCTTCTCACTTTGCCGGCGATCCCAATGCTGGAATGGCTCGGAGATAACCGAGTTACATCAGACTGTATACCTGACATACCCCACCAACCGCTCTGCCTAATAGATCCATCCCTTGACCCTTCTGACTGGCGCACCAAAATTAGTCTAATTACTTTTGGGACAGACCTTGCATTTTATATTACTCGAAAGTTTCTTGTTCGTTGGGTATAACGATGTCATCATTTTTCAAAATGTTTGTCGCCTCTTTTTGGGGTGTACAGGCCCCTGTTGCCCCCGCTAATTCCGCCAATGAACCCAAACAAAATATCTCCGAACGTCTGAGAGCCAACGACAGGTTGGTTACACAAGTTCCGGTTTCACAATCTCCGAAAGCGATATCGAATCGACACAAAACACCACTTGGCGTTCGGGTTTGCGGTGAATCCTCTTCCTGATTCTATGCTGTGCCACACGGAGTATAAACTTTTCCTGTCCACCCACTCCAGCTGGTCTCAGACACTGTTATTTGACCTCTCGCAATTGCATGGTTTGGGAAATCAATATGATAGGTACAGTCGTATGATGCGGTCCACCACAGCCGAGCAACGTGCGTTTTTGTCGCCACCCTTTGAGGTATTCATCAGATTCGATGAGCGATGATGATAAAACCACAAATCACACAGCAGGAGCAGTTCCTGCTTCCGTGTTGCCGATTTCGTGTAGGCCAGATAGGGGCAAGGATCGCACGTATGTTTTATCACGGCGGAGACAAAGCATATGCTATTATTTTCTTTTGTCCTAAAACAGTTACACGTTCGGTATTGTTTCGTTGTGATTCTCTTAGGTCGCCGGTGGGTTGATGGTGCGGCAACTACGGAACCGATCCACCACCGTTTGAAGCTCTGACTTGGAACTAGTGTCACGACTCCGAGAATGACAGGGATGGTACCCTAACAGCACCGGGGTGAACCAACCGCGTTGGGGGTGAAACAAAGAGGAGTGGAAACCTTGATTTAATAATTGATTTGGTTTATTTTACTTTTCTGCCAATTTTGTCTAATCGCCAAGATTAAGTACAAACCAAAAAACAATGATGAGGAAATTAATAACATATTAACATTATTAAATTACACACTTACCTTTCACTAATTGTACATTACTGACTAAATTAAGCGCATGGTAACGTGATCGCCTTGTAATCAAAGGGTACCGGGTTCGATTCCCGGTGGAGGCACATCGCACAGTGGTTCGGATCCCACTTTAAACTGTAGGTCCAATCCCGATTAGCGTTCCTGTAAATAAAGTGGACTTAAAACAACAAACAATTCAATCAATTATCTAAATTAACTAATCACGCAGCAATTAATACAGTTCTGGTTGGGTAAATTACAAACTAATCAATATACTTTTAACAACAATGTAAATCTTGTATTTTTAGGCGAGTGGAGGCGGGCTTACTTTGCCCTCCCCTTCCACCGTAAAAATAATATAATCGTGAAGATGAGGATAAGTGATGATACGATGAAATTGATGAATGGACACCCATGCACAGGCTGGGGTTCGAACCCGGGACTCCTGGCGTCGCAGCACACAGTACCAACCACTCCGCCACGGAGATCGGCTACAGTGCCTTAAAAACTGACTGCGCAAGCATAGCGTCGCATCGGGATCTCCATGCAGCGTTCCTTTTATTTTTAAATTCGTTTCTATAATTTTAGTGCTGTTAAAACAAAGATGAAATAGGAGAAAAACTATATCACTAGTCAGTCACCTGTTAAGTAAAACATGTTTTCACTAAAGCACATGTGCAGCAGGAGGCCCTAAGATAGAATTGTGGTCTTGCGGATCTTTAACAAAGTCATTTTAAAACAAAAATGAAATTTAAATAAATAAATACAAATTTAAAAATAACTTGTTTTCCTCAGGAGAGACACCAGAATGTCAACGTGGAATTCCCCGTATTTACAGCGACATCAGAAGTTCTGAGTTCCCTTTTGTTTTTTGGTCTGTCAGTGTCAATCTGCAGTCGTAAACATGTTGTAAGGAGCGACGTTAAAATATCCTGTACGCCTTTTTGAAGTTTTCTTGTGTGTTTTACTATATATAAATACGGTATATCGTAAGGGATCGTGTTACCGTGAATTGATATGGATAGAAAGAGAGTTTATCCAGTGGTAAATCCAAGCTTGAGAACCTACGTAGGTAATAATGAAGAGGCTGGGGAATGTAGTATCTCCTGTGGCATAGTGGTAACGTCGTCTGCTTGCAATCAAATGGCCGCGGATTCGATACCGGTCGAGGCACATAGTGGTTAGGATCCCACTTTAAAATGTAGGTCCCGTCCCGATTAGCCTCTCTGTGCATAAAGTGAAGTTAAACAAACCTCAAATTCAAATCCGAACAATTGCTAATGTTTACTGGTCACATTAAATAAAACATGAACTTTTGTTGAATTAGACTGGTTAAGCTATAGTTTACATGAGAATGGTTGCATGCGTTAACAGTCATGTGGAAGTCCGTTATTTGCCCCATCAAACGCAACCTAATAGCGTGTCAACTCAACCACCCAGCTGCCTTTGCTACATTTTCCCACACTTTTTGATGAGATGGGTCCGCAATCAGTGCGCTAATGAAAAAAACGCCTGATTTGACGCCCGCTGCGCCCCCTCTAAACAGGAAATGAAAACCTGCTACCATGAGAGCAAATGCATTTCGGCTTGCAGGGGAAGGAGCAGGGAGCACCGTCGAGTGGCACGATTGAATGTACTCTACGCATGCACCCCCACGCTCTATGCTCGTTCTTCTGGCGTTTTCCCACAAGCTGCCGTCAAACAGGAGAACTTTCGGTAGGGTTGATTTATTTATTTCCAGCCCTTTCTAACCAGGTTAATCGAAATATGGATGCGACAAAACAGTCTGAAAGCAATGAAGAAACAATGAAATGAAACCTTGAACCAATGTTGCCATAATCGGATAGCACAAATTCCCTTTGTTCTCCAATTTTCCCCCTTCACATAGGAAGATTTAAATTCACGATCATAAAACTTCCAAGTTTCAGTCATCATCATCATTAGTAGTAGTTGTAGCTGTATTAATAGTGGTTGATTCATTGAAGAAAAAAAAACAGTTCCTTAAGATTGACTGACAATAAAGAAATATTGATATCAAATTGTAAGCTTTGCAAAAAATATTTTAAAAAAATTGATAATTCTGTTGCCAACAGTTAACAAGGTTACCTGGTATTACAATATTTTTAGAAGACAATATTAAGGTTGCTCCTACACTAAGTTAAAATGTTTCATTAACCTTTGTTTTTAGGGGATAAATTACATGACGAAATAATGAAAAATGTAGGGCCTCTCCCGAGGGCGCAGTGGTAGCGTCCCCGTCTTGTAATAAAGGGGTCACGGGTTTGATACCAGATGGAGGCACATTGTGGTTCGGATCCCACTTTAAACTGTAGGTCCAGTTCTGCTTAGTCTTACTGTGCATAAAGTGGACTTAAAACACCAACTCAACCAACTGAAGAAAAATGTATTTCACACTTCAAATTATTATTATTATTATTATTTATTATTTGAAGTAGGGTTACACTTAAGCTTACAGTATTTTGCACAGATTATCCTACTATAAAAACAGCTTTTTGGCCTACAAGAATTAATTTGTTAAGCTATACAATTAAGATAAATGTTTATAAATGTACAAAATATAGAAAATTACAAGTGTCCATATATAATTGAAAAACACAAGAAATAAAAATTAAGTAAGTATATGTGAAGGAGGCAATGAGGTAAATGAGCCACGGTGTCAGTATTCATAGAATAATGTCCTAATTTGTTCTTTAAATTTGGCCAAATTTCTCTCTCTTCTCCAGGCTACAGGCAGTTGATTCCACGCCTTAATTGCCAGCGATGATAGGGATGATAGCTTGAATCTGATATACTCCCTTATCCTTCAAATTTCCCCTACAAATTTAATATTTTTTCATAAGATTTCTCGTTTCCTGCACAACGTATTATTTTACATGAATTGAATTTTCCTCCCCCTATGGAAATTTCCTTTCGAATGGCAATGGTGCCTTGAACTTCGTTAAAGGTACCATCCTGCCATCAGTATATTATGAGACCTGTCTGGGCTTGTATAAAGGGTCTTCTATTATTAGTCGTTGGTCCAAATCTTGACATCTTTCCCTGCATTTGATGCTCTTTGTTTTAGGAAAGGGGGGAAAGGTTATGACCTCCGCCAACCACCTGCGTACGCCACTGAACGTATACAATAATCTGGCATTCCTGTTTTGTTATAGCATAATCATAAATTTCGGATCAGCAGAAATGTGAAAGCAAGTGGAAACATTAACGCCGTAAAAAGAAAGTTACAAACTCGTAAGCTGTAGCGAATATAATTAAACGGGTTGCACAACTTTAAAGAAAGTTACTATTACTGCATTTGCATTATTTGACCTTGATTTTCTGCCACATTGGACTAATCGCGACGACGAAGATGAATGGTTGCCAAATTGACGGGAGGGACATTCCTAAAAGAATATCCATCTTCATGTCGGGACTCTAACCCAGAACCTTTAGTGGCGAGTCGACCGATCAACGCACTCAACCATGGAGTCTGCTATTAATTTAAGTTACTAAAAAGAGCAAAATTTTTCTCGTACTCTTTCAGACACTAATGGTATGCGTAAAAAACTCGCCCATTGTTGCCGTCTCTACTATAATTGTTCGCTGAAGAGAGGTCGCCTTTTTTTACTATTTTTTTAAAGCACCAACAGTATGCTGGAGACTACAAACGCTCCGCGCTGCCTTGAAGAGAGAGAATTTTGAGAGCTCTTGATTTGTGTGTAGAGGAGGGGCGGGGTGTTCCGGGGAGCCGGATGTGGTCCGCCCCGGTGTGACCCTACATGGAAGTCAGGTGGAGCCTCCAGACTTCGGTCTGACCGTGATTCACATGTACACGCTGCGACAAGAACACGGATGCCTCCACCACATATTTTAGGCTCGTTTGTATCGCCAAGATTCCTCGAGGCCCTTGCCTTCTTGGCGTTGCTCTCTGATGCCATCCGGAGCGAGGTCCGCACATTTTCAGCCACGTTCTTCTCTTCTGCAACGGCAGAGAAAGTGGTCTCCCCTGGGCATTGTCGCCACTGTTCTCCTGCGTTGTCTCCTGTAACATAAAAACACACGAGCACCATGCTTTGATTTGTATTTTTGTTATTTTACGACGCTCTTCTGCGTGTTTGGTCAATTGCGACGATGATGATGAGTGCTGATTAGATCAAATTGGTGATGGGCACTCGCAAGGAATGCCCATGTACAGGATTCGAACCTGGTACCTTTTGTGCCGAGATCAAAAGTCGAGCACTAATCGCGCTCGGTCTCCGAGGCGACATGTTGTAATATGCAATATGTAAAAGTAACGGTTACATTTTTCGGGAAATGGTAACTCTTAAGCACTGATTTATCTACACACACTCAACACCCCGCTAACCCCTCAAAATTTTCCCAACACTCGCTCCCCACAAATTGTTCACTAAGGCTCTCTTAAACGACCTAACCACCCCCCTCCCCAGATGAACCTTCCTTGATGAGCCCTTTACTGTTTTCGGAATGGGAAATTGCAACTGTTACATGGTCACTGCTTCTGATAGAGTAACGGAATTGTACGGTACTACATGAACAACATTTTCTATTGATATAAAAATAGATGAAAATATTTATCCTCACATACATACATTGTTACGAGCCAGTGTTTTGCGTGATGTAATATTCTATATTGTATAGGGGTTTACTTTGAATTTTCTTACTTCTTAATTGTTGTTATTTGTATTATGAAGTTCATAATAATTTAATGAAAATGAATATCAGTTTTTAAACGGTGATCAGTAAAACAATAACAGCCTCCTAATTCTTGTTCCTTCGTCCAAAACGTTCTACGAGTTATTATTTGGGTTGTGAGTTGAGTTGGTGTTTTTAAGTCCACTTTATGCACAGTAAGGCTAATCGGGACTGGACCTACAGTTTTAAAGTGGGATCCGAACAACTTGTGCTTCCACCGGGTATCGAACCCGGGACCCCTTGATTACAAGGCGTCGACGCTACTACTGCGCCATCGGGGAGGCCTTATTATATGGGATAAAGTAACTGCGAAGCAAATGGAACTGAGTTGTCAAGATGGTTGCATTTCAAAATAAGACGATCAGGATGAATGGTGAACTGATGGAATGGATGATCGGATAAACACTACGAGATACATCCATGCATTACTCAGAGTTCGAACCTGGAACCTCTGGTTTTATGATTCAGTAGTTGACCACTCCCTCTAGTAGGTCGACCGTGTTCATGGTAGTGTTGCTTTTTGTCTCGATAAAGCCTCAATATGGAGCCTCGTTATTATAAGGATTTGCATAAATGAAATCATTCCTTTAGGAGTGATGGGGGGTCGAAGAGAGGCGAGTCGCAAATGTTGCGACCCGTGAATTTAAAGCTTTTGAGCTTGTAATTGTATCGCTGCTAGATACATTAAAGGACTGATATGGACAAAACATTGTTTGCAATTACTTTCTCACAGTTGGACATTTGTTGAATATTTACGAAATCTTTGAGCTAAGAGAAGTGTCAAAATTAGCACAGGTTTCTTCCTATTTCATACACTAGGGACTATTTCTTGCCATTTGTTTATCAAATGATGCTTTTTTCTGCAATATGAAATGCATATAAAAGGCGAAGTATTTAATAAGTCCAGAAGAAGTATGAAATCTTTTTCATGCTTAGTTAACCTGACGTGTTTTGACTGGTGCTTGAGATCTTGTCATTAGTTCCGCCAGGCTGTATACCGTCTCAAAATGTCTGCGGCAACCAAAAGTCTTACTTCATTACATACGTCCATGGAAAATGAAGATTGCCAAGGAGAATCATGGCCGAGAAGTTATACGATCTTCTCGGAAAGAGAACCTCCACAACCCATGACATTCTTCATCAAAGAGGAGGCATGCATGCATTAAAAAAGGTAAAAAGTGCAATAAAGGGGTAATGAATGCTGCTGTCAAAAAAGGATAGAAAGGAAAATGGCTTTAATTATTTATGGGCTGTGAACTGGAACCGTTTCAAAGTTGAAGAACTGAGGTAGTCGATTCGGTTTGATAAATGGTGGTCTTTGATATTGACTGGGTTATATGAAAATGCTATGACTTAGTATTTTATTGTATACGAGATCTACGCCTTTAGATCTGAACCAGTAGCATTTAAATGTCAATATACCAGAAGCCCAATCCAATATCAGTGTTATAGATGGAATATTCTTAAGCAATACTTCTGAAAAGTTCTAAGATGACCTTTTTCTCTTTGAAGTTTATATTCAGTTACTGTTTGGACGTTGGTGCGCGCTATGCCTTCAAGAAGGTTTGCATGAAGTTCCTCAAAGTTAATTTCCATTTTTATAAAAAGACCTTCCAGGTAACATTTGCAGCCGTCTGTACGTACATATAATTAAGTTGCTTCTGGACATTCGACCTGTCTCTCCAAATTTTTTTTCGAAAATTTATCTTTGTTTTAAAAACCCTCTTTGTTTGAAAAACCGATACAGTATACCAAATTCTGATAAGTAACATCTGTTTAGAATTCCTTCTAGAGTTTTAAAGTGAATCTTAGTGTGGTTTGGTTTTGTTGTTGTCTAGATATCTGCAAGTTTCAGTTTATACCTGTTTTCTTTGACAGGTATTTGAGCAACAGTGGAAGCAAACAGAATGCAGATTCACTTGAATACTCTAGAAAGAATCCTGTACGGATGTAATTTAGACTTGAAAATATCATAGAGGAAGAAATTTTCTAAAAAGTCTTTCCTAAGAATTGATAACGATCCAGAGTTACGTTACGGGTCAAACTGTATGTAAAGAAGCCCATTAAATTGCATTCATTGAAAATTGTGAAATTATAATCACAAACGGCTACTAAGACGTCAGGCTTGCTTTGTCCGCTTACATATTTTCTAACGCATGTTCTGATATACATATTGTCAATGTTAAGGAATACTTTCTTATATTTTAACTACTAACTCAAACAACATTGATATCCACATAATCTCGTGAGAACAATTTTGCGACATGTCCTTGGGAACTATAATTCTACAAACTTACGTAACATAATTCCCTTCTCTGTAGCATCACAGTATCGTCATTGAACATGCTATTCAATAAAAGAGGAAGGACTTTGTGTCACGGCCTGGGAGCCTTAAGAAAAGGTACCTATTATGATGCGTCATGTAGTCTCACAAAAACGCACGGAACAAGGAGAGTAGCTCAGATCAACCGCAAGCACTTTTAAATAAGTCCATTCACTGAAAAGTTCAGTTCAAAATATATTTTAAAAAAGTTCACTCGTTTTTTTTTATTTAGTTTATTTTACTTCGCTTTCTGACACTTTAGGCTAATCGCGAAGATGAGAATGAATGATGAGATGGATGAGGAGACAATCACAACACGAGACCCACAGAGTGAGTCCAGACGCCAGAGCCTCGCTAGTCTGCAAAATTCAGGTGTACTACGTGGAAGGTTGACATTTGGATGTCTTCTGAAAGGGCCAATCTTTATTCGGGAAGTTTTTCTATATGGAATTTGCTAGACTCCGTACAGAGTATTAACTTCTAAACCAGGATCCATAACGTCGGTACCAGTATGTTTATTTTAGTGATCGAAATTAATTAGATTTATTACTGGGCAAGGTTTGGCCTACCACCTAACTCCAGGTAGAGACCAGACCCTTCGAGACCTGTTTGATAACACCCCGAGAACGAGATACACCTGTGTAAAATTGAGACGAGGTGAGACTTAATACCAGAGACATCATTCGAAACTTTGGTAAACTATATCGCATATATATATATATATATATATAACAACCCCTCTATGGCAATTTATTCAGACTTTTCAAGTAAACATCTACCCGATTATTTATAAGGAAGTCATATATTTTGTTTATCGCAGTTGCAAAGTTAATCCGTCAGAGATAGCTGTGAATCTATGAAACATGGTTGCATATATTCAAGGTAAGATAGTAGGTTTCTAAATGCTCGTAGCGTCTTAATGAGGCGTCAAACAGGAAAAGGTCATCAAGAAAAAAAGTTCATCCGTCGTGAAGGTTCGTGCCCTGACACGCTGTATACAGGGTGTCTCATAAGTAATAGCGCAAACTGACACAGGTGAAAGTACACAATAATAGAAGCAAAAAAGTATCAGTAAACATGGCTACCCATGTGTAATCGCGAATGTGTGATTACAAGCCGCCACTGACTTCATTGCTTGTAAACGTCGTCCTATTTGGTAAAATGCTAATAATGTGTGCGAATGTGTGGTTACAAGCCGTCATTGATTGCATTTTGTAAACACCGAGTGCTTTACTCCTTGCACGGTCCGAGGTTTGCTCTTTGTTTACATACCAGAACATTTCCGAGAGGTGGTACGGCTTGTACCCACACATTCGCACTCTCTGCGGGAGAGAATTAAATTAACTTGATCTGAAAACCATTCTCAATTTACGCTCATAAAATGTTGCTAAGCCATAAAAAACAGGTTTTTATTATATAGACTGATTCACCAATAAAAATATATTCATTTCCTGTTCATTTGTCTAATTCTCAAGGAATGTTGTTTCCTACAGCCTTGTGCTACGGAAGAAGACTCCTGGTTTTTGCAGAAGATCAAGGTGGTCAATAGCACCACCTATCGCCTTGACCTCCCTGTTTGTTTAATTTCATAGAGACGGAATAGGTTACAGAGCTACTTACTTGTATTAGAATGTCAAGAATTCTCCATGTCTGCGACTCGAACTAGAGTTACCAATTTCAAAGGTATTATTTCTCTTTTGTCGGCTTCATTCTTTTATTTTATACAGTTCTTTCTTTTATTTCGGACAAACTGGACAGAAGTGCTTCAGTAGAGAGAAGTCGGCTACACGTCGTTGACCGTATGCTGGGTAATCTATTTCCATGCTTTCTCAGTCACTAGATCTACTCTATTTGCTATTATCGGCTTCTTACGGCCGTGCTTCCTCTTCTCCTCTTTCATATAATTCCTTAAATCTGTAGAAACTATCTCTACTATATCCCAGTGCTTTACTTGCAGGTCTCGGCCAGGATTCGAAATCAGAATCCTCGGTGGCGAGATTACGAGGTCTCTTCCACGTGAACATCCACTCCTTCAACCAACGTCAGTAATGCCATGTGCATTTGGATTTTCAAAAGCACAGACGAGTGTCACTAGCTACTTCACTGACAAGGCAGAATTTAAAAAGATTTTCAAAGAAGTGATGAGACGAGAAATTTGTATTTCTTTGAAATATTTATGGTCCAAAATTAGCATGGTAGATTGAAAGCAACGAAACCAGTACAGTAGCAGCTAATGCCGCAAACGCTTCGGCAAGTTGAAACGACACCTGAAAGAGGTTAATGCTATAGGTGAGGAATTTTCTAAATTTCCGGCGGAGCGTAATTGCGTGACGTGTTACGATCTGCGTGGTGATGGTTAGCAATCACGAACATCTATTTTCCGGTACACACAATGTACGTACTGTGTGACATCCACCATATCCTGTGGCGATATCATGGTTTTTCCTTTAAAAATATAAAGTTTTTTGTTTTGTGCACAAAATAAAAACGTCAGCTTTTTGAACTATATAGGTTACTGCTCATACTGGGTCACCAATATTATTTTCATACAACTCTTATGTGCTGGGATTTCGTTTTCCTATTCTTTGTTGTATATTCTTTGTCATCCAAAGGTGACCTTTTCAATTTGCGCAGATCGTTCAACTGTTACTTTCTCCTGTTATTTAACTACATGGACGTTGCGAAATCAGATATGGAAACACACGTAATAATATTACAAGATGAATAAAAAAAACGAAACCGAGAAAGCTTATAATATACAATAACGATGAGTGCCAACAAACTTAAGTTTCAGATATATCACTGTCTTTGTGCCATAAAGTTCCATATATGTTATTTAAGAAATGGTTTTAATAATTTATTTAGTATTTAGGGTATAAGTTTGTGAATAAGTTTTGGCTATTTAACACATGCATTTCTAAAGTTAGGAATGGAAAACCATGAAGTAAATGTAAGTACAAATAAAAACACGTACCGTAACTAGGTCGAGCCCATTTTATTAATTTACTATATATGAGCCTCGTGTTTTTCACAAGCAAACCCGGTGTTCTTCAATTTCTCTTCCGTAGAAGGATGCAATCTGTTAAAAAGTAATTACCACAGGCCACTTTCTTCTCGTTTTTCATTCACAATACACACGTCATTCGACATGGAATTTCTGACTGAATATAAGGAAGAATCGTCATGGTTGTATCTGTTAAGATAAATAATTAAGTCAGTTAATTATCATTATGCATGGATGCAATTAATCCTGGCATTTCTACTGGTCGAGAACCTTAGCCAAGTTCTCCATGGCGCTTCTGATTGACTCTTCTGTCCCTTTTTTTTTTAATTATTTTTTTTTACAAGCTCTTTCCCATATCCTTCTTTTCCACCGTCTTTCTGGTTCGATATCTTGACAGATAGAATTATCGCCATCCTTCCTGTGCAAATGCTCCAGACAGCAAGGTCGTATTTAGGGGGGGGGGGGAGTCCAGGGGGTCCGGACCCTCCCCGAGAGACTTACCAAGTACTAAAATTAAATAATCAAAATATACTTGTTTAGCATTTCTTATATAATCGATGGTTATTTATTTTCGCCGAACTTATTGGAAGGCAAGGAATTGTAATCATACGGCTTTGAAGGACAGTTCCAAAGATTTATGCACACTACTACTTATGATAATATGCATAAAATATTAGTCAGAAACATTTTACTTTTCGTCAATTTCATCTAACTCCTTTTTTGTTATTCAATAAATTCAATTCTTCATCTATTTGACATAAATATCCTTGCCAGAGCACTTGTATTTATACAAATTTGGCGATCCTAACTACACGTAAGGTAGATAATGAATACCTGCTGTTATCTCTATTATTTTACCATCTTTTTACCTATTCATGTAATAATAACAATAACATATTAATTAATTTACACATTTAGTTAATATGTTTTCAATGTAATTATTCTAATTATATTATTATTATTATTATTATTATTATTATTATTATTATTATTATTATTATTATTATTGAGACACTTGGTCTGCCCCCTCCCGAAATGTATTTCTAGATACGTGCCTGCCAGCCAGCTAAGTCTTCTCACTTTAATTTGTGCAACTCGATCATATGAGTACTTACAACACACATTTACTCTTGACTCAAGGGCATAAAGTAGATTTGGAATATTCTATGGGAAGAAAATCAAGTGACTTTTTATTCCAGATATGTGACGTAGCTTTGTTCTGGAACAATGGGACTCTCTCGCACCTTGAATCAGAGAACACGCATTCTACCTGTATTTACTGCACTAAATACACTGACTTTTCAAATGTTTTTCCATGGATTCATCAAGAAGTCAATGTTTCCACGTCATGTGGAATGTTTCTTTCTCAGAATGAATGACAGCCTTCTCACGATACAATCACCATGAAAAAGCATCAGAAAAGCGAAAGTAACATTCTGGGAAATGATTTGTCACAAGTCGTGTCATTTTTTCGCCAACATTTCCTTTAATTTATTCGCATGGCATTTGTAGTTAAGTAAGCCATAGTTTTTTATATTAGACTTTGGCTTTTTATTCGAACTGATCAAATTGAACCCATGGCTCTCTTCTCTATATGGTATATAGGTTTTAGTTCCTAAGGATAATCTTCCTTTCCTTGATGTAATCTTTTCAATGCCTTCGTCTTAGTAGTAGATAGATGCACAGTTGGAACATACATATTTATGTTGTATTAAAACAGCAATCAACAAAGAAATAACGTCATGTCTCTCTAGCCGGTCTCCGTGGCGAAGTGGTTAGCACAGCGCGCTACGAATTCAGGGGTTTCCCTTCATCATATCATCACTCATCCTCATCTTCGCGAGTAGCCAAAAGTGACAGAAATGCGAAGTAAAGTAAACCAAATCAATCAATCAATGAAGTCTCTCCTTCCTTCTTGCAGAAACTACACCTATCGCTTTTGAACCAAATTTAGATGTTGATATAAGTTAGATGTTGATATTTTATATATTATTGTGTTAGTTAGTTAGATTGATTGAGTTGGTGTTTTAAGTCCACTTTTATGCACAGTAAGGCTAATCGGGACTCGACCTACAGTGGAATCCGAATCACTGTGCGCTTCCACTGGGTATCGAACCTTGGACCCCTTGATTACAAGGAGACGACCATACCACTGCGCCATCGGGGAGGCCGTGTTCTTTAGAAATATGCGTGTTATATCCTTCCATTACCTCAGACAGTGTATAAAAATAACAATAAACAAATAAATATTGTTGAATACGTGGAAGAACGAAATTTCTGGCAGCTGACAGAGAGTTGGATGATTAGAGATATCACCTCCACCTGTAGTGTAACCGGTCCCAGGCTCGATCCCTGGTGGGAGCTCCAATGATTTTGGTGCTCACCAATCATCGTGAGGACAATTAGGGATCTACTTGAAAGCGATATTAGCGCACTCCGTTCTCGAAGGCCAGAAAACAGCGGCGATGGGACTCGATGTGCTGATCACACATCACCCAGCGAAAAGTCGTTTGGACGGCTCTGGTTCTTAGAGGTGTGTTGCGTCATCGAGTATAGTTTTGGTTTTACTTTTTATAGACCATACGTAATCGCAAGAATACGCGTATGTTATATTATTGCGCCGGTTGGAACTTGGATATCGACGCGGAACATGACTTTCCTAATCATGTTCTCACTAGGATTCCATATTCAACTGAGAATAAAAGGATTCTTTTTCCGTTTTCACGGAAAGTTACCTTGAAAGCGAAATCTTCCTGGCTGATAACAATCTGACAATTTTGACATTGCGTTGTGAGAAACTAAGTATTCCCAGGCAATAGTCTTCGTGCAAGTTCCCAGACTAGAAGTTATACTGCGTGTAGTTTTAAGATTTTTTTAGTTACTTTTCGAGAAAGATAATTAAAAAGTTACATTGATGAAGTTAATCGCTGATTTTTACAGGCAATGATGTTCACTTATTGCCATGTGAATATATTTGTCTGTCTTGTATTCATCTCACAATTGTCTACATTAGATTACTTCGGCTGTGAGAAAGTGGGTACAGTGCTAAATACGAGCATGTCCCATCCGTGGTTATAGCCCTGTGCCTAAATAGCTTACTAAACTTACTATGAAGCCAGACCAGAGTAACCTAGGTTAGAAACTTGGGCAATGCATGAGTTCTTCCCCTCTTCTAAAGAGGTAGAAAAGCGACGCAGAATTATAAAAAATAAATAGAAATAATATGATTTCCACGGCGACAGCTGATCTCTGCCGGGTTGTAACGTTTCTATTGAAAGCCAATGGTATCGTTACAACCCAGAAGTGCCCATGACTGTACAAAGCTGGTAAGAGGTGTAAGGGGTGACCTTTTTGGCGTCTGAGCCCACGGCCAGCATAATCCTCTGAGAGACTTGTGTTGTGTGCTATACGTATGTTTGTGATTGTTCCTTCATCCATGTCACAGTATCACCATTCATTATCATCTTTGCGATTAGCCAAAAGGGACAGAAATGTGAAGTGAAATAAAACAATTCAATCAACCCATCAATAAAACTAATAAACCAGATCCAGTGCATTTTGACGACAGAATCAAGCATTATTGTTGTCTAACTGTTATAATAGTTGTGAGACGACATTTGAAGCTATCTTGCTTTCTCCAATGGAACCATATGCTATAGTTTGTGACATAAGGATAAAGATTATTCAAGTTGTCAGCAACTAACCCAATTAATTTCTCTCACTTTACAGATATGAAGCGATTCAGTAAATATGCAGTCAGTTTGTTAACCCCAGAACTGGTTGGTGCTTGAGTGTAGTGGGTGCGAAATCGTTGCTGACTTGTCTGGATGTCCTTGTGGTTAGGATACATATTCCGCTTTCTAAGCATGACAGTCCCTGAAGGCGGAACTCCCACACAAAGTGATATCAGAAGACGTAATATAGGAGAGTCCAGGAGCAAATTTGTTCACCATAATACAGGCTTGCGGTGTCAAATATATGCATGAAGGGTGTGAAAATATTAACTCTGTCGGTGTGAACTTAAAAGCTTCTGAAGCGTTTCGTTAATCTTTCCTCAACACCTGGTATGAAGCAGATTGAAATTCTGGAGAGGAGCGAAGCTAGATATGCAAATCCTTGATCTTCATCTTCCGTTTCTTTGTTAGAAACTCCCTCAGCTGTATTCTCACTTTCCGTATGCTTATTTGGTGAGATTATGCTATGCTTCAGAATTTAGCTTGCTGCCGAGGTTAAAATATTCATTCCACTTATGTAAAACTTTATTAGTTTCTAACTCATTGCAATATTTCTACTACTTCCAATTCTGTACACTATTTTCTTAGAACTTGTATGCAACAAGTTCTTTTCTATAAATTGTCCCGTAGTTTGGCTTATTCCGCGGAGGCACAAGTGGTTCGGATCCCACTTTAAACTGCAGGTACAGTCCTGATTAGCTTTTCAATGCATAAAGTAGACTTAAAACCAAAACTCAATATGCCTCCACCGGGTATCAAACCCGGACCCCCTTTTTGTCATACTATACACAAAAGCCATTACTCGGACAGAACAGACTGACAGTTAAAGAAGCTACTTAGAGGGGAAGATCCTTCAGTTCCGTATTCAGACTGTGGTTAGCTAACTGTGTAACGAGTGCACTCACGGCCCCCGAAATGACGTGTCAATCATACCCCGGCACGGGGCCAAACGTCGTTATGTGTAAGGGAAACCGGTCGTGACTCACGCTCCAGGTTTTCAAGTTCGGTACTGAGACGGTCGTTTATTGTCATAGTATTGCGAGGCGGAGATTAATACCTTGAAATGTTACACTGTTTTGTTTACCTTTGATATGTAGATTCGAACAATCATAAAACACTAATAGCATAATATCTGGTACCTGAAAAACGTCAAATAACAACACTGACGAGCGGTAAAAAAGTGAATATATATTGTAACAACAAAAAATATTGCAATCAACAACTGTTTACAAAGCCTCCTCAAGCTCTCCCAACATTCACTCTGTCTCTCTTTCACACACATGAGGTATTTTTACATATGAAGTATAAATACATATTACGGATCTCATTAACATATCATTCCTTTTAATTTTTAAACCTTTATGTGAATTTAGGGCATTTGTCTGCCAGCTCCTGTGCTCTTTTAATTTAACTTAAGTGCCAGCCCTCGGAAAGCGGTTAACTAAGACAATTGGGTCGGCGTGGTTAAATCTTTCGTTCGAATGAACGTATGCATCGAGTCGCAAGCTCGACATTATACAAGTTTCCCGGACGGGGGCATTACACACAAGCCTCTCTCGTCCCATGAGAACAACTACTCAATTACATAGTGATGCAAAAACTTAATTGGCTCCAGCTGCCGGAATACACTAATCAATCGTCGGCGCGAGCAAAAATTACCTTAAAAACCACCATGCAACAAATAAATACTATTTCATGCGCACGACCTTGCAATAAAAATTACGCTTTCCACAATTAAAAGGGACTCATCAGTCAACTATTGACAAATTAAATGGCGCGACGGGGCGGTCGGTTACACAAGAAATGGAGCACACTTTGACAATTTACACTAAATATTAAAGAAATGAAATGGAGCTTCTAACGCTGAATGCAGACAATTAATTTAGCACATCTGAACATGAAATAACTCTTTTTTTATAACAATACCAAAAAATATCGAACACGGAAATTAGGTTTAGGTTTTTCCTGAGTAACTTTGCGAATAAGTGAGACTTCGGCGTTAACTGTACGGTGTTGATACTAACGACGCACGTTTACATGTACATGAGACCCTCTGAAGTATACTGTACCAGACTCTGCTACATGGCGTGGTCATTCATCTCTCCTGCACGCGGGACTTGCACACGGTTCCTTTGTGGCGAAATTGTCCTCCGAGGTCGATCGCGACGAAGAATAATTGCGACGATCTGTTGTACTTGCACCTCCTTAGTACTTCGGGCTTTCCTCTTGTCACTAGCGTCGGATGTACGTGGTCACGCGCCGGTCAGGAATCTCTCCAGTGTCGGGCATCAATTGGACGTCGACCTGCAATCATCTCTCTCTGGTGCCGGGCTTCGTTTGGGCGTCGTTCTCGAATCGTCCTTCCCTCTCTCTCTCTGGTAACGAGCTTCGGTTGGAACGTCGATCTGGAAACGTCCTTCGGGCTTTGGTTGGGACGTCGATCTGAAAGCGTCCTTCGGGCTTTGGGCAGTGTTTGGTTTTGGTGTCGTCTTTGGCGTTGGCTGACTGGCTTCGGCGTCGTTGCAGGCGTCAGGGGGAGCGACGGCTCCCTTCTCTATCTTCTCTAGCCCTCCATCATTATGTAGTCCACGCTTGGCAAAAACAAATCACCGCGTAATCTTCACCAAAATAAGGCGCACACTGGTAACGCTCTATCTGCGATTCACTCACGGTACGTAAGGAAACAAAGTCCACGGACACAAAACAATAATCACGCGAGAGTGTAGCGCGGAGATGCTCTCTCTATGAAATCCGGGTAAAAACTGTGTCTGGGATGGTACCACCGCGTATTTAAGAGAGATTCGAATTCTTCCGTTGAAAATGACGCTCAAGTCGCTTGGCTTCTGTTTCAGAGGGGATGCGAATGACCTGTGTCCATTGTCTTGAAACGCGGTCAAGTGCGCGTCGTCGATCCTTGCAAGCTTGAGCTCCAGCTGGTTTTTCCTGGTCATCCGTGAACATGGGTTCGAACGCCTGCCGCGACTCAAGCTCGGTAGCGGCGAAAACAATCTTTCCTTATCTCCACGTTGGTGCAAATATGTCATGTCCTAAGCCGAAAAGACAGTTCCGCTGTCACTCAAGAAAAACCTGTCCCCAACTCCCGAGTGTCTGGCTCGGATACAAGTTTATTCACCAAATAAGATCAAACCTCACACTTTCATGTTTGTGCATAAAATGAATCAATAAACAAAAAATAATTTACATCGAACTGCGTTTCACATGTCACTAGATACCGTGACATCTCGCCCTCCTTCCGATCAAAAAATTCTGTAGGCGAATAAAATTTTTCACTACCCAGTGGCACGAAATTTTGACTACAAATTTTTTTAACACCCTGTACAAGAAAAGTTAACCAGTTCGATAACACAAAACACATGATATAAATGATACCTCCAATTTACATGCTAAATATACATTTTATACACTCTGGGTATGGCGCAATGTTATCTTACTAAAATGGCGCGATGTCGCTTAACCATGTTTCGCCATCCCATTCCTCCCTTCGGTGCTGACGACCTGACGGCCCCGGCTGTTGAGACGTGTTGCTGGGATTCGGCCCGTTCACGTTTCGCGTCGGGCTCCTTTGAACCCTTGGCGGGCTGCGCCTTGCGTTCTCGTTGTCAGAACGCGGGCTCTCCGGTCTACTGTCGGGGTGACGCTGATAATAACCATTGTTCACTCGTCCGTTGTAAAAGTTGCTGTCGCCGCTGTTGCCATGGTGACCCGGCGAACCGCGAGTCTGACCACCTCGACGTCTCTGTCCCCGATACTGGCGTCTCTGTCGTGGCGAAGGAGGATCATCTCGAAACTGGCGAACTTCGGCTCCTGGAGCGCGTTGCTGCCCATCGTACCTCCTCTGGACGAAAGGGACGCGTGGGTGCTTGTTTCCCCGGTTTCCTTCATCCTCCGGTCGCCTTCTTTTGTTCCATCTTTCGTTTCGCGTCCTCTCGCGTTCCTCTTCGCACTGGTTTAGGTTCTCTAGAGTGAGCGACATGGCTTCTGCATCGTAAACGCACGCCCCGTTGAGATGCCGTCTTATCTCTTGCGGGTAATGATAAATTAGGGCCGCAATTATCTCCGACGTGGTCATCTGTGGCTGGAGAGCTTGGAACTCATTGAACTTACGCCAGAAATATTGCGAAAAAGTAAGTCCCCCGTTCCTGTCGTACCTCTCGTTCCTCAGCTGGATGAGCATCCTTTCCACTTGCATAGGGCGCTGAAAGTGTGTCAGGAACGCTTCCCTAAACGCCGAGTATGAATGAAAGTGTCTTTCATTCCGATCCAGCCAGTTCTTTGCCCGATCTTGCATTAGGCCTTTCAGCACGAGTAATCGCTCCCCATCCGCAAGTCCTAACTCCCGGGCTGTTGCTTCAAATTCCTCGATGAAGGCAGACGGCAAAATCCTGTCGGCCCCGGAGAACTTCTTGAAATGTTTCTTATATTCCGGCGGGAACAGAGCTCTCCTGGCCGGTGCTGGTTCAGACCGTATATCTTCCCGGGTTGAAGTTTGGGCTTCGAACGGTCGCGGCGATGGAAGATGTAGTCCAGGTTCCACTTCGCTTCCCCCGTTGACAAGCGTAGTTGGTCTTGCGTCACTAGCGCGCCTTGAAGACGAGGGGACCGCAGCTGGCTGTGGTGACGTCATAGCTGCCTGCTCTCGCGATGATCCCGGGACGTCAGCTACGTTCAATTGTTGAAGTTTATCCTCGATTTCCTTTATCTTGTCGGAATTCCCTTCCGCTATGCTCGCTGCTCGCCGCACTTGTCGCTCGAGGGCATCGTTGCTCCGATTGCAGGCCGTCTCCAGCTGTGCACACTGCTGGCCGATGTGTTGCAAAGCTCCTTCCTGTTCACGCACGCTCTGCGCCAGTGTTGCCACCTTGGCTTCCTGTTCATTGATGCGAGCATCGGTCCTGGCGATCCTGGATTCGATTCGAGCCTCGGATTCTTGGATCGTCTGAAGGAGCTGTTGCGTCACTTCTTCTCCGGAGGCGCGAACTGTCCCTTGGAGGCGTTCTTCCATCCCTCGTACGTCGGTCTGCATCCTAGTCTCCAACCCCTGGATGTTGGCTTGCATCTCGGTTTGCATTTCTTGCATGTTGGCTTGCATCTTGGTTTGCATTTCTTGCATGTTGGCTTGCAACCTCTCGGAGTCGGTACGCATCCCTTGGAGCATCTGGAGGATAAGCTGGAATTGGTTGGCACCACTGCCACTTCCTACGTCATCTTGTTCCTTGCTGTGGTCGCTGTCCGTACGTGACGATGTACCCCCTTGGGCACTTGGTATCTCCCTTTCCATTTCCAACGGGCCCTTGCACTGGGGACAAGCCGGTCTGGCCCCCTCGCTGTCGATTTCGAAATCAGCAAATTCCTTTCCACAAGCCTCGCAAACCATCATGACGTCACTCTTGTTCAAACAGTCTATACGACGATTTCTTAATCTCATGAAGGCCTTTCGTTAATTATCTGCTCAATCTTCTGTCGCACTTTGGAACAGTTACGCAAACTTACGCGAGCTCACACAAAATGTGAATTACAAATCGATACATAAAAAGAAAAAGGAGGTCCGTCGGGAATCCCTTATCCCGCAACTCAGCCTGATGCCATAAATTATGCCAACAACCAAAAAAAGTACACAAAAAGTACATAAAAAATGCCCTATGCAGCTGCCCTTGCTGCTTTCGCCGAAAAAAATATCTGCCCTATTATTACTAATTACGCCCAAAAACGTGTCCTTACACGTGAACATACGACAAATACATGAAAATAACCCTCGAAATACAATATGAAAAACACACAAATAACCAGGAACCTAACAAGAATTTTTTATATATGACGTATACAACAATGAAATTTCTACCGCTCTCGCGACCTGGCTTTCCTGGAAAGGCATGACAGAAGTTGCCGTCCCATGTTCGCGGCGCCAAATGTAACGAGTGCACTCACGGCCCCCGAAATGACGTGTCAATCATACCCCGGCACGGGGCCAAACGTCGTTATGTGTAAGGGAAACCGGTCGTGACTCACGCTCCAGGTTTTCAAGTTCGGTACTGAGACGGTCGTTTATTGTCATAGTATTGCGAGGCGGAGATTAATACCTTGAAATGTTACACTGTTTTGTTTACCTTTGATATGTAGATTCGAACAATCATAAAACACTAATAGCATAATATCTGGTACCTGAAAAACGTCAAATAACAACACTGACGAGCGGTAAAAAAGTGAATATATATTGTAACAACAAAAAATATTGCAATCAACAACTGTTTACAAAGCCTCCTCAAGCTCTCCCAACATTCACTCTGTCTCTCTTTCACACACATGAGGTATTTTTACATATGAAGTATAAATACATATTACGGATCTCATTAACATATCATTCCTTTTAATTTTTAAACCTTTATGTGAATTTAGGGCATTTGTCTGCCAGCTCCTGTGCTCTTTTAATTTAACTTAAGTGCCAGCCCTCGGAAAGCGGTTAACTAAGACAATTGGGTCGGCGTGGTTAAATCTTTCGTTCGAATGAACGTATGCATCGAGTCGCAAGCTCGACATTATACAAGTTTCCCGGACGGGGGCATTACACACAAGCCTCTCTCGTCCCATGAGAACAACTACTCAATTACATAGTGATGCAAAAACTTAATTGGCTCCAGCTGCCGGAATACACTAATCAATCGTCGGCGCGAGCAAAAATTACCTTAAAAACCACCATGCAACAAATAAATACTATTTCATGCGCACGACCTTGCAATAAAAATTACGCTTTCCACAATTAAAAGGGACTCATCAGTCAACTATTGACAAATTAAATGGCGCGACGGGGCGGTCGGTTACACAAGAAATGGAGCACACTTTGACAATTTACACTAAATATTAAAGAAATGAAATGGAGCTTCTAACGCTGAATGCAGACAATTAATTTAGCACATCTGAACATGAAATAACTCTTTTTTTATAACAATACCAAAAATTATCAAACACGGAAATTAGGTTTAGGTTTTTCCTGAGTAACTTTGCGAATAAGTGAGACTTCGGCGTTAACTGTACGGTGTTGATACTAACGACGCACGTTTACATGTACATGAGACCCTCTGAAGTATACTGTACCAGACTCTGCTACATGGCGTGGTCATTCATCTCTCCTGGACGCGGGACTTGCACACGGTTCCTTTGTGGCGAAATTGTCCTCCGAGGTCGATCGCGACGAAGAATAATTGCGACGATCTGTTGTACTTGCACCTCCTTAGTACTTCGGGCTTTCCTCTTGTCACTAGCGTCGGATGTACGTGGTCACGCGCCGGTCAGGAATCTCTCCAGTGTCGGGCATCAATTGGACGTCGACCTGCAATCATCTCTCTCTGGTGCCGGGCTTCGTTTGGGCGTCGTTCTCGAATCGTCCTTCCCTCTCTCTCTCTGGTAACGAGCTTCGGTTGGAACGTCGATCTGGAAACGTCCTTCGGGCTTTGGTTGGGACGTCGATCTGAAAGCGTCCTTCGGGCTTTGGGCAGTGTTTGGTTTTGGTGTCGTCTTTGGCGTTGGCTGACTGGCTTCGGCGTCGTTGCAGGCGTCAGGGGGAGCGACGGCTCCCTTCTCTATCTTCTCTAGCCCTCCATCATTATGTAGTCCACGCTTGGCAAAAACAAATCACCGCGTAATCTTCACCAAAATAAGGCGCACACTGGTAACGCTCTATCTGCGATTCACTCACGGTACGTAAGGAAACAAAGTCCACGGACACAAAACAATAATCACGCGAGAGTGTAGCGCGGAGATGCTCTCTCTATGAAATCCGGGTAAAAACTGTGTCTGGGATGGTACCACCGCGTATTTAAGAGAGATTCGAATTCTTCCGTTGAAAATGACGCTCAAGTCGCTTGGCTTCTGTTTCAGAGGGGATGCGAATGACCTGTGTCCATTGTCTTGAAACGCGGTCAAGTGCGCGTCGTCGATCCTTGCAAGCTTGAGCTCCAGCTGGTTTTTCCTGGTCATCCGTGAACATGGGTTCGAACGCCTGCCGCGACTCAAGCTCGGTAGCGGCGAAAACAATCTTTCCTTATCTCCACGTTGGTGCAAATATGTCATGTCCTAAGCCGAAAAGACAGTTCCGCTGTCACTCAAGAAAAACCTGTCCCCAACTCCCGAGTGTCTGGCTCGGATACAAGTTTATTCACCAAATAAGATCAAACCTCACACTTTCATGTTTGTGCATAAAATGAATCAATAAACAAAAAATAATTTACATCGAACTGCGTTTCACATGTCACTAGATACCGTGACAACTGCCAGAATCTTTTTAACTTACCCTTGCATTTCGGAAGACAAAGATTTATCTCAGCTTTACCATCGTAATTTTTACTTACGTCACCTAAATATATGTCCTTAGCTATGCATCAATAATAATACGGAAACTACTCTGTTCCTTTGCAACAAATTCTTCTCTGTGTGCTTGTATGCAAGTTTTCTGTTTCAGATAGTATAACTCGGGATTATTAAATAGTCCAATTAATATATTTTCATATGAATCACAGTATGAATATCAACAATCATGTTGAAACTTAAAACAATTGCTCGGTGGTCGAGCGCGTTAGGTGCTCGAGTCGCGATCTCGCCACCGTCCGAGTCCCAGTGAGATAGTGAATTTTCTCCCAATTATATTTAAGCATCATTCATCCTCAACGTCACGATTAGTCTAAAATAGTAGGAACGCAATGGAAAATTACAAGACACTGCAGAAAAAATATGTTTCAAAAGTCATTCATTTTTCTCATCCTCGCGAATAACCTAATTTGTATATTCTCTACAGAGAATCGACACCATTTTACTGTGGTATTGTTTCTAGGTTTTATTAACCTATCAATAAATCAAGCAACTTTAATAAACTAATAAATTATGCTACGCTTTCACGCTTAGGAAAATGACATTTATTAGCGTCATTAGTTGAAAAAAGAAGCGGAAGACATACCCAAATTTCTCATATGTAAATTATATCAAGAATATCACCGTCAAAACATGCAAAAGATTCTGTTCCAAGCATTCTCCATACTTTACTCATTTTATTTTTCTCTTCTTGGCTGTTGCAAACTGTGGGGTAACTATTTACGAAAATACATAGTTGACCTTAGTAATACATCGATTAGTGTAATACACTTCGAATCCACGACCCCTGAGTACCATTCAGGTTGTTTCTTCGCATGTATACATAAAAGCTATATAGTAATCGAAAGTGGAAGCACAAGGTGTACGCTATTGACTAAGGTTAACCAGAGGGTATACGGGGTATCCCGCCGTATACCCACGACTATAGCACTGGCTAGAGCGAACATGGAGAGGTAAAGATACGACAAAAGTAACCAAAATACAAAAAAGAAGTGAAAAAAAATCTTCAACTTGTGAGCTTATGCGAAGACCAAGCACATTAATGAAGCGACCCCATGCCTCTAGATCCCATGCCTCGTTGATTCCATACACTAATCCCCACTGTCCTAACTTATTCTACCCCACAGCAAGAAATATAATAAAACTTCTCAATAACTCAATTATGCGCATTTATTCAAAATATAAATTATATCTTTAGTATTTGTTTAGTTCAAAAATATGGATGGAATTGCTAGAAACGAGTCAGTTTGTCCTTCAAAGTCAACTTGATGCACAGGTAGGATAATCGGGACGCGATAGTCTCTATTTTAAACAAAGGCTGCATAGGGGAGGGTTTAACGGGTTGAAACCCCCTCCAGTGGTTTATTAAACGTTTTGTACTTATTGAATAATCGCATCAACATTGGATCAAGTCACTATAATATTATAAATCGTTTTGAAAATATAACCTCTAGTTTATGGGTGGTCCACAGTCATAATGAAAGGTAATTTCTTGATGAAAAATAATATTATTTTATTCATATCTTCAGAATAACTATCATCATTCATTGTCTATATTAAAACAAACTGCCAAATGGCAATTACCGGTACAATTTTTAAAAAATAAAATCGCACAGATATATTTTGATATATAATTTGAAATTTTAATAAAAAAATCTAAATGTACGTACATAATGAAAAATAATATTATAATATAATTGTTTTTTCAAGACTAGTGAGGTTCAGGCGTCACAGCAAGTATAATAATTATAAAATACCTGTGGGGCTCGTATTGTGTCATCCCTATACATTTGTGATTGTCCCTTCATTCATCTCATCTTATCATCATTCATCCTTATCTTCGCGATTAGCCAAAAGTGTCAGAAAAACGAAGTAAAATAAACTTAATCAATCAACCAATATCGTAATTATTAACATAGTACACGTCGATATGTACAGTGAGATGTTTAAAAATATATTTAATTATTAATCAGTTCCCTATTAGTGACTAATATCCATAATCAATAGTATTAATATTACAGGTATTTAAATTTTGCTATCCCAGGACTACAGAAAGTTGAAACCCTCATTATTTTCCTATAAATACGGTCGTATTTGTTAAAACAGTCGCCAAACACCTAAAAAAAGGGCCTCCCTGATGGCATAATGGTAACACCGTCAGTTTGTAATCAAGGGGTCCAGGGTTGGATCCCGGCGGCACATTGTACGGCGTTGGAATCCCTGCTTAACCGTGATTTCGCCGCATGAATGGGTCGTATTACATTTTAAAAGTGCCCACGGTGGCATGCTCTTGCCATCTCCGTTCTCATTGGTTCGGAAATCGTGATCCGCTCCCCGAGTGCCGTCGGTAATTGTGACCCGCGCAGTGTGATTTTTGTTGGGTTTCGTGGTCTACTTGCTACCACTAGATGTGCGTGTTTCCGACCTTACCTCGGGGGGCACAAAAATTAGTTACGTTCTCTTCGTGTGTTGAAGTCACTCGAAAAGATTTGAACTTGCAAGACGAGTCGTCCGAAGACTATTATAAAAGGCCACAACCACGTGAATCCAGTTTCATCTTCGTGTTTGTTTTTTCCATTTGAGACGTACCTCACCGGAAGTTGACGAAATAAGAGGTGGGGGTTGTAGCCTTAAATTATGCCCCGGAGAAAAGAACTACCTGAATCATGTTAAAATAAAACGTGTTCCGAACAAAGTCGGTAAAAAGTGCGAAGGATTTTTGTTATGAAGCGGAGAGAAAAAAGGTTTTCTCTCCACTCACCGATTCATTTGAACCTCTGATGGCCTTGGCAAAACAAGTTTGTTCAGAGTGTTATTTTGGGCGTATCTATATTATTGTTCCAGGGATGATTTTTGTGATTTATTCTTTTCGACGTATCGCTTAAGGATAAAGCGATAGACCGTAACAAGAATTCATTGATGTGCTCTCAAACTTTACAACTAATTACGTTTAATAAATGGCACTGCCTGAAGTAATGTAGATTTTTTTAGTTTTTTTTATTTATATTTGAAGTGCTGAAGTACTGTAGGCGCTCCATAAAATACAAATAGCAGCTGGCGTAAGCTACTTGCTCCTCACATTCGCATTCTTTTTGTTTCTTTCTCTTTTGTTAATATATATATATATATATATATATATATACACACACACACACACACAAATTTACTGGTAATGCGGTTATTTTTTTATCTTTTGATCATGGCATCATTAGGTTTCTTACTTGTTTCCCTCAAAGAAATGTAATGAGGTGCAGATTTGTAACTGGGCCCCCTATAGACTGGATTCAAGGCACACATTTTTTGGGTGTGCAAAAAAGTCCCATTGCCAGAGGAGTCTTAAATTTTCGGAATAATTCTAGTTTTACACACTAAATTCGGATCTGAATGTGCCAATTGTTTGAGTTCTAAGTCCACTTTTATGCATAGATAGGCTAATCTGGATTGGGGTTCCAGTTTAAAGTGGAATCCAAATCGCCATGTGCCTCCACCGGGTACCGAATCCGGAGCATCTAGATTACAAGACGACGACAAGTGGCGTGCCCAAGGGGGGGTTGGTGGTGGTCATAACCCCTTTCCTTTTTTGGTCCAGGATTCCTAAAATAAAAAAGTCAAAGGCTGGGGAAAATGGCAAAATCAGGACCGACTACTAAAAAACGTATACATAAACCCCCTTTTCGAAAATCCTGGATACGCCACTGACGACGACCTTACCACTACGCCACCGAGGAGGCCTCACACACATTCATATGCGTGAAAATTTTTATACATATTCCATAATTATGCTTATTATTATACATGGATTTGATATGTGCACAAATTATCACACCTGCACAAACTGTGCGATATTTTTAGTTGTCCCTGCTCTAATTGTGTAGTGATATTTTTTCGACATAATTAATCCCTAGCTTTTTTAAACCGTTTCTTGGAATAATCCTTGTGATTTATGAAATATATTGTCTAGAACCGCGAATACTACTCTCATCCTATGGAAGCAATACTTGCTTCAAAAACGAAATGAAGACCTCAATATAAATTCAATATTTTCTTGGCGGCATCAACCATTATACACAACGGTTATATAATTATGAACCATTATTTGTACTTTTACGTGTAGCAGTCCTATAACCGTCACGATTACTCAAAAGTGGCAGAAAAGCGATCTAAAATAACTGAATTCAAATTAAACAGGCTTGTATACGTATTTCTTTGTTGGTGTTTTTTTTTCCCTCACAAAGTGCTTGATTTCGGTGAAACTAAACTGTGCTATATTCTTGGAAAAGCCAAAGAAAAGCACCTACCACTTGACTGGCTTATTCGGTAGCCTTTGTATGGGGGCTCAGCACATGAGGCTCGTGTTCTTTAACCACCCCACTTGTGCTTCCTCCAGTTTCCATTCTCTGCAAGCGACTTCGGTCTTGGTCTTTTGTAATTCCATTTTTGTGGCACCCCGGTGCAATTCTTTAACAAAACAACTCTTTTTGAAGCAATTGTCTTGGGGAGATTCGTTCCTCTCAACTTGTTCGGCCACCAAGTGCCGCAACTTCACGTTTCAGCTATCAAACTGAAACGGGGTGGGTTTTGTTCATGCAGATCCACAACGTGCAGATCCTTTGAATGAGCCGTTAAAAGGAGAAGGTCCATTCTTTTCCTCTCCTTTTCTTCAAGTTCTTTTATTATTCTGTTCTTGCCTACTGTTCATCCAGTTTCAGCATTGGTAATTTTCAAGCATTTTCATGGAGCTGAAGAAGAAAAACGATTTTTCATCCCCTCTTCTCCTGCGGGACCTGGGATAATTTATAACTGGTTAAGTGATCAAATACAACGACATATACCTAGAATGGAATTCATGAAAGAATCGAGAATATTCCAGAAACTCGCCCGCCAACAATCTTCTATTGTTAGTGGTATTTCAAGCTTGGGCGTAGCAAAGGAGATGGGGTGCGGTCTACAAAACCACAACACAGAATTTGACTTGAACAGAAGAGCGTGGAGATGACTGTTTGTAAGGCGCCACGACCACAATCTTGTATTTTCTTTTCTTATTTTACCTGAGATATTGTTTACGCTTGGTCGTGAAGTTTCATCTCGAACAACATCTGCATGGTTGGAATTTAAAGTTTGTTTCCTGCTGACTTTGTGCGATGTGGAAAATAGAATGGAACAATGGCCATACCTTTTGATTGAGCTCATCCTTTCTTTATATCTTCATCTGCCTACGGTGCATACTTCTTCCAAACGTGCAATTAGAGGATGCTTGGAGAAATGCAAAAGCTTCATGTTCTTTTCCAAGTTGCGGTGGATCACGAATTGTTCGCCTCATATCTTAGGATTTCTGGACTTTTGCGGTTGTTTCATCCGCATTTATTCCAATACTCATTTCTATGCTCTCTTTCAATCCTTTTCGTGGTTATTTACCTTCACGTATATTTCGTCGCTCTGAAACAAGAAATCCAATGTATGAACTTCCCTTAGTTGACAGTTTAATATTTCACATTGTGACCATAAATTAGACCTTTTGGGGTGTACTTCCAGGTGGCTTGCGCAGAAATTTCTTTTGAGGGAACATAATTAATCACCATAGAAAAATATTTAAAGAAATAAAACAAAATCTGCTAGGCTTCTTCACACATCAACGGAATATGTAACATAATAGCATAATAACACACACACACACACACACAAATAATAACATATATTTTTCGAAGGGGTTAACCTATTTGGGATAACATAGGTTCATAATGATTAAATTTAAAATGCTCACATGTCAAATTAGGATCGCTCTGTGGCCATGTAGAGTGCTTCGAAAATATGAAGCATGATAATGATGCCTGAAGTCTCAAGCAGTTGCTCTTTCATTTATTGGGTGCAATTTAAAATACACGTTTATGCATTGCCTATGATTCGATCCCTGGAAAATTCACTTCGGTTGCTTTCGTTTAATATTTCGCTCACATACTCAGAAATATGATAGTAATAACCACTAACACTCCGTGATAATATGTGAAAATAATTGGGTGTAACTATATCAGATGTCATTGAAAAAGGAACTTCGGACGTTTTGAAAAAGAATGCAATTCTTTGACTGGCTGTTTATGTTTTCCAACACTGAAAAATGTTGTAGATCACACTGGAGAGGAACCAACGTCAACATAATTCATTGCAAGCAAGGGACCGAAGAAAAGTAAACAGGATGAATGTTGTAAACACAATATAGAGTTAAATGGAGTGGCATTTGGGACGCGGTAGTTCAAATCCGTCAGCCACGCTTACCGTCAGTATTTCATGTTTTTCCCTCTGTATCAGGATATAGGTTATTGCCGTTTTCACTTGTTTGTCGCAAAACAGTTGGCAGCTTATGCCCAGAGGGGAAGGAGGTTGTGGATTGGTGGGGGTTATAACCAGGGGTAGGGAGCCCTGTCGCCATGGCGCCTGAAAATTTTCACCTGCGCCTGGATTTTCAGTTCTGAAATATATATATATATTTAAATATTTCGAGTTCGCTTATGAAAATTTCCATTGCATTTTTTTTTAAAATAACGAGTGCAGTATGTGTTTTTAATGTTTGCGTTTTCTTCATCACGTGTATCATTAAATCAGAATAATAAATATTCCATTATAAATTTTTGCACTGTTGCTAGAAACATTTTAAAATCTGCGGCCATATATTAGTCAGCCATATATTAGAATGTATCGCAAAGTTGATCATGCTGTTATCGGTTGAGCCTTCTTTAATAATGCCACGCAGACGCAAGAATTAATTATTTTTAATCCAGTCTTGTATTAATTAATAAATGAAATGTTTTAAGATCACATTTCAAAATATGTAGTTCTATGTGAGTTGGATTCATGGCTTTCTTATGTTGTATTAAAAAAGAAAAAAAAAAGATAAAATTGACTCCTGAGAAAAAGGGGCTGGCGTCAGAAGTTTCGAACCCCTGTCAATATTTTATGTTTTATTTTTGTTTTCATATCAATGACATATTATTTTTCATATTTGTGTGCCAAGTAAATACCTCGTTTAATATTATTACTTATTCATTGCTTATTTTATACTTACAGAAACCAAAGGATTGGGAGGAGAAGAAATTAGGCAAGAATACTGTCCAATAAATGGACGCTTCACTTTCATCTACAACGTGAATGACGGAACGGAAAGCAAGATGGAATGCTTTGAGCCAGTTTCAGAACTCAGCAATTGTCCTTACGGTTTCGGACTTAACCTACGTTTCCGGCGATGTTCATTCCTTGACCATGGTATGTTGCATTTGTATTTTTCTAATTTTACGTCGCTTTTTAGCTAATCACGACGATGAGAATGAAAGATTATAGCATGGAAGAACACTCATTTAATGAAAATTAGGGTTAATTCTAGATGGTTATTACATCAGTAGACATGCGGGTAATTGGAAGAGACAAAATCAAAAAGTTTGCTATCTCATAAATATAGTGTCCAGGACTACTTTGCTACAACCGTTACAGTTGCAAGATCATAAAAAATATTCATTACTTTGCTCCCAGGAGGTTAACAAAAGTAAGCTTAAATTGTACAGTCACGGACACTGCCGGCTTGTAATGAATACATTGACTTTCAATGGAATCGTTACAAGCCGGCAGTGTCCGTGACTGTACATTTTAATAAACCTGATTTTTAGGTCGGTGCTCCCTTGCTCCCGCCAAGTTACGCCTATGTCAGTAGAGAAAAAAACAGCCCTCTTGTACTTCTTACATTACATAAATCTTCTACAAGTTAGAGACGTTAGAATAAAGTAACTCTATACTTTAACTAAGTTACATTTTAAAGAGAGTAACTGTAAGTGAGTTACATTTCAAACAGGGTAACTGTGGGTTACACTTTGAAGAGGGTAAACTGTGAGTTACATTTCACAGAGGGTAGCTAATACCTGTAACTGAGTTACATTTCCAAGAGGGTAGCTAATACATGTAACTGAATTACATTTAACAGAGGGTAATACCTGTAACTGAGTTACATTTCCAAGAGGGTAGCTAATACATGTAACTGAATTACATTTAAAAGAGGGTAATACCTGTAACTGCGTTACATTGCAAAGAGGGTAATACCTGTAACTGAGTTGCATTTCCAAGAGGGTAGCTAATATCTGTAACTGAGTTATATTACAAAGAGGTTAATACCTGTAACTGAGTTACATTTCCAAGAGGGTAGCTAATACCTGTAACTGAATTACATTTAACAGAGGGTAATACCTGTAACTGAGTTACATTACAAAGAGGGTAATAAGTAGTATAAAAATATGCATCTGACCCCAACTCTGATTTCTTGACCAAACGACCACAAAAAGTTGAAAAACTCACTTTCTCTCCCCGTTCCGCGCCTCATTTATTACGCTGACGACGTTTCACGGGTGCAAAAAGGCAGTGATGAGTGAAAGAGGAGCTCTCCTCTTCTCCTCCTCTCCTCTTCTCATCTTCTCATCTTCTCATTTTCTCATTTTCTCATCTTCTCATTTTCTCATTTTTTTATTTTCTCATCTTCTCATCTTCTTATTTTCTCATTTTCTCATCTTCTCATCTTCTCATCTTTTAAGGACCAAATGTTTGTAGATCGTGATCTTCGTAAACCTCTCTTCCCATCCTCTTACTTTCTCATCCTCTCATTCTCTCATTTTCTTATTCTCTCTACCTTTAGAACATTATCGTCAACATTAGAGATGAAGTTGGAGTGCTGGAATCAAGGGGACCAAATGTTTATATATAGTGATCTTCGTAAACTTTTCTCTCGGGGGGGGAAGGATGTGGCATATACACACGCGTGCGCTCTCATCTTCTCATTTTCTTATTCTCTTATTCTCTTATTTTTGAAAGATGAGTGTATTTTATCGTAATTTTCCAAGTCCGGGACCAAATGTTTATATATTGCGACCTACGTAAACCTCTCCTCTCATCTTCTCATCTTCTCATTTTTGAAAAATGAGTGCACCTTATCGTAATTTTCCAAGTCCGGAGCCAAATGTTTATATATATATCGTGATTTTCGTAAACCTCTCCTCTCATCTTATTATTTTTGAAAGATGAGTGTATTTTATCGTAATTTTCCAAGTTTGGGACCAAATGTTTATATATATTGCGACCTACGTAAACCTCTCTCTCTCTCGGGGAGGGAACGATGTGCCACACACACACATACGTGCGCGCGCTTATGTATTGTAACACAAACAAACAAACAAATAATAATTGTTGTTTTTTAGGATGCCTGGCCCCTATATAACCTCGCCAGGGTGCGTGGTGCCCAACCAAAAATGTAAAAGTTTTCTAATGGCTGCGGTTATAGATTACCGCACCTCTGTAGAGTTTCACGTGTTTTTTTTTTTCCCCCAAACTTCCATGAAACCCTACAGAGGACCTCCGTAATGCATGCAACGTGTACTAACGACTCTAGTGTTATTTGATGTTGTGATATTTTTTGGATATAGAGTTTTATTATGAGATAGATAAAAATGATTATGTTTATTATAATATTTTCTTGATGAAGATGGAGAATGTATGTGTGTGTTACAAATAAAGTTGCATGCTTATTTTTTTAGTGTGTGTGTATATGTTTTTGATGTTTCGACAGCATCTGAAACAATAAAAAGAAATTTTATTGTTAATTTTCACGTGTAAAAACAACAACAAATTTTTTTGTGCAAATTTTCTGATTGTCTCGTGCTATAGTGCAAAAAGATATTGTGAGTGATAACTAATGAAATTGACATTGTAACTGATCTGATCTAGTGAAATTCGTATTGTGCCATTGTAACTGATTGTGCTAGTGCAGAAAATTTCTTATTGTGCAAGAAAAGATGTTAAAAACTTGTTAAAACTGCTCTGTGACCCTCTCGTTCTTCACGTCGTAGGCGAAGGACTTCTCTGCAATCAGGATGACGCTGCATAGGGTATCCTCGGGCAAGGCATCATGGAACTCGCAGACGACCTTGATGTTGGTTCGATCGTTGACCACCACCTGCTTTCTCTTAGATGTGTTGATGACGGTCATGGGTCTCCGTGCTTTAAACTCGCTGGGCGTGTAGTACATGTCCACACTTCCCTCGGTCACGCGTTTGTAAGCCGTGTAAGCTTCGTAAAGTTTGAGGTAATCGTTTTTGGTCACGTCAAGATTGTAATTCTCGCGCGGGAACACTTCGTTGCGTCCATTCTTCAGATAAACGTTCTTGATCTTGCAGTCGTCGAATTTGCTGGAATCTTTTTCCTGATTCTTGTCCCTCCCGGTCTGAAAGAGCACTACGACGAAATCTGGCATGTCGAACTGTATGTTGTTGAACTGCGTCGTCACGTCGAATTCCATGTGACTTCCCGTCGCCATCTTCTGCACGCACTGGTAACCGTGAAAGTGAATCGGCACCTGTGGACTTTTCAAGATCTCCGCTTTGTACTTGAGGGCGTAGTTTGTTTCGTATTCCACCACCGGCATTCTCAATTCCATGCTTTGGATGACGCATTTCGCTGCTTCGGGTAAAGTGTTGGCTATCGGCGTGGTGCCGTCCGGACCTAAAGTAGCATATCGCATCAGTACGTTGTTATCGTTGGCCGCTCTTCGAAACGTGACTCTCAGTCCTCCCTTCCACATGATCTCCTTGTAGTCCGAGAAGAATCCCGGAAGCAGACGCATGGGAAAGAGCACCGTGTGACTTCTCGTCGATATTTTGGTCCCGGCTTCGAATCCTCCCGCTTGATAGTACGCTGCGTCCGTTTTGGATAATTTCAACGTTCCCACTGCCGTCGACGTGATGCCTGGATAATCTATTCTGTCGATGACGGTGTTGTGTTTCCTCACCTCTACCTGCGAGAACAGGTGAGGCACGAAGTTGTCCACGAGTATCAAGTTTGCTGCTGCGGGAAACGCGTCTCCGCTTTCTTTCTTCACCACGTCGAATTGAAGGTAGAGGTCTGCTCTGTGAGGATGAATGAACCCATCGCCTACGTCAACGTCGTATTCGATCTCCCTGTTCGCTTCGTTCAGATTGGCGAACGTGCGACGGTTGGGAGGGAAAGATTGCAATTCGTAACTTTCGATTTGCTCCATTTTACATGTATGGTTATTTATTATACCTTGATCTCCACGATGGCCGTCGTAGTGGCACCTGCGAAATCCACCACGTCTCCTTTCTCGTTCGTCACCACCAACTCTATGTCGTCTATGCGGTTGCGACATACTGGAAAATAGATCGGCGAAGAGGGCGTGTAGATGATCGGTTCCATGAACTCGGAACTTGGTTTGAAAGTGGCTATGATTCCCGTCTGCTTGTGACTTCCTAACAATCCGTCCGAGGATTTCGTGATCATGCCTTCCGCCACGTTACAGTGTACGTTCAAAGTTTCTATGGCCAAGAATTTAGGAATGTTGGTTGCCACGTGCTTGATGCCAGCTTCGAGTTTTGTGTTGTTCTCGAAACCTAAAAGTTCTCCTATGGTGCCCAGGTCCACGGTCTCCGTCGCGGATAGGATTTCCACTCTGTGCGTGACCGAATTTTGAGAAAGGTACGTGCCTTTGGGTAATTGAGCTTGCAAAGTGGAAAGATTGTATTGTCCTGGCGTGACGACGATGTGTTCGCTTCCGACGCTAATTTTGTTGTTGTGCTGCGTAACATTAGGTATGAGATACATGCTGTAGAATGCACGCAGAGCCACGGATTTAGGATAGACGATGTCGTCGTGCAGCGTGAGTTTCAAGATTGAAGATTCGCTCGTGAGATGGAACACACCCATCCTAGTGATGCTGTTTGAGGTTCCACAATGCTTTCTGGAAATCCTCGATCGTAGGGTTATTTATTTTAGAGAGAAAGGCGAGCACGGAGAGGCAGAGATGACCGCAGTTCACGTCTCCGAAATCTTGAATGCGTTCGTCGTTGTAGTATATGGAGGTTTTGCTTGTTTTCAGATAATGAACTAAATTTGTAGGTGGAACACCTCCGAAAGAATCGAAAACGAATGCTTTATCATTATCGTTTTTGTGGTAACATATCCAATGCGTGCCTGGATTTTCTTGGCCGTCCAAGTTGACTACTCCGCATTCTCTTCTTTTGACGCTTGAAGGTAACGAGTCGGACATGAAAACTCCTCTGAAGTGTTTGATTTGTAACGGTTCGATCAGAGATTCAATGTCTCGGTTGGTGAGTGCTTCTGTTTCTTTTTTTTATATTTCTTCAAAGCATCGAGGTTGCTTTTTTGTTTTTTGGTTATACCTTTCCCCTTCTTCTCCATGGCCAGGTTGTGACGTTTCTGTTCTTCCAATTCCGCCTTGTTCTTCTTCGAGTCGATGACGGTTTTCGCAATGGCGGCACTTCCGCCGGCCAAACTTCCAACGGCCCCCAATGCTGCCAGGATGGCCGGGATGCTGAATATGAAACCTCCGATCTTTTGCTGTTTCCGCGAACGTTGCAACCTTTTCAATTGAGGTGTGCTGAGCAGCAATTTCATTCCATGTCCTTTCGACAAGCAAGAACGTTTCTTCTCGCGTTGTTTCTTGGTGAGTAACCCATCAAGGGTACCTAGATTTTTTAGATTCGAATATGGTATCTGGTACACGACACCCTTGGGCTTCATGTTGATGCTCTATGTATTATTTTCACGGTATGTTATTTATATATATATTCTGAGATTTTTTCTTGTGTAGTTTTTTACGGTATGTTATTTATATATTTTTAAGGCCCCGCAGTCGTTACACAAATTCTATTACGTGCTTTGTTTTCTTGCCAAGAAGTTCCTTTGTCCCCTTGTACACGATTCGAGTTTTGTTCTCGATTAAAATAGATAGCTTCTCATCCGATAACATGTTAGCGTATCGATCTGGTAAAAATAGACTGTATTGTGCGTTGAGCAACAGGCGTACCTTGGGACCATACTGGGTAGAAACGATTGAACCGGAAGTTATCGTGTAAGATTTGTCGACTTCCAATTCCCGAATTTTTACATACTCAAATGACAAATTTAGCATTTGTTTTAATGCTTGGAGCTCACTTATTTTTTCAGTTGTCATATCAAAAAATTTCAGAGTGTTAGAGAGAAATTTAATTGTTTTTTTTTCACGATGTGTGTTATTTATATATACCGAAGATTATTTTTTTCACGATGTGTGTTATTTATATATCAAGTTTTTTTGACACGTATATATATATTATTATTTTTTAACAGAGGAAGAAAGTTCGTGCTTCGGAAAACGCGAGGATGTGCGTAGTGATATCTTCCGTCTCCTGCATAGACTTGTACCAATCATCAGTATACCGTCTTCTTCCCTGCATCGCCTCGTACAGTTCGTCCGACCTATCGTCCAATTTCTCCCCTGCAGCCGAAAGCAGAATGTTGAGATCACTGCACCTCAGGCCGCAGATCTCCCGAAGAAGGTCCTTGAGAACCATTTCACAAGGGATGCGAAATTCCGGCGTTGTTCTTGCTATGATTAGAAGTTTATTAACATCTCCGTTAACTACCTTTTTGAATATTTTAGATAGTAGCTCGGGTGGCAAATCAGTTATGCAAGCCATGTTGTTTTTTTTTACTGTATGTTATTTATATACCCCACCCCAATTTTTGTTTCGTGTTCATGGCGATGGTGGTGCCCAGTGCGGCGACCCGTTCACCCAGCGATGCGTCTCTGCTGACGAATCTTTCGAAAGCTGCGTGCTCTAACTTTCTGTCTGCTTCGTGACGTGCGTCCAGATCCGTCTGCGTGGTGTTGTAAGCAATGTCGTGATCTTTGCATGCCGCGTCCAACGGATTCACACCCTTGTCTCCTCTCTCCAATCTTTTCTCGAGTTTGGTACCCGGTCCGCAGTACTGGTAGCCAGGTAGATGCATCTCGAAAGGTAACTTGTTGATGATGTCGTTTACGAGTCCCTTTCCTTCGGCCACGTTCCAGAATTTCGGAGGCAGCGTGTTGATGATTTTGATGAGGTAACCTATGCCCTTGTCGTCGTTCACGATGAAGTTGGAAAGTTTCGTGCTGATCATGTCCACAATGCCAACCTTCTCGTTGTAGAAATTACGGTTGCCTGCATTCTCCTCGCCGGCTATCACCAACAATCGGTCCACGAGTTTCCTCACATCGTCCACCCAAACGAATTCTTTGGGTAACGTGTTGTAGCGTTTGACGCCGCTGCCTGTTTTGACCTGGTTCCAAATCGGTTTGATGAGATTCCTGTACTTCTCGCCGCTGCTCGATTTCACCCTATTCTGCGAGGCGTCGTTGTTCTGGTACAAGGCATCCGTCATGATCAGAATTTCCTTGTAACTTTGGTAATCTTCGTCGGTGTAATCTTTCGGTTGCTTTTTGGCGACGAGTTCCCACAGTCCTACCGTACCCGGATACCTGGTCCAACTATCCTTGTCGCCTAAATTGACTTTAATGTCGTTGCCTTCGAAGGTCACCTTCGATTTCCCAATCTTCCACACCACACCGCCGCCTTCGTTGGTTTCCATGCTGGGATACAATCCGAACACTTCATCCTTGTCGAACTTCCCCGTGCTCAGGTAGTCTCGTGCCAAAGGTCCCAACTCGATTTTATCCGAAGACGACGACGTGCTACCAATGGCTCGACGTCGTACCGGTGCATCCTTCAGTTCGAACGGCGTCGAAGGAATGCTCGAAATGGGCGTGGGTACAGCATAACTTTTAGCTGCGAGCGGCACGAGTTCATTAATCAAATTTTTATTTTGTTCCGTGACACTTTTAATTTCTTTACCTAGACCGCTGATGGCATCGATCACAGGTTGATCCTGACGTTTCTTCTCTTCGTAGAATCCGCGATTCTCGGATTTCCAACCTTTGAAGCGTTTCGCGAGGTAATCGCGAAGCTTGAGATTTTCGTCTTCAATTTTTCGTTTCCTCATGACGTTATTTATATACGTCGTTTCTCACAACGTTGCAACGTTTAGAAAGTCGTTGATTTTGTTTCTGTATTTTCCGTCGTTGGGTTTCCTCGTCATGTCGATCGTCACGAATCCGAAATCGTCAGCGTTCCAGCAAGAAGAGCAGCCTTCCGAAAATTGATTGTAGTTCATGTCTCCGCCTACGTAGTCATCGTACGCGTGCTTGAGGTTGGTGTGATCTTGACGAAACAAACATATGAAATTAGCATTGTCGCGTACTAACTGTTTTGGAATTTTGGAAAACGTTTGAGCTAGGTAGAAGCAATCCATTCCTTTGTGACGACCTTGCGTGAAAAAGTTGCGAATTTCATTTTGATTTTCCAGGATGGCGTCGTCGAACACAACAACTGAATTTTCACGACAATCGTCAAGTGGTTTTATTTCCGAGGCGAACGTTGCAATGTCCAGACCATCGTACAGTTTCATCAGTTGCTGGTATTTGGATTGCTCCAAACTTTTCGAGAACACGTACAGGTGCCTGTTCTTCCAATCTAACCAATTCGGTGCGAGGAGAAAATTGTCCACGAGCAGTGTCGTTTTCCCACACCCCGAAGGACCTACGATCAGACAGCGGATGCTGTCGGGAAGCAATTCGCCGTTCTTTTTCTTCGTTTGACTTTCCGAATTAGGTAAACGTTTCACAACATTCCACGTACTCATAGAATCACTTCGTTTGAATCGATCCAACTTGTTTCCGGAAGTCCCAGCCATTTCACCAAAAGTTTGTTGCCTCTCTTGCGCAAAACTTTTTCAATAAGGTACGTGTCAGGGTATTTAGTTTTAGAGAGTTCCTCTTCATAGAAGCGCCCCGATAAAATTTCACCGCCACTGTCCTTTATTATATACGTGTGACGGTTCCCGGGTAGAACTCGAACCACGGTAAAAAGTTCGGTGCTCCAGTTTCGTGTGAAACCCCTGTCGAACGTTCGCTTTAATTTACTGACCCTCACCTGTTCTCCAATTTTGTATTTAGCCTTTTTTGTCGTGGGCGTGTATTTTGGACAGTAAACTGTAGAAATTAAACGTTGCTCGTCAGACTTGGTAACGTCAGCTGGCTTCATGCCTATCGTTGCGTGCCGTGTGTGATTATAGTCGTTAACAAGTTCCGGAAGAATAGTGACCCACTTGTAGCTTCCCTGAAGCGTGAAGCGTGACCACATGCGCGATTTCAGAGTGCGATTGAATCTTTCCACGATGCTGGCCTTGACGTCACTGAAGGTCGAGTAATGTTGAACGTTGTGTTTCCGAATAAACTTTTGGAATACGGCATTGTAAAATTCCTTCCCTTTGTCCGTGTGCAGAAACCGAGGTCGTCTACCGCCACTTTCGCAAAAAATTGTCTTGAATGCTTCCGTGACGCACGTCCCCGTTTTCGCCTTCAAAGGTAGAGCCCATGCGAATTTCGAAAATGTGTCTATGACGGTGAGGAGGTACTTGTTGCCCTTGTTCAATTTATGTACGTTTTTTAACTTGCCGCTACTCATTTCGACGAGGTCGCTTTCCCAGAGGTCGTCGATTCCCTTGGTTACCACAGCCAAACGTTCGTAGTTACGGCGTGCAGGTTTATGCAATTCTTCGACGATGGCCTGCCTTGACATTTTTTCTTAGAGATTACGTTTCAAGAGAAGCACCAGTGTGATGGGATTCAAAGAGGGTGGCACTTCGCTCGTGTTTTGAATGATCAGCTTATCGCCAGCACTCACGTCGAAAACGGTGAGATCTTCGTCTTCGTGTATTTCATATATGTTGCGCGTTTCGTTCCAACGTGCCAGAGGAATGTTTCCTGCTTTCTGGACACCACGATTCGATATCAAAGTCATGGTGGGAACGCTAGCTTTTCTGCCGTGAGACCAGTACGAAAATTCGTTTATCTGAATCGTCCCATCGAGGAGAAACTTGTAGTACGGATGATAAGGATGCAGCATGTACAGTTTGTTACCTTCGACGAACGTGGAGATTCTCTGTTGATTGGGTACGCTGTTGATTTCGATGGCTTGCAGAGAATGCAGTTTAGCGAATTTAGTATCGACGCTAACGAGGTTGCTGTGAAGCTGACCCAGCGTGTTTTGTACGGGCAACAAATGTTCGACTATGGTATCCGTTACGGTAGAAAATGACGGTTTGATTTTCACTTCCACGTTCAACTGCTTGTAGCTTTCGTTGAGTTCTTGCAACTTGGCACCGAAAGAGGCCAGCGTTGATTCCTGCGTTGATTCCAGCACTCCAACTTGATCTCTGATGTTAACCACAATGTTCTGAAGGTTCTCGACTTGATTCAATTTCGAGCTCTTCTCGGTAAGATCGTTCACGATGCTTCGCATCTCTGTAAACTGCGTGTGAAGGTCGGCGACGCTCTGCGAGGTGGGTAGCGTCGACACCAGGGAAGCAAGTTCGTCTCGAATCTGTTCCACGTTCGCCGTTTCCGTTTCCAGTCGTTTCAGCATGCGAGATATGTTCCTTTTCAAAGCGTGTAATTCTTTGGAGGTAGGGAGATTGGCCACTTTATTCTCGAGATCGCTCAACGAACTTTTGATGTCACTCGAATCGGATAGTGCCGTCACCGCCGTTTTCAATTTTTCCAAATCTTCGCTCGAAGGCACGCTCGTTCGTAACGATTCCAAGTCACCCTGTATGTTGTCCAGTACGTGATGAAAATGAGTAAGATTGGATTCGACGTTCAAATTTTCCAAATATTGGATCTTCTGCTGAACTGCGCTTAACGTGTCCTGAATACTCGTCAACACACTTTCTTCAGCGTGAATATTTTTAATTTCTTCGTTGATCAACTCCAGAGACGCCTGAAGCGTAGCGATGGTGGTTTGAATGTGTTCGAAATCTTGATAAGCCTCCAGTTGAATTTTTATGTTCGCGACGCTTTTACCGATGACCTGCAGTTCGTCCGACGATGGTAGGTTCGTCATTGTATCTTCCAAAGTCTGCAACTTGGATTTAATTTCTTCTAACGTGCCGGTGAATTCTTCTTGTAATTTGGAAACGACGACATGCAAGCGTTCTACATCAATATCATTCACGGCGGTTTGAAGTTCAGAGAAATTCTTTTCTATTGCGGAAGTTCGTTCTTCGATTTCGAGTTTCAATTTTTCCAAATCTTCATTTTTCGATTGAAATTGTTGTAATTTGGCCAAATCATTTTGAAGTGAATCCACGTTCAACTGTATATTTTGAACGCTGTCATAAGAAGGTACGTCGACATAATTTTTTATCAGCGTTTTCAGTTCGGAATCGATTTTCAGAATAGGGTCGAGACATTGCGTTTGGAGCGTAGCGATTTCCGACTCTAAACTTTTGTTTAAGGTTTCCTGCAAAGCGATCAAATCAGTCCTCAACTTCTTAACTCGAATGTCCAACATGAGAATCTCTTCTGCATGGTCCACACGCTTGGTGTTGCCGAAAATGTCGTTAGGCATTTTTGGTTAACGGTTATTTATAATAGGATAGACGATTCGTAATTCTACGAAGAGAGGAATAAGTTTGTCGTAGTCTCCGAGGAGTTCCACGTAAAGATAATCTCCTGCAGACACATCGTACGTAATGTTAGAAAGTATCTTGTCGTGCTTCATTCGAAAAATGTTCTTGCCGGTAGAAATTTTGATTTCGCCTGTGTTCTCCGGATTTATGGTGATTTGAAGTTTCCCGTCGATCGGAATTTCATAGAAATGTAAATTGTTATTAAAAACATAAAACATCTTGCCCACATCGTTATTTATTTCCGTCCATATACTATTAAGATGTACAATTAGTAGACCATTGAGTTTAGATAACACGGAAGGTAAAAGGTTATTAGAATTTGGTGAAGGAGTGTCCATCTTGCTTTCTTTGCGAAAACCAAAGAGATTCATTGTCCTTGTTATTTAACACGTTGTGCATTTGCTATTCTTCAAAAACCAGACGGAGGAAAAGAATGAAGGAGGGAGCCCTCGGGCAATGAAAAGTTGCAACCTGTTATTATGTTGTTAAGCCCGCTCCAAAACGAGGCTCATTAAATTCAACTCTTATTTTTCATCGCCCGAGGGCTCCCTCCTTCATTCTTTTCCTCCGTATGCTATTCTTCTTCAAAAACACAGCGAACTTCATGGCTATGGGGTTACGGTTAACACACGTCACATTTATCGCTTGTATTGTAGTGCCCCCACTCTCGCGTGTGGATTTGACAATCGAGAACACGTAACTTGTTGTCCGCTGCATCCAATGCTACTTTGGTTACGCGCGTCGTGTACAAATCATGCGATTTACTTGCAATGCGATGATCGGTGCTGAGTTGCCTTTTACCATGAAAAAGGCATTCTTTGTAGTCTTGCATGCTAAATTTGCTGGTACTTATTTTTCCCACCCCCTTCGCCTTCTTGATCTCTTTTTCTTCTGTAATCTTTACACAGTACATTTTGGCACGAAGCCCCGCAAATTCCCTGCTGTAATTACCAACCGCTTCATCTTTGAACTTTCCAATCGTCATTTTGTTTTCTGTCGAATGCAAGTGATGGCCTGATGGTAAGTTGCTAAAATCAAACAGATGCTTCATCTTAGTCAGATCATGTTCGAGGTTTGGTGTTTGGATTAGAAAAATAAAGCTATCCGTATCAATGTAGCATATTTGGATGTTATCTCCATAAAAGGGTTGAAACTGATCGTAGTACGATTGGTACATGTGCAATTTTGATAGTTCGAGAACGGTGGCACCTATGGCAATCGGCTTGTTGAGCATCACTTGCTTCTTGTTCCTCTCAACGAATACTAGATTCTCGTCGAAAATGGTGAAGTTTTTGAAGTAGGGTGACGCGACGATCTTCTCAAATTTCTTTTCGTCCGTGACCAATATTGCATCGATGTAATTACGCACGTTCTCCATCGTCTTGCCGTAGATGGCGTTATTGAACAGTTTGTACAGATCCTTGTCTGCAGGCGATGTCGATTGCGCTCTGCGTCGCGTGTTCTCGGCTATGTACGGTTCGAGCCACTTGCTCTGTCGGAACTTCAATCCTCTATGAACTTTCTTCAACTGCAAGCCGTGACTTATGTAAAATTGGAGGAGTCGGTAGTGCAGAACGTAATTCCGCTTGTTCTCCATGCTTAGTATTAGTTTTGGCTCCGATCCTCCAGGTGGCTTCTCCTTGGTGGGGGCCAGGGCCAATCCGTGATGTTTCTCGTGAAGCGTTTCGGGATAATCGAGATCCACTTCCAAGAAACAACCCCATTCATTATCTTCGCTCCAGTTGAGAAAATCTTCGCAGGAGAGTTCCTCTTCGGTCATCCACCCGTAGTCGCTGATGGGAAGACACTGGGACATGGAGTGGCCGTACAGGTTGTTGACATCCCAGTAGACGATGTAGGTGTTGGGCTTCGATGCATCGTAACCAGGCGTATGAGGATTGTTTGCCTGAGCATGGCGTCGGGGACATTGGACGATGCCACCGCGTATCGCACTCTCCATGAAAGCATACTGTTCCTTCTCTGCGATGAGGCCCAGTTCCACCTTGGTGTATTTCATCATCGATTCCCAAGTCAATCCCGGCGTGGTGAAGAAATACGCAGGATCCAACTTGTATATCGCGATGCATCTCTTACGAAACGATTCGAAAATATCCATCAGAAGTGTTACGTCCAATTTGAGATAGAGATCGTGATAATCGCGAAAAGTTTGGCAATTGAATGCCGTCCACACACTACGAGCGTGTTCGTAGTCCTCTTCGGAACAGACGTCCTCCGTGAGAGAAGAATAAAATACCTCCCGGGGTGGAAGTTCCGTCTCGTCAAATTTGTCGAAATTGTTGACGTACTCGTAGGGGTAGACGCCCTTGCGACGCAACAGATTCAAATTTTCATCTCTCCCCGAAAAACATTTTTGTTTGGTGGCCACAAGATCTTCGTCGCCAAGTTGAGATGCAAGGCTTGCGAGGCTGGAGGACAGGAAATTGTAAGAGTCCAGGATTCGCACTTCCACGCTTCTTCCTTCTTGGAGAGGGATCCACACTCTCACCGCGATGTACTTCTCCCTCGTTCTCGGAATGATGCTGATTCGAGAAGTTATGTTGTGGAGCTCTTTGACGAAGAGATGTGTGTCGTACTTCTCCGTGTAGTGCAGAAACACGGCAACAAAATGCGACTCCTTAATTTTAAGATTGCACGAATTACAGATGGTGCTTAGAAATAATCCATTCTGGTGGTTATGGTGGACGACCTTGTAATTTTCGGCGGTGAAAGTCTGGTTACACTCCTCGCATCTTGTCGCCGCGTCATGTCTCTGTTGTTGTTCTGTTGTGAGAGCAGGTGGAGAAACGTAAGAGCCCTTCAGGCTGGGTGCAAGTTTTCTCGCGCATTCCGCTATCTTCTCAACAAAATGTTTTGCCGCATCGGGTCCGCAATACAAGATGACATCATTCAATTTTTCTCCGTAGATGGAGAAACTGCAAGGCTCGTGGTGAAAAATTTGGGTCGTGCTTGAGGTAGAGGGATCAGGGTTGCAAGACGTCATGGGAACTTGGAAGCTTTCAAAGTCGGCATAAAGGACGACGGGATGGCGGAGAAGAGCCTGGTGTTTTTGAAATTTCATCTTGGTTCCGGGTTCCGGCATGACATCTTCGGGTTCTGCATTCACGGAGCCAAAACACTTGTGCTGTTCTCTCATCTTCTTTCCCACGCGAAAAGTTCTCAAGCATCGATCGCAAATTTCGATCTTATCGTGATCCTTGGTGATCTGTCTTCCTACTAATCCTGAGAAATTCCGTATCAAACTGTAACGGCCATCTACAAGCAAGAGTCGAATTACATTATTCTGGCTTCTAGCAGGTCTTAACACACGAATATTGTCGCAATCGTCAACCCCAAAAACAGAAATATTGATATCTTTTCCTTTTTCCTCTCTATAGTTTTTTTCAAATTGATTGATCTTATTTAGAGGCACAGGATAGGAAATTCCTCTCATCATATTCTCGTATATCCCCTCATATCCTCTGTAATTGGACAGGCGTTGGGGGTTATTATTATTAGACGGGTGTAATGCGGCGATGACAGACCATAGGAAACTCTTCTGATCATTACTTTGTATGTTCAACACTGCATTTTGCTTTTTTTGTTTTTTTGTTTTTTTTTTAGTGCTGCGTAATGGTTTGAAATTGCAGACTCGAAGTTCTAACATGTGGTTGTGACCGCAAAGACTCCATCCACTTCCTCTACCTTCAAACTCTTCTTGTTTTTGTGTCAGGTGCTCAAATAGCCGTGTCACTATCTCGTCAAGATTCTCGTTATTGTCATCGTGTAAGGCTTCACACCCTACGTAAAAGCTAAAAGTACTTGACTCGGACGAGACAACTTTCTCATACAGCAGGGTCAAGACGAGATGAATTTTAATTGCAACATTAACGAGGCAATCACGTAATTTATCGACTACCAGAGATTTCACATTGTCGAGGAAGATGCTCGAGTCATATTTTTCGTCGCTTCCAGATTTATACGTCATGATGCGTGCATTTTTATTCAAAGCACCGTCTTCATGCACATCAATGCGAGATTTTTTTGCCGGCGGGGCTACAACATCATGATCCGGTCGACGACATTTTTTCAAATGCCTAGCAATATTACGTTTAGAAATTAATATTCCGCAGTTGCGACATGCCACTTTCCCGCAAAGACCGGAGGGACCTGGTTGCGGTTCCATTTTTTCTCTCTGTTATTTATATATATATATAGAGAAATTTTTTGGGGGGGGTTGTAGTGGTGGTGATGGTAGTGGAAAGCACACTGAAACAGAAGGAAAAAAAGTTGAAAAATGCTAGATATTTTTTCCTTCCACATATATATTAGACGCGAACAGTATGTATGTATGTATGTATGTATGTATGTGTGTGTGCACTGTTGTAGGGGGTTAAAAATATACGACATGTAAGTGTGTGTCAATTTTTATGACTCCTTTGAATATGTGTGTGTCAGACGCAAAACAAAAATATTAATATATCATGAAAATAAAAACTTACCTTTCAAGAGAGGTGGAGAGAGACTTCAAAATAAAAACTTGTAGCTCACTAAAACTTCCACGATGATATATATGTATACTACCAGATAAACAATTAAGAATACTGAACTGCCACGATTGACGTTCACCCTTCAAGAGAGATAGAGAAACTTCAAAATAAACTTGTAGCTCACTAAAACTTCCACGATGATATATATGTATACTACCAGATAAACAATTAAGAATACTGAACTGCCACGATTGACGTTCACTATGATAATGATGTACAAAAAAGAAACTGGTACGTTATATAGAAACTCCTCTCCTTTTTCTCCTTCTCTCCTTCCTACTCCACGCGACTCTCTTTGGTGAAAACACAATGAGCGTTATAGTCAATGTTTTAGTAAATAAAAACCCTTGTTGACTATAGCGCTCATGCTATATTTTTTTCAACAAAAGATTTTGTGATGCGCACAATATCCTGTGGGGGACAAATAACAATAAACGGGATGTTGACAGTTCCGCCCATGTATGTATTGTCGATCATTTCCCCCTCGGCATCTATTCCACGCCCCGTCAGGGTGTGGTGTGTGAAACAAACGATTCCCAGTATAAAACTCAAAAGCGGAAGATGCTGCTGTGTTTGCTTCCGCCACATCCCCCTCTGATTCTATTGTTATCAGGGATGTGATGGATTCTTCATTCAGAACCGTGGGAAAGCTGAAAAAAAATAGAATCTCTTCGGGCGAAAAAGGATGCAAGGTGAATGGGTTCGGGGAGGGGTTGCTGTGGATAGTTTGGTTCGTGATGAAAATGTTACATTGGGCGACGAAACACAATTGCTCCACAGGAACAGGAAAAATTCTACCGAGCGTGGCTATCCACGCGAACATTAGAAATTGCCTGAATGCCTTGGGGGGGGGGGGGGCTTGGCATAGGATTATCGATTTTCGTTTTTAGAGAATAATTTATGTAAGATTCTAGCATCGAGAATAAACAATATTGATTAAATTTTGACAACATTCACAGTACAAATCTAAACTTGTGATGATTTCGTCGCCACCATGCACCCCCGGCGAGGTTATATAGGGGCCAGGCATCCTAAAAAACAACAATTATTATTTGTTTGTTTGTTTGTGTTACAATACATAAGCGCGCGCACGTATGTGTGTGTGTGGCACATCGTTCCCTCCCCGAGAGAGAGAGAGGTTTACGTAGGTCGCAATATATATAAACATTTGGTCCCAAACTTGGAAAATTACGATAAAATACACTCATCTTTCAAAAATAATAAGATGAGAGGAGAGGTTTACGAAAATCACGATATATATATAAACATTTGGCTCCGGACTTGGAAAATTACGATAAGGTGCACTCATTTTTCAAAAATGAGAAGATGAGAAGATGAGAGGAGAGGTTTACGTAGGTCGCAATATATAAACATTTGGTCCCGGACTTGGAAAATTACGATAAAATACACTCATCTTTCAAAAATAAGAGAATAAGAGAATAAGAAAATGAGAAGATGAGAGCGCGCGCGTGTGTATATGCCACATCCTTCCCCCCGAGAGAAAAGTTTACGAAGATCACTATATATAAACATTTGGTCCCCTTGATTCCAGCACTCCAACTTCATCTCTAATGTTGACGATAATGTTCTAAAGGTAGAGAGAATAAGAAAATGAGAGAATGAGAGGATGAGAAAATAAGAGGATGGGAAGAGAGGTTTACGAAGATCACGATCTACAAACATTTGGTCCTTAAAAGATGAGAAGATGAGAAGATGAGAAAATGAGAAAATAAGAAGATGAGAAGATGAGAAAATAAAAAAATGAGAAAATGAGAAGATGAGAAAATGAGAAAATGAGAAGATGAGAAGATGAGAAGAGGAGAGGAGGAGAAGAGGAGAGCTCCTCTTTCACTCATCACTGCCTTTTTGCACCCGTGAAACGTCGTCAGCGTAATAAATGAGGCGCGGAACGGGGAGAGAAAGTGAGTTTTTCAACTTTTTGTGGTCGTTTGGTCAAGAAATCAGAGTTGGGGTCAGATGCATATTTTTATACTACTCACAAATGTAAGTAGATGTTCCACAAAGTATGTTTTCGCAGTACATCCTGGACACTGCGTTGCAGGTTAACAAAAAATCTAATATTTGAACCTATGGTCAGTATAATTTTTATAGAATTATGCGAT